>NW_027437185.1:29232500-29920000 GCF_033239565.1 Halichoeres trimaculatus | reverse complement strand
CCGAAGATGTTAAGTAATTTCCGAACATTGTCTCAGGTAAGGACCCCCTATTGTTTACAACAGAGGCATGAGCCATTTTCTTGTTCTCCTCTTACAGCCAGGAGGCCTACGAGTGATTGTTCATGCCTGTGAGCTCACTTAACCTCTCCCTCCTGTGGAGCTTTTCTGGCACCAGTCTGCTCTTAATGGATGTCCGAAGTTCTTCTGCGAGCAATGCCTTTGTCTTTGAGGAGGAATTACAGCGCTCATTAAAAAGCAGTATTTTTTTCACTATCTTTTTCACTTTAAACAAGTTTACTGAAGAATGCAATCTTACGTGGCCTACTTCTTTACTGTCTCCCCTACTACACGGAACAGGGAGCCTTCCTTTCTTAATTTTCTCTTTGATGCTCACTGAGCAAATACACACACTCGCCTTTTATGTCTCTTTCAGTCCGGCATACAGCAGCAGACAGATGGTAAACACAGAGCTGACTGCTGACAATTATTTCATCCAGCATCAGAGGAGCACAGCCAGCGCTTATTCCTGTTGAATTCCTGCCCGGGCTTTTAAAGTGCAGAGCGTTTTTGATTGACATGTTATGATGGTCCCGCCCTTTAAGCTACCGAAAGCACACTGGGGGATCGGCGTGTTTGCTTTAAGGGAAGATTCTCAGTGAGGTTAATCAAACTGAATTGTAATGAGGCCTGCACACGTTTGTAGTCTTTTACTATTTCTTTTATTTATGGATTCATGAATTCCCAATTTTTTGCTCTTAAAGTCTTTATTATTCATTTGATTATGCATTTGTTTATTTGTGTTTGATGATCTATCAATTTTCTAAATTTTACAGGATAAAAAAGAAAAATATTCCCAAGAATATAATGCTTGCAAAAAAAGAGATGCTTTCCAGCCCCTCTTTCTTTTAGTTATCTCAAAATATGTCATCATTATTGTCTAAATGTAAAATCCTGCTCCTAGAGTAGGAAGTTTCTCTGAGAAAAAAAAGAAAGAAAATGTAAAAAGCAACAACTGTACCTCTTGCTCCTGTTGTAATATCCAAAACATCTTTGAGAGAGCATCATTATGCACTGTGGGATCAAACAGAAACAGAAAAAAATGCAAAAGATCTGGATAGAAAATTATTAAATGTTAGTCATTTTTTAGGGGAAAACTAAATGGAGTATAAGCTCTCTAAATTTCAAACATAAAATCTAAACTTTATTTTTTTTAGATATTATAATAAAACAGAACAAAGACGTAAAAGTAAAGGAAACTGATGCTGTGAAGAACCAGGCCCATGCAACATACATCAAGTTTTGTTTTGACTCTCGGCTCTCTGACTTTGTAAGTGACAGGGATGCGGGTACATGTAATGGATCCACTACCTTCCACTATGTGCTTTGCTCTCCCGGGAAATGAAGTCTGTGTGGGCTTCCTGCTTTTAAATCCTTGGACTCCCATAAGGCTGAAACCCATGAACGGCCTCTGGGAATACCCTCAGCTCTCTCTGATAAGAAGACAGCTACCTGCACCTGAGGAAGAGGATGGACAGAGACGATGAAGTTAGTTGAGACAGATGTGTCCATGTTGCGCGTTATTTCAGGGAACACAATATATTGCAGCCTTTTTTTTTTGCATAGTTGAGTAGCTAATTGGAATAAAGACAAGTTAACAAAAACATGAACTTAAACCAGTTGTTCTGTTTTGATGTGTTCACACATGCATCCGCATGCAAACACTCGAAACCTGAGGGGATTTTGAAACTACTCATCTTCCATCTGATAAAATTGGTATGCAGAAAAGCTGCTCTGTCCTTCACTGGTGGCCTACTTTGAAAGTAAAATAGCAACTATCGGAAAACTAGGATGCCAATACAGTACTTAATATGCGTGCATATCAGGCCTGTGCAACACCGCGGAGGCACACCTGAGAGGAATATGAAACTCCGGGCCAGGTGCTTGGTTCCCCGAGAGAGTGGGGACCGGAGGGTTTGGAGAACAGAGGGAGTGTTTGAAGTCCTGGAGGACGCTGCTGATTGTGGGTGGTATGGGGAAGTCATAAGCCTCAAAAACACACGCTGCCACCTGGTCGTCTGAAATAGGCTGCCATGCAATTATCTCGGCCCTGAAGTACATCTGCAATTTGAAAGTTTTGCAGATTCATTTTCTGAGTGTATGTTTCTCGTTAACTCGTCCTCTTTAAAGATCTTGTGAAGGTGCTGGGCTTTGACACTTCTTAGATAGAGCAAAGCAGAACTGGTATTTTTCACTGCTCCTATCTGACAATAAAGCTCTTTTTTATGTTCCTCTGTACATCTTTCCCTTTTTTGGACATACTTTACATGTTTTGCTGCTTTGATTGGTCTCTATTTTACACCTGGCTGAGGTCATGTCAAAAGCCTAATTACCACATTTAGCTATCTAGTCGCCCTTTGGTTTAAAATTACATATAAACAGTTTTTCCCATCTGTTTTACTGTTTACAGATCTATTTCTAGATAATAAAAAGAGCACATTCAAAGGTATTGAAAAGTCAGAGACAAGGTTGATTTTTGGAAAGACTGTCTGCCCTGATAGATTCTGAACTCTTTTGAATGCTTGAGATCTGATGAACTGTGATAGGTTGTCTAGGACTGAGGTAAAAACGACTGAAGATTACACCTTCCCTTGTCATATTTTTTTTTAAATTCATTTCTTTTCTAATTAAATTTGGACAGATTTTCCCTCGTGATTGTCTAGGTTATTTTTGTCCCCCTTTTTTGTTGCTTTTGCCTTTGACTGACACAGCGGAGGGATGGTCCCCCAGTGTGTCTTTGTGCATCTCGACCCCACCAGACTCAACTGCTTTTACAGATAACAGTTCCAGGGTTGGAAAAAAGGAGCCAACTACAGAGAAGCTTTCTTTCAAGATGAGCAATGCACCGGTTTTATCCTGCACATACATGTGATCGAATGCAAACACCTCTTCACTTCCATACACACATATATATAAAAACACACGCTGAGAAAATTCTGCATCACACTACCTACAAATGACCGGAAGGAAACAGCCGTTCATTCCTTTCAAGATGATCCCTGCTGCTTTTCTGCACCTCTTCCAATGAAGGGTTTATCCTGTGCTGTTGGATCTGTGAACCTCTCCTTCTCTCTAGTCTCAGCGCTGCTGCATGGATCAGTGTAACTCAGGTGAATTTAGGGTTGGAAGGAGAAAAAGGGTGAAAGGAACAAAATCATAAGAGAGGAACACTTTCTTTTCACATGAGCCAGGATCAGCAGCATTTCTAACTTTGAAAAGCGTTTATCCTTTTGTCCGTGTGACTTCAGAAATCTCTCCAAATTCACGTTTTTCAACATTAGCTTTTTATGTGAATGTGTCATGGCAGGGAGCACTGAATTGAAAATGCAAAACACAACCCGGCACTGTGAAAGTACTTGGCTTTAGTGTATATTTTGCCACAGAGCATGTTGATTCACATCGACACATTTCTGAGGAGGGGTCTATCAGTTCAGACTGGTGCTTAAGAGAATGGCTGCAATAACCATTCAGAGCTCTAAATTGCTTAAGTGATGTACTTACATGTCAAAGCAGCACAAACTCTGCCTTTCTGGGGCTGTAATGCCAGTATTTCAACTATTGTGGTTCCACAGGAGTGGTATCCTAAAAGCATATCCAACACAGGTAGAGTACAGTCAAGTACTGTGCTGTGCAGGTTATAAAATTGCCTGGCATCTTTCCTCAGCGCTTTAGAAGGAAAGTCTGATGTTTGCCCTCATGTACTGCTCACAAATCTGTTTATTTATTTATTTTTTTATTTTTTTGTGGAGCTTAGTGAAAGCTACCACTTCTCTTACATGTACAGTAAGACTTTTAAAACCCACACCATGAAATAAACAGATTGTGCGTATTAGTGTGCATCATCTATATCCATGCATTTCCCTCAGATTTCCTCAGATTTAAACCCAATTTTTTTGTCACAGTAGCTGCAGAAATGTCATCATGATTTTCTTTTTCTTTCTTCTGTGTTGTGTCTTGGAAGGATATGGCAATTTCACTCCAACATGTGTGCACTTAACGCTTTTATATGTCACAGACAAACAGAACATCCATAAAATCCACCTGAGGAGTGACACTTACGTGGAGATGAACATCTGGTGCTAGCACAACCTGTGTTTATTGTTGTTTATGGCTATTAAGGGTGAAATGGCTGTGGAGATGGAACAATTCCAGGATTCACATTGATCTCTTCCTTTTTTTTTTTTTTTGCTCCATGTAGGGTGACGGCGTAGGCTTTTTCATGTTTAGGTTGCTCTTATTTGGACTTGTCCTGATCTGGATTTGATTTTTTTTTTTTTTTTTTTTCATTTGTAGACATTGTTTCAATCTTCAAGCAACAAAGATTTACCAGTTGGAAAGTCAGGGATCATGTTGAGATCAAGGCCAGTGTGTGTGTTTGTTCTGTAAGAGACTGCAGTAAAGTGGGCTTACCAGGCCAAATAAACTAGAGAGAGCACACATAGCAGAGATCTTCTTCTTATGCCACTGGACATGTTTCTGCCTTCATGCAGCTACCCTTCATGCAGCACTACCTACTGTACTAAAAGGCTTGAAGCAGCAGAGCCTTGTGTACTCCCTTTTGATCAGCAGATCGCAGCAGCTTCTCTCAACAGCATTCTTTCCTTTGCACAATTACTACAAGGTTTAAGGGGATGCTGAACCCACTTTATGGACTTCAGGCAACAAATCCACATTTGGCATTTGAATTATTTATTTCTCATATACATATATTTTGACTGCATTTCATTTCTTCATTTCTTCATTTCTTTCTATAAAACAAGGGGGGGGACAAACAAAAAGTACAAACAAATATTATAAAATAAATGCATTTTAAAAAGTAAAAAAATAAAATAGAATAAAGCAAACTTCAAATCAGACTCCTTTTCCTGCCTTCCTCTGAGCTCATTTACATCCATGGTAAAGTTAGTGGAGAAACTTGAACAAACTTTTTTTCTTTTTAAAGGGGCAGCATTTAGTTTGTGAAAATGACCAAGAGCCAGCAGCTTTATAAACTGTAAAAGTAACATATGCATGCCTTATTCGTTAATTATTTATCTTAATGATTCATCAAACATATCAGTCACTGAGTATCATTACATATTCTTGTGTCGTCACATCAAACCTCATCCTAACCTCAGTTGTCTCTAGATACCAGATGATGTGTGGTCAATTTTCTGCAGTGTCACGTGCTGCGTAAATGTTGGCAGACTCTGCTTTTTCTCAAGGACTATGTTCTCCACTAGGGAGCGATATAAAGAAAATATGTCAGAATTTTTTTTTATTTTTTTTTTTGGCAGGATGTTTTTTTTTTTTCTCTTAATCAGGATTTTTTTCTTGAAATGGTTTTAAGGATTTTTTTTTTTTACCCAAAAAACTACATTTTTTGGCCCAAACATTTCTTATTTTGCATCTTATGCAACCAATTTTTGCCTTCTCTGCTCCATTTCACAACTTTAGTCTTGTGTCCTCTTAGACCAAGGTTTGATGTGTTAATTGTTTGTGTGTTGAAATGTGTCTGCTAGATAAATCTACCCTTGGGTAAATAAGTAAAGTTGAGTTGAGTTGAGTTCTTATGTGTTTTTTGAACTCTGGATGTTCGTGAAGTACATTTTCGCATCATAAAAAATACATTCATCTATTTTTTTTAGCTGTAAGAGTTCTTGAGTCTCTGCAGAATATACAGAGCAGCCTATGCACAGTCAATTGTAGTTCAGCAAAACATCACTAGATACACTTTGGTTTGGTTTGTGCACTTCACAGAAAATGTAAATGTTCATATAATTAAGAACATGATGGATTTTGGTGCTTTAATTAATTCATTTTAAGATGAAAATGGAGGGTCATATGGAAATGGATCACAGGTTGAAATTAGCCCCCAGGCCTCACTTTGGACATGCCTGCAGTAGAAAGTGGTATTCCTAAACAAGGCTTCAAAAAGGAGGAATATTTGACTTGGAGTGCATTCACACTTCTTTTGGATCTACATTGTAAAAGACAGAGTGTTGTCATGGTTTTCATTCCTACTGATCCCATACATTAGCTGTGTTTTGGGGAACTTTGTGTTTTTTTTGTGTAATTGTGTTGGTTGGCAGCAATGTAATTATTTCAGGCAGTAGGGAAAAAAAAGGTTAAATCCTAACTGTCTGGGTCAGCAGTTATTAAATCCATCCACTCACTCTCAGGCTTCACTTTATGAGCAAAACTTCACTAAGTGACTGACTCAGTGGCTCAGCATCTCTTACCCTGCCAGCATGTTATCACAGAGCCCCATCCGAGTCATTCAGAAAGCAGGGTAGCAGCAGGACTCATAAACACGCCATAATCAGCCCACCAAGAGGTGCTTGCACTTATACAGATCGTGGCCCCAAACGCCACAGATACCCCTAATTCTACTGTAGCTCGAGTCAAGATCCCAATTACCCTCCCCTTCCGTTACTCCAGTCACGGGGTGTGCCATGTCAGAAACAAAAGCCTGCTTTACATACAGTGTTCTAACCTCCCACCTTCTTCTCCAGCACCGAGCCAGTCTATCATTACTGCTCATTAAGCCTGACTAACCTGTTTTTATTCTCGCTGACTAAACAAAGGATAATTGTAATCAAGATTTGGACTCTGTGCTGTACAGCGTGAGAAGTCACGGGCTGCACTCCAGCAATCCAAATTTGAAATAATTACAGCGGTGCTGCTTTTTCCTGTCACAGAAGTAGAAAGGGGACATTTTAAAAGCATACGAGTAGTGTCAATTTTCATCACTTATATGAGTGTTTGACTACATTTAATTTTAATACCTACTCATCAGGCTCTCACAGTCTTCGGTAAGGTATTCTTAAAGTTTTTATGCTTCCACTTCCTGTATTATGGGTCTGTTAGTGGCCAGTGGAAAACAGTGATTTCCTCATAGGTGGCTATTTCACAGGAACTGGCTCCTCTGTTTGTGGTTGAGCAAGTTTTGAAGTCTGGGAAACATGAGCATAACTTTTTAATGCAAATGTGAATCTCCCTTCTCTTTTGATGTCTGCATCTCTGTGAGGTCTACGACTCCCACCCTCTTTCCCTTTTTATACCCCTGGAACATCTTTTCTGTACCATACTGCCATTACAGCCACATAAAACATCAGCACCCAATCCCTTTTATCTAATACAAATCAACATGCATTTGTGCTCCAAGAGGTTTCCAGGCATTTGTTACCTCACACTCCATGGGACATTGTCCTGTTTCTGTGAAAAGGTAAACACAGGTTTCAACATTGAGGCAGTATAATAGCTTTTAGGCTGCTATTACTCTTTATACAGTGGGAAACATATTTAGTGTGAACTTGTCTGTGACGGCGCTTGCTGTGACACACAATTTTGACATGCTAATAGCGGCTGATTGTAGCTGCAGGGCATTATGGTCACAATGCAGCTTTTTGCAGTGAAGAGGCTGCTGGGTGTCAACAGAATGGTTGGAAACAGCCATTATGCATGTATAGAAAAAGAAGGGCAGCAACAGACAGAGGAAGAGGGAGGGAGAGTCCTTGTAAACACAGAGGCAGGTGAGCAGCTCAACAACTACTGTGGTACTGGGATTTAAATGCAGTTCACGACTGAGTGCCTCTCTTAACGCTCATATTCTCCCTGCCTCGCTCTTAACTCTATCCCCAGGTGCTGCATGTTGCATCTTTAATCAGGGCATGTCTGCCTTGACACCATCGTGTCACCAGTACATGCTTCTCTGCAGCTGTGGGAAGAATAGTCATCAGGAGGTGACACGATGGAAGCTGTTACAGCCTCAATCACATCCTGGGACCAAACCCAGCTTTTTATTTTATGTGCGTGTTTGTCTGTGTGTGTTTGCTCGTGCTCGGGAGGAGAGGGAGGCTTGCATTTTTAGTGGCAGACACAGCACCAGCTGTCTTTTATGTGATTGGGGACTTCCAACTTCACTGTATATGTCTGTCCCCGAGTTGATTGCCAAGGATAAACCTATTGCTGCTAACAAGCATGGAGCCATGCTGCCAGCAAGAGAAAAAGTCATTTCTCCCTCCTCTTGTCCTCATCACTCGGCAAACCTTGACATTTTCCCGCACAGAAATGTGGAGTATTTCTTAAGTCCTTTCACGCCTCAGTTGACAAATTGGATCAACCTATCGGTTAACCTTCACAAGAAGAAGAGATAATACTTGAGCACATTTCTCAAAAATAAAACATAAGCACGGTTGTCTTTTCCTTGTTTGACAAGCTTTCATGCGTCATTCTTCTTAGCTGTTTGCTTTGACACACCTGCATGTTTAATTCTTTTGAAGAGCAATAGTGGCTACACTGGATAAAAGAAGCAGATATGAGAAAGATGTATTATCCCTTTTCCCTATCTTCAAGTGTTTATGGCCCATAACAGAGACAGATTACAAATCAAATCAAACTACTCCTCCTTGCTTGTTTAGCATCCTATTTTTCTTCCTGAAATAATGGCGCACATCACAAAGAGAAGAACTGGGCTGCACATGAAAAGAAGAGAAAGGGTAAAGAGAAATAACTGTGCTTTACAAAAGACAGAGAGAGGGCAGATTATGTTTTGTCAGCTGACAAATGTACAAAATGCAACCCTGTCGAAAACACTCTAAAGTAGGACAATCACTGTACACAATCAGAGCAGCTTTTCTGTTGAAGACAGTGCAAATGGCACCCAGAACATGCTCTGTCCTATTTTATCTAGACGTTGAAGGAACAAACACTTGGAAAAAAAAAAAAAAAACGAAAAAGCACAAACACTCTTGTCATTAGAGCTTGTTTGCTTTCTTATCAGATGTTTGATGAGAATTATTTAACAAATTTCAAGTGCAGTGCTGAGGTTTATCCATGACCTCATCTAACTTACAAGTACAAAGTCTGTAAGAAACGAAGAACAGCACAAATATCAGTTTTTAAAGGTGCTGGCTACTTTTTTTGATGTGCTACCGCCACTTCAAAGCTAAAGGAGTCTGGATATGTCTTACACGGATCTCTATCTGAGGACGCAAGGGTTAAATTCAAATTAGTATTCCCACTACTCCCAGCACAGACAGAAACAAATTTCCTAATGTCTTCTCTTGAAATGACAAGTGGTTCAGGTGCAAACCATAACATTTCCTCTGTTTCAGCCCCTTACGGTCCCTCTGTTGGACCCCCATGTAGCACAATGCTGGGAGAGGTAATAGAGACTGTGGGGGCATCAGTAATCCTGTCAGTTGTCCGAGGAACAGCCTCAGCTTCAAATCTCTGTTCTCCATCCCCACATCGTGAAACGGCCTCGGCTCCAGCATTGCCTACTGAATGCTAAAGGTTGGACAGCACGGCAGGGTCTTAACAGACACCAGGGGCAGCCGTTTGGACCATCAGCCCGGCGCCTTCCCACCAGCACTCAGGCGCATTGGGTCACAACGAGCAGCCTCGGCAACCACCAGAGAATGGTTTCCTCGAACTGATTGGCTGTCAGGCTCAATCCATTCACTGCCCCTAGGAGCATGTCTCCATGACCAATTTAAGAGGCAGAGTCAGAGCCTTCCCACACTCTCTGGCTCTGAGAGGGAGAACAACAGTCATGTGTAGATGTGGGCAGATTTAATATACACTTGTTAAAAGGCTGTACCGGACCCTAGGTCATCGAAAGAGCTCAGTTATTGATTTGAGGGATTTTTTTACTGGCTCAGCATTGTTGTGTTTTCTCTTTTAGGTTTATTTTCACAGTCTGGTTCTGAACACACTCTCCAGGTCGGTAGAAAAAAAAATGTGGGCTCTATTTTTATTTTCATTTATTTATTTATTTATTTATTCTAAATCTTCCAGCTATGCTTGAGCCACTTGGTACATCCAATTTGAAATAAAAATTAAGTAAACCACATCATTTTTTTTTTCACATGAACAATAAAATGTAAACAATACTGTATTTTAGGATGCAGTATAATGTGAAGTGCAAAACAGAACATGATTCAGTATATGCCAATAGCACAATAAACAAAACACACGGTATAAAACAAAACAACAAAAATAATGCAGTGCAAAAACAGCAGGATATGGTACAATGGAATAGGATAGAATAAATAACCCTTTTCTTCTCTTTTTATTTTTAAATGCTACTGTACATTTGACAGAATAAAGTTAATATAAAAAAAATTTTGGACTTCATTAAGAAAAAAAAGACCTCATTTCAACATTGTTTAAAAATTGTATAATATGGTATGATACGTTACAAAAGGTTCAGTAGAACAAAACGAAGAAGTATACAGTAAGACACCATACAAAAGCAGACCTTGGTCATTTCAAATGAGCCAGAAATCTATGTCCAGGCAAGAGAAATGTACCAAACATATTTGTATAATTCCAGTTTTTGTATTGTAGAATTACTTATTAGTAGGGGTGCACCAATTACAATTTTCTGGCCAATTACCGATCACCAGTCTTTAAAAAGCCTGATCTGCTGATACCAATTTTTATCTTTTATTTTTATTACTGAGGGCATATAACTTCAATGTTCCAATCTTATTTTATTGAAAATCATTGAAAAATACCAGTGAAATAATGAAATCTTTATGTTTTAACTTAATCAACCAATGAAGTGTCACGAATTTTAGGTCTCAGAACAAAAAGCAACAAATCCCTTCCCGCCGGTACATAAGATTAATTTTACATGAAAGGATGGGCCGATGACTGATATCTGATCAGCGATCACCAATCCCCCAAAAATTAAGGAAATCAGCACTGATTGATCAGTGCATGTCTACTTACTAGAACAGTTAGTAGTTTGATTAAAAAAAACAAATTTTACTCTGAAAATGAAATCTGCTTCCATCGACCGTAATTTAACCTTTCCCTTATTCCTTTCAGTTTTAGCGCTAGGTGTCATATGTGGTCAAATTATGGGCTCGGAACTAACTTTCTCATTAATGACACAAAGCAAAAACTGGATTTAGAATTTTGGAGTACAGATGGACTAGTGGCAGATCGCACTCCATGAGGTTCAGCCTTGGGTTTGAATCCAGCCTGCGGCCTCTTTCCTGAATGTCACTCCCTACTCTCAGCCTGTTTCCTACACTATCCACTGTCCTCTCTACTATCCAATTCAAGGCATAAAATGCCCAAAAATTTCTTAAAAAATTGAGTTAAATTTTTGACGGGTAATATTACATATTTGCAGTCAAACCTGATTCACTGCTGTCAGATACAGAAACACATTTAAGCTTTAGACAAAGCTGGTGTTAAAGTGTAAAGTGTGACCCTATTAACTTGTGACTGTCAGCAGACAATCACTGAAACATCCCACCAAAGGTCACCACTTAGCGTAGTCACTTTTAACTCAAACATTGGTCCTTGTAACAGTCATAATCCTGTCAGAATTCAGTGAAGCTTGAGTCCACAGTGGGCCGCTTATAGTTTTAATCCAGAAGTTAAAGAATGGTAACTCAGCAAAATAAATGTAGATGATTAGACATCTTTATGAGGACATTGACTTTAAAGAGGTCAAGGGGTCTATAACATGATTTAATTTGGTGTTATATGATACCAGATGTGAACAGAGAAGATAAAACAAAGGAAAACTACAAACAACATGCATTGCATATTACAGCACATGCTCCACATGTTTTTAATTTACACACCTCAATGTTGAATACGACTCTCCCAATCACACAAACAAAGTAGAAACTGAGGAAGTCGTGTTCAGTGTAATTTTCCTGACATTACAGCTTTGATCCCACTATTCAGACTGAAAATGAACTTCTCCAAGGGAAACATGAATGGATTTCAGGAGACCTCCCCCTTTGCTCTTGGAATAGAAACAGGGAATGGGGTCACTGAGGGAGATCTGTGTTGTCTCAATTAGAAGAGGAGGCGTTTTTCTCCCTGGGCTATGATCCAGGCCCAGCTGTGTACCTTCCACCGTGGGCTGAGCCTCTCCCTGCATACTGAAAACATTACTGGCCACAGGTCAGACCCGCCACCCCCCATTCACCCACCCACACACACACACACACACTGTTTTATCTGAATGTCTCACATAAGCAGAACCAGATGGTTAAAGATGGGACAGCAGATAACTCAGGAACATTAGTTAACCTGAAAACTCACACTTTGAAAGAATACTTTTGTTTTTGAACGTGTGGTTTGACACAGTTAAGTGCATGCAATCACACTTAACTCACTAACCACAGTTTTCATCATCATCATTATCATTATCGGGAACTTCCCCCACTCCCTGTTGTTATTAAGCCTGGTGATGATTGCATGGTTGAGAGCCTCCACAGCCCAACTGCAGCTCCATCGTTAAGCTTCACCTTGAACAGAGGTAGAGTTCTGAAAAATGCCTCCCACTGAAACTCTTGATGACAAGCTATATGTTAAAGTTCCCATATTCTGCTCCTTTTCTGCAGTTTAATATGGATCATTGATGTCTTTATGAAATGGTAGTAACATGTTTTGGTCCAAAAAGCCAATAAATCAAGAACAGCAGCATTGTTTCCAGGCTTTCATAGCCCCTCTGTTCAGAACGGTCTGATTTAGTGGGCGTGTCCTTCATATGTAAATGAGCCACTGCTGATACCGCCCCGCTCTTCCGCGTCAATGAGAGTGGCGCCACGAGCTCCAAGTGCACAACGTTTAGAAAACAGCGAAGCTCGTTTATCGTAACATTACAGGCTAAAACAACAGGCTAACCGCAGCTACAGTTAGCATCCTGAAGCTAACACAGAGACGGGGGGACACTGAGGAAAAGCTCTTACATCTGCTCCTCAACACACAACATTTAAAATTCTCACATTTCCAGGGTCTGAGGTTTGTTAGTGGATGGTTGGTAATGCGCCTGGATTCAGGACCAGTCTATTCGTTAACCCTCTGTTGGACTGTCCAAAGTTGGAAAAGCAGTCGGCCATGAAGTGACTAGCACGCTCATGCACAGTTTTACCGAGTGTAGCTGGCACATTTCCCTCATAAATGAACTCTAGCCACTTAGTCTTGTCTTCTTCCGAGATGGGAAGCTTATGCATGGAACTATGTGGCTGATTACAGCCAAAAACAGAGCAGTGATGGCTCTTCAACTTTAGCATTCTCTTCCCTGCTGCTGAAGAGATTTCTCTCCAGCAGTGGTAAGGGGAGTGGGCCGGGAGGAGGTTCGGGGGTATCTGCTCCGGCAGACCAATCAGGTCAGACTTGCTCCTGATAGTTCAAAAAAGGGAATCACTGACGTTGGAAAATCCCCGAAATCCAGACAGCTCATTTTAAGTCAGGATTTCACATTCACAAGTACTACTAAGTACATGTTTGTCATTAAATATCTTAAATATCTATTTTGTGGGCTGGGCGGAAAGCCAAAGAACCACAAATTTCACTGAAGACTTAATAAAGTGATTTTTGCATAATATGGGACCTTTAATTTTAAAATTTGGCATTTATTATGATAGTGATGATGATGATGATATTATTATTGTTATTAGTATAGCCAAAATAAGTCTGTTAAACCTAACACTAACCCAACTGTCTACTCAAACTGCGCTGGTAACTGTTGGCATCATGTTTTCACCTAAGGCTTGTGTGTTTTGTTTGTATTCTGTTTTAGCTTAAACAATCAATGCAGGTTTGCTGAGCTGAAAGCCAACTCAGTGATTTAAAGTCTCTGAGTCATCCAAGTCAGGGGAGACATTGCCTTTTTGCAAAGGGTCGCATGCTTTCTTTGAGATCCAAGTTAGCAGGGAAGGAGAGAAAGAAAGGTGTGCATCCGCACTGCAAATTGGTTTTGCGTTCAAGAGAGACGCCCCTGTTTACCCTTCGTCAGTGGGAGAAATTGGTCACAGCTGGATTTCGCTGGTCAATTGGTCCGTTCAGATCTCGAGCATCTCACTCATTATTCCAGCTATGCCTGGGCCAGGCACCCTTTAGCAACACCTCTGCTCACTGTGTTTCACCTGTCTACACTGTGATATATAAAGATAAACACTTCTTGTTTTTTTTTTTTTTACTCTTGGTCCCACTGTCTGCTTTTCCTCTGTTGTTTTTCTCCATCTTTTATTGGGTTTGATAGCTGTTTTAAGTTCACGTCTATAAAGTAGCAGAGATACTGAGCTTGAAAGGGTATTTCGGTGGTCAATTTGTGCGTTTTTATACACACACACACTCTTTGGGAATTGGTATTTCTGTGGATCTGTGGCCGGGCCGAGGCCACTGACTCTTCCTCAGAATCCATCTCTTTTAGACAGGCTGGCAGCTCTCCAGCAGCTCAATCCTCAGTGTGAGTCCCTGAGATGGAGGACAGGGCACACGTCTGCAGGCAGATTGCACATTTGAGGGAATAAATTGCCTCGTAGAGGACCAGGCTCCACATTGTCTTTTCCTCTCTATTCCTTTGCCTTAACTGTAAATATGTTTGTCAAAGACCTGTCATCTGCACTTTCTTTTATTTCCCCTTAAAGCCCGAGTTATTCTATGTTGTCTGCTGGTGGAGCTCAGTTGAACAGTCTGTCCGGAAGTGAACATGTGGTAGTGTTTAGCTTTGTAATGCCCTGGGTTTTATGGACGTCTTGAGGGAGATATCGCATGGACAGCGACCAGAATGTGGACTCTGGGCCAGCAAACAGTCTGGACGTCCAAGTGTTGGAGAACTCTTGTTATCACAGAGCCTCCCAAGAGTATACCTCAGTCCAAGGCCCACAGAGAAGGCTTAACATGGCTGCCAAGTCATCTTTAATAAGCCAATTCTGTTTTCTTTTTGCTCAAACATTCATGTGTTTTTTCATTGGAAGCTCGATCTGTTTGGTGACTCCTTTTGGCTCAGAGCAAGCTTGAACTCCCCCTCAGTTAATGGAATGTGTAACAGATATACTCACCAGAGACTTTTCTTCACATGCTTATGTTGGCTTCGGTGCATCTTTCATGTGTTTTGTTAAAACATGAGTTTAAAACACGTCTTTCCTTGACGAGATTCTCAAAGGCCAACCAGTCTTGCAAGTTTTTCACCCTACAGAAAATCAAAGTGGAATCTAATTATTCATAATTCATTGACGCATTTCTATTCTCAGTCTTTGCTCAGGCAAATATCAAGTCAAAGTGTCAGACAGAATCATGTCTCTCAGAGGACCATCTTGGGTGAAACACTCAGACAGGAGTTTGAATTTGGATAATACAGTGGGTGAAAAACTTAGAAGGTATTGGTGATATAAAAAAAAAGAAAAATAGAGAAGCATTCGGAGAGCGCAGACCTCTGCCAAGCATATTTTGATTGTCATGCTAGACTTCAGTCTTACTTTAATGTTATACTCCTTTATACTTTCTTAGTTGCAGGTTTGTACGATAATTTGTTACCTGACAGTGTTGAAATTGTGATGACCCAGTACATATATCATATTCTGGATCTTGGTTTCCAGAATATTGCCAGGATCTGGATCGTACTTTTAAATCTGTAGGAAATTATGGTGACCTTGTCTTGTATTGTTTTGCAAAGCAATCTGATAATTTATGGGGGAGTTGTATACACATGTGGTGAAAACGGCCCTATCTTGCAATGACAAAGAATCCTTTAAAAAAGTCCTGGATTCAGACAGTGATCCAGATCACCTCCAAAATTAAATCACTTCTTCCTTATCACATTTTGAACATTTCCTGAAAATTTCATCAAGATCCATTTTTTACTTTTTGAGTTATGTTGTTCACAGACAAACAAACAAAGAGACTAACTCTCCCAAAAATATAACCGCCTTGATGGTCTTTGAATATGCTAACTCCTTAAACTCTAAGCCACTCTTTTCAACCCATGTTAGCCAACAGATTGTACCATTGTATGTCTACGTCATATGGCTTTAAGTCACCATGTACACAACTGTTTCAAGAGACGAGCAAGCTGCCAAAAATTATCTCTTTACCAAAGGATTTCTTTAAGGATTCCAGTAACAAACATAAAACAAATGCAGGATTGCATTGTTGTCAGAGAATTATATTTTAGCCACTGGGCAACGAAGCAGACACGTTGAATTGCTGGCAATGACTTTGATCAGCTGTTATAGACCTACAGCATTGGGCAGCTTAAGCTCTTGGCAGAGAGAGAACACATTTCTTACATTTTTAGAGTTGTGTTTCACTAAAAAAGGCAAATAAACAACTTTTGTTCAAGTTCAACGTTTGTGAAGCTCAAGATATTAACTGTCAGGCAACTTTTTTGTTTTGGAGACATTTATAAAGCTTGCTTTATTATTGTAGCCCACCATCTGGTTGAAATATGCCACCTATAGTCACTATCCACACACCTGGGACTCCAACTAGTGTGGCAGCTCGAAAATGTGCGCAGGCCCTCCAGGGCCCATCATTCCACATGCGGGGCTCAGAGGAAACATGTGACATGTGGCATAATTGAGTCAGCCAACAAATACTGTCACAGGAATCAGCCAAGTGACGCCACCACTCAGCAGCCAGCGGGAGAGCTCAGAGCTGTATAGCATGGCATCAGATAGAAAGGTGCCTGTTTGAGATTATTAAAGACACTGTGTTTCTGTTTAATTTAAGATAGCATAGGGCCCTGGGGGTGAGGGTGAAGACAGCTGAGACTCAGACAAATGAGCTGAGGACCCCGCTGAGCGTGTGTGGTACTCCAGTGAGAGATTCAAGTGGCTGTAGAGAAAAGAGAATGGGGGTTTAAGAGAACGATTTAGTACGAAAAGCGGCCAGATTTTCCTCCTCAGTTTAATTTGCCCTCTGTCTGTGGGCCACTCTCTGAGGGAGATCATTGTTTCCTCATGTTTTATTTTCGCTGGCTCTCCAGTTTCTTTGTCCAAGGCTCTTACCGCATGAGAACTCCAGCATGACTCCTTGGGCCTCTCTGTTAACACACTCAGTGTATTTGAGTGAGGATATTGTGGCTGTAATGGTGTAGTCATAGGATTTATTTATGAAGAGAACAATATTTATTTTGTGGTTTGCTCATTTGGCCGGTCTGTAGAAATTGCCCTACAGAGTTGCTGACTCTAAGAGCTTGAAAGTAAATAAAAGTGGCAACATTACAAAAGCAAGGGGATTGAAAAAGTTCAATCCTGGAATTAGTTTGTCTTGTCACTTGGAAGCAGAAAATTACATCCAAATTACAGCAGTTAACTGTTACAGAGTTGTTTTGACATTGGGGTATAAATCTCTCCTCAACTCGACTGTTTTGCAAGATGAACCCGTGAGATTATCTCCAAGAGATGCCATTCTTTTTTTCAAGGCCAGAATAACTCTTGTCTCAACCAAAATATTTCAGTTTTTCCAACAGATAACCCTGTGCTGTGTGGATCCAACAACTGAAGGACTTGTTTGATTCTAAAAGGGAAGATTAGAAACAAAAACAGGGTTAATGAAGTTTGTGACAGACTGTAGGAAAAAAAAAAAAACATCCCAAAGAGAGAGCTGTGGGAAATTGTATTCATTTTGGGGAAAAAAAGAATATTAGAGAAGATAAGCAACATGTATTATCTAGTGCAGAGGTTCCCAAACTTTTCAGACTGCAGCCCCAAAAATAGCAGTGGAGGATGGTGTCCCTTTACCGTGAGATATAATAACAATCAAATCCCAAAACAAACAAAATAAATACTTTTTTGATGACGAGTGGATTACTAGACTACCTGTGCTGTGTCTAACAAGTTAATCTGCTGCCACTGATACTGTTGATGCCCTGGCTTAGTCACCTTAGGGGTCTTTTTTTTTTCTTCGTTTTTTTAATATTTATTGTACACTGCAAAAAAATGTGGAAAATGCCTTTTCAGACTTAATATGAGCCACATTCACCTGACCAGTCTAGAAAAATATGTTATTTCAGGTTAAATAAAAACAAAAATGAGGTCTGAATTGCTTATAACAAGTACAAAAACCAGCCAATGGATCAAGATAAAAGTTTCTTGTTTTAAGACATTTTTCTAGTTTAAAGCAAATTTCTCTTGTTCCATTGGCAATTTTTTTCACATGTTACAAGGAATTAAGACCTAATTTCTGTCTTTAAATAACATAAAACAAGACATTTTTTCTGGACTGGTCAGATGAATGTGGCTCATATCAAGTATAACAAGACAAGTTTAGCTTAAAATAAGACAAAAACACTTGATAAGATTTCAGTTTTTTTTGCAGTGTATATACATAACAACAAGCCCTGTGATTGGCTGGCAACCAGTCCAGGGTGTACCCGCCTCTCGCCCAATGACAGCTGGCATAGGCTCCAGCCACCCGCGACCCTGAACAGGATAAGCTGTTCAGAAAATGAATAAATGAATAACAACAATACACGTAGGTCAAGACTTCAACACACAGACAAAAAAAATCCACTAACAGATTCACAAAAACAAAACATACAAGGGGAATTAGTACATACTCATACTTAAATACTCAATTCATTGTCATACCTCTGGTTTCATAAACAAGAAGCAAACAAACAACACTTTTCTTATTAACCTGATTTAACAGTCTTTTAACAGTCCATCCAATCAAATTCAATCAAACCAACATAGGAGATGATGATATGTGCCCCCACACCTGCTTCCAGATGGTGTCAGACCTAAGCTTAGTGTTATGTAGCGTATCTGTTATTTGTTCTATACACATACTCCATAAAAGATTAAAAAACTCAGATATCCATGTTTCTGTAGAGAAACATTTTGGTTTTTAAATTTTCCAGTTTGACAGAATCATTCTTTTGGCAGCCAAGAAGGCTAAACCAACTGTCTTCCTTTCTTGTCTTTGTTTTTAATTGTTCAGCCCTGTGACTCAACAGACACACAGATAGACATGGGGCAATATTTACATTAATGATCACCGGAAATACGGGATGTAATAAGCTATTGTAAATAGGTATTTATGACACCTTTACTTTGAGAACCCTAGATGTGGTGGATCTGTTAGACCCACTGGGTACTAAAGTTTTACAGGTGTTTTTTGTTTCTTGGTCAGTGTCTGTTCATAGCTGGAATGCCAGTGATTGTAACCCTCCACAGACCACATCCTCAAACATCACTACTGATTGTAACACTAATCCACTTTTACACCCTTTTACAGCACGTCTTATTACAGTAAACAACTGCATCCCTGATGTCATTTGTTGACAGCCAAGAAGTGGAGTAGATCAGGTGCCTTCAGCGTTCCTTCTTCTGGCCGCCCAGGAGATGTTGCCTCTTTGATTGTTTCTTCAAATATGCAAGGCAGCGCTGAGGGAGCAGATTGTTTGTTCTAGATTTCCTGGGAGACTCCCACCTTGGGCCTAAACAGAGCAGTTGTGATGATTAGCAGCAAAGTGTGCTGCCTCTCCCATAAACCACTGAGAGGATGGGGGCGGGGCTAAGGAATATTATTCCTCAAAGTGTTTGCAGCTTCTCGTCTTATTCACCTTATTTACCTTTCCTCAATCTTTCATTACAGCGTGGATATTACATATTACAGCCAGAGCCTGGCGCTATTGAAATGTAATAACACATGCTGACATGGGGGTTTCCCCAAATTCTCAGTTTTAAGTCCCCTTCATTGTTGACTTTTGTGCTCAATCATGAGACATAAACTTGATGCCATTCTCTGGGATTGTTGAGAGGGGGGAATACACTTATCTTCTTGGCACTAGCAAGTCAACAGACGAGGCCTTGGGGAAGGAGCAGTGCTTGACAACCATCTACCCACTGTTACAATGACAGAAATGTGTGCACATGCAAACAAATGAAGAGCAGAGTGGACCTCAGATGGGCTGTGCTCTGAAGCTACAGATAATGATGATTACACATTCCAGACTCAGGTTAAAGTCGTGTGTCATCCATCATAAACACTTTAAAACAATTTAACACTGAATGCATCAGCTGTTAAAATCTATATGGCTGTACTAAAAATGGGCAATATTACAAAACTTGGTATCAATACGATACCAACTAAGTACACGGCCAGTATTTCAATATAGATACTAATGACAATATTTTTTTAACTTAGAAAACAGTTTATTTATCAGCCATATTTAGTTTGAGATTGTATATCTTCAGGGAATATAGTATTCTGTTCCAGTAAAACAATTAATTAAGATTCATATCAACTGGCTGAACATATTATATGACTGTCTGAATAGTCCATTTTCAATCTGTCTGCTACAATTGCAGCTATGACAACCAATTACACTTTGAAAATAATATCAACTAATGTTGGAGTTTACCAAATCTTTTCAATCTCTTTCACTTCTGTAAATCAGCTTTTTGGATTTGGCCGTGCTGAAAGGCCTCTCCTGGTGACTTCTGTCCTAGTGCCAAGGGTCCATTTGTGGTTTGGGAATTCCCTTCCTCCTCCTCCTCCCTCTGTTAACTTTGCAGCTCAGAGTTCTCTTTTGGGGTTGTTTGTAGATATTTGTATAAATCTGTGGTGTTTGCACACTTATATTTTGAAATCGATCCGCCCACCACTAGCATTTAAGACTGGCTGTGGCCCAGTGGCTCTTCTCTCAGTTGTAAAGCTTGTGGTTAGATATATGGCTCCTGGAGTCTGAAGAAACTAACCGAAAGTTGCCCTTCTAATGTAAGCTTGCATGGTGTGAATGTGTATGAATGATTATGATAGTAAAGGCAGACTTTGTAGCCTCTGATATCAGTGTTTGTATCAGATACAGAAATGTCAAAGTGCAAAAGTAGTTGAAGTTATTGGAGCATGAGAAAGTGCTATCCTATATTTGCTGTGCACTGTTTCGACATTACTGGCCCCCTTTGTCTTTGGAAATTGACCTCAGTGTAAATAGAATGGAAGGTTTCTGCTATTGACGCTATGGTTTTATTTTTATTTAATGCTATCTGTTGCTTTTCTCGGCCATTCAGCTTACGTTTTCAGCCTGCAGAAATGGATTTGCATTCTAACGCCTGTAAATCATTCATTTAACTTTACATTGGAGGATTTTGAGTGAAAATGAATATGATCATGTAATGATTGCTTTTACACCCTGTTGAGATCCGTCAGTGTCTGATTTTTGTATGAATGGAATCTTATTACTTTGTAATGATTTGTAATGATTTCTCAGATTTTAGTTGTGTGTTTCTAAAAGTGCCATGTTTTTGCTTCTTGCAGTGAGAAAAGATGTCAAAGATGAGACTGATGACAGAATGCAACAATTCAAGAAGAAGGCCAAAGAGCTGCGCATCCTGGACGCCAAAACAGCGCAGAATCTCTGTAAGTACTCCATGTAGTATATTTATAAATGTTTTTCATAGAAAATCATAACAGGTTCTACAGTCACTGATAAGTAGGGATGGGTACCTTTCACATTTGAAACAAAACAGTACCAATGCCCCATACATGGCAATAGATATCAGTACTCAACGGCACCAATTTTTGGTACTTTTTTGTGTTTATGTGGTAAAAAATATCAAATTGTTCTATGTTCACTCCCATCATGGAAAATCGTCTACTTTTCCACCCTCTTACAGTCACAAGGATACTTTAAGGTACCTAAACATGGTACCTTTGAATTTTATGTGAATCGGTACCCAGCGCGTTTGACAGAATTTGGTCAGTACCTATAAAGTACCTAATTTGGTACCCATCCCTAATGCTAAGTCATCTTAAATATTTCTGTTTTAAGAGCACAGATTTTAGCTTGTTTTTAATGGAATCCAAAGTGTGTCCTTACACCCTTTGTTTTACTTGGAGGAATATTTTCTTGGCAGATGTTAAACAGTCACCGAAGTGTAATTGTGCTAATCAGCCAATCATATGGCAGCAGTTCAACGCATTTAGACAAGTAGACAAGGTCAGGACCACCAGCTGAAGTTCAAACAGAGAATGAGGAAGGAGGAAAGTAAGGCTACAATTAACACAGGCTCACCAAATTGTGTGACAATAAAAGACTGGAAAGCGTTTCCTGGTCCGATGAGTCAGGATTTCTGCTCCACATTCAGATGGTAGGCTCAGAATTTGAAGAAAACAACATGAAAGTATGGATCAATCCTGCCTTGTGCCAACACTTTATGTTGCTGCTGCTGGTGTAGCTGGTGAGCATGGTTGAAAGTCCACAACCTGCCTGTGTGTTGTTTCTGACCATGTCCATGAGCATGGTATACCCATCTTCTAAAGGATACTTCCAGCAGGATAACACCCCATGTCACAAAGCTCAAATTATCTTAAACTGATTTCTTGAACACAACAATGAGTTCACTGACTTTAACAGCCTCCACAGTCTCCAGATCTCAATCTAATAGAGCTCCTTTGGGATGTGGTGGAACGGGAGATTCTCATCATGGATGTTCAGCCGACAAATTTTCAGCAGCTGTGATATTATCATATCAGTACAGAGTAAAATCTCAGTCTTAATCCACAGGGGTCTATGTTAGCTAAATGTACAATTGATACAATATTTAAGTCTGTGCTACTTTTGTTTTGGTGAGGTAGATGTTAAGGTGTTGTTTTAGTAGAGGTGTCGGTTCAGGTTAGCTGCAAATTGTTTCTCTAAGCCTCTGCTTTAAAAATTCATTGACCCCTCCACCTTCATATGGACCTCCTTGATCCTGAATCCATAAACTGTTTGTGCGTGAATTCATTCCACAAACAAATCGAGTGACTGCAGTGTTAGCAGTGCAGCGCTGATTGGAGAGGAGAGGGTCTTTGGGAATTCATCCGCAGCCTCGATATCCCTTACCTCAGAGACACGATGTAGATGATAACGCCTCATGAAATAAACATGTCAGATGCTGCTTTTACATGTAAGCTTGGCAGAGGAGAGAAAGGCTTTGCAAAGGCATGCTGCACTATAGGATAAGTGTTCTTATGGATGGAAAAGTTATTTCGTAATCTGAAAAAGCATGCAAAGCCAACTCGAGTGGCATGGAATAAAGGTGCACACTTACAATAAAGGAACAGTTGCATCTGCTTCCTTAATGCAGGCAGTTTCCTTCCTGAGTGCTGTATGGTGATATCTTTCAATGATGCAGCAAGTCTTCGTAATCATCTTCCATTAACAGAGGCCAGCCGCGTGAATTCAGGAGAAATATCGGGAATGTAAATTAGAAAGCGGCAACTGGCGAGAACATAAGGGCAACACATTGAAGTGTCTGCAGTGGGCTGGCAGTGTTAGGGGTGTGTATGTGTGCACTCTTGAGTGTGCGCCAGCCCGCACATGTCATTGCACTCGTGTATGGACTGTGACATTGTTGATAGGTGTCACTGCCATCTTTGATTACAGCAGCAGCAGATGGGCTTTGGAATTCGACAGGAAGCAGAAATAGCCAAGTGTCGAAGATCTCACCTCCAGAATGGTAATGAGGTGGGAGGCATGTGGTCCTACAGTACCACACGGCTCCCCTGAGCCGCTCTGACAACATCCTACAGATCACATTTACTCGCCTGCTGCAGAACCCTCTAAGCTTCTCCTGTCAGTTCTGTTGTGTCTGTGGGTATCGAAGGTAGAGTGACAAAGATGAAATGAATGATTGTGATGTCACTGCCACTTTCTGCATTCTGGTGTCATGATTACGTATAATACTATCTGATTAGATGTGTCACCTGAGAGCCTAACAGCAGCCTTTAAAATAAGCTGCAGGTTAGCGTTTGACTCCTGAATACAGAGAATTACAGTCGTGGAAAGAGATAAGATGCAAGCTGAGACTGCTTTTGAAAGGAATAAAAGAAATACATCATGACTGTGATCCTACTTTGTGGATGACTGTATTACCACAGTCACTTGGTTATCAAAGCAGAGGTTGAACAGAAACATTAAACAGATACCGTTGGCAGTTTTCTTTATATCTCTGGACAAACCATTAAGTGCTGAGAGAAAAAAAAAGAGAGCAAGTAGACTCAGTAAAATGAAAAGACTGTCAAAGAAGGTCAAAATCCTAACATCCAGCTCTTAAAAGCTTGAAAGAGACAGGACATGATTCTCTTTAAATGACTTCATTCTCACAGCTCACAGCTCAGGAGCGTATAGGTGGACATAGAAACATAGACATGGTATTTCTCCACAGCATGTTTCTTCACATTTTTTATTGAACACGCTGAAAGGAGCTTTCAATTTGAATATGCCAGCCTTCACATAGTTATTCCAAAACAGTTTAATAAATGCCCATATATTCACATAACATCCTGAAGGTTGAAAGCACAGTCTTTTTTGCACATGTAAACTGCGTTTCCCATAAACCCCATTACCCACTGCCATTCCTGTTCTTATCTAACAGAAGAGTCATCCATTGTGGTCTTCTGCCACTGTAGCCCATCACTTTCAAGGTTGGACATGTGTGTTCGCAGATAGTCTACAAGTGGTTATTAGAGTTCCTGTCATGTTGTTCTGTCATCTCCAACCAGTCTCTCCATTCTTCTCTGACCTCTGGCATCATCAATACATTTCTTCCCAGAGAACTACTACTCTATATAGATGGTTGTGTGCGAAAATCTCAGCAAATCTGCAGTTTGTAAAATACTCCGACCAGCCCACCTGGCACCAGCAACTATGCCTCATTCAAGGTCACTTAAATCACCTTTCTCCCCCATTCTGATGCTCAGCTTGAACTTCAGCAGCTTGTCCTCAGCATGTCCACATGCCTAAGTGCATTGAGTTACTTGGATGTGATTGGCCGATTAGATATTTGTGTCAACGAGCAGTTCAACAGGTGTGTAGAGACCATTTCAAGTTGGTTCGTAAAGAGCAAATTAACCACAGTGTAAAGTTCAGATGATTTATTCTAGGGATCAAATTCATTTAAATTTTCTAACTTTAGAATAATTGAGTAGGTAGTTTATGTTAATTCATATATCTATTTAGACTGTTTTGAAGTGATTGATTATGGGTGGAGTTTTGTTTATTAAGGTAGTTGGTGCAGGTGTGGGGGTTAGTCTTTTGATTCATGCAGGGTGAGTGAAGCTTGAGCCAAACATTTTTTTTTGACAGTGTGATGGAAAAAGTTTTTTTGGGGGGATTTTTGTGTTGAATTGGACTAATGAGATTCCTAAGAAGCAAACAATGAAAAATGGAACCTGCACCTGTAAAATAAATGGACCATGGACAAGATTTGTGAGTAATAGATTTATTTTTTAAAAAGTGGAAAAGTGGACACGCGTCAGGGCGGCAGCTAAGGCTCCTCTCATTCAGGTGGATGGATCTGTCACTACAAGGTGTTCCTAATCAAGTGTCCTGTGTCCTGTGAGTGTGTTTCCAAATGATGCAATGTACACAAATTAGGTGCTGGAACATTTTATTTATTAATGTATTTATTTATATATTTATTTATTGAATTATGTATTTATTTATTTATTTTAAGAACCAGTTCTAGTACCAGAAAATAACATGTTGTCATAGTTTAGATTTTTTTTCTGTAAATAAATAAATTAATTAATAAAATGTATCAGTAAATTAAAAGAAAAATAAATAAATTAATAGAAAAATATGGCAGAAAATATACCCAGGTTGTTGATGTAGCCAATAAGTTTCTTTTGTTGTTTTATGTTTTCTTTTTTGTTTTTTTTGGTAATTCTTGAGGGGTTTAGATTCTAAATGAATTCCCTAAAAACACTTTGAAAAACTGTAAGCTTTAATAATTTTAAACATATGAATTTAGAAAATAACCCCTTTGAAAAACTCAGGGCAGTAGCTTGAGGTCCGGTCAGCTGAAAATAAACCAAAAGTTATTCAAAAATGAAAGAACGGGACACTAAAGCAAAAGTTCATTTCTATCAATTAAAAGGTCTCAAATCTTATTTATTCTCCCATTATTATTATTTTCCAGTTTATACATTTAAAGACAGATACTACTCTACTTTTCTACAACTAACTCCAGCTAGAAACTTAGGTCACTGCACCTGAGGAAAAATAATTTAGAATAATTTGCGAACACACAAAGGGGTGCAGTGACCTAACAGACCTCATCCATTACATATAAAGACCTAACTGAGGGGGAAAACAACTATAGGTGGTAAAAGTTTTCCCCTCAGGCTGTCAGTGAGAAGTATTATGTATCACTATTAGTTTGTACTTTTCTTTACATCCTATGATTACTTATGACAGCCAACCCCAAGAGGAGCTTCTACCCAGCTGTTGCTTTCATATGAGGAGGATACGTAAGATGTATTGAAGGTGAAATAACAAATGTAGGATGATGGAACAACAAATTAGGATGACATGTGCCTTCATGTATTATTTTACACAGCAGAAAAAGTGATAGCTTGATGAGAATGAAGGTGAAACAACCTTTAAATAGCCTGATTAGTTTTTCTGCAGCTACAAAAAGTCTGACGGGAAGACACCAGGAAGTTTTATAATGAGTGATTTACATTGATGGTATGTCATGTATAAAGTAAATAAATGTAGTTAAGAGAGAGTGTAACAATTAATGATAGACTTATGATGGACTGTGAAGACAAGGAAAACGAAAAACACGACCCACTTCCTGTTTGTAGCGCATCAAATACAGACATCAGGTCCCACTGCTGCAGCAGAATAGCAGCTGTTGAGTCAGTCTCCTCCAACTCATTACCAAACATCCACCTGTGACTTCCACCTGGATACACCATCAGCTCCAATTTCCACTGTGGGCACCCCACCTGGAGAGTGAAACACCCACTATCCTGTCCCCTGAGGCTTGTTGAGTGTACTTCTTTGTATCCACCCAAACAAAACAGTGCAGCCCTCCAATATGGTGCAATTACTGCTTCCAAAAGTACAGCTGATACAACTTTATGATCAAGTTTGTGAGGTTTTCTCAAGTTATTCAGAAGAAACGGTGTAGGTGCAACATCTTTTTTTCCAGTTCCAAAGAAGTTTTGATGCTTCTGCCCCAATTTTTGTCAGGGTGACACACACTATCCTGTTGAAGGGCAGAAAGAGTATTAGTTTTCCAAGTGACAAGTTGGGTCTGTGGTCATTTTGTCTGAGGAGCGATGAGTGCTGAAATGTCTTTTTGAACCCTGTGGTCTAATAAAAAAAAATGTAGAGGAAATGACTCTCTTCTCTCTCCATCACAACAGCAATTTTCTTGGGCTCGTTCCGCCTGCCTTATGAAGAGATCCGGGACATTGTGCTGGAGGTAGACGAGGAGAGACTGAGCGAATCGCTCATCCAGGTAAGACTGATGTTCAGTGCAGTGTGTTACCAGTTTTCACCCCCACACAAACACACCGCCACACACACTTTTTCTTCTTCCATTCATGCTTCCCTCTGGAAACTGTGTGCACTTGTGTGTTTGTGTCAGGGAGGGACAGACTTTCTACACACTCACACTGTGAAAAGGCAGTTTTTAAATTCCCCTGTCTGGCGGATAGCTTGGCGACCCCATTTCAAAGCAGGTACTGTCTGTTTCTGGCACAAGTCTCTCCTCATTCTCATATGGACCACAGAGACCTCTCATTCATCTTCCTGTAATGGATTATGAAGGACAAGGTTTGGCAAAGTCTCCACAGCTCCACCCCTCTTTCCTCTCGCCTTTGTCTTAAACCATAATTGATGAGCCTTCTAAAGGCTACTTGTTTTTTTTGTTTTCATTTTATTTCTGTTTCTCTTCTCTGTGAAAGCTTTAATTGAAAGGAGGGCGGGTGCATCTGAGGTGAAAATCTATCACAGGGCAGCGCAAGCCTCAATTGCACCATCTTTTTCCTTTTTTCACCCTTTTTTCACACCGTCCTTGTGCCAAGCAGTAAAGCAGGCCTGCTGTTTATTGTTTCTGTTTTATCTTCAAAGTAGGAGGTGTAAACAGCAGATAAAAGATTTGATTTCAGTATAATATTGTAGTGATGAGTTGTGTTGTGTGCATTAATAAGGGCAGGAAGAAGCAGGATTCAAATATACTTTTCAAGCTGAAGTCATGAGCTCTTGGAAAAAAGAATAATAATAAAAATACCTCCCCAGCGCTGATATAAATGTCCTTTCCCACATGGCTTATCACCAAACTCCTTTGCAGGAGCTAGTCTGCTTCCTCCTCGCTGCTTGGATCCCAGACACTAGTAAAAGGTGGTGAGGCAATATATATTTAGATGGGGCCTATCTAGAGAGCTTCCCTGCAGGACTATTATTTTGAGCTCTGATAACCTTTAATTGGCTGGCAATCTGGCAGAAATTACAGAGTATGCCTTATGAGATGGCAGACTCCCTCTGCCTCAGTGAAGGAGAAAGGAAGTTAAGGTGTTGACCTTTTCCTACCTTCAGCCTTTCTGCAGCAAAGCAGAAACAGTGTATAACTGCCAGCAGGGCAGCTGCGTCCCCGATACATCCCCACCAGGGTCCTTTTTGCACACATCGCCAGACACACTGCTGGACTGGTTTACAATCGTCTGGTTGTGTTGCAGGAAAAATAACTACTTCATCCACCATCAAACAGCTGAAATTGTCTTTGAAAAGTTGCTGTGGAAGCCAACAATCAACAACAGATGGATAAAAAAATCTCCTGTCCTGTTTTTGGAGGTTTATATTTTTTTGAATGGTATCAAATAGTGCACTAACACCAAAACACAAACATGAACAAAAAGAGATCACATCAAGGATCACATTTTCATTTGGCCTCTCAGTCATTAGATTCAGTAGTTACATGACATGAGTCACAACGTGTTTTTAAGAGTTTCAGTTTCTACCACACCATATCTCTTCAACTCTTAACTAAATGTAATGAAGGACAATAAGACCTTTCCCCCTTCTTCTCCTCCTCCTCCTCCAAAAAAAGAAAGGCTCAACAAGGCTCATGAGAGCAAGTGTGTGAGTCAGCATAAGCACGAGGAAGCAGAGCTAATGTCACCAAATCCGGGGGGAGGCTGGAAGACCAACTGAGTTAACTTATTGGGGCAGAAGGCACCAACATCTGGCCAGTATGTCACTGCTGGTTTGTTAACGATGCTAAAACCAGTGTGAGGCCCAGACTGGACAATTAGGACAACACCCCAAAGAATAATGTTTGTTTACTTGCCATATACCATGTGATGCTGTCCCTTCGTATGTATGTGGACTCATCATCACTCAACCCTGAGAGGTCTAAGGCATGTTTCTCCAAGTTTGGATTTCTGGTTTACCTTTATGAAATGGCATGGATAACCTCACAGGAGACCCAAGAGAATATTTGTCATTTTTCTTTTATTTATTTATGTATTTGTGTGTTTATTTAAGTAACAAATATATACTGAAATGAATTTGAAACAATAATATACAAAACATTTAAAATCCTAGGTTGCTTCTAATATGATTTGGGAGATGGAAAAGTAAACTAAAGCCTGTAGGTATCACAGATCAAGAGCCACTTCTAGATGATGATGTCACACAAGTAATTCATCACCAAGAAGCCTTTTGGTTCAGCTGGTCCAAATACAGTCACTGATTCAATGACTGACCCAAACAAAGATGGCAGCCTTATTTTAGCATTATCAGCTAACTGGCTCTTTTTTTTCAGTTCAACAAAAAAAGTTGCCTTATACAACAGTTTAGCTCTTAGTGATAAATTATGATGATAGTTTGCTAAGAATCATTCATATAGACTCAAACACAACAAACAAATGTGTGTTGCTGATCATAGTACAGTATCTCCACATGAAAACACGACCAAATTATTTCTTATTCTGTAACTGGGGCAGTTTCTCTTTTCAAAGCATGTTGGCCCCTTTCGTACAGCTAAATCACTCAGCTATTTTCTTCTTCCTTTATTATGTCTCTGAAATGTTATCTTATAAAGGAACTGATCTCATGTCAGACTTTGGACCAAAAGCCTTCTGACTTACACTTTTCATGAAAGGAAACTGAAACTGTCCTCTTGTGTTTGTGTTTGATGGACAGCCCAATTTACTTCTTCGCTTTTATAATGATATAAAAGTTTTGTAACTCTGGACATATTTATGAGGAACGTGTTTAAAAGACACAGTTAACATTAAAAAGTAAAAGAGTAATTCACAAAGGATACATTTTGGCTTGAATGAAATATCTGATTTTGTGCCTAGCCAGCCTCTGTATTGGTACAAGAGTTGGGTGATTATCGAACAAAGTGAAGCAGAAATGAGAGCACAGACCAAACACCGAAGCGAGTGACATGCCTGAGAAATACAGCTCGAGCTGTACAGAGGCGGCAAAGGGAAGCAAAGAGACTCCCTGCTGGGTGACACAGTCCTGAGTGTGGGCTCCATCTGCACAGTGCTCATCTACACTCATTATGCTGATTAATCACTCTACACCACCCACTTTCAGCTACACGCCAATCACCATTTATCCACATGGACAGCCACACACACGTACACACATACACATGGAGTGAGGAGATGTGTCTGGATGACTTGGCCATTGCTTAGAGATAGTGCATTTACTATCCTGCTGATGCTAGAAAGAGTGGGTGATTGTGTGCACCAAAAGTAAATAAATAAGGCAGCTGAAAACTGAAATGGAAAAGTGAAAATCAGTTTTGAACAAAGGGTATTTGCAAGATAGAACTTTTTTTCCCCTCTGATTAGCCATTCAACTGTGATTCCTGGCTGTTTCTTTTCACAGTTTTGACAACTTGTTGCCACCTTTTATATTCCCACTATTTTGGATATAGTATTATGCTTTTAAACATGAGATTAGCTGTTTTATCTAAATGTGATATGAAGTTACTATGGTGTGATATAGATAAATATGATACAGTATGATACAATTTGATCTATATGTGAGGATGAGGATACTTCTTTCAAATTAGAATTTATCAATGTTGTTCTGGGTTTTAACCAATCAGAATCATGTATGTAAAGGTAGAGTCTGCAAGAGTTTTCATCACTTATTAGTAGAGGTGTAACAATACATGTATCCGTGCCGAACCGCTCCATAAGGCTGTTCGGTTCGGTACAGTGCTGTATTCGAACAAGTACAGTAAGTTTACATAAGCCGCTGCACATGGCTCTTTAATATTCACGTGAGTGCTCGTCTATGATTGGCTGAGCAGGGAAGGCGTTTGAATATTCATGAGGGAAGTGGTCTGTGATTCGTGCTTTGCGATCATCTTCATCAGAAGATGAATATCAAAGAGCTTCCGTAGCCACAGGAGCTTGTGTCTGAATAGTGCATCATGGCTGCTGCTAACGACCAACCGGAGCTTGAAGAGCCTCCCCCATCGCTGTATAATGGCAAGTTTTTGGTTTAATAAACATGCTAAACAAGCAAATGGTTTTGCGTTGTTCCATACTGTACCGAAAATGTACCGAACTGTGACCCTAAAACCAAGGTACGTACTGAACCGTGATTTTTGTGTACCGTTTCATCCCTACTTATTAGTGAACACAACATTCAATCTTGGCTCCTCCTCACTGGATCAGTGCCAGCAGCAACGCACACCCACATTCTCCAATCATAGCTATGCAACCACCTGCATCATTGCATTTCTACGTGGGAGAGACTCAAGAAATGTGCACCTGACTTAGCATGTTAGCACAAGCTAATTACGGTTATTTGACACATACCTGGTTAGCAGAAAGCCAACTTGCATTGCTCTTCCTCCCATGCTGCTCTCCAAGTGTCCAAAAGCAAGTGTAACCTTCACCCTCATTTAGGAAATAGTTTCATCTGCTTGGCGTTTTTCTTCATTTTGGTTGGGCTGTTTTTCTCCATGCTGTGTGCACTATCGTAGCCACTCAGGATAGCTTCTTCCACTAACCAACACACAAAGTCACTTGGCACACTGTGATTGGCTGAGGTAACCACGCTTTCTCTCTGCCTAGAAACATCCCATAACAACCAAAACATCAACATACAGTCTGAGAAGGGGGGTTGAGGCAGACACAGACACTGATACACATGTATAGAGACCCCCGAACATGTTGCTCATTCATTAACCAGTTTCCTATAATCTAGGAATTCAAGAACACTGTGCAACCTTCAAAAAGTAACTGACCTATCCTGGGTTGATATTCACTGTTTGAGAAAAAGTGTTTTCAGTGGTCTTGTTGTGCTTGACACAAATAGGACTGGACCACTACAAAACTCAGCTTAGTTCAAATTACTCCCTGGACATTAGTTTGAGGAATCCAGTGAGGGGGCAAGTGAGGGGGAGTTGACAAATGGAAGGAATAGAGGGAATAGAAGGAATCAAGGAAGCAAGATGTGTTCATAATGCATCTAAAACTCAGTAACTCAATCTTATTATCTGCCTTCTCCGTCGACATGTCTAATGCAATGATTTGTCAGCAGAATGTGGCAGTGTGCTGGCCTTGAAGCACCCTTACAATGTGTCACCCTGGCAGAGTGGATAGATAGGAGTTGATTGGCTCTCCTTATTCTGCATTAGGGGCCATCAACGCCTCGGAGATGATGTACACATTCTTGAATGCTAGCAGACAGACCCCGCTCCCACCATTCATCCGGACTACATATGAATCCTCGCATTCCCACGCCTGTTTTCATCTGCGTACACCCAGTGTGCAAACATTCATGCAATACACGGAAATGGAGACAATGTCAGTTCTCCTATGTCTTCTGGTGCCTGCACAATTTTGTCATTTATCATTCAAGCAGTACATGTATGCAAGGTCCACGCACAAACACAAACACACACATACACACACGTTTGCATGCAATCCACCCCTCACGCACTCAATCTCTCTATCTCATTTGCCCACAATATTCATTGAGCTGGTGGACAGAGGTCATTTTTGTGTATCAGGCCAGCTTCATCAAATTCAAAAAGACATCAGAGCCACCCCACAACCTCACCCTGTATAATAATGAGATAAAGAACACAATGAAAGGCAATAATGAACGCTGGCTGGCTGAAAACAGATTGCGCCTCAGAGAGCTTGGCAAAGGTCTGCTTTTAAGGGGCTGACAGCCTGACAAAGCTATTCATTGCTATTGTTGGCTGGCAGCAGAAGCAGCGAGGACTTGTTGTGTAGACATTGTGCATGAAAGAGTCAGGCACGTGCTCTCTGGGCTCCGGGGCCGTGGATGCGTTTAGTTCGGCTCTACAGGACGTCCAGCACCTCTAGTTCTTCTCACTGGCACCCTTGCAAAGTGCATATTCTTCCTCACTCTCATTGTTAAAACGCAGCTTAGAACCATGAGGCTTTTGTTATTGACTCTAGTTCACTCTCCTCTGGTGTTTTAATTCCTCCAAAACGTCCCTCACAGCCCGGTCACCTCAGGGAGCAGGCTTAAATGGCATAATGATGGCCTCACAGCTCCTGCCAGTGGAACAGAAGGAGGCCAAACAATGGCTAGATTATTAATAAGCACTCATAAACTTGAATAGTTTATGGTGTAATCAGCTGGTAGACATGCAGGGGGTGGCTCACAATAGTTTATTTGCAAGGTTGCCACCATAAACAAGCCGAGAGGACAGTTAGGGAGAGTCTTTGCATTTTTTAATTACTATATAACTTGTGTTATGTTGTTGCTGCATGTCATTTCAAGGTTTGAATGGTGGAAGTCACAAATGTATTATTTTACTGGGCTGTGGTTGAAGCCTTTCTTTGTGTTTGTTAATGTTTTACATGCATTCAAGGCAGCATTTGTTCAGCTGAAGCACCTTTTATCAGCAGTTTAAAGGATGAGAGCAGAAATGTAGGTGAGAATAGACAGACATTCAAATGATTAATACAACTGTTGTTTTTTTAAAATTGAGATTTTCCAAACAGTCTGACTGAGCGGTTGAACATTTGTGGCCGTGTTCAGTCGGAATTAACTTTTCTATGATTATATTTCATCTGCTGTGTAGCTTTTTTTTCCAAGCTACAAATAATAAATTACCGTTTATTTAATGTTGGTAAGCACATTCAACACAGACTCACTCCCATCAGTTTTATGCAAATACATTCCAGTGGGATTCACTATTGAGGCTGTTGAAGACTCATAGCACGCTGGCCCAACAGAATTCTAAAGCGCTGCAGGAAAGCTTGTTTTTCTGCTGTGGCAGCCGTCCCTGGAAAATACTTAAATAAGTTCAAGTGGCTGACAATGTTGTCATTGTTGTATTACACATGCTCTACAATCTCTTAGAGGAATGAGTCCAAAGGCGTTGTTAGGAAGATTTCTTACTTGCAGTAGGAGGGATTAAGTGGTATTGGTTTCCAGGAATTCAGATTAATGCTCTGTACTCACCAAGCTCTCCCAGCTTCTTCTTCTTCTTTTGTTGTGCCACTTTTTTTTTTTTTTTTTAATTTTTCTTTTTTTTGTACAGTGTTTTGGCTAGACTGTGATGGTTTCTCGGTTGTTTAATTGGCACATCCTTTGGGATTGTTCTTAATGTTCATGGTTGACAAAACCTTAAAATTTCAACAATACGTGCATTCTCTGCTTGTGCCCCCCAGCAAAATTTAAGCTTTTTTAAAGTCTAATAAGCTTTTCTACCTCCATCATGCAAATGCAGGCCGTAGTAGCTCATGCAGTGTATATATAGTTTAGCAGTTTCCAGAGGCCCTTAGACGTCTCACTGTTACCCATTTCTTTTTTTAACCAATGTCACATCAAAGCTCATCACTTTGGTGACCTAAGTAGATCAGAGCTTAAGTATAACCACGCAGGGCTGCATTTGGGTTTGGAAGCCTCAGTTGGATGCTGAAATTCAAAGCTAACATGATAATATAATAAGTGAAGCCTGCACATGTCTATAAATCTATTTTAGATTACTCACATCAAGCAGCTGCCTTCAGGCCTGCCAGGGCTTGTCTAAAATTGAGCTGTTTGGAAACAGTTAACCTCCTGCATCTGTTGTAGAAAGCCATTGTGTTCAATCTGAGTATGAGTGACAGAAAAACTGTACATTAAAAGTGTACACATACATCTTATCTTGAGCCGTTTCTAGCTCACCATTCCTTGTAATAATTGACATTTGAGACGTGATTTATGGCTCTCCCAGTGACTTGGTCTTAGGTTAGGAACTGTTAAAACCACAGTTCCATTAGTCTGACATAACACTGAAAAATCAAAAATCTACAAATTCAGTACCACAGGGAAAATGTAGTTAATACCATTTTCTCTTCGATGAAGAAAGTTTTAGAGACTTAGATTTCATGCACAGGATAAGAACAGTTATGTAGGCTGCAGATCAGCTCTTTCTTGATTCCCACCATGTGATCTCGCTCTCTGAAATAAGGGAGTCATCACTAAATGTTTAAACACGCCCAGTTTTTGGCGTGTGTGGTAAGCTAACCCTCGTCAGCAGATGATACGGCCCTTGAGGCTTGTTTTGCGGAATATCAGAGCGGCTTCTTAATGTTTAATGTCTGCCAATGTATTTTATATTACCCCCATCTCCTTTTCAAAAGGAAATGCTAATGACGAACACTGCACCACCACTATTCATTTGTAATTAGTATCACCCTATGTTGTGTGCGAATGGACTGGTAGGAACATCAGAGAAGCACAGTTGAGTGTCCAGTGTCTTTTGTATTGGAACACAGCAGGTTTAATGAGTACATGTCTGACACGATCTGTGACACTCTTTAGCTGACATACCAGGCTGTGGGAAACATTTGTTTCCCTTTTTATAAATCAGGATGAGCAGAGGAATACAATTTTCTTTAGCATATAAAACACAGTTTTGCATATTCTGAGTCAGCAGTCAGTGTTGTGAACGAAATACGGTGAAACAGGAATACGTGTCACAGCTTGTGTCACATTCTCACCGACAAATTATACCACGTGTGAAAATATATTTATGAACCGTATCACCACCTGCTTGAAAAGTGTTTCATCTTCCAAGTCCTTGAGAGTTTTTCTTCCAATATTAACAAAGTGTTGAAATAGAAAGATGCATTGAACATAACAGCCTCTCTTCAAACCTTCTGTCACTCTCTGCTCTTTAGTTGATTTCACCTTCAACAAAATAAGTGACTAATATTTTCACATTATTTAAGGATACTTTTTGGGGGTTTCCACCATGTTTGCTCTTTGCAAAAATAAATTTGATTTTTTACTGTGAGTAAGATACCAAGACAGTCATGCAGTTGTGTTTTTGTTTTGTTTTGCCAATTGTAAATGATACTGAAGCTTTTATATGACCCACAAGAGCAATCAGAACCATCAGCCACAAGAATGGTGTATTTTCTTTTTATATTTTTATCTGATTAAATCATTTTTTGTATCCGTTAACAATTGTCTCAGATGTGTAAAACAGATCCACAGAGTCAAGTGGCACATAGAAAAAACAGGAAGTCCCACCTTATTCCTAAATTTAACATATGATACATTACAATACGATACAATATAAACTAAGCATAAAGATAATTTTTTTCATGGCTACAACCCACATGCTCAGCTCTGCTGCTCATCCTTCAAATGTATGTTTGTGGGATCACTTTGCACTGGAAAAAGTCCTGATCAAAACTGATCACACAGTTTTATATCACAAATGTTAATCTCATATCACTGGTTTACAGTTTAATAATAAAAAAACTTCTCTGAGAATTAAAGAGTATAATCAGTGCTTAGGAAGCAGGGGAGTGGCGATGTGGAAGATCAAATTTTGATGGAAGTCTGTTTTTTATTTTTGAACTGAAATATCAATTTTTGGCACCGGTGAAGTGATTAGTGAACTAATTGGGTCTAGACTTATGCTGCTTTCTATTTGTACTTGGAACTGGGAAGTCAGAAGTGGGAATGACGTCATCTCCAAGTTCAGTGTTCCAGTTGCCAAGCCTGAAAAACTTGCCATAACAGCAGTATGTCTGTTTATAAACATCGAATAATACTGTATGTACGGCTGATTTGTTTCGCCAAACACTAGTCATAAATCTTAGGATAAAATGAATATAACGGAAGTTTATTTACCGTTTGCCCTTGAACTCAGAATTTCCCATAAGGAATTCAGGGGTAGTGTGGGTGCTCCGACTTAAAAGTTGGAAATTCTGACCTCGGGGGGCGTTCCAGCTAGGTGCTTCTATTCGAAACTTGGAAATTCCGACTTCCGAGTACAAATGGAACGCAGCTTTATTCAGTCAGTTAGTCAACACCTTACTCATGATAGAGAGGACACCATGATGAAGAAGGCAGCAGGTTTTTTGAACTTCAGTCATATTGACCTTGTCACATTTAGGAATCTTAAATATGTAATGTGTGGGTTCACACTCTCGCTCTTATTTCTTTCTTTGTTTATTCATTCATTCATTCACTTAGTAGCTTAGTCAGACTGTTGGGACTTGGGTTGGGAATGGAAAGAGCCACTAGTTTGGAACAAAAACTAGTGGCTAGAGAGATGCCAGTTCACTTCCAGGGTGCTGACGAGATGCCTTTGAGCAAGGCACTGAATTTCAAAAAGCTTGGGATGCTTTTCACCTAAAACCACCATAACCCATCCACAACTTGACATATCTTAGTGCCTTTTTGCTAGGTCCTATTTAAATGTATTTTGGCATGTGTGTGCATTTTGGTGTGTGTGTGTGTTTGTGTGTGTATTGCATATATAGCTGTACCCATATTCCTCAGAAATGATGCGCAAAATGACACACCATCCCATTCACATAAAATCATTCAAAACTTAAAAAAACGTATCGTCCCAGGAGACATTAATGTGTTTTTAGCAGGAAGCTGTAATTAGTACAGTAAATTGCATACAGCAGTGTGTCAGGAGAAAAACACCAAAATGGTACACTGACAAGGTGGTCTCAGAGTAAACAGCATCAGTGTCAGCTTTGGGCTTTGCACCACTTCTCTTCACCTCGCCATGGCAACAACCTTTCCACCAGGTCTCACAGGACTCCTTGGTGCTAGCCTTGCTTGTTATTATTGTTTATCTCTCTTGTCAATCACCCAGATCACCACCAGGCTCATCCATATGCATGGGCCCATCATTACACGTGGTGGCCCATTGGCTGCGGGGTCTGGCCGTGTCCATGCCAGCCTTTGTTCTCTGCTGTAACAACAGGTGATTGTAGCAGCCTGGCACATCGCTGGGCATCATTTGCATGGTGTAAAAAGTGCACATGTGGGGCAAGGCGATAAGTATGGCTGTGCACCGGGCCTGTTGGATTAGAGCTTAAGCAGGAGAAGCAGGGTCTCCCTTGGGCTTAATTCTGGTGTGTTTTGGCACACGGCACATAACTCTCTTCCCCATCAAATGCTAATTTAACAATGAAATGTGAAATGCATTATGCTGATTTGGTTGGGCTGGAAAAATAAGACAGAGAGGGAGGAGAAGTATTGAATAAACAAAGTAAAGGCAGACGGGGGGAAGACGGGCTCAGCTCGGCTTGGTGCAATATCAAATGCGCTTCACAAATTGATGGCTTGGACCCAAGGTGCTACATGTACTTTTCACTGATCATCACTACGCTGCTGATCTCTAGCCACAGGGTCCGGGCCAGGTACTCTGTCCTCAGGTTGAATATTGATTAAAAACACGCACATAGGCAAGTTCATGCACAATACAGCACCAACAGTTAAATTTTTATTAGGTGGAGTCCATGCAGCTTCTCTTCAGGCACACTGGGTGCTATATTTTCTTAACTAAGTTAAAATGTGTTTTCTGTTTTCGCTCTCCAATTCAGCGTCTTTGTTTTGGTGACAGATGGCACATCACTCACAGAGACGCTCTCAGACAGCAGCCTCCACAAACAAATTAATTTCTATTACTGTTTTGCATGCTAGCCCTCTTCTTATTTGATTGACAGTCTCATCGTATGCGGGTAATGTATGAGAGTGACTGTATGAGACACTATGAAGAAAGGATAAGGGAGGAATTGAAAGAATTCAGCCACCTTATTTTTTTCTTAACGTGTTATCAATACTATTCTTTTATTTTTGGGATCATATTTATTGATTCACCTCTTTTACAAACTGATTTATCTCTTCAGGTTCAGTTTTGCCTGGATTTGCTCTCGAATTTTGAAGAATTTCAGCTATCTCTTTTTTTTTTTTCTTCCGTCTTTGTTTCCCTTCTTTGTGTTCATCTCCATCAAACCAAACTCCCCCCCTCTGCTTATCTGTTCCCTCTCTCTATGTGAGCCCTCTATTTGCCTTGTTAATATCCCTCTTAATCCTGCTTCACACCCATCACGCTGAATGTAAGTGCTCAGGTGTGCACACTTAAGGATTCCTCCATATTTCCTTCTAACAGACACATTTAATGTCACAGTAAGTCTGTCAGGTTTTCCAGCCCCAACCCTGGAATTAATCCCTCCCCCTCCTCGGTATCTCTCTCCACCTTTTCTCCCCCGTCTCTCTCTGTTTGTGTCCTTCTCTCAGACTGCATTTCTCATTTAGTTTAATACGATTTTAGAACCTGTCACACTCAGTTTGTTGCCTGTCAGCTTGTCACCGCAGCTTTTCTCATAGTGCGATTTGAGGTGTTTGTGTGGTTTGGCAGGGTGTAGATTGTGTAAGACTACGACAGGCTGTATGACGGATGTTCATTGTTTCACGTGTTTACCTCTGCAACAAGATGTGCTGTTTATTGTCAGCCTGTGTTGTTGTAAGTTTTCCCTCTTATAACTGAGGTCAAGTGTGAGAGAAAACATCTGCTTAGAGTAACTTAAGCAACATTTTCTCAGCTTAAACACGTATTATAACTCTAGATGTTTTACACCGTAATTTAAATGAAACCAATTTGATTTTAAAGCTCATTTGTGTGGAGTTTAAAGATGTAATGAGTAGTTAATTTACATGGTTCTGTGCTCCATTTCTCTCTCCCTAGTTCCACATAGTCTTTCTCAATTTCTGTGATAGTGACCTTTTTTGGAGATAGGTGCCATCAACACCCACAAACTGTTTTGCAAAGTTACTTTTTCTTTCCTTTTCGACTCTAAGGCTCTGCTGGAAAATGAAACCCTTTCTCAAAATTCAACATTATGTCTTTTTTGGAGCTGTCAAGTGCTGCTTTTGGAAAGTAAGCCTTGCAGAATGTTGAGCAGTCTCTCTCTCATTTTTGTTATTGATTCAAACTGAAGCCTTCACTGATTCACTATGAGCCAGGTAGGGCACCTGCTGAGGTGTCATGGCAGGGAGATGGCAGTCCCACGTTGCTCTTCATAGCACACACATACACACACTCACACACACAAACAACAAAAAAAAAAAAAGAAAAGAAAAGAAAAAAACCCTCCACATGTTCCTCTTTCTCCCAAAATTGAGGAGAAAATCAATTAAAAGGGAGAAAATCACATCTGTCAAGCACATGGCAGGCACAGCTCCTCGTCTGTCTTTGTTGTAGCCCTCCCATAGGCCTAGTAGAGAGGAACACAGTTTACTCAGATAATCTTTCAGACGTCGGGTTATTCTCCCCCTCTCCTCCTTTATTTAACCCAGTTTAATAAAGACTTTATTGCTCTGAGGAAAGCTGTATCGATTACCGTGTCCCTGTCTATGGTTTTGGGTTTTCTTTATCATTTTAACATTACTGTTGGGAATTTGCCTCACAATGTTGGTGTCATAAAGTGGGTGTGGCACATTTCATAAACTCTCCCAACTTCAAAAGTGAGTATCATCAGCTTGTCTGACATCTTTCCTCTTTCCACACTGTATCTTTACGTGTTTCTAAATAAATCATCGCTTTCAATGCATCATACCTTGGATATCCAAGCTTGAGTCGTTCCACCTTACACTACGTTATCCCCTGCTGATTTAACAGCACACATGTAGCTCTACAGTTATTTGTATGTCTAGTACCTGCCAGATCTTCCGTTTTAAACTGTATTAACTTTTCATGGGGGATCGGTGCTGTAAAACTGTGAACTTGAATCACTGAGAGCTAGCTGACAGCAGTAGAGATCAAAGTATGGAGGTGAAAGCCCTACAGATACTGTCATTCTCTACAAATGTTAAGAGTACCGTTACGTGTATCTCATATGACTTTACACTAAACTCTTACCTCACTTGAGCTCCCAGCTTTTGAGGTGTTCAGGTGTTTTTAGGCTATGAAGCTTAAAGCCAGTATTTACTGGCTTTTTTTTAATATTGGGTTTGTGTGTTATGAAGCAATTTAAGAGACACTGCTATGTTCACAGTGCCCTCACCTTGACCAAAAAGCAGATGCTTTCTGGATGTTCTTGCTGAATGAATCACTCCCTTCCAATACAGTAATCTATAATTTTTAACCATGACTGTTTCCTGTAGTTAGTGGTGGGCAGTAATGGAGTACACTAACTTGAGTTATATAAGGTCCCATATTCTGCTCCTTTTCTGCAGTTGAATATGGATCATTCATGTCTTCATGAAATGGTAGTAACATGTTTTGGTCCAAAAAGCCAATAAATCAAGCACAGCAGCATTGTTTCCAGGCTCTCATAGCCCCTCTGTTCGAATGATCTGATTTAGTGGGCGCTGCCTTAATATGTAAATGAGCCACCGCTGATACCGTCCCGCTCCTCCGCGTCACTGAGAGCAGCGCCACGAGCTCGGAGTGCACAATGTTTAGAAAACAGTGAAGTTTGTTTACTGTAGCATTACAGGCTAAAACGACAGGCTAACTGCAGCTACAGTTAGCATCCTGAAGCTAACATGCAGACAGGGGGGACGCTGAGGAAAAGCTCTTACATCTGCTCCACAGCACAAAGCATTTAAAATACTCACATTTCCAAGGTTCGAGGTTTGTTGGTGGATGGTTGGTAATGCGCCTGGATTCAGGACCAGTCTTTTCACTAGTCCTCTGTTGTACTGTCCAAAGTTGGAAAAGCAGTCCGCCGTGAAGTGACTAGCACACACATGCACAGTTTTACTAAGTGTAGCTGGCACATTTCCTTGATAAATGAACTCTAGACACTTAGACTTGTCTTCTTCCGAGATGGGAAGCTTGTGCATAAAACTACGTCGCTGTTTACAGCCAAAAACAAAGCAGTGATGGCAGTGGAGCAGCAGCAGGGAGGGGAATGGGCAGGGAGACCAATCAGGTCCGACTTGCTCCTGATTGGTCAAAAAAGGGAATGGCTGACGCCAGCAAATCCCCAAAATCCAAACAGCTCATTTTAGGTCAGGATTTTACATTCACAAGCACTACTAAGTTCAGGTTTTGTCATTAAATATCACATTTTGTGGGCTGGGAGGAAAGCCAAAGACCCACAAATTTCACTAAAAGACTTAAAGTAATTTTTGCATAATATGGAACCTTACATTATATTTATCCAGTTTCACAATTTAAGTGTTAAACACAGCCTGTTAATAAGTTGAAAAGTCATGTGATGAGTGACAGCACTAACAATTGTTGACAGTATTTTCTGATCTGTTAAATAACAGAAACACAACCTGGGATAAGTGTTTCCTTTCCATGGATATCCTTCAAATTGAAACGTTGCACATTGTGACAGGCAGCCATGCATTTAGCATTCACTTACATAGTGCTTCTGTACGTGTTATTGGGCCCTCGTTGTCTCTGCCAAGCATTAATTGATTCAGATTTGTCAGACTTAGCTTGTGGTTGATTGACAGTTGAAACACATATTTAATGATCACATTGAGGATTTTCAAAAATACAGCAGTACTTGTGAGCCCAAAAAAAGAGAAAAAAAGAAAGAAAGAAAAGCATTTGCATAAAAATATACGCTACTGGAACTTTGAAAAGCTTTTGAACTGCTACAGCGTAGGAATAATAAATGTAGATGTGGAATGACATGTTGGGGCCAATGAAATACAAAGACCCTGGTCTCAGTTATAAAATAACAGAAAAATACTCACAGTCGAGGAAAAGTAGTCAGTCTCAGAGCGGAAAGCATACTGTTTCTAATAATGCATTTAGTCATAACATTTGGACTCATGATTCACATTTGGTATGCACCTTCAAACATGTATGATGTGTGTTAGACCCCAAGAAGAATAGCCACTGCTTATGCTTGTGTTAGCAGGGATCCAAGTAAAGAAAGACGGAAATAAAGAAATGGAAAACAGTATGACAGTTATACACTCACAGTCACATTTCACATGTAGACTCAGGTCTCTTGTTTTATTAATCATTGCAAAAAAGATATTATAAAAAAAAGTGCCTTGTGATGCTCATTCATCAGACATGAGGGCCACAGCACAAACCTTGAAAATGTGCGCATGAAATTAGCGTTCTTTTGTTTTCTAACAGGCTGGTGTGACTTTATTTCTGTATTAAAGAGGAGGGGTGTATCATCTTCATAATGTGTTTAAATCCTGTGTTCTCGACAACTAAGTGCTGTCATAGATCTTATGCAAAATAAAAGCCTAATGGCATTTGTTATGGCTGCTGAACTGCTCAGAATTACCAGCAAAACCCTGTTTGAATACCAAAAGGGACTTGATTCACACTGCAGATAGTCAGATGTGTGTGGTGGTGTTTTAGATGTGCTAACAAGTTAAGTGTGTTGACAGAAACACAACACTGTTGGCTCACTACTTTTGGCATATTTACTTGTTTTTGTCTTTGATACTTTTCACTTGGAAACTGAAGAGGGCCCAAACAGGAGATCCTCAAACTCTTGCTTCTCATGTGTTGTGGCTGCCATGAGGGGCTAATCATGCTTAGTGTGATGTGTTCCAATCTCTCTGTCCATCACTTAGATCAGTTGTACTCTTTCTTTCTTTCTTTCTTTTTCTTTCTTTCTTTCTTTCTTTACTTATCTATTTATTTATTCATTTACTACCTCCGCCAAGGAGGTAATTGTTTTGGGAGAGTTTGTCTGTTTGTCTGTGAACAACAAAACTCAAAAACTAACAAACAGATCTTGTTAAAATTTTCAGGAAACATTCAAAATGGGATAAGGAAGAAGTGATTAAATTTTGGAGGTTATCTGAATCACTATCTGGATCCAGAATTGTTTTAATGATTCATTATCACTCTGAGATAGGGCTGTTTTCCCCATATGTGTATGTAACTCCACAATAAATGGTTGGATTGCTTTGCAAAACAATACAAGACAAGGTCACCAGGATCTGGATCGTACTTTTACATTTATCAGTAGTTATTACGATTCAGATCCTGGCGATATTCTGGATACTAAGATCCAAAACATGAAATACGTACTGTTGCGCCATCATTATTTTTAACGCTGTCACGTAACAAATTATGGTACAAACCTACCACTAACTCCAAATTGTAGCAGACAGTCTGCTGAAAGGGAGTATCACACTAAAGTAGGACTAAAACTTAAGTGTTGCGTGACAATCACACTATGCTTAGTGGAGGTCTGCGCTCTCTAGAGTGCTTTTCTGGTTCATTTATTTACCGTATTATTCTGAAAGCATTTGGCATCTGCACAGTACCTTAAGTCCAGAGCCAAAATGGAACGGTCCAAATAATCCTAACTTTACACCCCAGGTCATTGCCCTTTTTATAACTTTGCCTTCCATTGAACTAGTAAGTTTCTAGTTCCAAGTGAGGAGAGAAAAATCACATTTTCTTGCAGATATTTGGGGGATTCTTATGCTTTAACACAAGTACAAGTACATAGCTCCTCCATCCTCCTCCCGCTCTGTAAATGAATGTGTGGTGTTGTGAGCATACTTCCAGTAATCTCTCCTGACTGCTGTGTGTGTCTGGTGGCCTGCGGTGAGGAGTCTGGCCCAGCATCATCACAAAGTCTCCCACATTGCCTCACATATGGTGCAGCCTTTGTGTCAATTGGGCTCTGTGGGGTTTCTAATAATTAACAAGATGACAGATGAATAAAATGACAAGCTCAAGGTGGATTTTTTTTTCTTTTTTTCATTCTGTGTTATTTAGTCAACTGTGCCATGTTTTCAAAAGTATTTGAATGTAGAGCTCAGATTCTTTCTAAACCTGAAAATGTTTTTACTAAAACTTGCGCTTTGAAAACAGTCGATCCAATGACGAGTGTTGGCCTTGCGTATGTGACTGAAATTCTGCATTCTTGTGTTCCCAGCTACTGTTAAGAGCTGTAGTTAGGATAGTAGAGAGAGGGACAAACAATACGGGAAATAATCTGAAAAACATTTACCAAAAAGACACTGGCAAGGACTCTCTGTATTTATTTTTTTTTCTTTTCTGAGCCAAGCCAAACAACTCAACTTGGAAAAAGATGCAAAATATTAACTGTGGAGAGAAAAACAAAACCCCTTTGTTAACTTTACTCGAGAAGCACACCGAGTGGACAATGGAATAATTTATCAGCAATGATATTAGTTTAAATGGTGCAATACATTATGCTACATGATTATACAATACATCCAGGGTCATGGTACAACATCTAGAGTTTGATTTCTTTATTGTCTTCAGTTGAGGAGAAATAGTTCAATGTTTTTGCTTCTCTTAATCCGTTTTTGAAAATGTGATTTATGTGCTTTCATTTTTCTTTTTTTTTTGCTTTTAAATGTTGCATTTTATGATTTAATAATTAACAATTTAACTACTAAAGCTTACTTTTTTTTATCTTTGCTAAGCAGATTAAATTGGTGGAATTTCACAACAGCCAGACCAATTGGCTGCATACTTATTTAAATTGTCAGCTGACCTTTATGTCTTAACAAGAAAAGTATAGACAAAATAATGCTTCTGTAAAGGGGTCAGGATTGCTTGATTGATTGTTTTTAGATTTTGTGTGTTGTTAGATTTTCAAGAAGGAGTCATAGAGTGCACAAGCAGCATAAGACAGAGTTTATTTTTGAAAAGCCATGTGTGTCTTGTGTTGAATGTAGTTTACTCAATATTTATTACTTTAAATTGAGAGGGGACAAACAAGAAAAACCATGTGCACAGTCATCATTTAACTCCACCAGAAACCCTTTCTCATGAATCCAATTACACAAATGATTCTTATATCATCAACAATCCCCTTCTCTTCTGCTGATGTGATGAAAAAGCTTCATTATCATGGCACCATTCCTTGCTGCACACCCTAATTGGAGCTTCAGCAAAAGTAAGCAACATTTGATATAATGGCTCTTTCCAAAAACAGCAAAGCCAGGCGTGGTCAATGGCTTACTTTCTATTCCGCTGAAGTCCCCAAGGGAAGGACAGGGATGTCATCATTAGAGGGCAGAAGATGCTGGCCGGGATCCTCGTTGTAGGTTTCTGTGTTGGTCAGAATGCCAGTGGCTGAGTATCAGTGTTTCCTCCGTGTAGTTTGTCCACATGACTCTACGCCAGTCTGCTCCCGCTGAATACATTTGGAGAGCTAATGAGGAAAGAAGCTTTGTGAAGAAAGTGGAAAAGGGCACCTCTTCTTCTTCTTCTCCTCTGAGAAAAAGATGGAAAAGTCGCTGTGGTCAATTTTATTAACTTGGCTGACCTTCACACAAACAATTAACATTTACACAAAACACAGCCCCTCCCATTATTGCCCTCATCTCCATCTTAATCTCCAACCTCAACACCAGCCACACATTTTTTTTCTATTAAATCCAACCAGAAAAAAAGACGATTAATTGCAATCCTATTGCGTGTACTGTTAAGACAACTGCAAGGTGATTCGTATTATATGCAAAGGTCAGTTATCTGAAGGTCCTTGACACGTTGGGTAATTGGCTGAGGGCCACCACTGTCACAGTAAAAAGCCAACAATGAGCAGAGATTATGTGACTCTGTCTGCTTATCTTCCTACCAGGCAAACTGCTAACCTATATGTGTTCCTATGAGAATCTAATGAAGTCTAATGAAGTTATGTGAGCTATGACATGCTTTCTTTGTCGTTTCTGGTTCTCCTGTTGGGCTGTAAAAAAGATGTACAACAAAACAGCTTCTCTAAAGTGAAAAACAGGAACTCCCAAATGGACTGGCTGCAACACACACCATAAAGTCTACCCTTTTTATGTCAACAGATATGGGTAATGGCATAAAAATCAAAATACAAATTAACTGGAAAAGCAATCAGAGAGCACAGACCTCCACCAAGCATATTGTGATTGTCACGCAACTTTAGTCCTACTTTAATGTGATACTCCCTTTCAGCAGAATGTCTGCTACAATTTGGTGTTAGTTGCAGGTTTGTACGATAATTTGTTACCTGACAGTGTTGACAATTATGATGACCCAGTACATATTTCATATTCCGGATCTTAGTATCCAGAATATTGCCAGGATCTGGATTGTACTTTTACATCTGTCAGAAATTATGGTGACCTTGTCTTGTATTGTTTTGCAAAGCAATCGGACTATTTATCGTGGAGTCATATACACATGTGGTGAAAAAAGCCCTGTCTGACAATCATAAAAAAAGAATCCTAAAAAAAAAAAAAATCACTGATCCCAATGGTGATCTAGATCACCTCCAAAATTCAACCGCTCCCTCCTTATCCCATTTGGAATGTTGCTTCTTGAGTTATGTTGTTCACTAACAGAGAGACAGACAAACGACACAGTTCAATACAGTCAGTGAAGGCAGTTGTTAGTGTTCGGCAAAATATGACTTCGATTTTTCTGTCTCAAAGAGATAAACTGTGTTGAGAACATACTGTAGAAGTAAGGAAGAGAAAACACACACGTGAAGAGGAGGAACACACAGCACTCTTGCTCACATGAACTGTATTGTCTCCTCTCTGTGTGAGCCCCCTTGTCTGTCTTGTCTCTGAGGTGATTTTTATCCTGACATCGACAGAAAATTAGATTTGCATTAACACCAGCTCTGTTTCTGTTTGTGTGTGTCTGTGTGTTTGTCTTCTGTGTGTGTGTCTGTGTTTGTGTGCGCTCTCTCGTTTGTAGAACCTGATAAAGAACCTGCCAGAGCAGAAAGAGCTGAGTGCGCTGGCGGAACTAAAGGGTGAATATGAGGAGCTGGTGGAGTCGGAGCAGTTTGGCATTGTGGTGAGTATAATTTCCTGGTGACTACTGAATCGCCCCGAGAGAACACACAGTATGCACAATCATACTCCCAGCCTGCTGCAGTCAAACACTTGCAAGCATGCACAGTTGAGAAATTCAATTTTTTATTCATTACTCACTCTTTGTGTCCCAGTGTAGCTCACACACAGACTCACACACATTTCCTGTAGTTTTAACACTTTTGTCTGACTTTCCCCTGCATTGTTTTATCCACATTTTTAAGGGGTACTGCCTGATGTGGACGGTGAGTTACTTAGGGACAAAAAAAATTCTCTTCCTCCCAAGTGTCACAGTTATATTTAATTAAAACATCTAACAACATATAAAGGGCATATTAGATTTGAAAAAAGTCAATATTTTGTGAGTCAACTTCCAAATGACAGGGGCAATGATTTTAAAATGTAGCTCTGACTTGATCGAAGAACAGCTCAGACATTTTTGATTAGGAGTCAGCATTAAGAATTCACTGGATGCCATTTTTTGACATCAACTGTCAATGATGTCTCATGATAAAATCATACCCTAAGGCTATGAATCCTGTCTGTAATAAAGTTCTTTGAAAAGTTCTCTCTTTTCACAGGGCTAGAATAAATAATACTGTGGATAACATAGTTGGAGTGTGGCTTTCAGAAATCCTCGTTTTTTAACAACGTCTTAAAAAAAGTACACAAGTAGCAGGAAGACTGGTCACCAATGTTAAGAAAATAACACATTTTTATTTGTGAGAAAGTAAAGATTCAAAGCCCAGTCTGTGATCTACTCTTTTTTTCCATTTAAATAATAAAGTTCATTGGACAACAGTGGACAATCACCAATATGTGTTGTTGTCCTGATCCAACACACTTTGTCTTACTTGTGGTCAAATTGTGATGCAAAGAGAAAACAATAAAGATTTCTTGTCCGATCGGTTCAATTAAAACCACTGGGTCTGTTAGTGAGGCTCTAGGTCAGGGGTGGCCAACCTGCGGCTCGTGGGTCGCATGTGGCTCTTTGCCTTTCGGTGTGCGGCCCTTTATCCAGTTATAAAAAAATTATATAGTTACGAGTTGCGGTGTGAAATATCAAAATTATTGATATATTGGTGGCAATGTTGGGATCAGTGTTGATCAATGTTTGGGTGTACACATTGATACTTAAGTTTCAGTTTCTCTTCTCTAATTTAAACACACTGACAAACACAGTAAACCTCGCTTTGAAAATTGGAAATGTAGTGATTTTCATTTTATGTTATTCCGTTTATGCATGAGAGGAAGTGTTTTTGTAAGACCCCGTGTGTGATGTGGCTCTCCGTAGTACCACGGTCATTTTTGTGGCTCTTGGTCTCTGACTGGTTGGGCACCCTTGCTCGAGGTTAAACAAATAGTGATGGTTTGACAAAAAAAAAAACTCTCAATGTTTTATGTTTGTATGCGACTTAGAGGAAGTTTACATTCACCTTTTTAACTTTGCAAGGTAAAACTAGAAAATACATGTAGATCATATCCATATCTAGCTATAGGGTGTCTGTGGGGTCTTAAAAATTATTAAAGAGTCCTAATAGGGATTTTATGAGTTATTAAATTTTATTGGTATCCAAGCTTTGACTCCAAAAGTATCTATGAATATTTATTGTCCTCCTTGCAACTGTTACAAACTAACCTGACACGCCAGACAGACAGTTCCAAGTTTCCGCCACAGAAGACTGATTGATTGATTGAAACAGTCCATCTGCAGGGCTCCAGAGTGCAACCAAAAATTTTGAAGAGTGCGACTAATATTTTTGCTCGGTTGCACTCGTGACACTACTGGATAAAATTTCTGTTAAAATGCAAACTACAGCTGTTAAAGAGGGGTTGCTAACAACAGCTTAAAGTCGTGATGAGGTCTTAAACTTTTTGGAAGGTTTATAAAGAAAGTCTTAAAAATGTATTGAAATTAACCTTAGGATTTCAGCATATACCCTGAACTAGCCAATGGCAACTTTGCCCAATCATTAAGTAGTGTTGAACAACATAACTCTGTGAGTATTTAGAAAAGTGCTTTAACTCAATACATTACTGTTTTGATCTCTAAATCTTTTTGTCTGAAGAGGGAATGGGAAACTGTAGTATCCCCAGATAGCTAGCAGTGATCATTGAATAGTTCTTTTGCTTAAAATGCTCATCCCTTATCTATTGCAGAATCTTTGACAAGCAGATTTCCTTAATAACATAAATTCAAATACAAACAAAAATGCAGAACATACCACCACAATATGAAAAACCTAAGAACACTGAGTCATTCTGCTTGGCTTGCAAACAGATAACTACTTCCAAATATTCTAAACCAACATTTGAAACAACATGGAACAGAACTGGTTGTTTTGTCGAACTCTGTCAAATCAAAGACAGTCATCCCAGTTCACTTTTTCTACCTCATAAGAAACAGTATGACTTTTGCCACAGGCATGATAAAATACACTTGACCTGATTTCATAAATACTGAATAGCCTTTAATATGTCAGTGAATTATTTGTGCCTGATTATTCTTATTGACAATGAGTGCACATCAAAGTATGAGGTGTGCAGTTCACCCATTAATCCAACAGTCCACTTTAAAAAGTATAAAACATTAACCTGCAGACACCTCTAAATAAACTAAATTCCTTTTAAAAAGCTGTTCCTCAATTGATTTTCTAAATTTTTCACATCACTTTTTGTTCTTCATTAATCTGTACCTGGTATGAGAGGGCACCATGAATGCCGAGTTTTACTGTAGACCAACTGAACAAGAAGGGAAGCAGATCATCAAGCCTTTAAGTGCTCTTGCCATCGATTTACCAAGTGAATACCCACTCTTATTCAACTGTAAAAAGATTTGATATCTGTAAAAGTTAACTTTAACACCAGATCACAGACTAACATTACACAGTTTTATAAAAAAGAGATGTTCAATTAGACCCAGGGGTCGCAGATGTGCTCCGTCTCCCCAGCTATCCTCCTTATTTGTTGAAAGCTTTTCTGTGCCTGTGTCTTTTAGGAGATGTAATGAAGCAGGGGGCGGCAGTCTCCCTTGTGATCTCACCAACTTTGTGATCATATACCTCCCCGCTGATGAAGTAGCTCCTCAACGCAGAGCTATTTAGCTCCCCTGGGAAATAAGCCATGTTCAAGCTTTTCTCTGCCAGAACTGTCACCAACGTGCTGGCATTCATTGTGATATCTCCTTATTGTATACAAATCAATTCAAGCGAGGGAGAAGGGAGAAGTGTTTGTGCCAATGTGTGGATGTGCTCATGCATATGTGTGTGCGCAAGGACTTACAGTGGGTGGGATTGTTGGTGTGAAGAGGAGAAGAGGAGGGTTGTTTGACAGACAACTTGCCCATACCCATGAATACATTTGAGCAGTAATGAAACATTATGGGCTGGATCTGAAGATTGCCTTCAAGCACTGGATTATGCAGCAATCTGCAGAATTTGTCTGTAGTTGCTGTTTTGCCAAATATCTTACAGCCAAAACCCTATTTGTTTTAACTCCCTCCTGTTTCATTGCTCTCATTTTTGTCGACCCTCTGTAATTCCACTCCCAGGCCCGCAAGTATTGATTGAGACTGTTATATTATTTATGGCAAGTCTGTTAAATGGGGGATTCCTTTGTCCATATGAAAGTCATAAGGGAGGCTGGAAAGAGTAGTTCCATTTGTGAAAGAGGCTGGTTGATGATAAGGGTGTTTGAACTAGCTTCAGCAGTAATTACAGAAAAAGAGTCAACAAAGTCGTGGTGGCAAGTATGCACAACCATGCATCTCTTTTCTGTGTATTTATTCTAAACCATGGCAGAATCATTTGAAAAACACATTTCATAAACAATCCTAAGCCCGATGATATTTGTGGAGGGATCCATTTTTAACCAGGGGTGGTTATTAGAAAGTCATTATTACAGGCAGAACACTTTCATAGGACCAGAGCTATTGGTGATAAGCCACCTGCCTCCACTTGATTCATCAAGAGGAAGATATTTGACTTTATTAACTACACCTGGAACTAAAGCTCTGAAAAAGGAACGTAGATTAGAGATTAAGAAAGCAGAAATCATGTAATGTGCACTATCATTGCCAAATATTTTCTGCCAATACCAAACGGCTTATTCTGTCACTGACTCTTAGTTGGTGTTATTTAGTGGATTGAAAGTCCAAAGAAACATACCATATTGGAAATTTCACACTGTCTTCATTTAACAAACAGGCCATTTTATGTGGCCAACGAGTGCTTAAAAGGTCTGATTTTCTTACAATGAATAAGTCAAATGTATGCATTGACCATAAACTATGTTTCCCACAATACCTACTGACTATGTAACCCACAAAGTGATGGAATCCTGCCACTAGATTGCAGTGTTTTCATGTCAGTGCCAATTTCCGAACGAGTGAGATTGAGAAACAAAACAATAATCCCAAAGTGCCCAGAAAGAGAAAAGTTGATGCAGATGGAGGACTCATTTCAAGAAAGACGAGAAGGCTAATATATGTTTGTGCCTCAAGGAGAAAAAACGGTATGTCTTTTGTGTTATGAGGCCATGATGGTTGTCAAAGAGTACAATCTGCGTCCGCATTTTGACACCACATACGGAGCTAAGTATGCTAAAGTGAGCCTCCAAGAAAAACAACAAATAGTGCAAGATTGAAAATGCAAACTGCAATCGCAGCAGTATGTGTCAAAAAAGCCAAATCCAAAAACAACGAGGCACTGAAAGCTAGCTTTGTTGTGGCTGAAGAAATTGCCTATGCTGCAAAGTATTTTTCAGAAGGTGAATTTTTGAAGCAGTAGTTGCATTTATCTTACATTAAATTTAATTACATTTGGCTACATTGTATACTGTCTTACAGTTACATCTGGCCCATTGAGGGAAACCATTATGCTGATGTGGCCCACAGTGAAAATGAGTTTGACACTCCTGCCTTAAATATTTACACATTTGTCTGCCTTAATTCATTTGAAGGGGTCACAACATATTTGTTAAGCCAAAATATTTTTTCTTTTTCTCTAACTACTTAGTTTGCACAGTTTTAGTGGTTTCTTAATAAACAATGGGCTGATATGAAGGACTTCAGCATCAAGGCACAATTTATTTTCAACAATAAAGTTTTGTTAATAGTTTTGTGTGGGACTATTGTGAGTCTCTCAAGAAGAATTAAACAGTTCTTGTTAGTACAACAACAACAAAAGAAGAGTAACACAGCTTTTGTCCTCAGTTGTCGTTAATTAGCCGGCAGCTGTTTCTTTGTCAAGTTGAGAAGTGTCTAAAACATGGCTATGCTGGCCCTTTGCCAAAAAAGTGCTCAAAACTAGTGAATCATTGTTCGAAAGTAAAGACAAGACAGAGAAGTTGTATTCACTCTGACTATTCAAAGTGCCTTTCCAAAACTCACCTCTTGTCCTCTCTTTAGACTCGTCCCCTTTGCAGGTTTGGATGAGTCATTTGACTCCAGCTGACCAGGTGAAACAACTCTGGTTCAGTCATCTTAGGAGCCCAATGGGAATTTTCCAGCTCACAATGTTTGGTTTTGATATCCTCCTTAGAGGTTCAGATGACATTTTTTTAACGCATAAGACGCCCCACAAAACTCAATCTCTTATAGGGCAAGAGGGTAAAGTCATCCATTGTAAAGTTGCATAAAACTTTGCCCCAAGGATATCCTGGCATCTGTTTCTCTTCCATGCTTTCTTGCAAAGGTGTCTGCCCCAGGTAGTCAATACAAGACAAAATCAGGATGGTGTTACCAAATAACCATTTTTTTTTTCTAATTTTAGTCACATGAGATGCCCCTAGATTAAAGCGATCGTTAGTGTGTTAGATTTTGAGGACTTGAACAACTTTAACGAGATTAAAAAATGCAATCCTAACAATGTAAAGATCTAAAAGTTTACAATACATTTAGGATCTAATTAACACCTTCCCAGTCTTGAAATCAACACATTTTTATTGTGAAGTGTTTTATAACAAAATAAAAAAATCTGCAGGTTATAAATTAAGTTGAAAATGTTAAGATGTCTTGAAAAAAACAAGAAGATTAAAAGTTTTTCTCATACTTTAAAGAGATTTTTGTGAATCTACCAAAAATTTAACTCTTTTTTTTCTTTGACATGTAACCATGGTTATATATAACTCCACCTACTTGGGGTAAAGTGTTTTTGTCTCTTCACCATGATGGATGCTTCTTCAGCTGTGGGCGGGACTTCAAACAGAGTACACTACGTGTCCATGTGGAAGTGGCAATCAACAAAATTGCTGCACCACATCCTTTGTTTTGTGCATATTTTCATCACTAACGACTAACATTTCTTATACTTTCCAAAATTTTCCCCCAGATGAGTTCTGTGAAACTCCTACGATCACGTCTCAACGGCATCCTGTTCAAGCTGACGTTTGAGGAGCAGGTGAACAACATCCGGCCTGATATCATGAATGTGACTTTTGCTTGTGAGGAAGTGAAGAAGAGCGAAGGCTTCTGCAAACTCCTGGAGCTGGTGCTGCTGGTTGGCAATTACATGAACGCCGGTTCAAGGAACGCCCAGACGTTTGGTTTCAACATCAGCTTCCTCTGCAAGGTAAGACGGGAGCACAGAAAAACAAAGCAGAACCCACTTCGCAATAATATAAGCACATTTAAACTCTGAAGGCACAGATTAGATTGTATTACATTGATTTTTGTGACATAATCTTAATCCTAAAGAACATCAGAAGGAGTTTGTTGGAAAGCAGCTCCACAACATGTGTTCCTATGTCAGTTTTTGATTCAGAGCTAGCAGGGCTGTGTGTGCGATGAGTACCCTGAGCAAGAGGCGGTTGTTAGCCAGTCAATTTGTAGCTGGCTTTTAAATGATTGTAAGAATGGAGAAAGCCAACTGAGATGATTTCCTTCTTTTTAAACCATGTTGTCAAGATAAAGCTTATTGTCTGTGTCACACGTGCTTATGACCTTCATTTTGATGGGTTGTTTGTATCCTGAAACGATTACATTCCTCTCAGTAAAGCCTGTCACGTCTCAATACAGTGTAGCTTTTAGATAATATAGAGTGATTCTTCTGTTAACGCTGCTGTATGAAAGTTTTTCAGTTTAATGGTTTTACACAAATATACTGCGAAAGCTTTAACAATAATGCCTCAAAGGACTGAACAGAAACAAATAATACTATGATCAACACTTGAGTATCAACAATACAAACGTACATGTTTTATATATAAAAATGACAGTTCAAAATGGAGCTGGAGCCAGAAAACGTGTCCACTGCCAGGTTAAAGGGGTTAAAGAGAGGACTGGCAGCCATGCACTCATACAGCTATAGCAGACCTGTTTGGCTTTGCACATAGATGTACACAAACACATGAGAAAAAGAGGCTTTCCTCCACTCTGTTGGGAGAGTCCTCAAGCCAAGGTAGAGGAGAGACTGTTGGTCCAAGACCGAACAGCAGATATGTCTTACCTTTAAGGCTGGATTTAAAATGTGTCCTCAAACCACAGGAGTTAGGTTGTTTAAAAACTCAAACTCTGTGATGGGATTTTTTTCTTTTTTGTATGCATCACTTATGCAGTTTAAATTAAAATGGCTTCATTTTCAGTTAGAACTCTGGACATATAATTTGTCTGATTGTTTTGTATTTGGTAACTGAGTCTGGAACAGATACTTGGCAGATATTCTGGTAGGTTTTCAGAACAAAACACAAGTTCATAATACCTCAAGTGCTGTATATAAATTGTACACCATACATTCTGCTATCATGTGTTAAAGGACAATGCAATTTGAACAATATGGTTTAATATGATTTAATAAAACACAGTTTGATACGATGCAGTATGCTCAGATAAGACACAATGAGATATAACACAATACAATATTATATTCCACAGTATGCCACGAGACAATATATTATGATACAATATGATATGGTTAAGTACAGTGAGCTAAAATGATAAACAAGTTGTTACAATATGAAGCAATAAAATATATAATGCAAAACGAAATGTGATACTATACAAATAGAAAATACATGACATGAACAAGTGTTGCGTTTACTTTTATCTGTCTCCAGTATAGTTTTAGTGAAGTAAAACAATTATAAAAAATGCAACCCTTCATTTGAGGGAGCAAAATTAAAGTAAAATTGTTTCTGAAAAAGTTATCAGAACAAAAGTTAATGAATAAAACTTAAAATAAAAGCGACATTGAGTATTTAATCATCTTTTATGTCAATGTTTAAGAGGATAAAAAAGATAAACAGAGAGAAAAAAGTCATGTACCAAAGAGATCTCTAAAATCAGCTTCACTTAATAACAAATAACATTTATACAAGGAGGCAGTCACCTTGATCCCTTGGTAGCTTTTTGGCACTGTGATGCTGTGGAGCACAGACAGCTTTATACAAACTCTTATTCAACAGCTGATAAACTTATCAGAGTATTTATTGGACAGCCAACAGACTGTTTTAATGTGCTGAAACAAGGCTTAAGCTTGGCAATGGAGCTGTTGAGCCATATGTCTATTTATTCTATTGTCTAACTTGCAGCTCTACGTATTCTGTAAGAAAATGTTTATTATGATTTTAAAACACAATGGAGAACATTAACATCAACTTGTGGTGTCATGTGAAAAATCTCACCATGATTTTTTCCCTTAAGGGAGACATACATGTGAATGCCACACAGCTATCCAAAACCAGTAAACACTCAGGAAAAGGGCATCAGTATGGAATCCAGCATGTCTCTTGTATCCTTGCAGGCGGGCTGAATCAGTGTGTAGTGTCAGTGTAGAGCCTGGTAATGCCTCAGGGGGCTGATTGGGCCATTATAGATGGACAAGAAAAAAAAAAAGTCTGCTTTCTCACTTTAGTCAATCAAGTAAATGGCCCCCTGGGTGGCAGGTCTAGGGTACCTAATGGGCTCATCAGAGAGGAGGAGGTTGATTATAGGAATGAGCACAAGGCAGAAGGGCATTGGCTGACCCACCTTTGCCTTCCACCTTCAGTCCTCCACCAACCAAGGACACACAAATCCCTTGGGAGCTAATCCTGTCTCATGTATTCAACAAGCCAAACATCCCTTCTGGCTTTTCAAGAACATTGGTTGAAATGTTGATTCTCATTTTTAGTGTAAAAAACAATCCTAGGTCTCACTGGTTCCTGTCTCATGATTGGATTTTGGCCCCTGTCAATAAGAAGTGTAGTTAACAATTATATCAGACTTCTAGCCGAGGTAGACTTTACTATGCAAAATATTGTTTACAGGTCAAATAGGTTCTAAAGAAGTGATTGTGTAAGATCAAAAGTGAAGTAAAATGCAATAGAAATACATCTGCAAGGACTAAGAAGAATGTTTATCAAACTCTGGTAAGTCTCAGTTTCACTGTAAATGTTGGTATGAGCCCAAAGAATGAATGGTGATGTACTTGCAATGAAGTGGACATGCCAAACACGCCAAACTTCAAACATCATCATGATAATGCTTCAAAAAAAAAAAAAAAAAAAAATTCTGTGAATCGCAAAGCCTTAAAATATTTTGTAATGTTTTATGTTAAAAGAGATTTGGTTTTGGAAAATAAAAAAAAAAATCACATTGAAAAATGTTAATAGCATATATGACAGTGATAAACAGAGGTCAAACTTTGCATGATGATGAAAAATATAGAGGGAATTGTTTCCATAATGAAACATTTGGGTAAACTGGGAAAAAACCATCTGCTTTGAACCTCAAGGAAAAAATAAAACAGAGAAATATTGTTTCTCCTGGGTTTCATCCCAATCCTACTGAAAGAGTGAGCACTTTCACAAACTCTGCTAAATTATTGAAAAGCCATAGTGTGATAATTCCTGTTCAATTAGGGATGAAGGACACAAGTCATCTATTAGTTTCTTGACATTGTATCCTGGCAACATCAACACAACATCAGTTTGACCTTGTGTCCTGATTTTCTTTGCAACTGAAACTACTACAACAATTACAAGTGTTGTGGAGCAGTGAAAGTCAGTATAGTCCTTGCTCTGACTTTGTCTGAGCAGAATCCAGTCTCATTGTATTCTTGTACCCTGTGTACTTTGTGTTCCAATACGTGTGTGATACATATGTGTTTGTCTTGTGTGGCTGCTTCATCTGACAGTGTCAAAATGAGTGTTGTCATTTATAATTCTTCTTTAATGTTAATTTAATTATTGTTGATTTATTTTCTATTTCTATTAAGTGTAAAAAAGATCATAAATTAAATCCATTCATATGAATTGCAAAAGTAACAAAGATGCTGCTTTAACACTCTGAGATTTGAAGTTAGTAGAAAAGGCTTTCTATGTAGGTACTGCCAAAGAAAAGAGCCTGAGGTCTTCCGAATTCTGTTTTGTTTTTATTCTTATTTTTTCCCCGAAAGAGAATTTCAGAGCATGGTAGTTATGACAGCATGTGCACTTTTGCCTTTTAGCACAAACTTTGAAATGGCCAACGATTAAAAATAGCCTCAGGCTTCAACTTGGGCCAGCTCACTGTGGCCATAGCAAAGATACCCAAATGCCCAGACTGTAGTTCTCATGACACCTTAAAACTGCAACACCAACTGAAGCGCCTGATGTAAAATGTTGTGAAAGTAAAATCAGCATCTCTAGGTTTATGCAGTGTTCCTACTGCTAGTACAGAAACCCTTTTACCTATCAAATAAGTTTGATTTTTTTTATTTTCTTTCTTTGAAAATAATAATAATAATAATAATAATAATAATAATAATAATAATAATAATAATAATAATAATAATAATAATAATTATTATTATTATTATTATTATTATTATTATTATTATTATTATTATTATTTGTATTATTATTTGCATTATTCATTTATTTTTAATGAAAAAACATCTCCCTTCAGAAAAGGATGTTTCAAACTGTCTCGATTTGATACTTTTTAGGATTTAAAAGCTTCCACAAGAATAATGAGGTTTAAAATTGAGTGTTTATCAGCAAAAGGGGCAGGGGCAGAGTATTAACACAACTTGTTTTGTCGATATAAGCTTAACTTAATAAATAAATATAAAAAAGTGATAATACTATAAAAAAGAAAAGACAAATACTGTGAAAATTAAAATATAAGATAATTATTGCATATACTACAATTAGTCACTATAAAAAGTAATAATAATGATAATACTGATAATAAAATTGCATTAAGAGAGAAAGTTCCTAGAAAATGTTCAGTGTTGCACAGACTAACGTGCACTTGTGTTCAGGCTAAGCTTTCTAAATATTTTGAAAAACTCTGTAATGAAATGGGCCACATCTGCACCATTGATAGCCGAGCCGGTTCTGCAGTTCCTCAATAAGAGAGCTGAGCTTACGGGGGGAAGCCAAGGACATACTTACTAAAACCTAGAGATTCAAACAGTAAAATCTGACAACATTATTTGAAACTATTGTTCCAGTAAGTGCATTGTTTGTTATCATTCACAGCTCCCTCTTTGCTTTTTTTTACCTGTCCCAGTTTACCCTCTCTTTATTACACATTACTAATATTAGTTAGCAGATGAAATCAGCATACCAGAGATGCACCTTCTTGTGCAGTAATGACAGTTCAGGGGATAACAATAAACAAATTAAAATTTCAAATCCATGAAATTAAATTGTGATTACTCGACGAGAGCAAATGATAGATCCTCATGTAACAAAAATATGCATGCTTGTGCCTGCATGTGTTTGTGTGTGTGTGTGTGTGTGTGTGTGTGTGTGTGTGTGTGTGTGTGTGTGTGTGTGTGTGTGTGTGTGTGTGTGTTTGAATTGATGTGCAAGGGGATGATTCTGGCTTCCTTTATTTGTTTCAGTTCACTTTTGTCTGAATGTGTGTGCTTGTAAGAGCATGTACACAACTGTGTGTGTGTGTGTGTGTGTGTGTGTGTGTGTGTGTGTGTGTGTGTGTGTGTGTGTGTGTGTGTGGGCATGTCCGACTGCAGGCTGTTTACTGCTCGGATATTATCAGTATGAGTACACAGAGGTGGGTTGTGCTAATTAGTTTTCCCAGCATGCCGTTCGAACAGCATGGCAATCACGGTGGGGAATGAATATGGAACAAGTTTCCTATGCACTGATGTGGAGACTTTGGCTTTTGTGTATGAGCACAGATACTAACATACAAAGACACACACACACTGTCTTGGCGAACACATACACACTGTCTTGGCGAACACAGTGAAGAACTTTCACTCAAACTTTCCTGCTTGTAAGTTTCCGTCTCAGAATAAGATGAAGACTGTTTTGCTGTGTTATGTACATTTTTTGCTTTTGATCAATTTGACTGTTCTCAGTGTTTTATGTTGTTAAATGAAATTATATATTTCAGTTTAGACAACTTAAATAAAGTCAATCTCAATAACTTCTTTGCTGATCAACTAAACATTCAGCATTTTTCTGCTAACAACAAAACCTGCATTTTTGACATCTTCAGGAATCATCTGTGAATAAACCACTGATGTGTTTAATTTGTGAGAATTTAATTTATTTACCCTTTTCTTTGAGATGAAGCAGGCTTTTAGTCCCACTGTGTAGGCTAAATGGATAGCTACACTAGTAAGGGAATCACCGACATAAAAAAAGACATGAGGGAGACAGTTGGCATCATTTTGCTTAAAACAAAACAAAACAAAACAAAACAAAACAAAAAGACCCCTTAAAGCTAACCAAAACATTACCTATTGTTAATATTGAAAATATTAGTACTTTTGAAAGCTTAAGCTAGCAGCAGGTTAACTTAGCATTTCGATAAAACTGCATTTGGAGTAGAAATCATCAGTAATTGGATGCTACATTTGATGTAAAAGTTGTCATTCTTTACAATTTAAAAGTAGTTTTTGGAGTTGAGGTGGTTTTGTTAATTCAACATTTACAGGGCAGCAATTGATCATTTAGGTTCGGTTACTATGACAATTCAGAGTTAGAAATTCCTCCCTGTCTTAGGGATTTGTGCTTCCAATCTGTCACCTGGTTACTATATTTTAACACAACCACGTCCTCACATCCTGAATAGATTTTCTGGCTTAGGGCAACACATGCACTGTCCAAATTGTTAAGCCAGGAAATTCCCCAAACCGAGCCAAGGAAGAGAATTAAGGTGAAGGGCAGGGCCTCCGCAGATACAGTCACTGCCACTCACCTTAAGCTGTACGTACCTGGGATTTTCCTCTTAATAATAATACATTGTTGTTATTGTGGTTTTTGATTGATTTGATATTATGTTCTGGGATTTCTTCCTTTACTATACCTTCTATTCCGTCACAAAAATGAAATACACAGAAAAGAGAGGGTTATAACTGACGATGGCTTTCTGGGTCATCCGTTTCACTTTATTTTATTTCTATACTTTCGCAGCTTCGAGACACCAAATCCATCAGTCAGAACACAACGCTTCTTCATTTCCTGGCTGAAAAGTGTGAAGAAAACTATGAGGCCATTCTGAGGTTTCCAGATGAGCTGGAGCATGTGGAAAGTGCCAGCAGAGGTAAGTCTCACTGTTTTTACCAAAGACTATATTTTCAACTGCAGAACCAACAACCTTTGGTACTATTCCGGAGATTGTAGGCCCTAAAACTACTTTTTTATTTTTATTCATTACATTTATTTTATCCAAACACTTTGTCTTCTGGCGTTCACATTTCCACCCTTGACTTTCCTGCTTCCTCCCCTGATGACAGCAGGCACTCAGCACTTGTGGCAGGAATAGAGCTGTTTGTCTGACCACACTGTCATCAGCCTGTCAATAAACTAATTCCGCTCTAATTCTATTCTCAAGCTTTCGGTGAATTCCCTGAAGGCTTATTTACTTTGTTAGTCTGGTAATTGGTTATTTAATCTAATTCCACTAATTATGCACTTGACTGAGACTGCCAGGCATTGTGTTAGTGGACTGAAAAGTCTTCATGTGGGGTATATATTAAGATGTCTATTTTTTTCAAATTTTGAATTATATCAACTTTGTCATTTTGTGGAAATGAAGGAGATGACAGTTAATTGGCTGCGACCAGTAAATAAATGTCTCTTTTGCAAAACCCTCAGAAACTATTAAAAGAATGGGGTTATGAAAAAAGCAATCTAGGCACACATTGCTTCATTGATCGCCACATCTAATTAAACAGGGTTTTCAGTGGAGTACTGTAACAATAAAAGGGACTTCATGATTACACTCCAAGTCATTAACAACACGAACACGCCTACAGGTCTTTAGACATAAATTAGAGGCAGGGTTACAGTCCCTCTAAACACAGAATTCATTGTTTTAAACACTCTACTCCACCTGTTTGTAGTTTTAACACAATATTTCTACACTGCCATCCTCATGTTTTATTCCGTAGACTTCTCTCTATCCTGAGCACATTAAACTCAGGTAAATGAGAAAAGCCGAAACCTCTGCTGATGTGCCTTTTAAAGTCAATTTTATTAGATTTACTTTGAGGCAGAGAGGAAAACAGTGATCAGAGGCCATCCGCTGACCAGCTCCGTGTCTTTGGAAACCTCTCATTGCCTGTTGAACAGCAGAGCACTGCTTAATAATTTAACTCCATCTCCAAATCCTTTACAAGCTTTTGGTCTGGTTTGAAGGAAAGTGAAGGAAATGAGATAAAGCTGCCTTTTCACCTTTATGCACTGAACACTTTTTCATGAAGTTAAAACAACTTCTGCACACTCTCTGATGACTTCTTTTTTTATCAAATTTCTACAGAAAAGTCTTTTTCAGACTTAATCTTTCAATGCGTCCACTTTGATTTTGTTTCAACACTCATCCAATTGGCATGTGTGACCAACATTTATTTAATTTAATTAATTTGTGCTTTTAAATCAAACCTATGTGTTAAAGGTGTATTCAGAATATTGCTTTCTCATGTTTTTTTTCTAAACAACAAGAATTTCAAACCTTTTGGAAGTTGCTTTAGATTTATCAGTGGCACATTTTGTTTCTCTCATTTATTTTTTTAATACAAAATAAAAATATAAAAAGGCACCTTGTAATTATCACACTGATAGCATGATAAAGGTCCACGGTTCTTACTTTTTTTTAATCTCTTGCTATTTTGTCCCTTTTGGTACACTGCAGTTAGTCCACCATGTCCTCCTGCTTCCTCCTCCAGCTTTGATTACAAACAATGACTCTGCTCTTTTTAATCACACACTTTCACTTTAAAAGAAGTTACCAGACTGTTCAGCCGAATGTAGAACACATTTTGTGAGCTACCACCAACCACTTAGACTTATGGCACACAACAGCTGACAGAGTTTAATGTTGCCGTGTAAAGGCTTGTGGACAAGACTAAAATGCAGAAGTTGAATATAGCGTGTGTTCAATGGTTGGCAATTAACTGCTATCAAATAGCACATTGAAGCTTTTTCCTTACTATAAGTTATTTTTAAAGGATGAGGAGTTCAAAAGTGATCTTGAAAAAGTCTTCCTTCTGATCGTAATCCACTCTTTAAAATGAGATTATCAGCGCCAATATTGCTGGTTACAGGTTACTTTAAATTGCCACTTCTTAACTTCCAGTTCAGGTCTAATAGGACCAGTTTGATTTACGGCACGTCTAGGTCTCTATGACAACACCATGCTGACTGACAAAGTTTAGTTGTGAGAGAAGATAAAACACAAAGATCTGAGTTTTTCTCTGCGCAAAACGACTTCTATGACTAATTTTGTTGTGATGGTGGACACAGGAGCATAAGGGTCAGAAAAAGGACAGAAGAGCAGAAGAACCTAAACAGGAGAGTGACACAGCTCAAGCTAAAGGCTAACTAGCTTTTAGCTCAGATTGCAGCAGTTATTCTGCAGTGGTCTGTTCAAACATGAGAGTCTATCAATAAAATAAAGAGTGAGGTTACGTTAGCTCTGATTGGTAGATGACTGACAGGATGTAGCTAACTAGGACGTAGCTAACCAGGATCCACTAACGTTACACATTACTGACTTGTTTCAGAGCACCAGGCTTTCAGCTGTGCTGAATATAAACAGCTACTAAACTAATTACAAACTGACAGTGTTTACTTGTTGTCATGTTAGCCTACATATACGACAGAGCACCGGGCTGTGAATGTCACTACAGCACGTTGTATAGTAAAAAGCTGTCCTAAACAAAGAAAGTTTGTTTGGATCTGATCTCACATAATTCCAAAACAAACACACGCCTCACTTAAAAGTACTTTACGACAGTGTGCAGAGACTCCGGGCCAGAAGGTGGTGACAGAGTTCCACTAACTCCTCCTCCTCAAAGCATCTTAAAGTCCACACTGGTGTGAAATTCAACATTTATAGATCTTAAAATACATTTCATAGCACTTGATCTCATGTCTGAGCCAAGGCACTGGCAGGAACAGCTTCACATTGCTGGGTATATTAACAGTTCAAAAAATATTGCTTAAAAGTCCTGATACGAACACAAGTAAGATAGAAAAATACCAAATGGACTATGAAATAAAAATTTAAATAGTCAACAAATTGCAAGCAGTTGAACCACACAAGGAGAAACCATTTTTCCTGACTGCCACCAAAGTCTGTGTTTCCTGATTGTTGATTGTCAGATGCTGTGGGGGAGTGGCTGATTCGTAGGTACACTGACATTAATGTAGAGGGATTCTAATGCAATCAAATGGCCATCTACAATGCTTGGAAGCAGTACATCTAATGCACATCATTGATAAGTGCAATCAGGGATAATTGCTATGGGAAATCATGAATTTTACTGCCTTGATTGGCTACTTCAGACTCTCTCTACCCCAGTGCACAAATTGTCTTAGAAATAGATTTTTCTCTGTTCTGCTGTTTGATACAGTTTGACTTTGACATTTTCAACATTATTCAAATTCTGACATCAAATAGCAACAGACGTACAATTATCAACATTTAGGTCGATGCATGCTGAAGTAAAGGTTGATTTTTAGCATTGTTAGATGATGAATCTGTTCTTTCTACCACAACTAAAATTACTGCTGAATTTATGCAGTTACTGATAATATGCCAGTAGTTTAAGCCTGGTGGACGCATTGTGATAGATATGTACATACTGTTAGGATTACACATTATAGATGTTCAACAATAAGTACTTAATCGTGTTACAATATGAAGGCATTGTGTCTTTATGACTTAATTATGTTAGCTGTGAACTTCTGATCACCCCAGAGAGCCTCAATAGCCAAAATAGATGATAAGAAGTTTTATAAATGAGAACAGACCAGTGTGGGACAGGTCTGGGAGCAGAGGACAGTGGTTGTCCTTACAGAAACAGGAGGTTAACCTTAAATGGAGACAAGCCTGGCACATGGAGGTACTCCCTGAGGAGTCTCTCCCTGTGGATTCAGCCATTATCAAAGGCTGGCTGTATCAAGGTCAGTTTTGATTAGAATTCAGATGATTATGTGGGAAGACAGGGCCAGCAGGCTGCAGATGTTTCAGATATAACCGGGACAAAGAAAAGATATGTGATTGAATGATGAACAGCAGAAACATCACCTTTCTTAAACTTTTTTGTCAGGAATTTTACTTGTCACTGCTGTTTCCTCCTTTATAACTTTATAAATATTCTTTTTACCTTTTCACAATGTATGGAGTACAAAAATAAACCTGTTTATGAGTCTTGTTGCTGACGTCAGTTTTGGTGCATATCTACCTCAAATTGTGTCTTTCTCAACAGCCAGTATAAAATATGATTCAGCATGTTTACATTGAGGTCAATAACATTTTTCTCTCATTTTAAATTTCTTGCACTCTATTCAGTAACTTTTACCATCCAGAAATAAATTGAAGCATGAAAATGGCTGACCTGTTTCAACCTTATGCCACTGAAAAATATGATGCATTTCTTTTCTTACAGAAGCATTGATTGCTTGAAGCTGGTACAATCATTACAACCTGAATAATAGGCAAGGACAAGACTGTGACAGTGCTTTTCACCAGCAAGACTTTTGTTCAGACAGTGAAGAGTGGCTAAGGAGACACCTGTTTTATTCAGGAACTCAGAATCTGTAGAAAGTGATGAAACTTGAGGGGAAATATATCTCTGTAGCTTATCGGATTATGTGCTCTCAGTGAAATCTTAGTGCTTGATACTCAAGGTTTTGCAATGTTCAAACTTGACACTAGTGGAAGCTATTTTTTTCCATTGAAATCAGGTCTCTACTCTGGCATTGTTATTTCAAAAAAAACACTGACCATTGGTCATACCATTGGTATTACTTCATGACATCACACCCAATTTTTTTTTTCTTTAATTATTTATTTATATATTTATTTGGTTAGTTAGTCAGTTATTTCAATATGAAAGAGTACAGCTCTAATTTCTTTTTTTTTTTTTTTTTTTATGAAATTCAGCTGCCTCCTTTCCTTACAAGACCAATCCGGCTTAATTTATCGATTGTACCCCCACTGCACCTATAACTCACTGTGAGCTCCACCTCTGTCTGATCAGAGGAATGGTAGCCCCTCCTGCCACCATGTCATCTTAGTTCTGTGCTGATAAATCACTCAGAGTGATGAAGGATTTGAAGAAGGTCCGGGTAGCTCAAAGGGGCAAAGAGCTCCTGATTGAAATTGCCACAGCCACCTTTTGTCACACGTCATCAGCAATGGAAACTTGGGTCTGTTGAGATATTCAAAGGACTTTTCCTTCCTGTTTATTAAAGTATTTTAGTGTCATAAAAATGCATTTCAACCCATGCTGTACTTTTTGACCATTTCAGTTTTTTATCACCAAGCACCATATTTTGTGAAAACACTAACAGTGTCATTTTTAAGTCAGTCTTTTACTCGTCACCATAGTAATGTTTCTCACAGCTGATGTCTCCTACCAGCATTATTACCATTACCATTAGTATCAAGAGTATCATTAGGATCAACCTTCCTCACCTTTAAAAAATGATTAGTCTTGTATATATACAGAATTTCTCATCATGTGCAGCTTATAAAAGCAGGGTGTGCTGCTTTCAAAGTCAACACAGAACAGAAACACATAACACGTACTGCATAGATTGGCTTTTAGCCATTATGTTTTATGTCTATTCGTCTCTATAGTCTATGTGTGTATGTGTTTCTTTTGGCACTCATTGGCCAGGTTGTGTATGTAAATGGGAACTCGTTCTCAAACGTTTCAACCTGGTAAAATGAAGGTCAGATAACTAAATTGAAAGAACCAAAGCGTCATGGGGATGATGGACTTTCACTAGAGTACTAGTGGTGATGGTAACTACAATTGTTTAAAATGTCATCAAAGGATCCACTGTTTTCAAACCTCTGACCTCAACTTCATGGCAGCCATAAAGCCTTGAGAGAAGTGTCATTGGCCAATTTGCCTTGTTTAATCCTCCTCCCCCAACCCCAGGAGATGAATATGTGGGGGCCCGACAATGGGAACTAAGTCTGTGTGGTGATTCCACTCAATCAGTGGCACACTGACAATCTGTCTTGACAATCCGGGAAAAGAGGAAATATGACACAAATGTTCTCATAAATCTATTTAGTGTAAGGCATAGCCAAGGGCAAAGTACTTTGGAGGCTGTGAGAGAGAAAATGGAGAATGAGGGGAGGAGGAGGAAAAAAAAAAGATGAACTCAGAGGATATTAATACCGCTGTGAATATATCTATTATCCACATTCATTTGAAGGCACTGCAGCATAATAAAGCAGTGCCCATTTCCCATTTAAACTCCTTGCAGTACTTTGCTCTGTATTACGTAGACCAAATGCCTTTCTGGATGGGGCATAGCACAGAAGAGATCATTTGTCTTTGGGTTTCAATAGAGTTGCAGGGAATCATGGGGTTGGAAGTTATTCTCTCATGCCAGTCCAAGGAAATATCTTAGAAAGTCTGCTTCAGAGGCTTCAAGAGAAAAGGACATTCTATAAGCCAAGCACTCAAGTTTCACTGCGATGGCCCATCACAACTCATGGTTAGCTAAAGAAATGTGGACATCTCACATGAATGAACAATTGCTAGCCAAACTCCAGTAGCTTCCCAAGATGTTCTACTAAGGATGAAACCTGCTGCTTTCACCGCTAAGAACATATGATGATTGTTTTCTGGGGAAAGTAATAATAACTCTACAGATTATGAAGTCTGAAATGACAATGACTTTTTGTGATTCTTCTTCTTGTATCAACGTGCACACAAGCTAATCTCTGGTTGACGGGTCATTGTTGTCTTATTTGTGACACTTCCCTCAAGAGTTGTGTTTGTAATGTGTCAATTGAGAAATAATCTGTCCTGTTACTGATGCTTGCTTTGATTTTGTGGTTCTTACAGAGAAATCTGCATACTGTACTTTTCAAAATGTTCAATGAAAAGCCAAAAATTCCTCATAGTAGCCGTAGAGCCAATTTTACTGAAGACAAGTTTTGCTCATTTTAGATCAGTAGAGTTAATTTTGGCTATTTTATTAGTACTTCAAATGCAGATGAACAGAGAGTTTGCTTAGCACTTGTGAGTTTCAAATTGCTCATTTTCTGTCATTACCCATGTCCCTTAACCACAAGAATAATTTTCACAGTGTGCAGTAACACAGTTTGTATCATTTAATTTGACATATGGCGACTTCTTTTAAATGTCAGCGGCGGTTTGCTCTCTGGATTAGTAGCTCTACTTACTGCTGGGATAAACAGCTTCTTGAGAAGCATTAATACCAACCAGAGAGCATCTTAACCTTTAGGTGAGAAAAAGAATAATAGTGACCTATCTCATGCTCTGTGAAGCTCCAGTTCTTAGATTTGCAGTCAAACTTCACAGTCTCCTGAAGAAGTCGCTGAATGACAATCTGATTTGGGCACATTTTAATTTTCATAATGAGGATCTCATTTGCCATTTCATTTTGGGAATTAATGGGGTGTAGTAGAAGACTTTCAAACGAGGAGTGATTCGAATTCGATGCCTTTTACAGAGCCGGGTTTTCAGGAGGGTAAACTCAGAGACAGGTTCAAATCCCAGATGATCCCCTATTTGTCTTACTTCCTTTTTCACATTGATAAACTAGGTTGGAAAGAATCCTATTGAGTGTGCTCATAACTTCAAACTATAATGCAGATTCACTAGCCAGTGCTACATTGAACCAGATCACACAGCCAATATAGCATTGGAGTGTTTTTGTTTCTGTGCGCACTTGAGAATCCCAGACAGAGTCAGCATTTAAACTCCTTTGAAAATTTGTGGAGAGATCTCAAGATTGCAGCTCAGTGATGCTTCCCATCCAGTCAAGCAGAGATTAGGAGGGTCTGCATGTAGGGTAGAGGAAGCCAAAACCAAAGATGCCTCGAAATAGAGTTGGTGGTTCTAGATCCCCTTAAATACTGCTGAAACGGGGAAAAAAAATAATCAGTTGTTAAAAATTTAAATCAAACATTCATATTTTAGTAACAACCTTGATTAGTCAGGTAGCTTAGTGTACTTAACTTTTTTTTTTCTTTCAAATCTGTAAAGAATAAAAGGTCCTTAACTGCTGCCCTTAATAGAATGTCTTTTTCAGTTTTACAAAGGAACAAAGAAAGACAGAAAGAAACCAGCTGCTCCTGTCTGACAGAAATTCACATGTTCTTCTGTCTCCTTTGACCATGGGTCTTAGTTTCTGACCTAAGCCGACACTGATTTAAAATGTTAACAGGCTGAGGTTAAATGGCACAACCATTTTTTTAAGGAACAGAAGCTTTTGATGTTTTCTTTCAGTAAAACTATTTTGTTTTAACTTAGACTTTGCCTTCAGCTCAGGTTCTAAACCAAGGTTGAAGCAATTAAAGAGAGATATAGTACAAAGTATGTTATACAGAGTGAGAAGAAACCTATTTACAGTTTAATTTATAGGGTTAAATTATAATTTATTCTTTATTTTTTTATTTTTATTTTGATTGGTTGTTGCTTGTTGCCATGAAAGAAAAAGCTTTAAAGGTCATTTGAATGTTTTTGAGATAGATCAAAAACTTAAACATTTTTTTTTATTTTAATCTTCTAGTTTTGGCGTTGTGAGTAGGTGTGCTGGAAAATAAATTCAGAATCTACACCAGGCTTGACAATGATGACGCATGATGTAATCCAATGCTTCCTGTTAGACAGCTGTGTTAATTTTGGCCTTGATTAAACACAGTAAACCAACTCCATCAGGCAACATGGTGCCTCACATGATCACAGACTGCACCAACTTCATGCTGAACTGCAAACTCCTCTGAACCTGTGTCCCTCTGTCATTCCTCCAGACCCCCAGTTCTTGATTTTCATAATGAAATAAAAACTTATTTTCATTTTAAAAAACGACTTTGCACCACTGAGCAGACCACTTAATTTTCTCTTCAGCCCAATTTAGACACTTCTGATGTCTCTGGTTCAACAATGGCTTGATATTAGTAATGTGTCAGTTGCAGCCACTTACTCAAAGATGTCTCTGCGTGGTGGCTCTTTCTGCTTTCAAACCAGCCCCAGTCCACTCCTTGTGAAGAGAGCTTTCTGTTAATCTGATTTAACACAATGCCCTTCAAACAGCCGGTCTTTTCAGCAATGATCTTCTGAGGCTTTACCTGCTCGAAGAGGGTGTCCATAATCTGCTTCTGGGCAACTCTCTGCCAAGCCACAAGTCTTCCCCTACACCCAGGATATGTGCTCATTTATTTATCTTTGTCAGCTGTAGCCTGTTGTTATCAAAATTAGGATAGGATATACCACGCTCAACCATTAGCTCTCACTGTGGCTCGAAACAGAGACAAGTTCTTCTCTGGTTGTTTAAGGTATACACGTCCCTGCCTCCTGAAAGTGATAGAGCAGGATCAGTGAGGCCAGCAGTTTAAATGGACAGTCTGTCATGAAGAATATTAGGAACAGGAAACAGACCTGTCTGGCTCCTCCAGCTCAGGATGAGTGATGAGCTCTAGAGAGTTTTCTTTTTCTATTTTTTCCTTCTTCTTATTTTTTCTCTCTACACTCACTTCACGCTGGATGAGTAGTTCATTGTGAGACCAAAACAACTATTCTGTCTCTTTTTCTTCTACTTTTTTCTTGCATTCTCTCTGTCCATCTATCTTTCCCTCCACCTCTGATTTCTTACATCACCACTTTGGCCAGGCAGTATGAGTGTAGACAGAGATAGACACATGCAGGGAGGCTAGCAGCCCCGCTTAGCATCAGACTCCACCCTGTGACAGCAGATTTCAATGAGGGCTGACAATGGGACCAGGAATGAGAATAATGCTGTTTGCCAGCCTAGAAATTCAGCCTGTCACAGAGGACCATTTGCCATGCTAGGAGTGTTCCTTGAGCTGAGGTGAACAAGGAAGCTCCATTCTCAAATGCAGCTCAGTTTTTCTGCACTCACTCATAACTTGAGCCCATCCATCACAGTGGATTAAAATAACTGTAGTATCTCCAGAGTTTCTTTTAAACAATGCCTTGTATAAAATCCTGTTAAATGATATACAGTGTTGAACTTTGGACCCCGGAGAAGCAAATCCCATGGCACCATAAGTAGCTGCCCAGTGTGTGCAGAGGAAGTCTGCTGCACCACAGGCACTGGGGGGAGCAGATGATTTACTCTGAAGGTCATTTCCAATAACTGGTCCTGTCTCCTCTAAAATGCACATGAGCATGGGTTATTAAGACACCTGGGGTCTGGCAATTTTCAGTGGGGAAGTGTGAACACTTGAAAAATGGTTCTCCTTCTTTCTTTGGGAGTCCTGAGTAAAGGTGAAACACTGCACCAAACACAAGAGGTTTTCTACAGTTTTTTTAGTCAGAAAGAGGTTATGTTTTGTCATTTTTCACGACCCCTTTTTTTGTGGGCTAGTTACTCTTTTATTTCTCAATCCCAATATTTATCTTTGGGCTTTGATAAAGGTACATATTTAGAGCTTGTGTGATTCAATGACGGACAGTTTTTTTTAATAATTATTGCTAATCTTCTGGCTGTGTAAGATGTAGCTTTAGTTTACACGAGCAAGCCACAGGCACACAGGTTATTTCATGTCAAATCAAGTTTAGCTTGAAAGAGTTTAGCTTCTGCTCGCTGACAATATGGACTGTAAGGTGAGGTAAAAACCATCGACTGAATAATAAATTGGCATAGTCTCCATGATGTCACCCTTAAGTTTCTAAATCAGAGTTTTGAAGCAGATCAGCTGCTGCAACCATATTAGAAATGGGATGGGCTTTTCAATATATATTTTATTTTATTTTTATTTACGTTTTTATTTATCATTTTTTGCCAACTTGTTTGTATTGTAACCTAGCAGCCAGATAACAAAGGAGCCTTGACAAAATTCAAAACTAAAACTTGATTTTTTCCTTAAAGATCTTTTTAGGTTGGACTGAGTGTATTAAGCATGCACCCCATGTACTGAGGCTACAGCCCTCACTGTTGTGATTTAATTTAAATCTCTGCTACAATCATAACTGCATGTCACCCGCCTCTTTTTAATCACCATGATTTTTTCTCTCTTTCCCATTCCTGTCCTATCCCAAACATTTAAACATTAAGTATGCCAGATGAGAACACAGCATCGAGAACCTCATATAAACTTTTCAAAAAGCAAGTAGTACTCCTCTGCATTTGATTCATATTAGCAGTTGAAATTGCAAACTACACCACTCCCAGCAGAGTTTCAGAGCTGCAAGAAGGCAATAGCACCACACAGAAATAATAAATGTATATACACTGAAGAGAAACGATGAGTGCCTCTCTGCGAACCACCTGCCGCACACAGCAGTATTCAGAGGAGGCAGCTGGTACTTTGATCAAAAACAAAATTACAGTCATATCTATTTTTAACCCTCACAAATGTTAATGACCAGTTTATAGCCAACAGATGTTTTTACATTTTAATTAGGCTCATTTTGAACCTCCATACATCATAATGGTGTGTATTTACATTGTTTTTCACCTATTTTGAGTTGTATAATGTCATCCAGGATTACACTTAACCACAGCAACACATAAGGCTTGACTAATGCATATTCCCAGTGTAGCCCTCCAGCTTAAACATGCTGTAAATCCTCCCTCTATAATGATATTTGTCAGAAAAGAACCATGGGCTTGAATTTCAGTGTTTCATATCTCCATTGACCAGCTGCACACGTTTCCAACAAGCCCACATTCTCACGGCCTGATTGTCAGTATGCATTTACAAAAGCTCTCATCATGATTTCAGCTCAGTATAATCTGTTGATTCATCAATTGTTGAGCAAAACTAAAACTATATCCTTGAACTGCAGCTCAAGTATTAACAGGAAATAAAGCACATGAGGACTTTGATGTTGTTTTCATGTAGAAACTCAATAGCAAGGCTGTGAGTGGATTCTGATTAGTGACATAATGATTGGGATTGATGGACAAATGAGCAGGAAATTGAGTTTTCTCTGAGGTGATCCTCACACCCACCAGATAAGACCCCTTATTAGATGCAACAAAGACAAGTTCAAGGATTTTAATACTAATTTAGTGGAGACGCATAACCAATCAAAAAATATATTAATAATAATTAAATTTTTTAAAAAAATCACTTTTTTGAGGATTTTTGCTGTTGCTGGTGTGACAGCTTAATGGAGGGATATTTGTTTACCAAACTAATTTTGCTAAATGTTTTTGTACATGTGGTACATTATCACATATGCACTCACTCCGAAGGTTTTTTTTATTATTATTATTATTATTTCTAGCCATTGAAATCCTCCCAAATAAAGGTACAAAATAATGCAACATTTTTTTTTATTTTTTTTTTATAAATAAAAGTAAAAAAAAAGATATATATTTAAATTATTGTTATCATTATTATTATTATTATAAATAATGTTTTATTTCTAAATTTTCAAAAAAGTGCAAAAAAAATAAAATAAAGGCAAAGTACACTTAAGCTGATTACACATTGTTTTTCTTATTTAATTTTATTTTATTTTTCTCCTTTAAGTACATTCAGGGCGTGGGGTGCTCTAAAACTCCAGGGCATTGACTATGTAGGAGTGAAGTAAAATATTCAAATCATTTCTGAGTTTGTCTGATCCTTTTCACTGCCTTGAAAGTGAAGGCTTAATGCTCTTGTCTTAGTATCATGTAGGCAGAGATGTGCTTTAAGTGCTGCTCAAAAATTTGGCATAGTGTGTTGGTGTGTTGGTGTTGCTGCACATTTGGGTGTTAGCCTCTTAAGGAATTATTCCTTTAAGATGGAGGCCTCCTGTATCACTACAGTTGCTGGCACTTTCACTATGTTGATGATTCTTTTGTTTTATTTATTTGCTTGTTTGTTTTTCGTGGTGCAATTGGGGAAAAAATATGAAAAAAGAAACCTTCACAGGGTTTTGTTCTAGATATATTTGTTGTCTTGTCTTATTGTGGCATTTTACAAATCAGCAGACAGTCACTTCAGAGCTGTTATCTTTTGTGCCAATCATAGCCGCGTTGATCCTTCCTCTTTGCACACATATCACACCACGACAGGGAAAATACACATCAAACCCAGACATACTATTTACTTAGAAAGGCAACAGATCATTTACAGACTAGGTGGTCATTGCGGTAAAGTACCTCTGTCTTCCCCTTCCATCCCTTCCCACACTCTCTGCCTCTATTGACCACACTTTGAGAAAACGTGTCTGTGGCTCCAATGTTGTCATAAGAATCCAGGCAGTGTTGGCCAACCCCTTCGTGACAGCAGTGGTGGGGATTGATTTTAGATACCCCGATTGGGTCATTTTTATCATGGGCTGTCATCAATATATAATTTAAAAGCGCAGCCTAAAGCGAGCGATGCAGGGTTGCTCATTGGAGTCTTACTAGACTCCTGGGATTAGGCTCCCCTGTGCCCCCATTCAGTAATGCAAGCCACAGTGTGAAGATTCCTCCATCACTCGTGATTTATACCCCCCAGAGGAGCAGAGACATTGCTGTACATAGGTATTCACAGCCTGCATTGCAACATTTATATGGTGCTCATGGATTTTTGCACAGTCTGCCTGGACCATGCGTATGTTTCCATCATGAAAACCCTCTTCCAAGTATTTTTCCTCAACCTGACACATGGGTCTATTTCTCCTGCAACTAAAAACTTTTACACTGGTGAATGTAATTTCCACAGTTATGTTGTTGTATTAGAAGTACAACATCTAAGGTCATTCAGTCAGTATAGGGAACATGAAAAAAAGCACCCTTCCTAGTTGAAAAGCAGCCAGTCTGCAGAAACTGCTTCCTTTTAGTATTACAGGCCATATTGTGTTTGTTTTCCTCTGTGATGTAAATCATACTGATCTCCTCTAATTTTGTCCTCAGGCTTTATGCAATGAGCTTAATTTAGCAGCCAGCCCTTTATTTCCAAAATAAATCTAACAGGTCCTGACTATGACCTTTCTATTACATGTTGATGATTTGCATTTTTTCCTGCTCTGTGATATGGAGTCACACTGTGTGATCCATATTCAAATATTATTTAAATCAGTGTGCACCACATTTGCATGTGAAATTGAGGATTTGACGCCAGGTCGCCTGCATACTGATCAGAGGGACAACCTTCATTGGAGTCAGGTTATGATATTGCAAATAAATGGAACAGGGTATTAATAATTGACATGAAATAAGCGTTCTATATTGCACGCTTCAATAACAGTGTTTTCCTCATCTGGTGGATCTGATATCATTCTCAGCCCTCATGCTGTCAGTGCAGGCAATGATTACACTTTCTTGAAACAGAGAGCATACCAAAGTATCACTTTTAAGAAAATAAATCACAGAAAATGTTGGCAGCTTTTCCACAGTTAAAGAATTATTGCAGATTTGTTTGCATGGGTTGCGTGGTTCACAAGCTAAATAGAAAACATCTGGCACACTGAAATGAACCATTACTAGTTCTCTGTAAAGGCCTGTGTGCCCTTGTGACACATTGCAGTGTGATGGTTTAAGTGTTCAGTGGTAACTTTTGGAGCACCACTGAGCTTGTCAATGTCACTTCTCCCTTAGTGACCAATCATCAGGAAGAGGCAGAGAAAAAAACAAAAACAAAACAGATCCATCCTTTTGTTTAAATATTTTCACATGTGGGCTGCTATTTATGTGAGGAAAAAGTTCCATTCAATAATTTTATGGTATTAAGTGCCTTAATCCCCAGTCCTTTAAACACCTTAAATTTAAATTCTGAAATACAATATTGTAAAGTCAATACAAAAACTATGAAAAAGTCACATTTAAGCATAATATATCATGGCAGGGTTGAAAAATGGATCACAGAATCTGTGGGTAGAAAAAATCAAAATTGACTAACACTAGCAGAGCTTGCACCACCAGCCGTTGGTCCTCTCAGCAGGATGACGTACTTCTGTGTTTCATGTGCGTTGTGGGCCAGATTAAGGTCATCACACACAGCTTTCATTCCTCTTTTTGATATCACGAGTTTACCCTGCCTTCAACAAGTTGTCAATAATTGTATAGCTGTAGGCCTGAAATGTTGGTGACATGTTGTAACCAGTCTGTAGGGTAGCACCCAGCATCTAGTCATTACAGATAACGTTAATCTGTGTATTCATACTTTTATACAATACAATAAAATATATCATACAAATTACCAGTATCAAATGTGTAAAAAGTCAAATAAATGGTGATGATCAGGATATAAAAAAAATTAAACAAAGCTGATGTTTTTGGAAATGCTTTGAGTCTAGGGATGGGTACCGAATAAGTTGGTATTATAGGTACCTACTTAATTCTGTCAAAAGTACTGGGTACCAGTTCATGTAAAAGTGAGAGGTACCATGTTTACGTACCTCAACACATCCTTGTGACTGTGAGGGAGTGGAAGAGTGGGTAAATATATATAATTGAAAAACATTGAAATTTTATTATTAAACAAATTCATAATCTTTTGGTACATGAACACAAAAAAGTACCAAAATTTGGTTCCATTGAGTACCGATACCACTCTTGCCAGGTACTGGGCATTGGTACCGCATCATTTCAAATGTAAAAGTTTCCCATCCCTATTTGAGTCATTTCTCAGACCATCACAGTCTGGTCCTTGTCTAAGTTGTTCATGAACAAACTTATTAACCTCGAGGGTGAACTCCTCACTTCTTGTTGAACCTTTCCCACCCACTTATGGATGTGATTGCCAAGAGATAATTAATGTTATCCACTTTGCCTTACAGCGGTCATAATGTTATAGCTTATCAAAAATCACAACTCGACGGTACTGGAAACAGTTTGGTCCTTGTCTTAGTTGCTCACACCCGTATAGTTGCCCATTTCTCAAACAAACTCATTAACCCCAAGGGTAAACTATTCACTGATTGTTGGACATTTCCCACCCACTGACTGATGTGATTGTAAAGAGATAATCAATGTCATTCACTTTGCCTAACAGCAGTCATAATGTTATGACTTATCAATACTTACAGCATGGCATTACTGAAAACCAAAACTGTTTTAAACATAAATACAGGAAAAAAACCCCAAAATGGTAATAAGACGTTTTTGCTCTGTTTCTTTTCATTTTTTTTTAATTAGCCTTTAAGGCCTGAGAGGCATAGCATTTTTTACGTCTTTGTCTACATTAAAACTCTGTCTCAGAAATGGCTTCAAATTGATCTGCAAAACATTTGCTGTGTAATCTTGCCTTTTTGATAGTTATTGTCTGCACATGAATAGCAAACATTTTGGAAATAAAGGGGTACTATCTGAGATAATAGTCTTCTCCTCAAAATCTGCATCCTGTCCCCATCAATATGACACAATTTGCAGCGTTCCTAACAGACATATGAAGCAACTGCAAGCATTTCTAATACTAAATCCATACTTTGGAAAGCAAAAGAGAAGGTAGAAACCTGTAGACAGTCTCTTAAATTTGCAGCCAAAGTACTGGCCAAATTTCTGTTTGATTTGCTGTCTTAATACCATCTGAAAAGATGACTGATGAATTGAGATTTTATATTCATCGTTTTTCAATTAAGAATATTTCAAAGACCAAAATGGAAATGTTCCCCTGTGACCATGATTAAAATGTGCCAATGCCAGTTTGATGGCCAATGCCAACCCGAGTGTCTCAGTGTCCTTAGTTTTCCTCTCTCCTACCTTGACATGGCATACCAGCTGAGACCTGCTCCTTACAGAAAGGTCTGTTTTTATTCCGCCAACTGAAGCAGAGGAAGGGAGGGACAGAATCGATTGTTGCGGGCCAAATTGAACCTGTGTCGAGCTGCAGGCAGCCACGAGATAAAGCCTCTGACGCTGTCTGCTGTGTTTATCATCAGGTGGCCTTTTCTGTGTGTGCTATGCTGCGATTTTGATGTGTTAAGTCATAATAGGGGAGCCACCATTCTTTGGAGGGGCTGCCAATAAAATCGCAGACAGAGGGGATTATGTTTCATGTCAGCCCATTATTGTTTCCAGCTTCCCCTGCACACTTTTTTTTTTTTTTTACCTGGAGAGGCCTCTGACTCAATTTGTTGCCTTGTATTCTGCTTTCCTGTGCTCCATTTTTTTTTTTTGTTCAGGTTTAAGAGGCAAAGTTTTAAATATGAAGCCTTTACATAGTTGTATTTTATTTCTTTTTGGGCTTCCACTTGTTCTTAAAAGTCTCTCCAATACACTGACCATGACATTTGCGCTCAAGAGGCCCAGATCTAAAAGATGCTATTTTTGGTAAGGCATTATAATGAAGTTGATTGCCAACCTGATGTAGACATACCATAGCCATCCGCAGGTATTAAAGATGCAGCAAAGTTATTTCATTGCTTCGGCCTTACCTGACAGGCTTACTCACTGCAAAAAAAGACTGAAATCTTATCAAGTATTTTTGTCTTGTTTTAGGTAAAAATTGTCTTGTTATACTTGATATGAGCCACATTTATCTGACCAGTCCAGAAAAATGTCTTGTTTTAAGTTATTTAAAGACAAAAATGACGTCTGAATTGCTTGTAAGAAGTAAAAAAGCTGCCAATGGAACAAGAGAAATTTGCTCGAAAATGTGCTTGAAACTAGAATAATGTCTTAAAACAAGAAACTTTATCTTGTCTCATTGGCAGGGTTTTTTTACGTGTTATGAGCAAATCAGACCTAATTTTTGTCTTAAAATAACTTGAAATAACACATTGTTCTGGACTAGAAAGGTGAATGTGGCTCATATTAAGTCAAAAAATACATTTTCTACTGAAAATAAGACAGTCACTTGATAAGATTTCAGTTTTTTGCAGTGCTCCCAGGACAAACTGGAAATGAAAATGTTAAACTGTGCCTCTTTTTCAGGTTACAGTCTTGTTAGGAGAAGCTCAAATCATGTTTAGTCCTGGACATAAAACTTTTTTTTATTTAGTGCATTTTCACACTATTGGGTAATTCTAACACAAAGGTGTTGAAAACTGCTTGTCCTGAAAAGTCTCCCCTTACCTTCACCTTACACGGTGCACAAACTACCATGTACCCAGTGGAGTGTGCTATCTCCGTTAGACCGGTCGTTATCTGGGATAGCCAGCTAAACACTGCCCACCTGTTCCTGGAAAAGGCGGGCAACAGCCTCTCGGCTAATCAGGCAGGCTATTAGCAGGAAATGACAATGACTCCAGTAATTTTATGAGCACATTTAAAGCTTCCTTCTTTGAGGAAGACAACGATAATCCTCTCTTTACGCCCTTGGGCTATGTTTCCAAGCTGACTTAATCAAGTGCAGGAAAAAAATCACAGCAGCACTTCTCAAGCATGCTGCATAGATTTTCTGGAGGTGTTTAAAAGTTGTGTTTTTGTGTCTGCCGTGATGAAATGAGACTCTGTTATAAGCACCAGATTCCAATGGCAAGATGTGCAGTTATGGCTGAGTTTTTATAGTGTGGCGGTTGCGTTGGAAATCTCTTGCTGTGATTTATAATCTCACAGAAAACCCAGATTTTCAGAAGAACAACTGAGATGAACAAAATAACTAACATTGTTGTTCCACAAGTGTAAGACAAGTTTAAAGACATTCTTTACCTTTGGAACAGAAATTAAATGTCACTACAGGAGTATACATATATCTTGAAAGTAAGACGCCTCTTTGCCAAGCTGTAGATTATTTGTTCCTGGAGTTTATTAAAAGTTACTATGTCTCAACCAAGGCAGGCACGTTTGATGTCTTCTTATCACACTAGAATGGAAGTTTAAGCAAGAACCCCTAGAAGAAGAAGAAGCAGAAGAAGAAGAAGAAGAAGAAGAAGAAGAAGTCGAACTGTAATTTTGAGTAGACCTCTGAGACTTATGAAGTTCTGCTCTTACACCACATCCTAACAGCACATGAGCACCAAATATCTTGGCATCATGGAGCAGTAAACATCTGTTGTCCACACTACATCTTTCAAAGAAACATTTCCATTACATCATATAAACAAACCACGATGTTAGAGCAGCATACCACTTCCTACTTATTTCCGCCTTTTTTTTTCCTTCTTTTTCCACACATTTGCCTCTAGTGTCTGCACAAGTCCAGTCTTGAAACTTGTATGATAAAGATGGAAACCATGTATGCACCAGTGTCTCTATCCTGTGAAACAAGGTAGCAAGCTCAGTCAAGAAAGAAAAGCAAATTGAACTCACAGCACCTCGGTGATCTCCCTCCAGCCAGCTGCTACTTTTTTATTTTTTTCTTCTTTGGAGTGAAACAAGAAGGTATCATACAGGTCAGCCCCCAACTGAACTTTTTGATTTAACTGCTCCTTGCCCATGTCTACATGAGCTACAGGGATGAAAATGAAAGCAGTCTTTCAGGGTCAGGATAGCATTCTGTGTTGTGTTGCTCATGGCCAGTTAAGACATCATGTAGGGTTTGTAACTGGAATGAGGATGCTTAATGTGTCACCTGGAAAAGTCCTTCACAACTATAAGGGGGCAGTAGTGAGAGGGCTGAGGTAGACTATAGCTGGCTCAAGGATTTCATAAAGAGGGTATCTATCACTCAGTACAACATTTTACAGACCCTGCTACATTTACCGCCCTCATTTCAGACCGGGCGATACTTTAAAACTCCGTCTGGATGAGGTAGAGGACCAAGCAAGAGCTAAATATGCCTCCAGACATAAAGCGTTTCTCCTGTGACTGAAATCATTTTGTAATAATGATCCCTCCTGGGTATGTTTTGCAAACACATTGCTGCTACTTTGAAGGTTAAAATTTCATTTTCTTGGTGACCTATATTCCTGGAGTAGCACTGTACATTCAGGGCAGCAGCAGCAGCTTTCAGCGAGGCCTAAAGCTGTTGGTTATTACAATAGGCTGATTGGCTGCAAGCTACAAACCCCCTTAAGTGATGGCTAAATGGGAGCACACAGTGAAGCTGCCTTGGGCTATGAGATAACAGCACAAACACCCTGCTACTGTATGTCTTTTGCAGTTACTTCCATAATGTTTTTGCCTGCCCTATGGCACATAAAACCTAAACCAGTACAATCCTAACTGGCGTCAGTCTCAGGGGTCTTCTCTCTGTCTAGACTACCTAGAGTTTTCTGACATTATTACTTTTCTATTTTGATGGAGAAATGTGGGTTCAAGTCATCCCACGTTAGGGTTTAGAAAGAAATGAAAACAGTTTTGGAATCAGAAACAGAATTTGTCATTGACCTTGAGGGTTGTAAAAAATCCAAAACTCTGTCCAGTGACAGCATGAGTGTATCAAAAAAAAAAAAAATCATCCTAATCCTGGCAGATACGTAGATTCCATACAGAGTGTCCGGTCAAAGGTTTGGAATGATTTATTTATTTATTTATCCATTCAGTTATGTATTTATTTATTTCAAGAACTCTGGTGTTTTGATTTACTCAAAAAAAAAAAAAAAATCATCCTAATCCTGGCAGATGCGTAGATTCCATACGGAGTGTTCGGTCAAAGGTTTGGAATGATTTATTTATTTATTCATTTGTGTATTTATTTATTTTAAGAACTCTGGTGTTTTGATTTGCTCAATTCAAAAAAAGTGTTGTAGTTTTACCCCAAATACTGAAACAAAAAACTGACTTTTGCTCTTACAATCTGATGTCAAATTATTGATTATAAACAGACAAATGTAGAAAACTGAGATTATTTCACTTACCACTTAAAAACTTCTTACAGGAGATTTAAAACAAGGTATTTAAAACAGTGAATTACAAACTGTTAAAGGAAACGATAGTCTGGTCAGTGCCGTTAAACAGCTTAATAGTTTTTTCTACATTAACACCTCTGCAGGAATATCAGACCAACCAGTAGAAGAGGCCAGCACAGCAGTGAAAGCACAAACCCTCTGTGACTTCCCTCCCATGATTCTGCGGTGGCCGTCCTGAAGCAGCAGACAGAAATACTTGAGTCTTGAGCTTCGGTGTTGTTTTGTTATTGAGTCATTTCCCTGCAGTGAGGGACAAGTGTTTTTCTCATTTGCCTCCTGAGCCCATCTGAACTTTGAGTGCAAAGATGTTTTTATATAAGGTTTGTCTGCAGTCTTTGTGTGTATTCACATGTTTACATCATAACCTTCTGTCAAAGTGCTTGCCTGAGTGTTGTTTTTTACTGTTTTATGGAAAGATGAATTCTCCTTCAGTACAAAGTAATTGATTTCTTCTCTCTCTTTTTTTTTTTTGCTCAAATATATATTCCTATATGACTTGGTCATGCCACATACATCACAGTCCTGCTTCTTGGACTCTGTAGGGCGGAGGAAGGTTGGATGGGATAAAACAAAAAGGCAAGCCAGTTAATTCATCTCCCAGCTCGAAAGTCTCATTACACTGCTGATGAGTTTAAGGATTGCCCGGGGTGGAAAGGGGCTGTGTTTATGGCTCGGTAATCGTGCGCACAGAGTCTGCTTGTCTCATGTGGATGGAAAACAAAAGACATGCCGGCACTCAAGCCAAATTAATACTGAACACATCCCCGCTTAAATACTGCCTGATTGTACATTTATTTCAACATATGTTTCCAAAGAGATGTTATGTCCTATAAAGCCTTTATGTGGCAGCTGCTAAACGAAGACAGAGCGGCTTGGTAGGAGAATTGATCTGACCTTTGTCGTGTGTAAGGGATATGGATCTCTCTGTGCCTACTATATAAGTGTGATATAGGGAGGTGGGGAATCCTAATTTAGGCACTTACATCTAGGTCACAGCACAGCCACAAGGAGAGCAGTTAATGCAACCTGTACGCCTGCTCTGTTGCATCTTTATGTCCAACTAGCAAGGGATGTACTTCTTTTTTATGTTGTGTCTTTTGTTTTATTTATATCTTGCAGCTTCAGACATACAAATCGAAAAGACTAGATGATATTTAAGTGTTTTTATCAGGGTGAATTTCTGGTGCCAGACCTGTTTGAAAATTAGAGTTCAGAGTATGAGTAACACAGCAGAGAACAAGATACTAGAGAGTTTTAAAAAGAGCATAAAAGATGAAAGTGAAGTTATAACATAACTTTATCATCTGGTGATCTTACAGATTTCACTGCCTCCAAATGGTAAAGTCAAATACACTCCTTAAATTAAGGCATGACTGAATGTTTGAATGAATGGGAAATATGACCACATTCACATACGCTCATGTATTTTGGTAGGACATGTTAAAATCGTCTCACCCACATCTTTTATGTGGCAGATTATCTCTGTGTGTTTGTGTGTGAAGTATAAAGCTTTTAATTAAATGATCCCACCATTAAATTAATGTTTACTGTAAAGTTTAGGAAACAACAGTTTTTGATGGCTGAGAAATGGGAAGCTCTATGGCAAAATTGTTTTGGCTGCAGCTTAAAACAAATAATTAAATATCATGAAGTCATTAATATTTTTATTGAAGAGGATAAGGGACAAAAAAACAAACAAAAAAAAAAATCAAAACTTTTTTCTCACAGTTTTATTATGAGTTGACTTTTTTTATCATAAAATTACTAGCAAAAAAATGAAATAAAATAAATGAAAAAAAAATGAGGTATTTTTTGTCAGTGGCTATAATCCTCTCCCATATTATTCTGACCAACAACTTAACTCTCAAAATTTATGTAAATGAACTATGAACTTGATCTGGTTCATTTTTAATTTGTGAGCTGAACTTTGGTATGGCTAATTTTCAAAGTGAACTCACACAACTTTCTTTTTGTGTCAGTGCCAATAACAGGCTGTACAGTTGGAATATTCCAGCTTTTGTGGATGTATACAGCACCAGCTGTGAAGGGCTGAGTTTGAATCACAGGATCTCAGGAACACTTGAGTTGATTAGTGTTAAAGCTGCTGGTTCATGTCTGCAGACTAACAGTGAATAATTTTCAGTTCAGTATAAGACATGTAAATTAGAGAGTTTTAAGGAATGTGAAAAAAATGGCCCTGTAAAGATCTTCTAACACATGATCTGAAGGCAGGTGTGGTTAAAACCTCTAAAAAAAATTGACCTTTTTTTTAGGAACTTTGTGAGAGGCACCTGGTGGAGATTATGAGAATTTAGAGAGGATTTTTTTTTTATCAAAGGCTTTTATATATATATATATATATATATATATATATATATATATATATATATATATATATATATATATATATATATATATATATATATATATATATATATATAAATTTTTAAGGGTGAACATATCTATAGGGCAACCATCACTTGTGTTGGGGACTTCTGCCAAATTTCTACTTTCTAATCCCAAATCTCTCCCATCATCCACACAGTGAGCACATTTAATGCATGCAGTTACCTTCTCCTCCCCTGCTAAGCTCCCGTTGTTAGGAAACGACCATCACCAGTAATCTGCACTGGAGTATAAAACCAATATGCTGAGGAGATGTGACCTACCATCTGACAGATGCCTCTTCGGCATGACTGCTCGGTGTAAGGCCAATCAAGAAGAAGAAGCCTGGCTGTCGTTCCTCTTCCAGTGAATGCATAATTTCCGTCTAAATCTCATCAATAATCAGAGATGGGGATGGCAGCAGTTGGCATGATTGGCAGAGTTCACAGAACAATACTTTAAAAATTGCAGAGGATTTCTGTCTCAGTGGATGGATGGTGGAAATCAAACATAGAGTGATTGAGGATCAGAATTCCTCATTGTTGGAGCTCGGGAGTGATGGGTAGGATGGACGTTAAGAGCCCAGCACCTAGATGTAACATTAGTGGAATGGACAGAAATCTGAATTTCTCTGAAATGCTGCAAAGGCCAAACAAATTCATGTCATTTCTTTGAAGTGGTCTCATATTAACTGTGTTGGTTTTACAACGACAGATGTTCCTTTTTTTTTGCTTTATACTCTGCCTCTGGCAGCCTCGTAGTAGCTTTAAATGATTTACAGCTCAAAATAAATTGCTAATTTCTTCATACTGGAGGTTTAGAAAAACATTTTTTGAGCCAGTGTCTCATACACGTTGTTACATAAACCCCCTCCCCTCTGATTGGCCAGCCCTCTGGGAACTGAGCTTTGGGAAGACATTGGTGTTTGAGGCCTGCTATTCCAACATATCATGAACAAGTTAAGAAGTCTTTATGTGATAATGATCATGCTAACATTCTGTACTTTGAGATTTTTAGAGATCATTTAGACAGATTTAGGGTGGTTTGATCAACCAGCATTGTTAATTTATATCAACATTTAAGTTTTGGAAAGCACAATACTCCCTCTTTAAAAGCTCTTCTTCTGCGTACTCTGGTTCATACAGGTATCCTTTTGGTTCCAAAGGGAATGGAACTTCATCATCGCTGTCATAGTCACTCATTTTGAATTTCCTACGCTGCCTCACAATCCTTAGAGTACAAGCAAAAGAATTACGATACTTGATCAAACTAACACGAGGCTACAACCGGCGCCCGAAGCATAGCTCGTTTACATTCCCTACAGCTGAAGGGGGGGGGGGGGGGGGGGCCACTAGTGCTGTGCGGAAGGATACATGACCAGTTAGTTAGGTCCGGATAAATTTTTATATTTCCGAAGACTTAATGCACTTAAAAATTATTTTATGTAGCATACTCTTAAACTGTGGTATTACTTTTTGATTTTAGTTCTTGTAGGCAGAGAAAATAGCCTTTGAATTTGGTACGGTCTCTCCCTGTTAGCGCCTATTTCCTCGTCACCAGCGATTACAGTCAGTGTCTTACTGAGGGAGAGGAGACACCTTTCTACTGTATCTAATGTCCTTAGTGGTCACATAGAGCTCATACAATCCCACTTAAAAAAAAAAAAAAAACAACTGAACTGTCCCTTTAATAGAATTCTTTATAAATAGTTGTGTTTTCTTCTTATTGATAGACACTATTTCTATAAATCATGCTATTAGATGAACAAAATTAGAGGAAATGATGGCTTCGACTCATATTGGTCTAGTAAGAGTATTTTATAGCAGACAAAAAATTGATCCCTGTGAGCAATAGTAATGTTTATCAGTTCCTTCAAAAAAAAAAAAAAGAAAAGTATCACAGTTTGTAACCAAGGCTAAATGAGTTAGTATTAAAGCAAAAAAGTAATGTCACATGTCAAACATGTGAAAAAAAGAAGAGGTATGTTTAGTTCCTCATGTGTCTCGCTAAGACTGAATTAGATACTATGCCATGTTTTCTCTGAACAAAAGCGTGAATAATGATCCGTATGTTATGCAGGCCTTATCAAAATCGTAAATGTCTCCAGCCAGCTTCATCAACAAAAGGAAGCGAGGGATACAAACACAGTCCTTGAGTCATCACCCACCCTCACACTCAGCTCATGACTCATGCAGCACCACACATGTGCAGACGGTTAAGCATTGGAAATCTCATCTGTGAAATATGCTCAGAGATCCAAGTGATAATATGAAGAGAAACACATTTCAGGAAATGACGTGATCAGAGAAGAGACTGAATTTGTAAATGTATCGGAGAAAGACTGCTAAAGCGTAGCTTGTAATAATACTCATGTGCTCCTTAAAATTGTTCGGACCATGATCAGTAGTTAGTGTTTTCTAATTGGAGCTTACAACCTTACAGGAAGGAGTAAAGTACTACTCTTTCTAAGTGTTGCAATTCAATAATCACATATTTGTTAAATGATTCACATGAGACCACAGCGTTGCATTCAGGCTTTATTATGAAATCACTGTCAAAAATGATTTACCATCATCATGATGAATATATTCCCAAATAAACCATCCCCTTCTTCATTTAATTAAGCTGAAGCTGTTGTTTTATCTCTGAAGTTCTGCTTAAGCAGCCCTTTCAGAGAACTCTACAGACGGATGCCAACTTAAATATCTCAGCTTGATAGTAAAACATTTGAACCAATTAGCTTTTCTTTACATGGCACGCATTAGGAGTCCCCTCTGTCTGGCAGCAGCTTCTCTCATAGAGGGAGCTCTTGAGCCATGAATGGAAACCAACACATACACAAATAATAAAAGGAGGAGGACTGAGTGAGAGAAGGAAAAAAGGAGAAGTACTGAAATGAGGAAAAGGATGACGGAGCAATCAAAAGACATAGAGGAAAAAGGAGTCTGTGTGACTGAAAATAGGAGACAATAGGAGTCAAGCATCTGCTGTACCTGGCTCAGTCTCAGTAAGTGTAATGTGATGCTTTTGTACATGAAATCTCTCCTGGATTACTCAAGAATGCATGATAAATCATTTTAATTTGATGATTCTAAGTAAATCAAATCAAGGTATCATACAGTGTCTCAGTCTTCTTACTTTGAGGAGACTTTAGGTACGGTAATCCACTGCTTTCAGTTAAACTTTTAAAGTTATGACCCACTGACCCATAATTTGGAGTTTTATTGTGGTTTTAATCCATAAATGCTGCATTACTTGAATAGTGCTGCTGAAGTCATCATGGATGTTCTTAAACAGAAAGGTAAAGCATGAGTGGTCAGGTTCCTGGTTTGGAAATGTAAAAACTTTGTGTTTTTGCTTCTTTATGATGGTTTGAGTGGGAGTTTTCACCTCTACAAGAGATAACCCACAAGTATTATCATGCAACTCTGTGGTTTTCCTCATCAATTTTCTTTTCCCTTTTTTTTCGGAGGGGGTCTAACTTGTGTCTCCTGTATTGAAATTGTTTTATAACTGTTGTTTTTAGTAAGTTAAGAAAACAACCTTACACAACCTCTCCTGCACCAGATATCAGTTAGTAGCTCATAAACTCATGTATCCTCCAGCTAAACAGCCATGAACTTTCCTCAGAATTTCGTCAAGACCACAGCTGAACTAAACAGTGAATGTAAGACTTAATTTCTTCTGGAAGCCAGATAAAAAATTATCCAAAATGCTGGTGTGTATTTGCTAGAGGCAGAAATTGTTCATCATTTGCTAGTCAGAGATGTCTTAACGAGGCTGATAATTAAAGCGTCAGCTGTTGGAGTAACAGCTTTTTCAGCTGCTAACCTTGTTTGACCAAACAAATCACTTAATTTAGCTTCACTTCCGCCATTTTTTTCATATTACCAATGTTAATCTACCCTGAGACAACTTTATAGATTTACAATCATATTTCAGTCAATGAAAACTTTATTTGAGTTTAATCTTGGAGTAATAAGCGCAACATTTATCATTTCTGAGTTTGTGAATGTTAAAAATCCTATGTTGGAACAGGTTGAGCAAAATTCTTGCAGCAAAGTTGCAGTAAGTTATTGTGAGATTATCTCCAGTGTCATTACTGTACCCTCATTCACAATGTCATACTGTATTTTAATTAACAGTATCATCACTTTGCTGTAGCAAAAAGACTTTTCCATTAAGTTAATGCAGATTTTACTGTGAAATGTTACGATTACATTTCACAGTAGATTAGATTTGCATTCCAAATTAATTTTAGTTTCTTCTTCTTCTTCTTCTTCTTCTTCTTCTTCTTCTTCTTCTTCTTCTTCTTCTTCTTCTTCTTCTTCTTCTTCCTCTTCTTCTTCTTCAGTTAAATTGTGCTGCAGATATTTCTGTTATGCACATGTGGAAGTGTTCTTGTAACTGGTGAGTGTCCTTGCTTACACTCTGGTAATGCCCACTTATGGCTACTGCATATTGATGTAAATTCTTCTTTGTGATTTTAAATATTAAACAGCATTTATATTGTTTACACTCCAGCAAGAAGATTTTTCTACAAAAGTATATTACACTACTGTGGCTTTAAATGGAAACAAACTATTTGGAAAGACATTTCAACAATATGGGTCTTTGTATTTTATGATTCCTCTATTTGGCTCTGCATATTACAGATCTCAGACTAATCAATAAGTCAACAAGTTCTTCAGTCTCCTGAATCTTTAAATGTCAAGTGAAGTGTGTCCCTCTGAGGTGTCAGGTGAACCAGCCTCTGCAGCGTGATAAGATTCAACTTTGAAGTATTGAATGAGGTCAGAGGCGTGAGTCAACCTCTGTGTGATGCCCGGTCGCTGAGTATCTTCCTTGTATGTTACACTCACATTAGTCGTGATCTTTCATTGCCTCTGAAATCCAAAACTGCACAGACTCTTAATGTTCAATTACCTCTGTTTGGATTTATTGAATTATTCTGATATAAAGATTGCAGTCATGTTGTTCTCACTGTACAATGCAGAAATGAATTAGGAAGAAATATGCAGTTTTCAGTCATCTTGTCGTGATGCAGCCATTAATTAGGACACAGTAATTAATTAGTTGTTGTACCAGCAAGTTTGGCTTTCACAAAGACATCAGACACTGTGCATCTGTTTGTTCACCTTTATGAGGGAAAAAAAAGCAGAGTTTTCCCAAAATATCCTTCGACTCCACTCCACAGCTTAGTCTTTTCACCAAGCTACCAAAATAAAACGCACTGACAAATGTACACATGGACATCTATGACAGCAACCTTTTGTTGTTGTTTTGTAACCAACATTTGAGGACTCCTCACATGAACTTGTTTGTTGTCTGTGTGACACCAGATCATATCAGTATCATAAAAAAATATGTCTGGGCAAAGAGAAATGACCATCTTCAAGTAAGTGCATGACAGTCATTTCAATGGTTGGTTGTCAGGAGAGGAGAGGTAAACCATTACGCCCCTGTGAGTTCCTTATTCCATTTATTGCAGAGTGCAGAGACTCACACATAGGAAGCCGAACGACACACTGACTGATACCCTCAGCACTTCCCAGGGAATTGTCATCACCCCGGGTCAATGTCTAAACTTTCCCATGCATCAAAATATATTGTAATTGACTCCATTTGTAATTCCTCTGGAGATCTGGCTCTGGCCTGTTGCTCTGATGGCTGCCGAAAGCAATAAAGTCTCACAGACATGACCCCCATTGTAAACAAGGCCTGCTTCCAGAGTGTGAGGTACAGTACAGACTGTCTGCTTTTTCTGGGACTGGATTCACTTTTGCTCTTTGGCCAAAGCCCACACTTTCATTCAAATGTTGTAATTCCAAAATGATAGTTCCCATGTCATGTTTTATTCTTTTTGCTCTGATTCCCATGTGCACTGCTCCTTTTTTATTATAGATTTTGAGGTTTTGGAAAAGTGTTGGAACAGAAAATAGAGATTTGTTGCACAGTTTTTATTGATGGCAGTGTTGGCTTGGAATTAAATACGGTAAATACTGCATTTTACCTTCATATACATTATAGATATGCACTAATGCAATGCCATGTGGTAGTAATAATTAATGTTAAAGTAATTAATATAATGGCACTGCTAATGTGCTTTAAGTAATCACTGTAGTCTGTTTTGGAATGAATTAATAACATTAAGGGAATTCATCAGTTGTCACTTTTTCTTTCAGTAATATGATTTTTAATGTTTTAATTTCAAAATGAGCAGCACACTTTATTAAAAACCTTTATATCCTCAATGTTGATTATACATTGATTCATGCAGAATACTTCAGCCGGTGATCAAAGCTGCAGCAGGCATTGACAGATTAACTATTACATATTTTAACCTTATGGTTTTCTCTCTTTGGGGAGCCATCAGATTTAATCACAAAACAAATCCGTCATTATGATAACGGTTGTGTAACATGGAGGGTTTAAGGCAAATGAAAATTAAAAGAGGAAGTAGAGCAAAGGTAAAAAGGATTTCCCTTTTGATGTGCATGCAATTAGAGCAACATTGATGGAGAATTATAATTGTTATTGTTTGTGCAGAGTGTGAATGCATCGTGTCCTCTGAGTGAATTAAGTCGCATTGTCTCGATTGACTTTGTTTATTTTCTGGAATGGTGCAACAATCTCATTCTTCCATATGTGTGGAATTATTGATAAGAGGATATAACTAGTTGTTCTAATAATTTATGAATAGTAATCTTACTCAAATGGATTTTACTAAAGCACAGCAGATCAAAACAATACATCAAAACAAACTGGTAGAATTCACTTGTTGGCTGATACCAGAATACTGCAGCACCATATTTACAGTTAATACCGAGCCACAAGCCCCCCATATCCTTTGTTTTCGCTGTCCATTAAATTTCTTCTTTTCTCCTTGCCTGCTGTTTTTAACATCACATGTCGTGAGGTAATCAGAGAAAACAATGTGACTGTTTTTGCCACAGGAACAATATCACTTTCACTCCCGCGACTGGAGCTGCTTTGATTCCTGCTGAAAGGGGAACACATAGAGTCGTGTTTATCCTTTTGTCTCTTTCCTCAGCTGTACTCTCGTCTGCCTCCCACTTCATCACCAATTCACTTTCAGGTGACACCAACAGCTAAATGAAAGAAATGACAAATGACATTTTTTATAATGGAGAAAACTATAATTATCTGACTTTCAAAAGGAGTGGGAATGTAAAATAAGTTATTCTGCCAAACAGATCTGAGGATACTCGTTATCTCAGTACAAGTCTTCTGATCAGTAGCTGGCCTTACCACAATGAGATGTGCAGTATAGGCCTTTAGGTGGGCATTATGTTTGTCCGGCCATGTGTGAGATCCCTTCAAGGTTGTCCTCTATTTGCACTCTGCGTTGTGTATGCAAAGAAGCAGTGTGCATAGGAGCAAGTGAAAGATAAGATGCTCTGAGATTACTTTCAGTGGACCAACAAAAGGTTCAACACATTCATATTCTCTAATAAATAAAAGACTATTTGTGTATGATAGCAAAGGCTGATGAATAGGATCATGTAGTGGCACTACCTTGAGGAATTACATCTGACGGGATGGTTTGCAGGAGTAACAATTTTTTTTTTTTTATAAACTCAGGCTGACTTCTTTTAAGTATCCTACTGATGTATTTATTTCATTATATGTTTTTCTTTTTAAGAAAAAAGTAAGTAGCTGCTTGTTACCCAACTAGTCATCCAGCAAATCAAACATGCTAGCAAAAAACATTAATAAAAGATTATATCATGATGAAATGTTTCATGAATCCAGTTAAATATATATATATATATATATATATATATATATATATATATATATATATATATATATATATATATATATATATATATATATATATATATATATATATATATATATATATATATTTCCACAAGTCTTCCACAGTGGATTCTTATCTTTCTGGAGTAGTCGAGTGGATATTCAACTCTTCTCATCCAATCCTCCTTCTTCTCTGAGCTCCAAACAAATTTAATAACCATCACAATTTTTAGCACTGCTGCTATCATTACCACAGCTCATGATTTAATATCCTTTGTTGTAACTTGTGAATTGTGCCGTCATTCCTACAATTGCTGGAAAGGATCCAATATAACAAATTATCCATATTGTTTAACCTGCCCAAATTAGCATGCTAACCAAAACTGATGGTTTGCCACATGGTTTACCAATATGATGCTAATAGAAGCTTACCTGTACTTATGGTCTTTGGTGTCATAACTCTTGGGCTGAACCCTCTGAACTCTTTCCTACAAACTGATTAAACATGATGTGATCCATTTGTCTCTGGCGTTGCTCTTGTTAGCTTAAGTTAAAAACAGTCATGGAAGGGTTTTGACCAATCAGAATCTAGCATAGTCCAATAACTAAAGGTAACACACCAGCTGGCAACGTGCATCTTCGAAGCCTCATTTTTTAAAAGAGAGATGCTCTAAAAGATATAAGCTCTTGACATAGCTCAAATACTCGATTTTAACAGAAACAAGGCAACAAGCCAATCAGAAATGAGGACTGGACAAACTTCTAGACATACCTAAGCAAGTATTCATAGCCAAAATACGACTAAGAATACTCAAGTGACTTATTTTGGAGAAGATCCAGCAGCAAATGTTTGCAATGTTTGTCTGAACTGCTGGTGCCCCTTTGGCCTTTAAAGTGCTAACGCTTTAATTCAGAGAAAACTGTGATTGTAATTGATTTTGCCAGTTGGAATTACTACAGTCATTATGGCAACAACTTCTCACATTGAATCTACATTCAAATATTTCATCTTACCCTAAGACATGTTATTCAACCGTGCTGAATGATCACGCTGAAATATTTTTACATTTATTTAAAACGCATTTCCTCCATCTCAATTTATGCATCTCTTCTTTGTGCATCAGTTTGTCTTCCTGTCCTCCTCATCTCCCCTTCTCGACACCCACAGACCTACACTTTACTTGGCTGTCGTGATGAATGCATTTATGAACGACCTTCTCCTCTGGTTTTATGTTGCATTTGTCTTTGTTTTCACAAGTGTTTAGATTATTTAAAACTTGATCTTTTATTCGATGTTGGCATCCACGTTCAAAATAAATCTCAATTTCCTTTGTAACCTTTGGCGGCATTGCAAGAGCACTCGATGAAAGATTGGTATTATTTGTCTATAAATCAAAATGAAAATTGCCCCCTTCTACAAATGACTGAATATAAAGTTGACATCTTCCCATTATAGAGGTTGATTTGGTGTTGCGAGCTCCACAGTATTTTTTCCTGGCAGTTTATTTGAAGGAAACAGAGCAAGGCTTAAGGAAATGCTTTTTGTCCGTCTTGTGTTCATGGGAATGAGTGATGCATTATGGGAGCTTTTATATAGCTTATATAAATAACTAAGATGCTGACCATAGAGGATGTTTTTATGCTGTTCTTTAATCATACAAGTTAACTTCTCCTCTTTGAATGTCTTTCTTTTACCTTTTCATGTCCCCAATGCATCACTCAACCTCTGCAGTTATTTCTCCTGCCTGACAAAAGGGAAGCAAAGTGAAGCACACAGAAAATCACTTAAAGGATTGACATGTTTTTCCTTGCATCAGGAGTTACATTGTGTGCTTAGAGACCTACAGACAGATGCATTTTTCTCTTGTTTTGGTAAAAGACACTGGCAGATTGTGCTGACAGCAGTCATTAGAATAACTTAAATAAAAAAACAGGTCCCCCCCTTTTTTTTTTCTCCTCTGATCCACTTGTAACGTACACTTGGATGAAAGCACTGCGGCCATGTTTGTATCCTGGAAAAATCAGTTACTTTCGTGCTAATTTTACTAATGATATCCCTGAAGAATTTGCTCAAAGATCTGTAGACACTATATGTTTAGGGCAAAGGATGGTTTATATGTTCATGTGTGCGTTTCTGGAAAGCATAAACATACATACAGCATAAACATGTAAATAAACAAGCTCAAAGTGGGAAATAAGAAACATGTTTGCCACCACTTTTTTGTGTGCCAGCTTGTCTCAGCGATAAGTAACTCCCATGAAAACAATAGTCTGTATTGTGGTCCCATGGCTTCACTCTGATCCTGTTAATGGCTCCCCTGGTTAGACTGAGCTACTGTTTCTTGGCTGCCATGGTTACTGTGATCCATGCTGCATCCAAATTATAACTCAAAACTAGCCTACCACTCATGCCACAAGCGACTTTCAAAAACCCCAAATGACTGATGAAACAGAAAGATCCTCATGGCTCAATACAATCATGTGAATGTAATTGTTTGCTCTCTTGCATCCATCTGTCCAACCTACCACACTGTTCATTTTCCTGTTTCACCATTAGTGGGGATGAGATCACTGTGACAAGAGCGTGTGGATCTCAGAGGCCTCATCAGTGGAGAGACGGGCTATGTGATAGTGTGGTTTTCTCACTGTCATCCCCAGGAGCCAGCTCTGTGAGAATTGAGGAGGAGGAAGAGTGTAACTCTCAGTGACTGGATCCATCCAGCCACTCAGCTCGCTGCAAAGTCTGATAATGACAGTGACCTCACCTCTCACTCTTACTCTGCTGCCTCTGGACTGAGTGTGTGCATCACTGTTTGTGTGTATGCCTTCGTGTAAGGGGGTTGTGACGCTGTGACAGGAGTGGATGCAATCCACAATCTCGCCATCCAATTTTATTGTCAGAAAATGAGAAAAAGAGCAAAACCAGGCAAAGGAATTGATGTAAAGCAAGACAAGGTTGACCCTCGTGACACTGAGGCCACGTTTCTTGACAGCTTGTCTATTACCCTGCTCCTCTGTCCCTCCACACTTCAATTACCGTCTAGTGGATGGGCTAACCTTGTAGATGTGAGGGCGGTGTAGGTTAAATGTTGTAAGTTGTTGAGGAGGGCTGTACTTACTGCTGTTTATTTTGGTAATCAATCAACATCGGAAGCAAATCATGTTTACTAGCTGCAGAGGAAGAGGGAGCGGTTACTGTACATGAATGATGCATACTTCTGTCTACTGATGATGGACTGGGCATTCATCTTTGAAACAGTTATTCTGTTTACCGCTTACCCCTCGCTACAAATCCAGCATATAAAAACATAAGATTCTTGAACTGCAAAAAAATCAACCAGGGCATGTGTTGGATTAGTTATTAGGAACATGTCTGAAATAAATGATAAATTTATGTTTATGTTGTTTACGTGATTGTTCCTTGCTTGTTGAAAGTGAGATCCCGGAGAGCAATGGCTCAAATCATCAGTTTTCAGTGACCATACTCCATGGCCAGACATTGACTTTTTTTTTTTTTTTTGTGGTTGCAGTTAGGGGTGGGAGAAAATATCAAAAGCCAATATATCTAGATTTTTTGTTTCATTCATTCATTTGTTTTCTGAACCGCCTATCCTGTTCAGGGTCGCGGGTGGCTAGACCCTATCCCAGCTGTCATTGGGTGAGAGGCGGGGTACACCCTGGACTGGTCGCCAGTCAATCCCAGGGCATTTTTTTGTTTGACAATATCAAAATTGGGATTCTTTGTCAAAAAATCTTTTTTTTTTTAATTCAAATTCTTCATTTTAGTCTTTGTTTATAAATATATATATATATATATATATATATATATATATATATATATATATATATATATATATATATATATATATATATATATATATAAAATGGATTGGAAAAAAGTTACCACTTTTCTCCAGCAGAGTGTGAAAAATGTCTCTCTGACTCTAGTGTGAATTTTGGGGGAAATATGACTCCTGATTTGGTCTGTACACATTATCATCGTCATTTAACTTTTTCACATGGTCTGGTGTTCAAAAAGTGAACTAAAAATCTCCAAAATCATATATGTTAAAGAATCAAGCACAGAGAATGCGATAAATACAAGTGAGATATACTGTGTCTATTTGTCTTCTGAGACACTTTGAAAAATGTTCTTTAATTTACTAACTCCTCATGATAATGTTGATCATTATTATATCATTATACTAACAAGGTTAAAACTGTCAGGGGTATCCATGGAAAAACAAGGAGGGGGACCCAAACCCAGATGTAACCAAAAACTCTAACAAAAGTAACACAATCAAGAACGCTAAAAACTTACACCAGAACCAAGAGGATGCAACACGAAAGACCAACAAGACATGTGAGGTGACAGCAGACGATGAACTGACAAAGGAACTCAAGAAACACTAAGACTATATAGAGACTTGGACAATCAACACAGGTGTGAAAAAAGACAGGTGAAGCACATGACGGGCAATCACACAGGAGGGAAACACAAGAACTAAACCAAACACAGGGAAATTACAGAGTCAAGACAAATCCAAAGCACAGAAACACTAAGAAAACATAAGACTCACACATGACATGACCAAACAAAAACTACAAGAAGCACAAACCATAGGCTAACAGGAAACACACCAAAGAGAAACCATTAAGAAGTGATCACAAATAAAACTCAGGAAACACAAGAATCACTAAGAACAACCAAGAAACTTAGGAAACACAAGAACGCAAGGGGGAAAGACAATAAAACACCAAGAAACACACAAACTTAAAACTGAGTCATGACAGTAAGAGCACATTAAGTGTCTTCATAGGATAGATCCATTAAAATGATGCTATGTTCTTGGAAACTGAAAGAGAAACTTGTTGAAATAAGCATGCACCTATTTTATTCTTCATACTAAGGGAGTTTAAAAAAGAAAAAAAAAGACATTTGAAAAGGTTAAAATGTTGTGGAAACATTTTTTTACTTCAATTTCCCACTTATCATCAGTGCCGACTATACTCTGGATCACCTTGTGTACACATACAGAACATAACTACTGAAAGCAGTTCAAAGTTGGTTAAAAAATGAGATTTGTATCACAAGTACATCAAGTTTTTCTTAGTCTTTGTCATCAAGTTTAATTTAAAAAAAACCTGCACATTATAGTTTAAATTAAAGACTTCTACTCAGCATTCAGTCCTTGATGCTGTCAATACCGAATACCGAAGTGTGTCGGTTTAGCTAATGAAACAAAATGAAATGCATGCATGTGTTTTGAACTGTGAGAAATGAAGGGCTATGTTTGTGCGGCTCCTTTTCTTTTTTTAAAATGTTTTTCCTCCTCTCTGACACCAAAGGGGGGTTGTTTTGATAGCCTATATATGGCGAGTGGTTGTGTTAGTGTTTGTGTCAATAAGACTAAACCCTTAACAGAGACCTAAACATGGCACCGCATCTATGCTCCTGTCCTGCCTGATCCCCTAAGACTCTTCCTCCTTTTGAAGTCCCCACTTTAAAGGCCTCATCTGAATACTGTGGATTCCACAGTAACTCTGTACACAGTGATTACAGGCTGATTAATGAGCACCACACACACACACACACACACAGAAAATAAAATATGTTCGCTTTCTGGGCCACAAAACATATTTTTGCAGTGATCTATATGTTGCAACAAAAAGTAAATTTTTATGGAGTTTTTTTTTTCCTAGGCTGTCTTTTAATCACTCATGTGTATATCTGTTTTTTCTACAGTTTCTGCTGAGATCTTAAAAAGCTCCTTGACAACAATGGAACGACAGATTCAGAGGCTGGAGAACGACATCGAGAACTTCCCCAAAACAGACGACCAACAAGATAAGTTTGTGGAAAAGATGTCGATATCCTTTTCATTGAGATCATTTCCCCAGCTCTGGTTTTTGATTGGATTTGCTGCTTGCAAAAATGTGCATTCCACCAGCATATTAAGAGATTGTGTGAAGCATTTTGTTGACAGCAGAGCCAAAGGTGTTTGCTGCTCTGCTTGGCATTGGTAAGCAGTTTAAGTCACTTGGTGTGATAGGTGGCACCCAAGGGAACTCGGGGAATGGATCTGGCTGCCTTGCTGTGAGATGTTGATCAGATCTCCCTCTTCACTCCTCCCTGGGTCCCAGGAGTGAAATCATGCCTGTGGCTATTTTTACCGCTCTCTGCCACTGTCGCCTTTCCCATGGGAGACTCTAATAGGGGCTCTAGCCCCTCACACAAACTTATCGCCTATCCCTGATTTCATCTCCTGACCGGCCACGAGCCTCTCCACACAACCATCCAAGCACTATCTTCTCTCATGGCACCTCTCCTGCTCCGATAACAGAGTGTTTCACTTAAAGCCCAGCATCTCTGCTCCCAAATTGAATTAGCGATGTCTCTGCACTTTCTTGAATGCCCTTTCTGAGAGGAGAGGTCTTTGCTCTATAGGTTTGATCAATGGTAGAAATCAAGCCCGTTGTCAATAGCCCGGGGCTAGGGTTCCTTTCATGTGAAAAAGAAACAGTAAAGCAGTCATCGGCTCCTTCTTTTTTCCTCTCCTGCTTTATTAGGAAAAGAAAAGAACTACTCGAGCGTAACTAATGAGTGAGTAGGTGTTTCTATATGTTGGATCTTTACATATAAGACGGCATTTAACCTGATTTTTGCTGCAAATTGATCAAGGCTGACTTTGCACATTGGGTGGTACTGGAGTAATAGCCCTCAAACACATTAACCATCTCCTTCAAGTGGAATAAGGCTGCTTAAATTTGTGTAATTAAAAACGCTGAAGCAACAGCCTCCCTGGCGGCAATAGAACAAGCAGGCAAGAAAGCTACTCTGCCCCCAGATGTCAGTATCGATTCCCGGGCTCCTGCGGGAAGTAAAGGTTTGAGTGAGAGGAAATGGAGAAGTGTAGATATACTGCAGCATGGCGCTCCCTGACTGTCTGGAGTTCCTCCCCAGAGTGTGGCAGAAGGGGGCCAGCTGTCCGTGACCTGCCGACGCCCCACATCCTCTTCTCTCCCCCTTCTTTTCTTCATCTCACCTGATCAAGTTTTTCATCCCAGGAAGGGGGACTAGCAGGATTTAATAAGCTCTATTTCTGCTCCAGCCGTATATAAAGGCGGTCGGGAAGCACTGACAGGCATATATATTTCATTCTCCATCTGTGTTGTGCCCCATTTTGGGCTGTTGTCGTTATGCTTAATGATACAGTAGTTTCCCTTCCCTTGATTTTACGAGTGGCAGAATTACTCTGCGTATACATGTTTTTTTTAATCATAATTTTCACTGTTTTAATTTCTTTTGAGATGCCGACACATGGAGTCAGATGATGAAAAATGCATGCACATTTGTTCTCCTTGTTAGCTCCCTGCAGTGTTCTTCTGCATTTAATCCCGTTTGGATAATAAGTGATAAAACTGGTAATAATCGAATCATCACAACACGATTCCAGGAAAACTTTACTTTTACTCTGAAGTGGTGAGGTCTGTGTTTGATTTTAATTCAAAACTCTTTTCTTATGATTTGAAAATTGAGCTCAGTGCCTGTGAAAGTGTGAGTTTATACGTATGTGTGTTTCACTTTTCATCTCCTAGAACAATATCTTCATCACTTTAAACCTTGTTGGTTAATAGTTTTAGGGCTTTTGTCATGCAGACAGGAGAGAGAACAGGTTGTTCATGATTTTTCTGAGGTTAGTTCTTTCAGTACTTATAGTAGCTTAGGTAGATCTCTTATCCGTGTTCCACTAAGTGTTGGAACAATGACAGCATGAAATACATTGCTGTATTTTTGGGGGTTGACATTTCCTTTGGTACACATAAGATAGCAGAGTCAAGGCACACATACCTTTTTAAACTTTTCCCTGGATTTTAAAAAAAAGATGTTGGCTCCTTGAAGCATGACAGATGGAAGAACAACAACAGCTAAAAGTCGAGCATTTGATGCTTGAGCAACCCTGGAAAAGTTAAGTGAAGCTCTGTTGTCTTGACTGTTGGGCACTGTGATGAATGAGTCAGTCTGCTTTGCTGGTGTGTGAGTGTGTGTGTAAGCTTGGGTTGTGTGTATGTGTGTGCTTCACAGAAACAGAGAGAGGAAGTAATTTGCAGTGCATGTGTCGCTGACTACATGTGCCTCTGTTTCGCTGTGACTTTTGTCAGCTTTTTTTTTTTTTTTTTTCATATGATGAATATAAGAAGCTGTGATCACTGTGAGGTCTTAGTGATATACACATCTGAACAAAACCATAAGACTGGGGGGGAAATTAAAGGGATTCTTATAAGGGCTAGACCAATTATCAGGGCCGATATTTGGCATTTTGAGGCATATCTGCATCGGCCTTTTTTTTTTTTTTTAATCCGACAGCCGATAAGAAACAAATTTAAAACTGTGTTGTTTTGGCTCTGATGCAGCCACTCTGCTGTCTGCAGTCACTTCTCAGTCCCCAAAATTGTCCCACCCACAGTATCAGCTGGTTGGTTACAAGCAGAGCCATGGCTTGGGTAACAGCCAATCAGCAGTGCAGTTATTACAGTTAACGCAGTTTCATTGACATTTTGGAAAACATTATTTACTGTAGAAAACTTGAGCTATTTATTTTTTTAAGTTTTCATTTAACTTCATAAAACATGCTGCTGAGCCTGGGAGCTTTTTAATAAACATGCTTGAAGGCATTTGAATGCAGTTAAGTGTAGGAGTTTGTATTGTTCAAAACAAAACAAATAATTTGAAATAATTTTAATTTATATATATATATATATATATATATATATATATATATATATATATATATATATATATATATATATATATATATATATATATATATTTTAAAGATTGTTTTTTTATTTAAAAAATATGTTTTATTTACCTCAATAAAGTAAATAAATTCATCAGTAAAATAAAATTGGAACTTAAATAAGATATTAATTTAAAACTTGAATATATCTCACTTGTGAATCCTGAGCAGGTTGTGAGTACAGCTGCATAATGCAGCTTCAGTTGCAACCTGCTTATGATCAACCTTTGCAAAAAGAAACATTCTTGTAATTTTTCCCCAAGCCTTAAAACAAATGTGTTCAGAGTTTATGAGCCCCAAAGCAGTTGAGAATAAATCAAGCATAAAATTATCTTTCAGTTAGTTTCATCAATAATAAGTGTTCCTAATTCATTTAGATGTTAGAAAGTCAGGTTTTACCTGAAAAAAAAAAAAAAAAAAAGTTTGGTTGCTTTCTGGCACTTAGTGTTAAAAGCTCCTCTTACTTCTGTTAATCTAGTATTTTTGCAGTTCAGAGGAATTTGTCCAAAAATGCTTCAACAAGGAAGCTGCACCTACAGATGAGTAGTAGTTAAGGAAAACCATGTAAAAGCCGGGCTCACGGAAAGAAAGATGAAGAAATAATGAAGTATGCAATGACAGAAATGTATGAGAAAGAAGGAAAGGAGGAGAGAGAGTGGAGCTTAGTGGAAGCACTTCATTTGGCTTTATTGATACATTTTTCTTTTTCCATTACTGTAATGTATGCAAATGACTGAATGGGGTGTTTGTTCAGCAGTTTAGTGATCTCTATCTGTCAGAAGTAATGGGAGCCCACAAAGGCGGTAGAGTTGAGGCACAAGCCCCCAGAGAGCCCTATTTCACCAGAGAGGCTATGACCATCAAATACATGCACACACATTCACACTCACACACTCATACTCATTTCCAGTTCCTGCTGGATATGATGGAGTAGAGCTGGGGGCTCAGAGCCAGACTGCATACTGGAATATTAATGGCGGAGAGGTGGCTCGATGAGGGTGATGAGAGAGCGGACTGAACCTTGATGGGTGCCTGGACATGTCCAATACATCTCGGCTCTCTGTACTTAATGCCTTAACCCAACCAACTGATAAGTAGCTTAACCTTTTATTTCCCATGAGGCCAGAGTCAGAGCCCATCATTCTCTCCCCTCCTCACACATTGAGTGACAAGGAGCTGTCCTCAGGGGCCAGTTTCAATAAGATATTATAGACTAGGCTAATAAATTCATCTCAGTCTTAATTTCTCTCTCAGAAAAGGATTCTTCCTGGAAAGACTGTTTCACAGAAATTACGATGTACAATAAAATCAGACACTTTATTGCTTTTGAGGCTTGATTTCTAACTTTAAATTTATTTTCATTTTAGAAATCTCTCATTGGTCCATTTCTATATGACATCCCTCCCTTCTCCCTTATCATTACACTTATATGTTTAGTACTGCTGCTCTCTCTGTGAACTAGTGTACTTTTTTGTATTTTTATTTTTAGTGTTTAGCTGCCTGAGCACTGAAAATGTTAACAGGGGTAACACTTCAGAAAATAAAAAGTAAACAAACTAGGGATGTGCATTTCATGCTAATACACTATTTGATAGCCACTGCTTACTTTTATAGTATTCAAATGGATAAATAAATCTGTTTTAGATTTGCCAAGCAAAATCTGCACTTAAAACATTTGTTTTTGTTGTCGTTTTTTTTAAAGGTTCCCCACAGAAATCTTTGATGCTGCAGTCTCAGGATGTATTTCTGCAGTCCTGAATTGTCAGGTTTCACCAGCTCCTGGCACTTATGCTGTTAGATTCTCTACAACTATCAGTTGTGGGTCATCATATTATAATCAGAGGCTGGTAAAAATCATCTAATATATATATATATATATATATATATATATATATATATATATATATATATATATATATATATATAATATATGATGAGGTGACAGTCACATTAAATATTTACTTTTTAATAAATTCTTCAATTATTTGAAAAATTAAAACTGACCTTGTGTTCAAAATAGTGTTATTAAGATATACCTTTAAATATCTTTAAAAATACTACTACTAATAATAATAATAGTGATAATGAAAATAATAATAATAGCCTAATACAATGCATCCTTGTCATAAGTTCTTGTTGCTGCTCTTTGAAGCCTGTCATGGCTGATTAATATCACCAATATTAACATCATTTTTATATCATTATCAATATGTAAAACTATTCAATGCTGATCTTGCTCAAAAGTTTCATATTAAATCCAGTACAACTAGTTTTACTCTTTACCTATGTCTTTTTATTTCACTTCTTGGTAAAATTGACTTCAACCGTACTTTGAAATGATACTTATTTCTCTAGTAGGGTGCTTTGCTGAAACAATATGCAGGAAATATCTTATTTAAACTGCTGTTGTGAGTGAAATTGAACTCACCCTTATGGTGCCTTGTTAAAACAACCACCCATATGTAACAAGTGCAGCTGAAGCAAAGGTGGAAACGAGGGCTGGGAAAAAAATCCTGATTAATACTGATGGTCATACTTCTCATCCTGACACCAGTGGGTAGACCAAAGTCTGTACAAAAAAGTCAACTTATAGCCAATGTTTGAAGCTGACCTTGTTTATTTCATAAACTATATTCTTACTCAATTTAGTGAGATCACTAGAGACACAAAGTTCTGTGGTGTTTCCATGCAGAGAGTACGCCTCACCAGAAAAATGTTCCTGTCCCTGATTAATTCTTCCACAAGGCTGAGTGAATGGATCTGAGTGGCTTGAAGATAATGCTCGTGGCCATGTTCTCGGATAGAAAATAATCCTCCCCAAAATTCGGAACAAATCTGTCCTTCTTCAAACAGTTAACAACCAGGCAGAGTCATCAAACTGTTGAGGTTGAATATTGATCCAAATCCTTTTTTAGATCTCTTCATAGGACCAGTTCCAGTACCAATGGGAGCAATAATGCTGTAGTTGTGTGCGTACATAATATGATTCAGATTTCAAGTTGGTGTGTCATGCCATTATCTTTACTTGTGAGTGATCCCTTTTTGGTAAATAGGAAGCCCAAAGTCCTGCAAAGCCCACACACCTGGCTGTGCCAGATTCTCACACCAACTTAGTCGCCCACACAGGGTCAGGACAGACACACTCTGTCGCAGCCCCGAGGCCAACCTGTAATAACACCTTTACGGCTTAAAAATCGACGGATGCATTTTCACAGGTACCACCTTTTTGTTGTTCTCAGAGCCTTCAGCCTGATTTAGTTCGCACATCAAAAGAGGAGGTGCACAACAACGTGTTTATGGCTGGCCTTTGTCGAACAGCAACAGTTGGAGGCTCTCTTTGCTTCAGGCAAGGTTTGTGTACAGGTTTGTGTAACACAGCATTCTCTTGTATTGGCACCGGGCACTTAAGGTTAAATAAATGGTGTTAGTGAAACAATTGTTCTATTTAGCAGGCTGCTGAGTCTAAACCGCAGCAACATCCCCTGTTAAAGGCTTGTTCTGTCTGGAGGAGCACAGACTTGTTTGCAGAAACTATCCCTCTTAAGTACACCTTTATGTGTGTGAATGAGAGGTAAGTCAGATTATTTACAGAATCATGTTTATTTCTGCATGTTTGTATAGAAGAAAACTGGGTTAAGAGATGCTGGTGGCACTCTCAGTAGCTCCTTATAATTTTAAAAGCAGAAATACACAAACAACCACCCCCCTCCCCCTGTCACACATACACACATACACACATAAGCTCTTTTTCTTAATCACCACCTTCCTCCAAGTAACCCCCTCACACACACATACACACACATACACAGACACACTCACAGCCTGAGTGTTTTTCTCCACTAATGAAATTCACTGTAAACTGTGTGGCCAATTAACTGAAGCACAGATAAACCACGGAGCCTTTTAATTATCCAAAATTCAGAGGAAAATAGTGTAAATAAAGAAGAGGTGCTTTAACCTGATTATTTTATTTATTTATTTATTTTGGCAGAATTCCTTCTCTGCATCTCTCACCTGTGTGGATGTCCACAGCCAGAAAAAGCAACAGAAAATTGAAGTCAGTGGAACACACATATACCTTTTATGTTGGATTCTGCTATAATTTAATTAACACAAATCAATACCCTTATTAGAATTATATGGCGGGAAAACACCAAACATAATTGGGAAAAAAGGCTGTGTTTGTTATTTTTCTTTCTCTTAATTTCTGTCAAAATGACTGAAATAACAAACGTAAAAGTGCAGCATATTTATATGGAATATATTTCTTTAATTGCCTTAATTAAATTCTTAACTTGCACTGCAGAAAGACTCAATTAAATACTATTTCTGAAGTCAAAATATTTGGACATTAGAATCCTTCAAATAACCCGTTGTACCAGTGTGATATTAGGTTTATAAAACTCAACATCCTTGCCGTACCATACCAAAAAAAAAAAAAAAAAAAGACTGTTTGAAAGTCAGTTTTGTTATATACCAATTAAAAATCAAACCCATTTTTAAAATGGAGCTATTTTTATAAATGTATGTCTTTATTTTCAGTTTTGGACTTCTATAGATTTTTCTTTTCTTTTCTTTTTTTTTTATTTTAAATCTTTTTGGGTCCAAGTTTTTCCATCCAGACAAGACTAAAGATACAAAACAAAAGATCTGAGAGTGTAACGTGATATTTTTAACACTTTTTTCTCTAAATAGTTTTTTAGTCCCCATGTCTTGATGTAGAACCTATAACATTTTCAATCCAACAAGTTAACTTATAGAATAAAGCAGGTCTCTAGAATAAGCAAGGTAATGCCATCTAATTTGTCTAATTTCTACAAGATAACTCACTTAAAATTAAACCCCGCCTTATTGTTTTATTATTAGAATAATTGTCAGTTCTTTACAGTTTAACACCAATCAAGTTAGAAAAAAGATGATCAAAAGTGCAAAACCAATTGTTATTTAAGCTTTAGCAATGTCACATTTGTCCTTTATTTTCCCCAAAAAAGGTATGTGAATGATCCATAATATTGCAAACAACAGTTCTGTCTGTTCCAGCAAAAATTGACCCACATCACGCGTATAATAGCAGTTTATCAAACTCTGATGAAGTCATCAAGATATATTTGTAGTGATTTTTGCCACCAGGAAAAATAAAGTCAAGTCCCAATTGACTTGTGTGTTTGCCAGCATGTTCCCTGCCAGATAGACAACCATCTCTTTGCCCTCTGGTCATATGAGCGAATTCCCCCTGAAGTTCCCCAATCAGTATCTTGTTAGGCGGTGACACTCGGCCTGATATGGCAGCTCCATTAACCAGTAGAGTAAGCTTGCTGACAGGCAGTCTGGGCTGGAGCTCCCAGGGGCAGGAGAGGGCTGTAGCGTTGATGTACAGGAGGTACACCCATGATGTAAACTGAATCTACCCTTTTTGCTTCTGACTGAACTAGTGTCAGATTCCTGTGATAAAGTCGCCATGCCCTGCCAGTCCTGAAGGTTTCCTTTGGGAACCTCTGTGTCCTGTAGGGACTAAAAGCAACTCCCCTGGAATGAAGAAGGCTCTTTACACATATATGGGACAATTTCATGTGCTTTTGTCAGGGTTAAGTACATATGTGGTATAGACAGACATGTGTCCAGACTTTTTTTTTTTTTTTCTTCACTGAGCTAGCTCAACTGTTGTTGCACTCATGCATAAGTGACAAAAGTTTATTCACCATTTTTCACATACTTAAAGTGCTTGAAAGTTGATTTGGACAGAATGCTATTAACCACCTCATGTCTCACCTAATTGCAGCAGTGGTGACAATAAAGGAACCATGGAAATAGTCAGTCCTGGGCATATTTGCTCTTGCAGATCACAGAGACATCAGTATTAAATCATATTTTAAGATAAAATCTTCTCATGTTAACTTTAAAATACACAAAGATTTGAAAGATAAAAGTCACTGTAAAAAATAAGCACAAGAAAATGTGATGGGCTACAATGAGACTGAACAGCTAGCAACCTGTTTGGCATTGGCAAAGAAGATTTGGCATTCTTCTTCTCAGCAAATGCACATTTATTACAAATGCTGCACAATTTGAAGGGAAATAAACAGACTCTACATTGGTAGAGGATTTATTGTTAAGCATTGTTACAACAAAGATATAATCTACCAAACACAGATTTTCCTTCTTTTTGTGCTAATCTTAGTATAAGATCATGTGGTGAAACTTGTTGGCAGCCAATCAGAGGGCTATGCCACCCCTTGATCACTCCCCTTGCATACAGGAAATGATCCTGTGTGAATAACAGGCTTTAATGCCCTGAATAAATAATGATTTGTTTGATTGATCTTATTATCCTGTCTCCAAGTGTTGCTCAGCTGCTGAAAGGCTTTTCCCCCTTTGGCCCAGGTCTCCACTGATTATTTCTGCTTTACAGAAAAGTCGGGCTAAGGACCCGGTGGCAGCAGCACCAATCTGCACCTCATTACTTCCCCAAAAGGCCTGAGCTTAGTGCAGGGTAATAGACAGAAGCCCAGCCACCCTCATTTGTCATGGGCTCCTGGGTTTGATGCAAAGCCCCCCTTGAGCACTTGTTGCTGAGCTCTAATCCTGCAGTAGACACCAGCCACGCTTCTCTGCTTAGCCATCCCCACTCTCCACCGTCATGGCTCATGATTTCACTTTCATTTGATGTTTTAATGAAATCCCTGAGACTCCATTGAATGGCAGGCCCATTGTTGGCAAATTATTCTATCAAATGCAAGTGGAGGGGAAACGTGACTGGAGTTATTTGTCAAGTAAATATGAGCTACCAAGGGTATACGCTGTTTTTCAGAATGTGAGTCCACAATAGAAGATTGTTGGACTTAAGTGATGCTGGTTTACTCAGGGGTGAAAACATTTAAACACATAAGATGCAGGTTATTTGTCCTTGATAGGCTTCCTTATCCATTCATTCAATTTCTTGAATAAATCAGAATAATTCCACTGCTACAGCAGAAGTTAATTATAAAATGAGCGTGTTGAGATGTACTTAATGATTGTAGATAGTGTGCAGAGCAGACATTTATACAAAGGCTGACATTTATTCCTGTGCAGACCAGTATATTACCCAGTAGCACCATTTGTTGTACCTTATTGCAAATAAGTGGTATGGGGCAGCACCCGAAAGGCTTGGGAATGCTCCTTGATGAAAAGACTATCATTAGGCGAAGTTGCTGTGTGTGCCGGTTGAAAGCCTCTCTAAAATGTAAATCAAACTAATGCCCAAACACTTTGCCTCCCCTCCACACTGTAATGCTATTTCTTTCTGCTGATGCTGTCGAGGGAATAAGCGGTTGTTCTGCTATTTGTTACGGAGCTCTCTGTTGATTTCTAACTCCTCTGCATTGTGGCTATCTTTCCTGTCTCCTGGCAGGACCGAGGGATCGCTATGTCTGCATGACTGCAGGCCATCTCTCGCTCATACAGTGTACTCGGCCCCACAAGCGATTAGCCAAACTTATTGACTGCGTTCGCACTCTTTGGAGCAATTAGGCGCTTCATTATGCAAATAAAGTGCACTAATTGCCTCACGTTTGCTAATTGATTAAAAGATACGGTATATGGTAGACATTAGGGTCGACTCCATCAAACAGATTTGGCCTTCGACAGTGTAAGCCGCGCACTTTGTGAATAAATTAATAACAGCAAATACTGCTCTGGGCCGTTTCCCCGGAATGTCACAGCGTGCTCAGCTCGGCAAATTTGAGGCACAATAGAGAAGTCGGAGGAGAAAGAGATCTCTAATTAAAATGAATCTGTGACAGTCAGGAACACTAACAGTTACAAACGGCAATCTGATGGTAGTCAACAGGGGATTCTCCATTAATTGGCAAAATGAGGCTCATCAATCACACAGAGGGGGAACGCTGCACAGACAGTATCCTGTCAGAGTCACCCACTGTGGGGGGAGCAGTGTTACATGTGTCTCAGGGACAGAGTCGTGTAGAAAAGAATCAGTCTCCCTCTCCCTCTCAATCCCTCCCCCTTGACTCTGTTTCTCACCACATGTGGCTCTCAGTAGACATCTCCCCAACTCATTCTGACAGGCTTTGTTTTTCCTTGTCGCATTTCAAATTGGGATTGGCTGGCATTCTCTGCCAGTCAAGGCAGAGACAGGATTGTCAAAACACACTGTTGAATTTCAGCTTTCTGAGGATATTTTTCGCTGATGACATGTGCTGAGAGGCTTGTAATTCCATACTCCCGCTTTTGGTTTGAGCACTCATGAAATATTGCTGCTGCTGATACACTATTCAGGAAACCTTGATAATTTTATTGGATTAGTAATAACTTATTTTCTTCCCTGCACTGACATCTTTTTGGAAGTCTTAATTGGACAAGACGTTTGACTGTTCCTCTGTGAAAAATCAGCAAGAATTGGAAACACTGTGTGAACTTTATATGAACCGAACACTGGCAGTCATATCCTTATTTCTCATGGAGAGCAATGTGCTACCATAATTGAGCAAGCCAACAAATGCAGGGACACAGAACATAGCTCCTCTGCCTCCGGGTCAATAAATACACCATGACAATAATTGACTGTTCAATCAATTGAACCAATTAATGGCATGCCCCCGCTCTCTGTCACTCGATAGGTTTAGAGCAATCACAGGCAAAGCAAGGCTTGAAATAGTTATTGCTTTATAGTGCTCCTCTGCTGCATCTGATGCCATTACATCATGAATCTACAGACTACTATGTCTGACTTGGCACAGAGGCTATAATGTTTGATGTTCACACACTAACACACACATATTTGCACGTGCATTGTTGTTGATTATTCCTTTTCCTATACATTAAAGAAGTGATATGTCAAGCGTGCCACAGCAAATGGAGTATTCAGTGCATATTTTTATAGCTGTCACCGGCGGGGCTAATGTAATACCACTCAAAACAACAGTCATGCCTGTGTGCGTTTTATTGACAATTAACCTCCAATTAGCAGCATGGATGGATAGGGTGACCTCCAGGAGTGCTCGTGCTTGTGTTTACCATGGCTCCTCTGTGAGCATGATTACATGAGATGAGGCAGTTTGCCGTGAAGTGAACCCCCCCCGGCTGCCGCACTGACACTTGCAGTGACAGATATAGAGGCGTTAAACCCGTGGCTGTTAGCTGTTAAAGCAGAGACATGAAAATAAAAACAGATTAGTAACAAAAATGTTCCTAATCCATTTTTGTCCATGCCTTTCTTTCTCTTCCTGCCATGCACACATCCAGCCTGTATACAGTCAGTGAGTCTAAGCCCTGTCATCTAACAGCGACAGGGATGTGTGAGACACATCTGCTACCTAAGCCAGCACCTGACCTTGAATTGACTTTCTGTGATGAAGACTTATGGTTGATCCCCAGGCTTTTTGCCTCCAAGCCAACAGCTTTCCATCCTCTCTTAAGAACATTGGAAGAAACCAGAGACACATATATCTCTTTCTCAATTGTGCTCGTTCCATCTCTTTTCCTTTTGTTTATTTCCTTTGGCCACAACTTTCAAGGGTACAAGGGATGTTGAACGGACACAGAGGTATTGCCAAAAACATGTTTAAACTGTTCTCAGAAAATGACTATGTTACAAGGCTGTAGCTTAGTTGAATCTGCTTCTCATTAAAAAAAGCCTTTGCACAGCCAGTGCTCTCCTTGTTAAGCCATAATTTAAATACAAAAAAAACAAACAAAAAAATGACAATGAAGATTCAACAGATTTAAGTTTTGAGTATGAAGAGTGCAACAAGATGACCAGCACAGGACAGCAAAGTCAAAGTTAAAAGTTGCCAGATGATTATACATAACTCACATTTTAGTAGCAGTTTCCACTAAGCCTATTTTGTTCGCATCTTCTTCTTCTGGAATTTTTGAAGACGTAGGAAATAGAAGCCTACAAGGGTCGACCGTATGCCAGTGGTTCCCACATTGGGGCATTCAACTTCTTTCACAACTCTGACAAGTCCCGTTGTCTTTTCCAACTCAAGCTCTGATTACCATGACCAGGCTGACTCTGAACTTGTGTGAGAAAAACAGACATCTTGCTTATAGTATGTGTTACAGGTTCCATCATGCTGCTAAAAATTTAATGAGTTGGCCCTCTACTTCTGACTTTCATCTGAGTTTATGTTTTGCAATTACTATTATCCCCAGGGCTACATTTGTTGTTTCTTCTGATTCCCAGTTTGGTATCGTTTTAATCCATGACTTTCTACAAAGTGCGTGTTTGGCTGTCCTTGAGTTTCCCTCACACAGCAGGATGTCTGCTTGAAAAATATTAAACGTGTTAAAAAAATCATGATTTGAAATGAGTTCAGCATGTGATAACAATTTAATCAAACCTAACGCTGTAAGAAAACCTCTCCAAAATAATCATTTGGAACTTTAAAAAACAGGCCTTTGCTTATGTCACAAAATAGGAATTTAAAATGGATTTTGGAGTTGTCTTTACATGTATTGTTAGTCAGATCACAGCCCTTTATTCTTGCTAAATGTTCCATTTGAAGGTTGGGATTGTTACATGATGTCACGGTGCCTATTTCTTGGAACATCATAATTGGTAAAAAGTCCTGCTTATCCTGCTTGTAGTGGCTACTAGCAGGAAACTACAGCTGATGGTTGCAAAAATCTAGTACTACATTTTTAATCAATTCTCTTTCTTCAATATTAGATGATTTCTGCAACTATGTTTTAGCGTTTTGTTCCCAATAGCAACAACAAAGAAATGATCTGAATAAGTTGCAGCTCTTATTCGCACCTCTGGCTACGATCCTCTCCATGGCAACAGCTGCTGAGGCTGATGGGCATCATAGTATTTAGAGCCATCTCATCGAGCTGAGGGGAGGAAAAACATATGATGTGAGAAATGAGGTTTGAATATGTATAACAGACGGCCATAACATAATCCTGTACTGCCTAAAAGACCGGCTGCTGCTTTTTCTGGAGGAAATATTTAAGATTTATGCCATGAATGCTTAAAACAATGAACAGCAGCAGTTAAAAAAAGGCTTTCACAACCAGCAGCTTTATTTATTTATTTATTTTTTTAAACAACTTTACACCTGAAGCGCCAGGTGAAATTAGAGTTACACTTTCTCTTTACTTGTCTGTTTTTGCTCCGTTAGAGGCACCTCACTTTGTGCAAAAGATGTTTTAACACATAACAACGGAAAACTGCTGACAGGAATGTAGATCAATGCAAATTTCCATCCAACTGAGTCCTGATGTTGCAAACCACAGAGCAGACACAGGTGTGAAAACACATATCCAAAGGTGTAGGTAGGAACAGGTGTTAACTGGAGGGACACAACGGATTGGTGCTCAGGTATCTTGTTGGTGGTGAGGTGTTGTTGCACAGCAACACTCTTAGGTTTCATCAAAGCACTAAACTGAAGAAGTGCATTTGAAAATATAATCAAGTACGATCTCAAATAGATCATAGTACTGAGAACAATGATTGGTCAGGAGGGTTTAAACAGTGTTTCTAGGGGTGATGTAGCAAAATAAAGAACAACTTGAGTGATTTGAATGACTGACTGCAGTTTTTATGCACTCTGTGGGCTGGATGTGCTCTTGGGGCATGTTTGTGATGGATAGTACAGCAGGGGTTACGATGCCTCAGGCTTGTTTGATCCAGTGGTCACATTCTTAAACCTCTGTGAGCAAGGTCATGATGCCTCATCTGAAACATAATTCCATTTGCATGCGCTCCAATGCCCTACTCCTACATTTGTGTGTGCGACCAGTTTTAAACACACTGGTGAAAAACACATTTCAAGAATTATCTTTCTGATATTTTCTAAAATGAGGAACATTCGCTGTCCGAACTGAGATGTTTTTTATCAGATTTGCATCCATTTTCCCATTTTGCTACTACACCCATGTATTTCCATCCCTAAAACAGAGGTCTCCACTCACAATACTGTGCACAAGGTCCTTTTGTTCATCATGCTTTCATAAAATGTTGTCATTAATCTGGAATATATAACATCATGATGCTTCTTTGCAGTTGAAGGAAAGCCTTTGTTAATACCCCACTTGAACCTTTGAACCCTCTCATCAACCCTCGGCTTTTCACAGCGGCTTCTATTCTATTTTTGCAGCTCTCCATCCTTTACTGAGAGCATCATCAAAGCTGTTTATTACATTATGTTCATTAACAGAAACAGATCGCTCTATTATCCTTTTATCCATGCCATGGTATTGAGGGAGTACCTTGAAAAGACATTAAAAATAAAATGATTTGGATTTTGTGTTTTATCTTTGACATCAGTGTACCTTGGTTTGCCTTGGATAGATAAGACTTCAATCATTCAGATTCATCCTTTTTTAAGCCAATTGGCAATTAGATGATAGATATTACGGCTGGGACAATGTGCTATTCTCGCAATTCTATCACAATTTTTGAGTTGCCAATTCAGTTGAAATTATGTTTTTACAATATTTACAATTTTTGCGATTCTTAGTTTGCTTTTTGAACACCAGACCATGCCATGTTTTACCATAAAATGCACATCAAGTGATTCAGAGAGAAAAAATTTCACCCTCCAGTTTTTAAACACAGACTGAAATCAAGAATTTGGGTTTGAAAAAAAAAATTGACAAAGAATCCCAATTTGGATATTGTCAAACAAAAATCCCAATATGTCGATTTATGATTTTTTTTCTCTCACCCCTAATAGATATTACTCTTAAGAATGAGTATTGCCATTAGCCAAAGGTGTTACTCCAGTTAACTTGAAACTGATAGTGCGTAAGGCATCTTTGAGCTGAATGATGACAGTTGAAGCCTCGTCCAAGTGGGGGCGCCAAAATCAACACAAACCCAAATTGCTTCTTATAGGCTCTAAATTCATAGATTTTAAAAGCCCTAGAATAAAATGAAAAGCAGTCAGCAGAATTGTATTTTATGAATACAAATCCAGAGGCATTATGGGTGTTCGTCAGGCAGTTAGATTGGTGGTAATGCAGAGCTCTGATTTAACAATAGTTTACACTACCAGGGTGACTATGACTGTGTTTGTGTGTTTTTTATGGAACACACAAGGTAGCTGCAAGGCATACAGAATGATAGCCCTGAATGAGACGTTTTCCATTGAAGTGATTAAAATGATTGAGGACAGTGGAGAACTCATTCATCTCTGAGCAAGGTGACAAGGGACACTCTGTATGTGTGAGAAAAGTGCCTCGGTGTATTCATGTATGTGTGTGTGTGTGTATGTGTGTGTGTTTTTATGTGTCACAGATGTAGAACGAGTTGTGAAATGGGACTGGCATGGAGGCAGCCAGAGAGATCTGGAGCGATGCCCACAGGAGGTCTATGTCTTTTCACTGTATCACTGTACATCTGAACAGACAGCTTAATATTAATCGCAACCCCACCAGAGTCTACATTCTACGATTCAATTTGACCTTCATGAGAACAAAGTAAACAATTTCTCATGGCCAACATCGGAGCCATTTGTTCTTTTATTGTAATGCTTTATTTGTATGCTTTTTTTTTTGGCTCTGAGATGGTCACACAGAAACAAGAGCGGCCTCAGTCGAGTGGAAGTTCCTTGAGGGTTCGGTGGATGTGATTAAGCTGGACTGTAATCAGTTTGTCTCCTCTGTTCAGCAGATTCTCTTTAATTACCTCGGTGAGGGGAGAGAGTGGGTGGCACGGGTTGTCTGGCGTGTGTTTCTGGCTGTGTGTGCATGTGTGTGTACCTTAGCCAGAGCTAGGTACAATGAGCTCAGTTGAGTAGTTATATTTGGTGCTAATGCCATCCCTGTTCACTCTCTACTTGACACAGAGGTTAAACCACACCCTGTACTCTGAATGAAAGTAGAGCTAGCCTCGATTGGCCTTGTTGGCTACACACAACCGCTCTCTAGCACATTAAGTGTATGTCTAAACCCACTTAGCATTGGCAGCCTTGTGAAAGTGTTGATTTGAGGTCTATGGGTTCATGTTTCTCTCCTCTCTCTGTCTGTCTGTCTCCCTTTCCCTCTGCCTCTCCCATCAAGCGCTCTAATCTCCTGAACCCCATCCACACTCAGCGTTCATCCCCTGCCTTTAGGATTGGTTTCACACAGTGATCCCCTCACTGACCAGACAGACGACTCAACAATTAACCTCCAAGGCTGACCTGAAATATCTCAGACCTTCTCCCTACAGCTTCCTTATTGGCCTCTAATAGATTTCTAACAGGTAGAAAAAGTGGATTGAATTCCGCTCATCCAACCCTTAGGCGCTGTGTGTGGAGCCCTGTTCAGTTTGTCGTAATTTTTTTTTTCTGCCTTTTTCTCAAAATCACAGCTGTGACTGAGGGTACAGGATGTTTTCTTGACTGAGTGTCATTATTTGCGTACTGGTGGAGCCAGGCCGGCGATGCAGAGTTCCAAAACATCTTTGTCTTTGTTGCATACTTCACAGAATTATCCTCACTAATTGCGTCTCCTTTCCCATCCTGTTCAAGCCCACCATTAGGGTTATTGTGCTGATGGCTGAAAAGCGTCTCTGAAGAAGATTTGTCCCTGTTATTGAATGTCACTTCAACAGTCGGGCAGAATTTGCTGCTGATGCAGCGTCTCTCACCAACCTTTGAGGCTGCCCTGGCTTTAGGTACACCCTGCTGTGTTGTAGACAGACACTGTTTATACACTGATTCTACCTCCCTGTCTATATACTGAAGGTGAATGACTCCATAACTGCTCTCTCCAGGAAGTAGCAATCTTGAGATCACAGCTTATTGCTATTATTTACCTGTTTTTCATGAAGTAGACCATTAGGTGTTTGCTCGAAATCCCATGATGCCTTTAGTTGAATCTGTTTACCTGCAAATGCACTGTTACTGTTGTCAACACTGGTCTCAGAGGTCATTACACTGTGAGGTCATGTTGTCTCATCAGTGGTTTTATACCAATGAGCAGCTAATTCATTCATGTAGAACAGACTTAAATGACAGATGAGAAGATTTTTATCGACATCAAAGTTTGTCATTGCTTCAAATATTAATCAACTGGACATGAATTTAACATTTTTGACTTTTGTGGCTTTGAGCTGTGAAAAAACTTGGGCTGAGCTGAGATTGGGGAATACCTCAGAGGAGCACTTCTTAGTCTAAAAACAAACCATGCCCTGTTGGAATATTGGTAACTTAGTTAAGTGGATACCCCTGGTAGATCATGAAAACCTGATGGGGGGTCAGGATAGCCTTCCAAAACTGCAACTCTTGCAAGGAAAAAGGCATACGATAAAGAAGCACATTCTCCTGTTGACAAAACATTTTAACCACTTAAAATGAAAAAGCATTTTAAATTGAATACCATAAGGATATTTCAAATTATGGAGTTAGTATCAGTTTAAATACAAACATTGCTTAAATATATCTTAGTATTTTATATTTGACCAATATCTGAATAACATTTTCGAAGGGAACCCAAAGATTTAATTGGAAGATTTTACCAAATCTAATCACGTTCCTCAGGGTTCTTTTTAGACAGTTCATTATTTGACTTAACTTGCTTGGCATTTTCGACGAGCTCAGAGAGACGACTGTTCTTTCTGTAGTTTAGTCTAGAGTCTGGTGTGCGTTATTGTAAAAAAAAAATATAAAAGAATAAAAATCAAATTGTATAACCATACAATCAGAAAATGTTTGACCCATATTCTATCATTCTTTGTTAAAACAAGTTCCCTGAGGTGGCTTAACCAGGATTGCAACAGTATCATTGGTGGAAGATTAATTTAGGAAACACAGCTATATGTTCATATAGGTGGTCTATTTTCTATCAACCAGCTTATTTTATTATATTTGGCTTTTTTCCCCCCATTTTATCTAGTTATGAAATGTTCTCCTATGAATTCCAACAAAAGAGGGTTACAGGTCTAAGGCAACCCTATTTTAGGGAGTCATAAGCTATAATGTGTACAACTCCTGGCTAAACTCATTTTGACTTTTCCCAGTTTTAAAATAAGTACGAGAAAACTTGGAGAACTAACTGATCTTCCCATGCACTGTGTTCAAACTGAATGTGAGGATCTTTACTGTGAAATGATTCAGCCTGAAAGTCAGGCTCGAGCGTTAACTCAAAGGGTTTGCCCTTTGCTTGCCTGTTCATGCATGTGTTTGTGGTCATTGTGTCAGTGGTAGAGGGGAAGCATGTGCACATCAGAGTAAGGTAATGACTCATAAGACAGCCAGTAGGACTTATCCACTAATAGATCTCTTGGGAGATAACCTAATCCCCCAACAATATCTTCTTATCATATTACAAGTGAACTATGTACAGAAAGGGCTTCTCTTTCCACAAATGAATACTAAGCCCCTATACTTACCTTTAAGCTTATTAGATTTGATCTGAAACAGAGCAGTATCAAGTATTCTCTCAGATGCAAGGCTGATCACAGATAATAATCCTTTCTGAGATTAGTTTTACAGCCTACCGATTACCATGACTTTATACAAAGAAACGCACATGTTTCTACAAAGCCAAAGTATTTAAAAACCCTTGTGAAAATAACTCAAATTTAGTTCATCACAATCAAGGAAGAAGCTCTGCGCTGGAGATTTGCAGCATACTGTTGAACAGTAAATACGCTGTGTAATCTGCTCATTGGGTGCTTTTGTCATCCTAAGAGATCACAAGAGGGAGCTTGTCAGTGGCAAAATGAAAGTTAGACTTCTTTTCAAGGTGCGGATTGGAGATTAGTCGTAATGCTCATCTCTATCTTTCTGTCCGCTTTCACAGAGATGATACGATTTGCAAAGAGATGAGACCCTTCTCTTTTCTCTCCCTCCGTCTCTCACTCTCCCATCTATTACCTCCTTCTCACTTGCTGGTGTTACCCGTCTCCTTTCTTCTCTCTATCCCTTTTTTAAGAGTTACTAAGCTCAGAAGTGGTTGCTAACTCTTTTCAGGGCTGTAAGTAGGGGAGATTGTAAGAATGAGCAGAGACGCTGAACAGAGCCCCATGTGGCTCTTTGTTGCCTCCAGTTTCATAGACAGTGTGAAACCCTTGACGTCACACATTCAAAATGTGGTCGTATTTTGTTGTTGATTTCAACTACCCATGGACTAATCAAGACACTGGCAGAGTTGGAGCTGAGGCCATCGCCCTGCCTGCCAGTCAGCAGCAACAGCCCACCCAGCTGTCAGTCAAACCTCTAATTATGCCAATCAAAACGGGCTCAATTTACAGCCTCCATCCACTCCACACATCAACAGCTATGAGAAAATGTTTTATATCTGCCTGTAGCTGTAGATTAATGTATTCCTGCTGTTAGAAATAGATTCTTGACGATCTCAAGTGGACATGCAAAGAACCTTGGTGCAGCTTGGAACTGAGGGATACCTCTCAGTCAACCTTCAGCAACTATTGCTCGTGTTAGGTATGACCTTTTGACAAGATCTTGTTTCATAAACAAATGTTTGATGCTTCCTTTTTTCATCTTTCAGTAAAGTTAAAGAGAGGTTACAAACTTAAAGAGAGGGTGTAGTGCTTTTTAAGGCTTTATTCTGTCTCTCTGGTACTCATGTAGTAGCTTTACATGATTTATAGCTTTCAAAGATCCTTAGTTTTCTCTCTCTGGTGTAGGAAGCTGCTGCACAAACCCCCTTCCTTTTGATTGGACAACCACCTAAAGGTAGGGATGGGTACCAAATTTGGTACTTTTATAGGTATCAACTAAATTCTGTCAAAAGTACCGGGTACTGATTCACGTAAAACCAAAAGGTACCATGTTTAGGTATCTACATGTATCCTTGTGACTGTAAGGGAGTGGGAGAGTAGGCGATTTTCCATACTGGACATGAACACAGCATTGCAAGGTTATATATTGAAGAATAAATATGTTAACTTGAAAAAAAAAAAAATCATTATAAAATAAATTTGTATTTTTTACCACATAAACACAAAAAAGTAACCAAAATTTGTATCGTTGAGTGCTGGTACCAATTGCCAGGTACCGTACATCAGTACCGTATAGTTTCAAATGTGGAAGGCACCCATCCCTACCTCAAGGCCTGTTATAGGCAGACCTTTGTGTTTAAGGCCCCCCAACATGTCATGAACCAGTTTAGAGATCTAAACACGATGACATCAATTTTTGCAAATCTCTTGAGGATCTTAAAATTCGGTACTATTTTTGCAACACCCAGCTTTGTTACTTATATTTATGTTAAATTTTGGAAAAGCTTAATATACCCTCCTTAAATTTAAAGGCCAGCTTTAAAGCATGTTAGTAGTTTCAGGAGAGCAAGAGTAGTATTAACTTTCCTGTTGGAATGTAACCGTATTAAACAAAAATCTGATACCTGTATCCAAAGGTTTCTCACTCTCCAGTGTAGTATATGTTAAAGCTGTAATTCTAATTCTTCTTCCTCTTCTTCTTCTCTTCTTGTATCTACTGTCTCCTGCAAACACCACCTTCTCTAATTGGTCCTGTGTAGAGGGAGGGACCGAACCTTCCTCTGCTCCTCTGTGCTCATCTGGAGTTTATTTATTAAGCGTTGCTCAATAGTCCTCCACATGCTCACAGATCACTAGCCAATGGGGGGAGGGAGACATCACGGTCAATTAGGTGCTTAATGAGATATCACAGATGAATTAAGGCATTTTCCCCAAGAATGACTTTTTTTCTGTTCATCATAATGGCGTATCATAGTTCAGACACTTGATATCCTTCAAAGATTGAGTGCTCCTCTGTAGCCTGAAGAGATGACGTAGACTGTTTTTTCAGACTCACTGAAAGAAAGTTGTCTTTTTGTTTGGAGACGCTTCAAGTTCATGGTGCTTTTTTTTTCTTTTAACAAACCATATGTATATTTTAGAAAGATTAAAAAATAATTTTTCATTTTTAAGGAGTGAGATGCTTCAGTCGGATCAGCTATGGTGCAACGGAGCAACACTCCCTTATGAGGTTGGGAACTCGGAGTGGGTTGCAAAATAAATCTGAGTCATCATGAAATGTTAAAGTCAGACAGTTGAAAGAAGCATGCAACACTGTTTGGGCATCTTTTTTTCTCTTCATTTTCCACTTTCGCGCTTGTGAATGCTGCATAGTTCAAGCTTTTCGGTTCACTTTTAAACTTCTTAGGGCAAAATAATCTAAAAAGCCATTAGGTTCCATCTTTAACTTACATGGGTACATGCATTCACACGCAAAGCCTTGTGCGTTATTACCTGTTTGTCCTTCTTGACACAGACAGCTGGGAACCCTCCATGGCGCTACCTGCAAAAAAACTATCCAGCTGCATAGGATTAAAATGTATAAACAGGTGCTGTGCTCTCACCCATGTTTATTTACAGATCAACCCAACATTTCATCTTTTCCTCACTTGCAATAGTCTTTAATTTAGGGCACAGAATGTGGGTTTTCCTTTAGAAACACAGCTCTGGCCTGGTGCCAGCATCATCTCGTGCTGCTTAATTCTCAGTTCCAGGTTCTCAGATAACGACAGGATTTTGTATTGACTGTCGAAACTGCTCTTATTTCAGCTCTTGTTTCATTACACGGCGTCGGCGTGCGTTCAATAGGTCGCTACACAAGTTTGATTCACGATTGTTCCCCCACTGCTTGTTATTAGTGCAGCATCAAAGCCAGACTTGGTAAACACATTTGCATTTTAATGACTGATATAGATTGTTCTCCCGCTCGATACCACCATCAACCCACTATCCGCCCCTGCCTGCATAAATAGAAGGTTGGCTGCATTTAGTCTAGTTAAAACCACCCCACAAACACGCATGCTACCTCACACACACAGCAATGTAAGTGACAATTAGGATGCAGATGTAGCATGATATTAGCAGGCTGTATTATTTTTAAGTGGCTGCACAGTGACCTGTAAACTCTGCACAGAATCAGGTGGCAGCAGGCAGAGGATAAAACAGCCCGGATGTGGTAATTAAGAAAATAAGTGGGTTAATGTGTCCACATTGTCGAATGGTGCCGTTAATGTTAATGAAGAGAGATTGAGCGCTTGAAAATGGTATCGCAAAGCACAAATGGATGTCATCAGAGCAGCAATCGGCCAATGACGAGTGACTGTTTGAGGATGCAGATCATTGTTGTGTCCCCAGCTTGTTGTTTTCTCTCCCCACCGCCACCTGCAGAGGATGATGCTTCCTATTAAGGAGAGTTTGTCTCTGTAGGCATGTAATCGGATGCAAATTAGAGCAACAGACTGCCAAATGAGTGCAGTTAAGGTGCCACGGAGCGTTTGTAGCAGGTAACACAGCCAAGGCACATACCTGTAGTGCTGCATTGTGTTTGTGTGGCGCCTCTCTTGATAAGATTCTGTGAAAATTGTGATCTTAGTGCCTTTGTGTGCCTCTTGCCAAGAAATTCTGCACACTGCAGGAATGGATGGATGTTTCTTTTGTACAGGAAGTGTTCAAGCTTCGACGTTTGGCTTTTCACCAAACATCAAAACACTATCACTGTTGACTGTTTGCTCGTGCCTAAAGCCAGTAACTCTACAAATATTGGCTCCTCCCTTAAGGTGAAAGGCAAAACAATAAGTTTGATGTCTATTTACTCAACTAACAGCAGGCTTTTCTTCCCCTTCCAATACTGCACCCGCACACCGTCATTGTTCATGCTGCTGTATTTCTATCAGTGTTCTCTGGAGAGAGCAATTTACGTATTCGAGCTGAGATAATGTGAGCAAATGTTTTCAGCGGCGGTCCGGTCACTGCTAAGATCCTGTTCTTGTATGTGCACGAAACCTTTTTCTGCTATGTCACCCACTGACAAGCAATCAAGCCAATAACAATGATTTTCACAGATAGTGCCAGGTTTTTGTTGAAGGGAGAAAATATAATTGGCTGAAGAAAGTGAAGTTTAAATGCAGGGGTTCTTGTTTCATAAAAGAATTGCTTGTTTGTTTTTTTTTATATTACTGACAGTACTGTTGTCACTTCACAATAGCAGGCAGGCTGGAGGCTCTAATTCATCTGTTTGTCTGTGTTTTCTTCCCCACACTGGAAAGGGAAGGAGGCTGTAACAGGGCCCAGCTCCACAGGGGAGAGTTGTGTTTAGTGGTGGCATTGATTTTATAAAAGGTTGCACAACAGGGAGTCTAGGTAAGGCTGTCAACTTTAGCTCTCACCAAAACACATCACACCGTCAAGCTAATTGTGCCCACTCTGTAATCCTAAAAATGTCAAAGGACACAGTATGGAAACATATGTCTGTGTGGCTTCCTCACAAAACCATGACTGGTGTCTTTACACATGAAACAGGCAGTTTTCTTCCAAGTTATTGGTGATTTGCAGATATTCAGCTCCTCAGTCTGCATGTGGCCAGCTACTCCACATGCCTCTCCGCCATGTTTTTTTTCTCTCTGCATCTCTAAACAGGTAGAGTTGTTTGTAATTAGACTCACCATGGAGATAAAAGTCCAAGAAGCCACTAAAATAACACAGATGACAGAGAGGGAGAGATGGATTGACAGATTTGCATACTTAGCTTGACAGCTATTTTTATCCAATTCCATGCTGGAGGACTGAGCAAGTAATGGGATAGAGAGAGCAGAAATAAAACATGAGAGTGTCAGAGAGATGAAGACAAGAAGAGAGAGGAAAGAATTGGTAAGAGGGAGATGAAGTGGCAATGGAGGTACTTTTATTTTTACAGGTTGGAGGACACACATATATAGCCAGAGGCAGTTCATCAACCACTTGTCAGGACTCTCTTGCTCGTCTCAGTCTCTCTTTAGGGGGAATGTTGTCAGGGTCAGAATGTGGAGCAACCCAACTTGGACAGAAACTTCCACCACACTCTTAAAGTTAAAACCACTAAAAGCTCCTGAGAGGGTTTTTTGGGAGGTTGTGAATCATATTTAAATTGATGCTGGTGTCACTCAATATCCTAAAAAGCCAACAGCACTATTTGGAGGAAAGATTGATGGAGTACATTTAACATTTTTACAGGATGTAAATATGGATGACAGCCTTCATTGTACTAAAAAAAAGTGAAGTCAAAATACCTCCACAGTGGGGGCTGTGATTTTAAACTGGTGACGTGCTTCGGTACAAGAGTGATGTAAATCACAGTGATGCCTACCTGCTCGCCGAAGCATGCACAACTTAAACTGATAAAACAGCAAAGATTCCTGAGGTTGGTGCAGCACACAACAGAACAGAACAGATTCTTATGTTGATTAAAAGCAGGCGCTCATGGCTGTGAGGATTTTTCTTTTTTTACCATTCCTCCTCTACTCTGCCAATCTGGTAAAGATCACTGCAGGAGGCTGTGTTAATCAACAGAGCTGTCAACAAGGCTGTCACCTCCCCTCCTTTTGGCATCATATCAGTGCTTAACTGTAGGGAAGCAACAACAGAGTTAGTTGTGTTTCAACTTACCTTATTTTTTTGGTCACCTGTTTCAGTTCAGAAACCCTGGATAGTTTTATTTGTTTTTATTTTATTTTGTTTATTCATTTAATTATTCCTGTTTTCAATCCTTCATCATTTCAGGAGAATTTTACAGAAACAGCAAAGGCTTAAAATTAACTAAAGTGAATGTTTTCCTTTATTTAAAGCAAAACTTTTTGTTTAAAAACCCTGTGATTTTATATGATATGCCAGCCATAAAATAAACTAATGCACAATGTATGACATGTAGGAATAAGTGCTCTATCCTCGATATATGTTCAGAATAAATCTTGACAGACAGCTTAACTCTTCTGGACATCAGTACTCTGGAGACGTTGCGTTGCTGTCCACAGGTTTATTAATGTATCAGAAGTGTGAAACTACAAAATAAATAAAGGACATAATAAGTTTTATATTGTCTCAAACATCTACCAAAAAATGCATATGAACAGAAACAAAGTATAATAAATCAACTGACTCACAAAGCTTCCAAGGGCACAGAACAACAAACTGACAGCACTGAACTCCCTCACTTAAATATTCACCAGCTAAAGCTAAGACCCTCCTATGTGAAATAAGAGGCACCTCCCACGCTGCTAAACTCTCCTACCATACAACATGAAAACACAATGATAAACCGTACGTAACTTCAAACTTGATGCACATACAAAATAGAGCTCGACCGAGCCGATTATGCCTGTCACCGATTAATCAACATCTGCCAGAATTTAGCTGTTTATAAAAATGTTTGCTCCACGGAGATTCTGTCGCTCCTGCTCCTGTGCGTCTGTGTGTTGGGCTGCACACTGCCGAGTGCCCGCCCCCTCCGTCCAACGTCATGTAATGTAAGACTATAGAATGACATTTTATCGTCAGCAACTAACACATCGTGTTAGTTGCTTTTCTGTGAGATAAACAGAGATAAATGCTACTGTTAATTCACACGTTCACCATTATCTAATGTAAGACTATAATACAGCACATTAATGTCGTGTAAGTTGCTCATTGTGTGTTTACATTTTTAACTTTTTTTTTTATACTTACTTTGTTTAAAGTTTCACTTATTTCTTTAAGGTGTTTACAGTTTGACTTCTACATTTATTACTGTGTTTACAGCTTGTTCTTATTTATCATTGGTTTACACTACAGTTCTTTTGTTGATAGTTTTGTAATTTAAGTTCCTTAATTCAATAGTGTTCTGTCTCTGTCTTGAATCATATGGGTATTATAATGATTTGTGATTGTATACAGTATATATCATGTGTATATCAATGAATTTATGATATATATCGGTCGATATATCGGATATCAGCTTTTTTTGCCCCAAGTATCGGTACCGGCATCAGCCCCAAAAATCCCATATCGGTCGGGCTCTAATTCAAAACATGTGTAAACAGCAGAATAAGTCACTTAAATAAAAAGGCTTATAATGCTACATGATGTAATAAAGCCCCAATATCTAATAATGTAATACATTTTTACTTCATTATATAATAACACCGCATTTTGTAATAACATTCTCGAATGCAATATGCTGCATTATGTAATAATTTCTTACATAATGCATAAACAATATGGGTTCCCACACTTTGTAATAAGTGATGTGTATGAACTTACTACATTATGTTGCAAACTTAATTACATATTGTGTTCAAGAATTGTATTGCCAAATGTGGCAGATTATTACAAAATGTGGCGTTATTACATGATGAAGTCAGAATGTATTATATTATTAAATATTGGGGCATTGTTACATAATGTGGAGTTACACGGCTCTGTGATTTAATACAGACAATGCTCATACTGTATACTTATACTATACCCTTTTAATGCATTTGAAAATGTAATGATTCAATTTCAGATGTTTGTGCAGGGACATGATTTTAATTTATTATGGCAAAGACTGCACTGTGTATTCCATTTAAGCCTTAATTCTGAACATCACTTGGGTAGAACAACAGACTTCTGTACTGACCCGGTTAGCTTTCCTTAGTAAGTTAGCATGGTGTTCTTGCCAAGCCAGCTCTGTGACATCTGAAACTCTGACTTTAACATCAACAGATCCAATTTTCCCTGTGAATGCTTCGCCTTACATTCCTCAACTTTCCAATTTAATGTTGTCTTTTTCCCCTCTTTTTTGTCACATTCGGGCTGAATGCTAACTCTGCTGCTCTATGCTTGGAGTGCTTTGTGTCAGTCACTGGCTGTGATCCCAGTCATATCATGACATCACTTACGTTGAGTGGTTAATGATTGGATAATGAGCAGTAAGGAGAAGTTTCTTTATCTCAGCTCGTGGACTCACAGGAACATGCAAACAGATCCGATTGAAGAGAGAAATGTAATGCAACGAAGCGGATCAAACAAAACTAGATAAACATAACTCACAGGCACATTTGAAGCTGTTGATGCCATGCCAACCTGTTCAATACTATAACCATAATTGTTGCATCCAATTAAAAGTGTACTTCTCTGAAATAAAATGAACCCTTGCACTCAAATTAGATATGGACTTTTATGATAGATGCTGAGGAGAAAAGTGTTTTCCATTAATTACAGTTTCTTTGTTGGAGACATTATTCATCTGCTGCAGTGGAGGAGGTTTTATGACCTACACTCCTAAGGGGGAGTTTTTTTTTTTTTTTTGGTGACACTTTCAGGGAGCTGTTGTGCTGTCCATCTTTCAAATACTTTTTTAGTGACACATGATGTGAAGGAGGTTTTTAGTCTGAAAATGCTATAAATAAATCAGGAAAGATGTTCCTCAACTATTTTGTCCACAGGGGGTGCCAAAACAGACAAAAAAAAAAAAAACTAAATTGCTGCTCCGGAGTTCATCTCACATTTTAGCTCAGCCACCCTATCAGGGGAAATTGTCACAACTCTGTTAGGATTAAAGATGAATGATGGATTTGAAATCATTGCAGTTTGGTGCATTTTGCAAGCTAATGTTTCAATTTGCATGTCATTTTTGCTCGTCGAGGCTGTTTATATTTACACAGGCGTGTGTCTGTGCATGTGTGTGTGTATGCAACAAACACATGAAAGACAGCTGCTGCACACATCTATTATTCTGCAGACAAATGGATTGTAAGTGCCAGTTTTTCTGTCACTCATTAGACACTAATCATTGGCAAATCCACTTGCCTTCCAGCGAGCACATCTTACTGTATTCCCTCTGTCAATTTCTTTCCCTCCCTTCCTCCCTTTCTCTCCGTCTCTGCATCGTGACTGGAGACTCACTCAAAGCTCCTCCGTCTGCCCGCTGAGCTTCATGACAAAAAAAAATCTTGGGGAGATCATTTTATCTTACTCTTGATTGCCAGATAATTATCAGTTAATTATTTAGAGCCTTAAATTAATTTGCTAAAAATAGTCTGTGTGCCTGTGCGTTGCCAATGGAGACGGCTCCATTATCCCTTCCTTCTCCTGGTCTGTGTCTCTCCTTCTCCAGCTCCTTGTCTTTGACAGCTACTTCTGCCACTCATGTCTGACTGTAATTTAATAAAGAAGGAGGTTGTCCTTTTATATGTAAAGCAACCCAATTTCAGCGTAATTCTTCAGCACTGATGGTTTCAATTTCTCTGAGCTGGGTTTGTCATGCTTCCCTCTACTAGTCATGAAAGTAAGGAGCAATTTATAACATGTCAGTCTCACAGAATGAAAAAAATAGACTCGTGATTTCAGTAAAATATTCAAAATCCTTCTCAGGCCACAAGTTTGGATTCAAAGACAAAACTTTGTTCTGTAACATCTTGGTTTTATCTGACAATAACTTTACCTCCAAACTTGATAGCATCTCCTTTTAACTTCTAACTCTTAGGACACTTCATTAGCCTGAAAGTGTTCTGAACAAAGAAATGTGCTGTAAGTGCTCTTATAATGGGATTCATTGGCTCAAGGAATCGAAATTTACCCCCTCCACTTCTTCTTTCCTTCCCACTGCATGCTCACACCCACACCCACACGCGCACACACAAACACAAACACACGCACTGAACCAGGGGCCAAATAGGCTGACCTGCTGAATGGGTTTGTGCGGTGGTAATGATAAGGCTATTGAATGGAGCTGTACTCTGTCACGCTAGCCGCTGGGCCAGTGGTCCTAGCAAAGGAATCTGATCAATATACACTTTTTTCTTTCTTCCTCTCTGTCTCTTCCTCTTTCACCTCTGTTGCTACTTTTACAACCACATTTTTATCATTCCGTTCATCCCTGTGCTCTATCTACAGAAAAACTTGACAATTTGTTGACTATTTGCACTCTAAAATGTATCTCATGCTTGACCTTTTGGCTCTGAAGCGTGTTTACTCAGAGCCCTGTGAATTCAACCATCCAAACTGCTACCATTTCCCATCGGCAAGTAGAAGCTGGTAATATCAAAAATATGAGCTGCAGCCTCAGACAGCCCTACATCTGACGGAAAGTCTGATTCTAATATTTTTAGAATAATTGAGACATTGATTTTAATTACATTCGATATGTGCACAAACCATTCTCTCTGTGTCAGATTCCTCTGTTCCTCCACACATGCACTCTCATGTATAACCGATTTGAATCAATCTCTCTGCGTTGTGGTTTTTGCTACAGATATCTTCCATTTCCAGTAGATAACCCTTGCTCTGATGCCGGTCTCAGAGCAGAACAATGCTTAATTTCCTCATCGAGTATCACTGCCATTTGCATTCTATCAAAAATTCATCTTTTTACCACTTTCTGTTCATTTGGGCTGCACAGAAGATTGAATCAGTCCAACACGAAGGCAGAACACTCCATTGACATTTAAAACATTCCCCAGCAGTCTGAAGGCACACATCAAGGCACACATCAAGACACACATCAAGCCGCGCTGCGTGCCTTGATTACTGCTCTGTTCACAAGGAATGCATTAAGTGGCCACCTAAGAGGCACCATTTCCAGCTTTATGCACAGTGATCACTTGCATAAGATGTAATCTGGACCTGCTGTGAGCAGACCGGGGTCAGATGGTACTTTTTTTTTAAATATAAGCCTTCATTTTTTTTTTCCAAGCTGCAAGATTATACTGAAAGAGTTCCCCACATAAAACTGAAATTGTTGTCATTTGCTACATGACACATTGAGCTTCTTTAGAAACCAGAAAGAAAATAAAGAAAGTGAGGTTGCATTTGGTATTTCAACATTGTATACAGTGCTCATTAGATTGATTGTACCCCCTGTAGTAGTACCGAAAGAACAAAAACAAAAACATGAAGTGCTATTTTTTCTTTTTCTGTGAGTCTCCTACACCAGGAATTTCACATTGTTATTTCTAATTCATAGAGAAGTCACTTATGAAATAAAAAATAATACATAACCACTAATATATATGTAAGTAGCTAACTGTAATCTGGTTATCAGAAAATAAAATGTGCTTTACTTTTTAGCTTAAATGATTATAATATAAATAGGGGTGGATGGACCGATATTGATCGGTGGTATTGGTTATTGGTGTATCGCTGCCTCTCAAAGCTGGATCAGTATTGGTGGGACGAAATCCATGGTGCCATTCCAGGCAAACAGCTCTATGCCTTTTTTTTGTTTGTTTGTAGTTTTATTTTCATTTTTTACCTGTGCTCCTTGCAACTTGATTCAACATTTTGCCTCTGATGCACTTTCTTTGTTTTACCAATTAACAGGGTAAAAAAGTTATCATTTGAAAAGAACTTGTGTACATTCTGAAGAGTTGTTTTGATGGTAAACATTTAAATATTTCATATTTTCAATTAATATTAACTTAAGTAATTCCATACACTATTTTTTGGGGGGCTTTTACCCAAAACATTACTGGTCTTATCCCACAGTAGGGCATGCAGGTTGTTATTTAACACTGGCATCAGAACAGTATCAGTATTGGTCGATACCAAAGCAGATGGATCGATATCGGTATTGGTATCAGTATCGGAAAGGCAAAAATTGTATTGGTTCAACTCTAAAATTAAATAATAAATATAAAATAGTACATTTGAAAATGCATGGATAACAGCAAAAGAATATATGTTAGCATTGAATATAAGTGACTATAAAAAAATCAGCTCCTTTTTGAGTTAAGACGCTATAGCTCCTCATATTTTGATTAGGAAAAAAAACACAGCAGTAGGTACATGCAATGTTTCAAAGGGTCTTTCATGCTCTTTTACCCCGCACATGCTAAGACATGCCCTGAATTTCAAATGTCTGATCTGATTGAAAACTAAGCACCAGGGATCTGCTGAGGAACATAGCTAAACACAACATGGAGTATCAGTGTACAGTCATTTCCTCAGATATTACAAATGCATGCATAAAGTAAATTAGCTTGAATTGTATTGTTCATACAACATTTAAGAACCCACGGGCTGCCGAATGAGAGAGAGAAAGAATGGATGTCTGTGATGTGAGTTTCATAAAAAAGCTTAGAGGCAGATGAAGGCAGTTGAAACAGAAAGGCACAGGGAAAGGCACAGCATGACACAAAAAGTACAGGCCAGCAGTTGTGATTCATCACTGTCATTGGTGCATAGAACTACACAGACTTATAGCATGTGCGGGGAAACAAATCTATAAGGTATGTCACACACATTCTTTGTACTTCTTTAGTAGCAAAGCCAGACAAGACTTTTCAATTGATCACACTGTGCAGTAAAAAATATGACTTCCTCCCTTCACAGGAGGCTACAGGCGCAGTGTGTTTTTGTTGGTATATGGTCTACAAATAAGGTGAACCAGGTGAAAAAAATACTGCACATCAAATGCATAGTGTAGCATAAATGTTAAATTAAATCAGCAAATATTTTAATTAGGAAAACCAGGCAAAAAAAACGACACACAATCAAAAACATATGTCTGCACAGATGTCAGGGTGATTGCATCAACAGCAAATGTGCTACCAATGCAAAATGGTGCACATCTGTAAACACATACATGCAGCTCAGAACAAATGGTTTGGAAGAAACCTGCTGCATCGTGTTAAAACGTCTGCATCAACAGCAAACGTGCAGGAATCAGTACAAATATAACAACACATGCAGTCAGAGGACATATGGGGAATAAAAACGCTGCAAGACATGACAGTAACATAACATCATAAAAAACTCACATAACTGTGTCTCCAAATGAGAAAATGGTATATTTTTAGTTTGTATTAATTTTGTTGAGCACTTCAAGATCCAGAAGACGGGTTCACGCCCCAGTTTATTCTTTGTCTGAAAGACGACGACAAACCCGATGGTCAGGTATTATTTTTAGCATTTCAAAGGTCCCATATTATGCTCCTTTCTGCAGTTTAATATGGATCATTGATGTCTTCATGAAATGGCAGTAACATGTTTTGGTCCAAAAAGCCAATAAATCAAGCACAGCAGCATTGTTTCCAGGCTCTCATAGCCCCTCTGTTCAGAACGGTCTGATTTAGTGGGCGTGGCCCTCATATGTAAATGAGCCACTGCTGATACACGAGCTCCAAGTGCACAATGTTTAGAAAACAGCGAAGCTCGTTTACCGTAACATTACAGGCTAAAACAACAGGCTAAAACATCAGGCTAAAACAACAGGCTAACTGCAGCTACAGTTAGCATCCTGAAGCTAACACAGAGACAGGGAGGACACTGAGAAAAAGCTCTTACATCTGCTCCACAGCACACAGCATTTAAAATACTCACATTTCCAGGGTCCGAGGTTTGTTGGCGGATGGTTGCTAATGCGCCTGGATTCAGGACCAGTCTATTCGCTAGCTCTCTGTTGAACTGTCCAAAGTTGGAAAAGCAGTCGGCCGTGGAGTGACTAGCACACACATGCACAGTTTTACTGAGTGTAGCTGGCACATTTCCTTGATAAATGAACTCTAGCCACTTAGTCTTGTCTTCTTCCAAGATGGGAAGCTGTTTACAGCCAAAAACAAAGCAGTGATGGCTCTTGGCTTTCTCCAGCAGCGGGGAGGGGAGTGGGCAGGGAAGGGGTTTGGGGGTATCTGCTCAAGTGGACCAATCAGGTCAGACTTGCTCTTGATTGGTCAAAAAGGAAATCGCTGACGTCGGCAAATCCCCAAAATCCAAACAGCTAGTTTTAGGTCAGGATTTTACACTCACAAGCACTACTAAGTACAGGTTTTGTCATTAAATATCACATTTTTTGGGTTGGGAGGAAAGCCAAAGACCCAAATTTCACTAAACGACGTAATAAAGTGATTTTTGCATAATATGGGACCTTTAAGGTGGCTTTATCGATTATTGATGTCAAGCTTTCATCAAGTACATTCAAAACCATCCACCTTAAATTTTTCACCAGCCATTGAAGGAGGGGCCATACAGTATGGTAGGGTTACAGTTGAAATTGTTGTTATGGTTATTTTTTATGGTTACTTTTTTAGTCAGTTTGAATCCTATGCATCACAAAAAAATGTATAATTGTGTTTTACCAAATATATTTAATGTGGAATTCAATTTAGAATTTCTGAAACAGAAAACTAGGCATCATTTGTGAGTTATTTCATCCCTCCAGCAGCAATTTTCATTAAGTATGAGCAGGGATTTGGTGAAGCTGTATGAACTCCTTAAAGTAAATGTGTTCTAATAGCAGAAGGCTAACCTATTCTCAACAGAAAATGTGTCGATAAATAGCATAAATGTCTCCAGTTATTAGTCTGAAGTCTGAATGGTGGAGAGTTTAGGAACCTGTGAGTGGGAAGCTATGGCATGTCTGTTTATCTGTTAAAAAGAAAGTGCATTACTATGAGATGAAAAGCTTGCATTCATTTTCCTACCAGCAGCTCTATTTGAGCTGAAGGACAGAAGGTGGTGGTTGGATTCATTGAAGACAAAATCAATGAGAGAGCAACCCTGGTAATGACTGGCATCTCAAAGATTACTCGTGGGTGTTTTTCTGAATAATAAATACTGAATCCTGCACTTATCTACATTCTGCATCGTATCAAAATACCCAGCTGGGCCGTCTGTGGATGCTTAGCTCTGTAATATTGTTTACCAGCTTGCTGGGGTGTATTAAATGACATGCCGGATGCCTGTGTTTCTCGCATGCTCGTCTATTCAAGGGGCATCTTGTGAGCCATTGTAACGTAGAGGTAGGGATTGATGTTTACAGATTAGATTGGTGTCAGCGGGGAGAAAGAGACCTGACCTTTTACAGTTTGACAAGTATGAGCATTGTAAACACAGTGGATTTGCATTGCTATGTTTCCACTCTGAAAATTACGCAGAGAGGCACCGGCCCTGGGCATCAATGTGACATGAGATTGCTTTGAAAGAGGATGAAAGGCTGACAACAACCATAAAAGGTTATCAAAGACAATATTCTGTGTGTGTGTGTGTGTGTGTGTGTGTGTGTGTGTGTGTGTGTGTGTGTGTGTGTGTTGGCCAGGATTCCTAACAAGACTGCTGTTTTTCTCAAACACTCACTCACTTGCGCCATTATTCTGGACACCAAATTATTTTTTCCTGCACTCTCTCCCCTTTTTAATAGCCTATCCATGATTCAACAGGTCATTCCCATGGACCTAATCCTCTCATATCTAATTTATACCGTCTCTTTTCCTTTATCAGATGTAGTCATTACACCCACCAGCCTCCCCCCTCATTGAGTTGTTCCAACACCAGCTGGGTGCTGTAGTGAAGAGCTTTGAATGTTTAAGCAGAGGCAACCTTCCTCTCTACAGGTATAAATATTTCAACGAAGAGACGGGCAGAATAAATTGACAGGAAAATTGACATCAAATCTGGCTTTTAATTTTCAAGAGGAAAAAGGAGGCGGGAAGCTGCAGGGGAGATGATGGAGAGGAGTGTAAGGGAGAGGAAAGGTTACGACCCCATGTCAGAGTGGTAATATAATTCACTGAGCTTCTGATCCGTGCAAAATACATCCCTCATGGTAATGAAAAATATATGTAAATGCCCTCTATGCATCGAGATATATACGTCCAAGTCGAGAAAGAGATAAAGAAAATACCTAAAGAGATGGAAACATCAGTTTTCAACTGATACGATTTAAGGGAGCGTGTGAGGTTTTGTGGAGACACTGAGAACATTGAAGGTTAAGAGGTGAAACGCGAGTCTGATCACCACGGCGGCATACTGAAGTATTACATTAATTACATTCTGTGAAGGGGAGGGAGAGGGCATCGAATAATCACCACCCTGTTGGCACCTTCTGTAATCCAGCAGAGAGACAGCACGAGGGGGAGAAGGGAGGAAACAAAGTGATACAGTGTGATGCCTCTGTGTGTGTGCATGTGTGCAATGACAAAGATGGATCAACAGGATAGAGTTTCTTGATGGTACACCCTTGATTTTCATCCAAGATGCTGTTTTGATTACTTTGGACAAAGTCCAGCAATTTTCAGAGAGTATTGTTTCCACACGGCATTCAGTTCGCTACAGATTTAATTATTTTCTCCATGTGAAATGAATTTGACCTGAATTTTTATTCTTGTGCTTCCATTTCACATGAGCTGGAAACTTTTTTTCTTTGTTTCATTTTATTATTGCAGTTATTTTCTTTCTTTAGTTCTGTGCACATGCAGGTCTGCTGCCTTCTTGGGAGACAAAAAGACTGCTACAGTTTTCCCTCGCAACTGACTCTTGGAAGGAGAATTCTGGCCGGTCAGTTTGTCAGTCTGTGTACCATTCTGATCCATATTTGTTGAAATTTCTCTGCAAATATTGGACTGTTTACGGTGAAATTTTGTGCAGACAATTGTCTTCTCAACAAAATGCGACTCAAACAGACAAACTTCCCTGATGTTGTTTTCCGTGGACTTTGGAGTTTCTCTGACTCCTCTGTGATGCCACATGAGGATGACAGTTTGGGGTTGATCTGAAATGTGGTGATGAATGTTGGAGAGCTAGCATGCTAACTGAGTCTGTGGAGTTTGAAGCATCTCTCTGGCTTTCTACAGTTGATCTTCGAGGTTGTGCTTTTTTCTCTTTAGTTTGATTTTTTGATTTGTTTTTAGGCTGTCACTTTTACATGTTAATTAGATAAATTAATTACGCCTCAAATTATTGCGTTGTAAAATTACCACAAGATGAAAACATTGGCTGCCTGCCATTTTCGGATCATCTTGAATGATCTTGCAAGACTTAAATGATATTCTGTTCTATGACGATGTAAACACATAAAACTACCTAAGAAGAGTGGACCCTCTTCTTTTATGACTCTCTTCCCATTTTTGATCCCAAAAAATGGACATACTTTTTTGATCACGCTCATCTTCGGCGCTCCATCTTTTGATCCTCTCCATGATCTCTGTTGTCTTTTCTCATGATCCCACCACTCTTTCTCTCTGAACTACTGCGACACATCCTCAGTTGGAGCGAGAGCTGCCTGAACTTTTCTGACTAGCTTCTGTCATCTCAAATCCCCCAGTACCTGGCTGATCTTCTCCACCATCACACCCCGTCCAGGAGCCTTTGGTCATCCGATGCTGGTCTCCTCTCCATCCCGGGGACCAAACTAAAGTCGGTCGGTGACAGAGCTTTTAGTGTGGCCGCCCCCACCCTCTGGAACTCTCTCCCTGCAGAAATCCGCAACTCTCCCACCCTTGACTGTTTCAAATCACTTCTCAAAACTCATTTGTTCTCCCTGGCCTTCCCTGTTTAAGGCCTTGTTGTTAATTTGTTTGTCCCTCTACTGTGAAAGCGGCCTTGGGTTCTTTGAAAGGCGCTATATAAATTTAAGTTATTATTATTATTATTATTATTATTAAATCTTCTCCTCATATCCATGCTGATCTCTCATCCAAAAAGCACACCCCTCTCACCCACAGTAGCTTACAAGCATGATTTGAATTGACAAGCTCCACCAGACCCGCCTCTTCCCACTGAAAAACACAATTTACTTCAATAGACACAGTGAACTGCTGCAATTGAATTGACATCTAGAGACGTCAATAGCAACAAACAAGGACATCATAATTTTGGCCAGTTGAAAAAAATGTGGATTTGCAAATCTTCTCTTCTTTGTGTATTCATTTAAATAGTCATGTACTACAATTTTGTTATATCCTAGAATTCAAATTCTTCTTCTTCAGATATGACATTAAAATGTGATTAAAATGTGATTAATTAATTACAAATCATGTAATTAGATCAATTTTTTTAATCGCCTGACAGCATCCTGTGGTTTCAGTTTTCATAGACAATGAGAAATCATGAAAATCAGGTATGGTGATATAATATCTTTTGAATTTTGCCAACTCTTCGCTCCTCCTTGCCCTCCCTCTTTCAACAAAGCCCTCCCTCTTCCTCCTTCTTCTCATGGACTCTCTTCTTTTCTCCACACACCTCAGCACCAGGTCACATCCCATTTTCCCGGAACTAGCTGCTCTGCTAATTCCCTCTGAGAGCCCCAGAGTCCGTGTGCCACAGCCCGGCTCAGGATGCTGTCAGCCTCTTTCCTGCTCACCCTACGGACCTCCCTCTGCTTGTATCACCACACAAAACAGAATGGCCTGTCCTCTTCACTTAAGAACCTCACATGGAGGCAGGAGAGGAATAATACTAGAGGGGAAAAAAAGTCTCACAAAAACATCAAAGTGTTGATTGAGTTTACCCTTTTTACACCCTTTATTTTTTTTTACACTGGCTGGTGTAAATTGAGGTATGCTATGCTTGAAAAAAAAAAGAAAAATAGAAATAAAAAACTGTGAGGAATTTATATGTGATCTTGAAATAGTTTTACTTTTATATATTTGCCTGCTCATAATCTGAGATTTAGAATGAGGTTATCAGCACCAAATTAGTTATTTCTAAATGCCATTTCTCAGTCTCAGTGGTTGGGTCAGCCTTTCCCAGGAGAACACAAATCTGTTTACAGCACGAAAAGACCAAATTGAGTTCACAAAGTTAACTTGTTTTCACGTTTCAAACAAAAGTGTGAAGTAACTACAAATCAATATGTAATGCTCCACTTTTCATTCTGTGAAAAGTTAAAATCTCAAATAAAAAAGACAAGCGTGAAGAAGACAATGCACATTTCATTAATTTTACTCCAAAACAAATGCACACCTCATTAAGGCCATGTCCACATGTAGCCGGTTATTTGGAAACCGCATATATTTTCATACGTTTACGCCAATCATCCACATGAAACAATGTTTTCTAAAACCTGCGCCCAAATTGATGATTTTGGAAAACTCTGGTTTCATGGTTTTGTCTAGATGTCGGTAAACAGAGTTTTCTGTTCTTAAACGCCATAGCTAAACAACAGGGGCTCATTCTGATTGGCTGATGGTTTTACATCTGGTAAACACTGCCAAATATGGGTTTGGCAGTCAAGCCGCACTTATCAGTGGATTTGCCCGCTGTGCGTGGACCAAGAGGCAACACCTGGTCAGTAAAAGTGAAGCCTATGCAAAAGTGCTAAAAGTTGCTGTTCATGGCTTGTGGCTGGCTGCAGAAAGACCGGCAGTCACGTACACACCCAGCCATACAGACTTTAATGGTATTAAAAAGTGTATTTAAAGCCTGTTTCAAAAAACGGCATGGGTCTGAAACGCTGATTTCACTATTAGCACACACTGTACGGTGAGTGATTTTTTTTCTAACTCAGGGGTTTAGAAGTTATTAGGATCGTTTGATTGTCCAATCAGAGACACAGCTTAGGTCACGTGACTGGCCGTGACAGTGCCCTGTAGCTGTTTGAAAGGATACTTACAGGTGGGGTTGTTTCACAGTTTCAGGAACAGACAGGTGATGTTGGGGAGGCTACGTCCATGTTAGATACAGTCCATGTTGTGGACGAAAGTATTTTTAAAACGAATGACCGGGAGATATTAGTTTTTGACAATACCTGGCTGAGTGTGTACAAGGCCTAAGAGTCACGTCTGTACAATGGTGGGTGATAGTGCTCGTGGGAAACCGAGTCTCTCCAGATTTTACACACAGAGCCTTTAAAGAAGCAGACACCAAGAATTTAAGATTTCATTGAAAAATCCAGACTCTTACATTCACATATCATAATGGAACATCTGTTATTCTCTGCTCTTTCCCTCTTTCCGGTTCTCTCTCTGTGGCCCACCGCTGCACTCCATTCCTTCATCCCTCTCTCATCCCCCTCTCGCTCTCAACATGGTGGGTTGTGTCCAGTCAGTGGGCAGCTTTGGTGTAATTTGGCCCACAGGGGCTGTTGGCAGTAGGTGTGGGGATAAAGGGAGCAGGGATGGTGGGGTTTGGAGAAAAGCAGGCTTAGTGTGGGGCCTCGGCTGCTAGGCCCAGCAAGCACATAGGAAAAGCATTAAATAAACATTAATGCAACTAGGTTACAGGAGATTTATTAAGGAGGCTTTTCAGGCCCCACTGTAGGGTTTTTTTGCAGCACTTTAATAACTCTCTCATGCACACAGGTAAACAAACTTGGTAATTTATTGCCGCCCTCATAGGTGGCCATTGTGAAGAGTGTTTCAACTTGCTTTTGGCCCTTAAATGGATTTTTCTCCTCTTTCCTGGGTTATATCATCAAACCGAATGGAGTCAAGTTCCAGAAAAGCTTTTTTCCCCTACATCTGGGGTAAGTCTGACTTGGACATGATTTTGATGTCACTTTGTGGTGTTAAAAATGAGCGCCCTTAATCGCAGCTTACTGATGTTAAATGTACCCTCTCTGGCACGTCAAGCACACAGATAAAAAAGTGACTGATTAAACATAGTAATGAGGACACTGTGACAGGACAAAAAACTCATTCTAGATATTTGAAAAGGACGATTTGAGAGAGGGAATTATAAAAACATGAACTAGCTGAGTGCTGCCATTGACATCACATCTCACTTGTGACATTGTGTTTGAAAAATGACACCGTTTGATTTGACGCTGTCAGAAACTGGCATTGTGTGAGCGGTTGACATTTCTCGTGCCCTGTTTTTGACCCATAATTGTTTAAAAAAGCCTAAAATAGTAATGAGATGAAAAGTTCCAATGTGATGCAGAACTACACTCACCAGCCACTTTATTAGGTACACCTTGCTAGTATTGGGTTGGACCCCCTTTTGCCTTCAGAACTGCCTCAATCCTTTGTGGCATAGATTCAACAATGTACTGGAAACATTCCTCAGAGAGTTTGGTCCATATTGAAATGATAGCATCACACAGTAGCTGCAGATTTGTCGGCTGAACATCCATGATGAGAATCTCCTGTTCCACCACATTCCAAAGGTGCTCTATTGGATTGAGATCTGGGGACTGTGGAGGACATTTGAGTACAGTGAACTCATTGTCATGTTCAAGAAACCAGTCTGAGATGATTCCAGCTTTATGACATGGAGCGTTATCCTACTGGAAGTAGCCATTAGAAGATGGGTACACTGTGCTCATAAAGGGATGGACATGGTAAGCAACTATCAGGTGGGCTGTGGGGTTTAGGCCATGCTCAGTTGGTACTAAGGGCCCAAAGTGAGCCAAGATAATATCCTCCACACCATTACACCACCAGCAGCAGCCTGAACCGTTGATACAAAGCAGGATGGATCCATGCATTCATGTTGTTGACGCCAAATTCTGACCCTACCATCCGACTGTGGAGCAGAAATCCAGACTCATCAGACCAGGCAACGTTTTTCCAATCTTCTATTGTCCAGTTTTGGTGTTGCTGTGTGAATTGTAGCCTCAGTTTCCTGTTCTTAGCTGACAGGAGGGTCACCCGGTGTGGTCTTCTGCTGCTGTAGCCCATCTGCTTCAAGGTTGGACATGTTGTGCGTTCAGAGATGCTCTTCTGCAGACCTCGGTTGTAACCAGTGGTTATTTCAGTTACTGTTGCCTTTCTATCAGCTTGAACTAGTCCAGCCATTCTCCTCTGACCTCTGGCATCAACAAGGCATTTTGGCCACAGAACTGCTGCTCACTGGATATTTTCGCTTTTTGGGACCATTCTCTGTAAACCCTAGAGATGGTTGTGGGTTAAAATCCCAGTAGATCAGCAGTTTCTGAAATACTCAGACCAGCCCGTCTGGCACCAACAACCATGCCACCTTCAAAGTCACTTAAATCACCATTCTTCCCCATTCTGATGCTCAATTTGAACTGCAGCAGATCGTCTTGACCATGTCTACATGCCTAAATGAATTGAGTGGCTGCCATGTGATTGGCTGATTAGAAATTTGTGTGACGAGCAGTTGGACAGGTGTGCCTAAGAAAGTGGCCAGTGAGTACATAAGACATGGCAGAAGCTATAAATACAATAAATCCACTGATATGAATAATTAAGCTTGGTATAGAGACATGTAAGGACTCCATGCATCCATGAAAGGCAGCCTGGAGCGTCTGTGCTGCTCTGCGTTGGTGAGCTTCAGTGCACATAAAGTGCAGGCGGTAGCACTCCTCTGAGGACGGCTACAGGAGGAGGGCAGAGACTGACAAACAGAGTCGGGGCAAGCAAAGGCTGCATGATGCTCTACCTCTAGACCCTTGCCTCGCTTCTGCTTTGCTTTGAGCCCAACTGAGACACAGCTCAGACAGCATACTTCTGAAAGTTCACTCTGAGTAGGAGAGAAAGGAGGGAGTTCTTGTTAGAGTGAGAGAATTTAATGGAGAGAATATCAAGGGGAAATGTAGAAAGAGAATTATAAAGAGAAAGTGTTTGAAAGTGACAGCGGTGGACAGGAAGAAAGGAGAAAGAAATAGAAAAAGATTTATCTTCGGAAAGGAGAGACAATAAAGGCTGCAATGAGAGTGAGAAACTGTGGGAATGAAAAGAGTAACGGACAACCTGACAGAGAGGCATTCAGAAAGTGGGTGTGTGGCTGCGTGCACGCGCCTGCGCACTCTCCCTCTCTGCATGTTTGTTTGATGAAGACTCTGCCGAACCGGTTGTGTTGCTGCAGGACAATGTGTGTCAGGCTCCATCAATATGACATGTCTTTGATGTGGAAATACAAGGAGCAAAAGCACAGCCAGCCTCAGTCCAGTCCCCAGCGGGACACAGCTACTGCTGTGCACGTGCATACATGTGTATCTGAGAGTGTTTGAGGGAGACCAAGTCCAGGCAACACCGCCTACTTCTACCTGTCGCGTGATGGTTGCCTTGCTGAACTTCTGCAGCTCGCACGTGGCTCTGCTTTTCCCGCCAGCTCCATCATTCTGTATCAAGTTTGCCTTTGATAACAAACATCAATAATAGATGTTTCATTTGATTCCAGCATACATTTATTTACAAGAGATTAGCAAAACTTTTTCCTGTACCCTAAATGATGCTGAGACTTGAGTATCAGTCTGAAAAAGTGTTTCAACCCTCCAACTTGAGAGTAGGGCTGCAACTAATGTTTATTTTTTATGTTGACTAATGTATTTGTAATTTTTTCGATCAATTGATTAATCGATTAATCATGATTATTTTGTGTTTCAACCTAATTGTCCTTTAAAATGTGTAGACCTTTAAAATTCAACCTGTGTGTTGCATTTTCAGTCCATTTACCCAGAGTTAGGCTCTCACCTCTGATTGGTCAGCACCGTGTCATATGAGCAGGTAACAGGGAAATTAAGTTGTTGTTTGTAGTACTGATTGGCAAGACTTTGGGCTTGCTATCTAACGTGTAGTTGCTTTGCTCTCTGTATGATCCTGCCTGACTTTCTCAGTTCTCCATGACAACATGTTTAGTTTCGTTTCTCTACATACGGTACTTCCACTTCGCTCATGCGCACTCCGCCCCTCCTCCTACCTGCTACCCGGTGAAGTTTGAGCATGATTGAGCTCCTCTGGATAAATGTCCTCACTTTTAAAATGTTAGGGAAGTTTTAATACTACTCTGTGACTCGTGTCCTGAAAAAAATTGAGAGCGAAGAAGACTCGCTAAATCATGTTATCAGGGGCTTAACACTTGAAGCTGTCAGGCTGTCCAAGCTGGAGATGCAGCGCCTCCGTCAGCACCCAGTGTCGTCGGGGCACAGAGATATTTCCGCATTAATATTCTTCATGTATGAACTTAGTGATCTTTTCCCATAAAAGTATCCAATGACGTGACGCATGATATGACAATAAAAACAATAATACGACACGTCAATGGTTAAATTTGCGTCGATGAACTTTTATTGTTGACGTAGACAATTATGTCAACTAATTGTTGAAGCCCTACTTGAGAGAAAGGTTTTTTTTATACCTACAGCTCTTTTTTATCATCTTACTGACGTCCTGCTGTCTTGCTTGTTTCAGGAAACATCTTTCCATTCCAAGCAATTAGGCCATGTTGAGAAGGGGAATTGAAAGCTGCATTTCTGACTGCTGTTGTGTGTTTTTTTTAGCTAAAGTACTTCACTTTAGTTTAGCTAATAAATGGCACTGCACCATATGGTGTTCTCCATGGTTGATTGGTCTCTAGACAGAGATTGTTCTTTACCTGTCTCATTCTAAGATAACCGAACAAACACGTCTCAAGTTACACCATAACTCTGTCAGGAGTTTGGAAGTTTAAAGATATCTGTCTTTGGCAAAGTTTTACTTTCACATCTCTCTGTCGGGCCCCTGAGTTTTCAACACGAGTGGAGCGAGGGGCAGGTGGACAAAAGAAGAGATAAAGACAGTCTGACAGAAGCATAGGGGATAAATTTGGTCCAGGCGGGTGGTGAGATGGAGACAGTTTAGGAGAAAGAAATAAAGATGAGTCCATCCATGGAGCTTTCGAATGAGCTCACAGCTAACAGTAATTCTGTGTTGTGGTACAAACCATTTTGCAGGAAGGTAATATAACCACCCTTCCTTGTCAGTGCTTCTCATACATATAGACACATCTGGATGCTTTATTTATAGCTGTAGAAACTGTGAGTTAATAGCTTGCCCGGGGACTGAGAAATCCCCTAGACTTCAACATAGATGTCTACAGAACTGACAGAACAAACACGCAACCAGCAACGTGGAGAAAAACTGACGTCCAGATAATAAGAGCAGCCTGCTTACAAACAACACTGTTCAACTGTTTAGCCCTGACAATCACAGGCCAGGATGATTGTTCCCATGATGCATTGAGGACTAAGCCGCTTCCTCAAGTAGGAAAGCATGCAGTAACACTGTACAGTCTGAGTCATGCTTCAGTTTTTTTCCACTGGGCAACATCTGCGTGGGGAACATTTATTCACATGAATTCAGGGAAGAGCCAGTTATGTGGTTCAAACTGTTAAGGGGATTATTATTAGTATTATTATTAGTATAATTAAAGCTCTTATCCACAATTCAGAGTGCAAAGGGACTTGCATTCTTGAGATCTGGTAAATGCCTTGAAAATGCTCAATATCCAGTGATGTCTTACACAAAAATATTGAAGAAGGTGCAATCCTGTCTTCATTTCTCAAAAAGAAGGAGCACTGTAACTAAAAGCCCCATCACCAGACTTTGATCTGACTCTTGGTACAGCTAAAAGACTTCCACCTGATGACCTCAAGGAGTGTGATCGGGCTGTAATCTGTGAGTCAGAAATGTACTGAGAAGCTGAGCCACAGGGTGCTTTACGGACTAATAATAGAATTTTGAAGTGACGTGAACAACGGCATATCCTTTATAACAAGTCTATACTGGGTCTGTTTCTGTCATACTTATATCAAGCAGAAGAGTACAGGTATGCTTCTCCCTCTGTGGGTTTTTTTCTACCATCTGTATCAAAGGTCAAGACAGAAATAAGGAAAAGGTGTGTGAGGGTTTGCTGCTCTCTCTGAGGAGATGACAGAAAGATCTGAACCAAAGGAATCTGTCTCACTGGAAGCTTTTGAATAACTTTAATGCAGATACATTTTGTTGGAACTGTTTCAATGAGATAAATGTATTATCTGGTTGATTTTTTTTCTTATAATTTTCATATGTTTTCATTGTTTAAAATATTTTTTTTTTACAACCAACTATTTTGGTATTGTTGTATTAGGGATCGATACAGAATTAGGTACTTTCTGTCAAAACTACCGAGTATGGATTCACATGAAATCAAAAGGTACCATGTTTAGGAACCTAAATGCATCCTTGTGACTGTGAGGGAGTGGAGGAGTAGGCGATTTTCCATGCTGGACATGAACACAGCATTGCAAGGGTTATATATTGAAGAATATGCTAACTTGAAACATTTGTATGCTTTATCATTAAACAAATTGATATTTTTTTACCACATGAACACAAAAAAGTACCCCAAATTGGTACCATTGAGTACCAACACCACTTGCCAGGTACCAGGCATCAGTACCTTATCTTTTCAAATGTGAAAGGTACCCATCCCTACTCTGTATGTAGGGCTGTTGCGTCTGTTTTACAAGCTGTGACAGTAGTGCTTATGTGTTCTGGTTAGGACCTTGAAATCAAGATTTTCAGTCTGAATCAAATCAGTCCTTTTTTCCCCCTAAATATGTCTTAAATGACTGTTATTATTTATTTAATTTTTAAATTATTTTAATTTTAATTTTTATTTATTTATTCTTTTTTTTTTTTACAATATTAAGTTAAATTGCTTAGTTAGAGACAACTTCCATTAAAAATGAATAAATGAATTAAATAATTTTTTTTTTTTTTTACAATTAAAGTACATGTCATCGACATTAAAATGAGGACAACATCTGTTCTCCTTTTTGCCGATCTCCCAGTACCTCTAATTTGTTCCTCCCCTCCTTATCGTTTGACTCCTTGTGTTTGTCGCTGAATTTAAGTCTCTTTTTTTAACACATTAAGTTCTAAGATCTTAGCAATTACTTTTAAGTGCTGTGACATCTTACTCAGCAGGACTCATGGCAAGACCTATCAAAATAAAGCCAAATTTGTGATAAATAATCCCTCATGAAAATGATAAGCTTTGAGCTATTTGAGGTTTTAAAGCTGCAATAAGTATAACCTCTCAGAAAGGAAGATGAAAATGATTGAAGACGCAGGGGGTGTTGGAAACTTTTACTGATGAGAACAACTAAGAGTGTGTGGTTATTTTCATACATATGTAAGCTTGTAAATGTGTTTCCAAAGAGTTGACCAGATGTGGGTTGTTTTGTTGTGAGAGGCTGTGTCATCCTCATCCCTACCAGGATGTGTGAGTCTTGGAGTGTCCAAGTGCAGTCTCCATGAGGTCAGTGGCTGCTGGGATAATGCTTAACTGATGCCGGCTGTCAATAGCCATTCACCGGGAGAAAAGTGCTCTGCCTGTTCAGTAAATTACACAGTGCGACGTGAGCTGTGAGGTTCAAAACAACCTGACCCCACTGTTGTTGGGAGAAACAATAGAACAATGACTGCAATCAGCTTTTTGCAGCAACCATCTGTGTCATGCTGCTGACTACAAAACACCTTTCCATTACTCCAGGGCTACAGCTATTAGCTCACCGTGCCATTGACTCCAAAGTGAGTTGAAGAGGTTATTATAATGGCACATTAGATTGTCTCTGACCCTTCTTTATCCAGCATTTTGTTTTGCTGACCTTGACATAGCAGGGCTTTCTAAATGCTGTAAAGCTTCTGGAGTGATCTATTCCAACAATGACTTGTTTTTTTTCACAGCTGGACATATTTGTGCAGTGTTGCTGTATTGCTGATTACAGCGTCTTTTTTTATGTGTTTGTTTGAGCTTGAGACGTTTACTCCTGCTTTTCCCTTAACTCAGTCTTTCTCACGGCTTCTGCAAGCATGCCCGAGAGCAGTATGAGAAACTGTCAACGATGCACAAGAACATGCAGAAGCTCTACGAGAGCATCGGCAGCTACTTCGCCTTCGACCCCCATGTGGTCAGTGTGGAAGATTTCTTTGGGGAACTGGCAAGCTTCCGCATCCTCTTCATGGTGAGTATATTGCTGTTTGTTTTCATGCATGTATATGAAAAACATTAATTTATCTCCCCTTCAAGAATAACACAAAAAATATTGACTTGAAGCCACCACCCACACCCACACACTTCCTCTTGCCTCTGCACATTGGATGTCAATGAACAGCCAGTGTATGATAAATGAGAACAAAACATTTTTGGTCAGCGCTTACACAGTTTCATCAAATTTTCAGAAGAGCATGACTGATGATAAAAACATCTGTAAACATTGTAGTGTTAAACTTTTATGCATGAGAGCCATACCATGCACAGATGCACAGGTGAGTATTTCTAGCTGCTATGGATTTGTGTGTGTTCCCAAAGCCTTAGTGTCACACATATTAATATGCTGAACAAACATCCAACTGCAGTGTTGGAGTATTTTAAGTTAACCTCTAACTTTCAAAGAAATATTACAGCGGGTTAAACAACTTCACTCATGCTACATATCCTAGTTTGATCAGAAGTTATGAATTACCATATGTTATATTTAGAAGCATTTTTAATTATCAGGGTCGATCACATCCACTACTTTCATCCCTGTAAGCACATTGTTATTCTCATCATAATCCATTCATAGTCAGAAGCTTAAAGGAGGCTAATTCTTGTTGTCTGATTTGTGCAGAGCTTTATGTAAAAAAAAGGCACATGAAAAATATTTTCCCCCAGAACAGATGGTGACTCTTTCAGCAGGATGCACTTTGTAGAAATGTTTAAGATCAGGTTGCACCATGCATATTGTCACTTTCATATGATCTTGTAGGTATTTCTCAAATTAATGGTGGTTTTAAAAAATAGCTTTTTACTTGTTTCCCCCCAGGGTTTCAAGTGTGAAACTGTTGTTGTTGTTTTTGAACACATACTCATGTCCTTTGGTGATCTCACTCCAAACGACACAGTGGCGTTGGTACCAAAGTTCCTTTGCTTTTGTGTGTTGGTTGGAGATACTGGTAGGTAAGCCATTTTAGAGTCCCTTAGGGCCTTGGGCAAAAATTTACAGGGGGGCCCTCCAAGTAGTGTCCATCAGCCTTATATAAAAAATGATCTGACATGAAGAAAAAATGTGAAAGGAAGCTGTTGATGCTCTTGATGTTTTTTTTCTTCTTCTTTTTGTTTTGTTCGTCACTGCCAGATGGATAGATTCGCTTTATTTTGAAAGGCCTCCTCATTTGTTTTGGTAAGACATACCGCTTCTTGCTGTGAGAGCAAGAGATAGAGGTGGGGCCCCTTTAGGGAGTTCTGTGTAGGTCCGACACGGTCATTGCAAGCTCTCCTCATAGTTACTGTCACTGCTCTACAGTGATTCAAAGTTGGTCGGCAGTCTAGGGCCTCCTCATGGCTTGGGGTCCCGAGCACATGCCTGCCTTGCCTGTTACTGGTTGAGGTACAACTGAGAAGCTTGTTAAAGCTACCATGAGGCATTGTCCACCTAAGAATGGAATGAAGACTGAGACTGGGTCTGACAAACTTAAAATGATTAAAAAAAAAAAAATCCTTTTATTTGGGGTTAAAGCTGTCGTTTCTGTAAGACTTCCTGCTAAAATAAAAAAAAAAAAAACCTTCCCTCTGATTGGCCAACCCTCTTGAGGCCTATTGAAGGCAGAGCTATGGGGAAGATCTTGGTGTTTGAGGCCGCCCCTTCCAATCTGTCATGAACCAGTAAGGAGATCCTTATGGGATGACCTCATTATTTCAGCAAGTCTTGTGAAGATTTTGTTGTAAAGATCTTGTGCTATTTTTAAAGCAGACCATTTGGAGCAATTTACAGACAGATCCAGGGATTTCTATGACATGTGAATATGAAGTAGTTTTAAAATCTGCACATTCAGTATCCATATAGGCTTTTTTTATAAATATAAGAAAGCATGATACCCCCTCTTTAAGGATTTTCAATGACTGGTACATGGAACTTTATGTCCTCGTCACTGTCCACAACACCCATGTTGGCTTGCAGCAGACTTTGTCAAGCAATTAATCAAATGAAGCGTCATGTGAACTTAACCATGAAAGCGTTTGAGGTTTTAATAACAGCAACCTCGTGCTGGGTTTACAGTATCCAAGCAGAGGATCTGCCGAGAATAATTGCTTACTTTAAATGAGAATAACCAATGTCGAAGAAAGGCTACTGGCTGTCTAAGACAACAGAGTCTCTAAGAATTGCTCATTAATCTTCATTCTGCCTTGCTGGCATCAACGCAGTAATAACATGATGCTCTAACTTGTGTAATCACGTCAGTAGCTTGGAAGGCACAAACTAATAGTGGCATTATGTAAGCAGTTGCATGGCCAAGAAACTGTGGACATAAATGAAGTGGAGTGTACAGGCAGAGGAAAAAAATTGCAGAATGGTTTGACTTCTGCAATGCTCTGTAGTGCTGCTCTCCTCCCAGTGTGGTGCACAAGGTCAGCAAGTCTCCAAACTGGTGTAGACAAGGATACAACCTCAGTGAGCTTGGGTAAAACAGAAAATCACTCCAGTTATTCAATTTTAACAACAAAAGGCTTAATTTTCATAATCAAAAAAAAAGAAAAAAAAAAAAAAAGGGGGGGGGGGGGGGGGGGCATTAAATTCACAATTAGCAAAGGAAAGTGATGCATTTTAGAAATTGATGTCGGTCAAGCACTTAAAACAAAATTATTTTCAAATATACCACAGCTTGTATTTTTAGAGACGCTCCTTTCCTGTGAATATCTTCAAGTCCTTAGACTGTAACCCAGGCTTCCTGAAACAATTTTCAACCTTTCGTTAGAGCTTAAATTACCCACCCAACGTCACTATGCCATCACCAGGGTTATTTTCAGATCACCTCCATAGCTACAGAGAAAAAAATATATAAAACTGCTTCCTGAAAGAGATCAACAAGAGCAGAAACATTTCCCCTCCCTGTGGTCTGATTGTCCATAAAGATGTGTGATTTTTGGCCCAATCAGCTGCCAGTTTCAGCTCTTGGGGAGACGTCAATTCCTTCATCCAGAAATGCTAGAAAGTTTTTCTTTTTTTTTTCTTTTTTGGTGTGGGAGAGCAGCACCATGTTTCCGGCCTCCTATTCTTCAGTCTTTGTATTCCCTTGGTTGGCCCTGACGTGCTTTCTGGTCCTGCTTTCAAGCCATTTCACTGTTTTTTGCAAGATTGTAACCGCATTCACCTGCTGTGAGATTTCCTCCCATATGTCATGTTTTAGTAGGTCATAAAGCAACTGTGTCTGCTAGGAATTTTTGTGTATCTCGCATCAGTGGCATAACCTCCTTTTCTTTACTGCTTTTAACTCTGTTTTGCTTTCTTCAATGCCATGTTTGCCTTGAAGGTTATGAATAGAGGTCCCTTCATGACGAAAAAGTCTCTTCAAGTTTTTAATTTTTTTTTTTCAATATTGAAATGATTTCTTGACTTGTTTGAAAATGAATTTTGCAGTCACTCGATGACTCAAATTCAGCTAAAGTATTGCTTTGGCTTTAAAAATAGCAAGTATTAAAGAGGGGGTATTGTGCTTCTTTTCAAGGCCTTAAACTTTCCCTCTGTTACCATCATAGTAGCTCAAAAAGAGTAATAGCTCAAAAAAAATTCTCACACTGGTATCTTAAAAGACCCTTATTCCAGCCGCTACCTGAAACACTTCATTGTAGCTGGTGTCTCTTTAAAGTGATACTCTGGGATGGAACAAGTTGGGTCCTATCACAAGGTTTTGGGCAGAAATTACCCCTACAGCAGTGTTTTTGTGCAGCAGAAGCCCAGGGCGCACGCACCAAACACCCCCTCCCTGCTCCTCTGCCGGTTTCCTCTGCACTCAGACGGCGCCATATTTTACTTGACCAAAAACACAAATAAACGGACTCCTACCGAAAAAATCTGATATCAGTCTGCATTAACGCTTTATTTAGAGAATTTTCAGCACATTACTTTCACACAAAAACACCGCTAAATAAGGCTCTAGTTCTCATCGTGTCTCTTCGTCCTGGCAGACTACCTGCGTTTGTTTATATCTGGCACGCCGTGCGCACACGGATACACTTAGCAGCAAGCGCCCCTCGTAGCCAGCTGTGGCTCGGCAGCGGCGGTAGCGCCGTTTTACGACACGATGAGAACTAGAGCCTTATTTAGCTGTGTTTTTGTGTGAAAGTAACGCGCTGAAAATTCTCTATATAAAGCGTGAATGCAGACCGATATCAGATTTTTCCGGTGGAAGTCCGTTTATTTGTGTTTTTGGTCAAGTAAAATTGGCCCCGTCTGAGTGCAGAGGAAACAGGCAGAGGAGCAGGGAGGGGGTGTTTGGTGTGAGCGCCCTGGGCTTCTGCTGCACAAAATCACTGCTGTAGGGGTAATTTCTGCCCTAAACCTTGTGATAGGACCCAACTTGTTCCATCCCGGAGTATCACTTTAAGGCTTCCCACTATTTGCCAGCTCTCTGGAAGCCCATCAGGGACAGAGCCATGGGAAGACCTTGGTGTTTGAGGTCCACTTCTTCAATGTACCATGGATCTGTTGTAGGAGTTCTTGTGTGGTGACCTCATAAACTCCCGAAGTCTCATAATGATCTTGTGAAGATTTTGTGCTACTCTTAGAATAGACCATTTTGATCAGCTTTCAGATAGATATGCAGATTTACGCTATATGTGAATATGTGGTGGTTGGAAAATGTGCAAAAGTTAAATATTACATTATTGTTAAATATTAACATCAAGCATTGATAATTCATATGCAGTTTTGTTGTATTGGAAAATATATCACCCCTCTTTAACATAAAAGGGATTACTTTGAGAAAGTAGAATGGTGTTAATTGTATAATGGTAACGGTTTCATCACTGAATGTCAGAGTTAATCTTTAAAAGGGGGAAATTCAGCATGCAAATGTTACCAACATGGTTCCATACCAGGCTGCGATGCTATGTTGTTGTTTTGTTTGTTTGTTTGTTTGTTTTGTTGCACTGTTTTTCATGTGCCAAGCTCATCCAAAATACTGTGGATGTGAAATGCTCCACTCTTCACTCCTCAGCCATTCAACTCTGGGAAATTGATGTTGTGTCCAAGCATAGCATGAAAACACATTATTATAACATCTCTGACTAGTTTTAGAGAACTTAATTTGTCAGGAGCCAATTTTCTCATGGATTTATGTCAACAATGTCAATAAGTTGCTACAGCCATAATAATGATTTTAAAAACTCATAACTGCTCACAGCAACAGTTCAATTCTTACAAATTATTTGTCATTTGTTTCTTACAAGAAACAAGTTAAACTCAAGTATGTTTCCTTTTAACACTTCGGATACTTTTATTTTCACACAAACTGTAGTTTGACATTGAAGGACTTGCAGCTTTTGAAAAGATCATACCTCAATGTTTTTCTTACACTCTTTTTTGTCAAATATTGTGTTTAGATTAGAATTTTCCCCAGCATTTACTCTGGATTAAATTACCCTGGAAGAATATGTGACTTTATTATGTGTATGAGTGCAACTAGTTGTAGGATTTGACTTCTAAGTTCTTGCTTTAAAAACAAATTGTGTAAATCTAGAAGTACAGACTTGTGCTAATTGTAGTATATGTGATATTGAAATAGGCTCACAGTGAATATTTTCCTCCTACCAGCATTGCACTCCAGCTTCCAATAGCATTGACCTCAGAAGACTGTGTGATATAAACCTCAAGAGAAAAACATATTTTCTTAGATACTTTTGAACTTAGAACATTGTTTCACAATTAGTTCTGATTAAGAAATGCCTTCTCGCTGACTTTAGAGCTGTAATAAAAAAGTTATGGCAGATTAGAATATATTATTTTAAAGTAGAAATGAGGAGAGTGTATAATGTCAGAGTCGAGCTGATAAAGAGTCTTGGCCAAGCTTCTTAACCTGTTAAACATAGTTTCATTACTTTGCAGCTCCACGTGTGTGTACGTGTGTGCATGCGCTGTCACTGCGGGGCATTGCAGATCTTCCTGGATTTTGTGAGAGGTAATGAGTCTGGAGAGGAGGTTAAGATGTTCAAGTCCCAAAGTAGATGAAATTGCATTTTACTTTCCACCTGAGGGCTTAAAATATTTCTCTGGGTTGCTGGGAGAAAGTTCCAGTAAAATGTATGAAATTTCCGACGATTAAAGTTTGAGGTGTTGGGCATGTTCTTGCCACTGTGATGTTTATTTCCTCCAATGTACTTCAGCACTTCTTGTCAAGTGTGTAATACTCCCTAAAATATTAACAATGTCTTCTGTAAATGTACAAATAGAATGCACAAATATGTCCAATAGGATTTCAATTACATCGGAAGGAAAACAAAAGTGTCTGCCTCCAACAGTAGTTTTTTTTTTTTTTTTTTGAAAGAGAGGAGAGAGAAATGCACACAGGGCAAAGAGACCTTTTTTCAAAAGTTAATATTAAGATTATATTGAGGTAAACACCACATCAACCCAGAGCATAGAGAGCAGCCCTTTTTCCTGAGTAAACAAGTTAAACATACACTTAATAGTCTTTGCTTTTCAACAACCTACAGTCAATCCATCCCTCCTGGCACCGCCCTGAAAATTCCCTGTGTCAGGATGATGACACGGTGTCTGAGGCAAGCTCTCAGTCTTCACAATCCATTAATGTGAATGGCAAGGTCTCCTTGTCTGAATCCTTCTCCTCTCTTTCCTCTGATCCCCATCTGAAACCAGCGTTTTATTCCTGCTGATCAAAGTGCTCCAGCACAAAACACAGCACTCCCTCAAGGATTCCAGAGTTGCATATCTCCAAAAGAGGCATCCACCCAAGAAAATAAATTATTCTCTCAAGCAAATAGCTGCATATGAATATTTTATCACTGATTTAAACTTTCCTGCTATGGATAAGGGAAGGGAAGTGAGTGGGATAAAGTGTTGTGGTGTGCTTGAAAATGGGGGGGCTGGTTATAAGTTAATGTATTCATATAAAAACAATCCTTTAATCACCACATTCTTCAGATATTATTTATAGTTTTTGGCTCCTCAGCTCTGCTGACAGAAAGGCTAATCCCATCTGCTTGCAGAGCACAAGAAATCAATGCTTGTTTCTACTTGGAGGTTGTTTTTATTTTCTTACCCTGTGAAAACAACTGAGCTAGCATCTTTGCCAGCTTCCCCCTCAGCTTTTTTTCTTTGTCAGTGAAAGATCCTTTTGGGGGGGTGTCTGCTAGTTATTTGACAAAGTCGACCTACATCAGCCATTACTGATTTGTTCCAAATGGCAAATCTAATGAAAAGTGTGACTCCTTGGCTGCTAATGATTAAAAGAAAGGGCCCTGAATTTAACTTCTTGATATTCCTTGAATGCCTCAGACTTTTATTTCAATATTGAGACATTGGATTGTAAGACTCAGACAAAACATCTTCCCTCGCTTCCTTCTGTTTCTTCTGCCCTGTGTAATGCATTCACAGCACAAAGCAGCCGCACTATTAAAGAATTCCATTGCAATACAGTCACCCTAAATTGCTTTTACTAAAAAGCAAGGTCTTAATGCACCCGACCGACATGAGGCATTTGAGTAAACGCACTGACAGACAGTCCTCACAGAACTGAATGTAACTGATAAGAGAATCCATTAACTCTATTTTCCTTCTGTTTCATTCTCCTTCTCTCTCTCCCATCCCATTCTCCTATTTTTCTCCCGTGGCCAATGAAATATTATTTGATTTCAGCACATGGAGTCAGTATTGGAAGAGTCCAACAAATTTGTTAATTTAATGCTGCTGCCATAGTCTGAAATAGAGTACCAGTGAAATGCAATCGCAGGCTCTGTATGTGTAATCCTGACCAGGAGCATTGGGGATGAGGATTTTTTTCCATTAATGAGTTATCAAAGCGCAGCAGATGGGCTGGGATGAGCGAACAGTCTTCCTTGTTAATTGAGTGACTTTCTAATAAGTCCAGAAGACCCAGACCGGGCCTGGAAGTAGCAGGATAGAGCATCTCGGAGATTAATATCATGATTTGTGTGTGTCCACTTTTCAGCCCATTTGATATTTCTAGAGCTTGCTAATTCCTTCACAATATGACAATAATTAACATAATCAGGATGAAGATGACGCTTGAGCAGAACCACTCTCTCCACCTTCATGCTTTTGTGTTTCCTCACTGTTTTTACTCTATGCTGCTTTGACACAGGCATAATAAAATCAATGAATTTCAAGATCACCTCCCAATGCAAGAATACATCCATACCACTGAGCAGAAGTCTCACAATCTGTAACCTATAACTTCTTGAAGCCATGTCCCTCCCTCCACATCCTGGCACACAGAGTAACAGATGGCTAATAAACACATTTGCTGCTTAAAGCCCAGGCGCTGTAGTGTTTGTAAAATTCAAATGAGATAAAGCAGTGACACTCTCTGTGTGAGATCACTGGTGCAACAGAGCAGTTGGAAATACTCATTGCTCCCTCATCGGACCGGCAAACTTGTATGCAAGGGAGGGGAGCCGTGCTGTGGGAGATGTATTGTGCTGTGCAGGGTCAAGGAAGAACAGCAAACACATTTCATGAATTATTGAAAGAACAGACCTGGATAGGGAGAATGCTGCATAGCCTCTGTGCATAGATTGGACCTGTAGGTTGCACAGCATTCCATTTTCCAGCCAGGTAGAACTCGAGGAGTACTTCTAATCTCCATCTTAGACACACCGCAGGCCATCAGTGTGACACGCACTCACTCCATCTTGTGCCCTCTAAGAGCTTACTTGTTGCTGACAAGCCCATCTGGCGTTAGAGTGCTAGTGTGCAGAAAAACACATTTTATTTTGTCTCTGCATACTCGAACTTTAAATTTACATACTGAACGAAGTAAATTGTGTACAGTCTGTACACCAGAGGGGATCAGGGCTCAGTGCCAGCTCTAAACATTTACCATGGACTGCACAGTACAGTGCTTTATTAAAGGTCTCTTGGTGGGATTGAGAATCCAACTGTCTGACATGGGAGAAATCGTAGGAGAGAAATGTTTGGACATGAAGTCAGCCAGAAGTGCTGTTTAGCACCTACATTTTGTCTGCACTTCAGGTTTTCAAACTATCTTTCAACTTTGTTCATTTTCTAAAGCCATAAGACCAAGCCTGGGTTTAATTGGAGTCTACATTTCTAGGATCATTTTTGATTTTGCCCAGAAGTTGTTGCTTGTGGTGTTCTTTCTGTAATGGTCTTCAGAATAACTAGTTTTAATGAAACTCCTGGAAACTCATCAAATTTTAGATTATGGAACCATTTACCAATGTTAGTGTGGAGAAATGGCAGGTAGTGAGAAAGTGTAATGTGTCCACTTAGGCTGGCTGGCTCTGAAAGCAGAGGAATCTATATTACATCTCTTTAAATCAGAAATTAATACTTAATATATTATATGTCAAAACACTGGGATGAATTATTCATAATAGATTTAAAGGATAACAATGGTGTGTGAGATATAATTTTGACTTACCAGTGGCATGGCTGTGTTAGCTTAAAGAGTGTGTAAGTGTGTAAGTTAGGGCTAAAACTCTCCTCAGCTCTGCCTCTTTCCTATTTAGATCAGGGTATTGTGCTATTTTTAGGCCAGATAATGTTTCTCTGGTACTTCTGTTGTGGTTTTACAAATTTTAGAGTTCAAAAATAACCATGTTTTGTTTTTGTTTTTTTCATACTTGTGTTTTAGAAAACCCTTCTTTTGGTCTCTGTCTGCAATGTTGTAGCTACTGTCTCTTTGAAGGCTGATTTATGCTTGAAACGCCTGGGGGGTCCGCGCAGCTTCGTGACATAATTTTTGCACCTACGTCCCCTTGCGCAGTCCTTTTCACGCAGAAGATTTCTGCACCGCACACACTCGAGAATTTCTAACCTGCCGGATGGCGACGTGCGGACAAGTTGGCGGAGGAACAGGATCTCCTAGTGGTGGAATTGCAGAAATTCAGGCATCTGTGTGACTCTTCATACATAGATTACCGTGTCAACCGAGTGATAAATTATTCATGGCGTATATTGCAGCCGTTCTCGGCAGAGAAGAGGAATCAGTGAAAAGCACCTGGAAAAATCCCTGGGACAGATAAGTTATGTTGTAAACAAAGGCAAACTTCTCCGACTATCGTTTATTACTCTGGTAGAGGTACGTTTGTGATACACCGCCCCCTGCAGTTTTGGAATGGATACCAATGGACGCCGTACAGGGTGTTAAAAAGCATAAAAGCCTCAACGAATCTCTTGCGCGGATCTTGTGTGTCTCACTACCCCGCGTCACGTTTGCGCAGAAAGCATAACACAGCCTTAAGGCTCCAGAACCCACTTTCCTCTGATTGGCCAGCTCTCTGGAGGCCTGTTGGTGGCAGATCTATGGTTGAGGCTCCCCGTAATGTTTGAGGCCAACTTCTAAAACACGTCAAGGAGCAGTTAACTAATCCTTTTGTGATGACACCAACATTCTCTCAAGTTTTGTGAAGCTTTTGTCAAGATCTTGCACTATTTTTAAGGAAGTTTCAGACTAATTCAGCAACATTTGATTGAATGAGTATCAGTTTGAAAACCTGCACATGTTCAAGAACATCCAGTATTCTTGCTTAATAATCATGTTTAAAATATGGGAACACATAATACTCCCGCCTTAAGGTTAACCCAAAGGTAGGCTGAGTCATACGTTTTATTACAGCCACCGCCATTGTTAGGCCTCAGCTAGGCTATTCAGAAACAAATGGATGATGTCACAGAGACCATGTCTATATTTAATACAATAGGTCTGAGGACTTGGCCATCGTATGACCAAATTGGTTCCTTATAGATTTTGGAAGCATTCCCAGTATGGAAAGTGGTTATGCTTGCAGTTTGAATACCATGGAGCACTGCGTCATTGACCTTGTCCATATCCTCTGAGGTCTGGTCAATTTGTACTCTTTTTGAGATTTCATACTTTGCAAGAAAACTGTCTTCATTGAATGATTGGCTGCGGTTAAAACATATTTATATGATTTTCCAAAATATTCATAATACAGCTATTAAGTTCATTTAGCATTCATTGGATGCAAAGGAAAGCTCCACTTCTTAAAAAAGGCCATGAGACACTGAGCTCTCTGCTTAGCCTGACTCTCATAAAAGAAAAAGAAATGAATAGAATAAAATTAAAGTGAGGCTATTGCATCATGCAGTTGTAATACATTATATCTTGAGTGATATTCTTAATTGGTTTAAAAATGTTTGGTCATGCCTCAACACCATAAAAGTTTCCTCAGCTGGATGGTAGGCTTTTGAACAAGATAATGTTTCACATTACATAGCTGATTTTTATAATTGAGCTCACATTGAGTGGCACCATAGCCGTGGTGATACTCCTCACTCTGGGACTGATGACTTCAGTATTGAAGCCAGAAATATCTGGTTTACATGGTCACCTGAAACCAAACTGTAAATACTGCACAGAACAATCCTGATTTGAGAGGAATGAGCTCCTTTGTGTCCTGCTCTGATGAGATTTATGTCACGTTTCCCACACTGGAGATTACTTTTGAAACCACATCTCAAGAGTATTGTTTATCTCTTGTTTGTCCTCCTACCATATACAGAGCTCACAAGAAAAAGGAGATTGGAACAATCAGTTGTTGCCAGTGGCAAAGTGGGGACCGTCAAAGTGAAAAAACAGAGCTGTGAAACATATTTGTTGCCATGGTAATTAGTGGTGCTGTGTGATTAGAGCTACATAATTACATTGCATAATCATGTTTACAGTCAGAATTAGTTGTTTGTTTAAAATAAGTTTTGCCGGCAGGATTTTATTTGTAATCTGCATAATTTATCTACCAACTCATGCTTTAGATGTTCAGCAGTGCAGGGGGATTACTTCCAAAATGAATTCAGAGAGAGAGGGGGGAAATCACTGTAACCTCTGCTGCCCATCACTGAACTACATAACAACATGCACAGGTTAACTCTTACTGTGCCACATACTGAGCATAGCTTTTTGACAGAGCTGGTGCCAGTGCCTGACTTAGCACTGGTTCTTTGTGTTTCCTCTGACAAAGCACAAGCTTCAGGTGCTCAAGACTGGTGCTCAGCAAGCATCAATCCTTTGCTGGGCCTGAGCAAAGCATCAACTATGTCAGGAGCTGGAGCGGAGTTACCAGGGTTCCAACAATTGATGGTGGAAAAGGAAAAAAAAAGAAAGAAAACTTTTAAAAAGAAAAGCAGTCGACTGAGTCAGCTGTTGTTTGGTTGAAGTTTTTCATTAAAAACTTCCAGATGCTAACGCCTTATTGGAAAACTCAACACTGGTTACTGTTGGCTGTAACCACACCACAAAACAACAACTCCACTCTGTGTAACTGAACGCGTTCCACACAACTCCAAGTAAAAAAACACACGACAAACAGGCTTTGGCAGCTGGATGCTTATCACTGGTGATGCATTCACTGGAGCCTTGTAATTTTTAAGCACACAACCTCCCATTTTCATAGTAACACATTCCCCTTATCTAAAACAAGCCGCAACCTCTGGTCTAAAAATATGAGACCATGCAGAAGTGCTAAAATCTGCTGTTTCTTGAGTGTCCACTTGAGGCTGGCTCCAGAAGTACCAGAAGTTTCAAACACTTAAAAAAAATTTTTTTTTCAAGGCAGACATTAACCTATCTACAGCCTGGTTCTAAAAATATCTCCTGTCTGAATCGCTAGGTTTACTATGGGTTTATGGAGGCTGATTTTTTTCTAACTGGGTGGTTCAGAGGATATAAAGATCGCAAGCTCGCCCAATTAAAGGCACAGCTCAGGTCACGTGACTGATGGACACCATTTTGCTGTACTCGAAGCCCTTGCCACTTCCAATATGTCCAATTTGCTTCATTTTCTGCTTTCAGGAACAGATGGGTGACGTTGAGGAAACTATGTCCATGCTTTATACAGGGATCTAACACTAACAACTAGGCCTGCACAATATATCGTTTGAACATCGCAAAATGCACATGTGCAATAGTCACATCCCGCATGTGATGTGACTATCGCATTTCCCCCATTTATTTGAGAAATGGGAAAAAAGCAACTGAAATTGAAACCTATTCTATTTTGTACAGAGACATGGCCTCCTGGATCCCTTTCATATACAGCAATCTTCATCATTCACAGATAAACCCCCTTAGCCTGGATAAAACGGTATTATAGGAATACAATGGTGTCATTGTGAGTCAACCAAATTCTTCCCAAACAGAGATATTCAAGTCATCTGGTGAAAATTCTTCTTTGTTTAATATCGCAATATATATCGCAAACCCCCCAAAAATCACAATGTCAGTTTTTTCCAATATCGTGCAGCCCTACTAACAACCCATCAAATCCAGTACAGTGGTTTACTGGGTCCACCTTGGCGCCTCGCTGATTGAAAAGAAAACTGTTTCTTAAAAAGAACTTGATTAGAATGAACCAAAGGGCAACATCCGGTTATTTAAAATGAAGCTTATGTTAAAGAGCTACAAGTTGCTGTTCATTGAGGATCTGCTTGAGGCTGGCTCCAGAAATACCAGGAGTCACATACACACCTAGCCATAAAAATGGACTTTTAGTGCTTTAAAAGGTATATTTGCAGCCTGGTTCAAAAATAGGTTGGGTCTAAATCGCTGATTGCACTATCGGCACACACTGTACGGTGAGTTATTTTTTTTCTAACTCTGCGGTTTAGACGTTATTAAGATAATTTGATTGTCCAATCAGAGACACAGCTCAGGTCACGTGACTGACGGGCGTTCTGTAGCTGTTCAAAAATAAACTCACAGATGAGATCATAGCAAATGTGGTGGCATCCGCGGATTTGCTTCATTTCACGGTTTCAGGAACAGACGGGTGACGTCACGGAGACTACGTCCATGTTTAATACAGTGTATGGAATGAACTAAGCCTGTAATGCGTAATAGAGTGAATCATTGTTTTTGTTCATACAAGTGTTAATAACATGTAGCTGAGCATTTAAGTGTGGGTTATTATAACCTCTATGATACATAAACACTCACATTTAGCTCTCTCTGTCTATTATCCCAACTTTAATTTTCATTACCCTCATCATCTCTCATTCTCTCACCCCCTCGTTCACTCCTTGTCCTTGTCATCCGACGGGAGACTCTGACAGTGAGGCCCTGTGTCCTTGCACATGGAGCAAAGCTCTGCTATTGACTGGCATGATGAGCTGCTCTTTCCTTGTTCCTTCCTTGCAATCCCTGTAATCCCTCTGTCTTGGCTGCCAACACGACACACGTACACACACGTACACACACACACCCACACACACACACACACACACACACACACATCAGGACCACAGGGGCATTAGGGTGGGGGTTGGAAGTCAGTGGTGGGGAGCTACTGTCACCACTTATTACATCAGTGCAGTGAGAGAGCCGTGCTTTCACTTACCGACACACACTCACACATATGCACACATAAAAGGGGTGGGACATCTCAGATGAGCAGGAGAACAAAGGTTTCCATACATGCCCACAAAGTAAGCATGTACACACACATATACAGTACATACCAACACCTGTGATGGCTCCTGCCAAAAGCTGTGCCACAGGCCTGGGATGTGAGAGCATTTTGTTGTCTCCAAAGGTCACATAGTTGCATCTTACTCTCTGTTGGCACCAGAACAAACTGACACATTTGTAAAGGCTGTATCTGTACCGTTGATTATCTCTCTTTCTCTGACTCCTTCCTGACATTTCAGCCGGTCACGAAGGACGAGGAGGATGATATCTCTGTCTCCCTCCTCTGAGATGAGCTTCTGTACATTTCTTTCTTCACGCACCAGCAAAAGAAATATTGTAGCACTGCACATGTGCGCGATGATTATTGCTCTTTCTAAGTCATGCATGAAGTGCGATATTGATGTATTATTGACAACACATCAGCTTTGTGATATTGAAAATATGTAAAGCAGAGCAGATGCCTTACAGACAAATAGGCTTGTATTAAAAAAGCCCATAAATGTGCCGTGATATATTGTTTATCCCAGGAGCTTATCTTTAAATATCAAGCCCTCTGAATGAGAATTTGCTCATGGCATGCTGCTGCTTTTGATACAGTAGTGAAGACGCTAAAAGAGAGATGGTGGCAGACGCTGAATTTTGATTTTTATCTTTCTCTATATGCTTGTGTGTGTGTGTGTGTGTGTGTGTGTGTGTGTGTGTGTGTGTGTGTGTGTGTGTGTGTGTGTGTGTGTGTGTGTGTGTGTGTGTGTGTGTGTGTGGCTCATCAGGAAGCGGTGAAGGAGAACCACAAGAAGAGGGAGATGGAGGAGAAGATCAAGAGAGCCAAGCTGGCGAAGGAGAAAGCCGAGCGCGAGAAGCTGGAGCGCCAGCAGAAGAAGAAGCAGCTGATTGACATGAACAAAGGTATGCCACTTCTCGCCGTGCCACCACAGAGACAGACAGACAGAGGCAGGGAGGCAGGTGGGAGGATGAGGAGGGTGGGAAGAGGGGGTTTTACGGAATTGTGCTTCACAGAGTTCAGATTTGAACTCTAAAAGAAGAGGATAATGTGCAAGCAGGAGAGGGAGTCTTCTTTTTCAGCTGTGCAGAAATCTGAGAGATTCTCCCACGGCCTTTACTCTGCAAACTGGGGGCTGATTATTCCACGTTTAGTCCACTGGATACAAAAACATTATAAGCGTCAATGCTGGAATATTGGCATAATTACTTTTAATTGACAAGAAAAGACATCAAAAAGGTGGTGATGCTTGTTGGAGACTTTGTGGGTCTGAAGGAGCTGATCTCCTCCACATATAGTGGGATTAAGTGGAAACAGATTCATCAACATAATAGTTATGCGTTTGGATTAGACATTCCTTTTAAGTGCGAAACTGTGTACCTTGGTGATTTATTGTCCGATAAAAAATGATAAAAACTACTTGGTTTACTATTGGCAGCTAGTAAAAAAGCCGTGACTAGGAAATGGTTTAAAGCAGATCTACCCACCATAGATGAATGTATGGAAATTGTGCATGCAACATTTTCTCTCACAACAAGACAAGTTTTATAAAATGTGGTCTAAATGGACTGAGTACTGAGTAAGATCAGACTTTAACTGACTTTAGTTATGAGTTTTTAAGATAAACCCCCTACACATTGTTTTTTTATTTTTTTTATTTGATCTAGAAGTGGTGAGTTCCCCACTTCTGTGGTTCATGTTATAATGTATACTGAAACCACCTATAGAGGGATTATTTGTTTATCAACAACTTGAATGCAGAAGCACTACGGAGTATAATGGTTTGTCAATTGACGTGAAGGAGTTAACCACCAAAAAACGCATTTTTAAACTAAACATCTTAAGTTATACAGATGGTAAACTGCTCCCAGGTTTGTGAAATAGCAGTGAGTGGATAAAAGAGATCAGCAAGTGGACAGATATAAGGTGGGTAGACGTTTTTAGCAGAGAAATCCAGCGTGTACCCAAAGAGCAATTTAAACACACAACTATCACTCGATGCTCATGACTGCATTATCCGTGGACACTTACCAAACTGTGACATACCAGGACATAAATTATGTCAATAAATCAGAAACCCTCCAGAAAAGGACAGACTGCTGAGTCTGAGACCCGGTTCATAATATAAGAACCAGAAAACTATGTCCAGAGTCAATTATTTACCCGCAGACATCACTGGTGTTTCAGTGTAAAGTGTGACCCTGTTAACTGGTAACTCTCTGCCATAAATCACTGATTCTGTCGGCTGAGAGTCAGCAGTTAGCATGGTGCTGTTGCTCTGTGATGGTCAAAACTTGATAGACATTGCGTCTGTTGTATAGTATAGTTTCTAAAAACTGACCACAGAACAACCTCACATTTTTATGCTGAAAACAGGTTGAATTTAGTGTTTAAAAAACGCTAACTCGTCTGAATGAATGGAGCTAAGCGCTGCTTCTGCGGTCAAGATGCATGCGCATCTTTATGATGACATGGACTGATAACCCCTCTACAAGGGAAAAAAAAAAGTTGGGAAAGCATTATGGAAAAAGTCACTCAGACTTTCTGCACTAGTCTGATGGATACTGAAAGCCATGTGTAATGGGGAATAAAATGTGCTTTTCCTGATAAAAGGGAATTAAAAAAAATTAAAAGAAAGAAAGATAGTCAAATGTAAGGATAAACTGCTGAGGTTGACTGAAAATCGAGCCTGAATGTTTCTCTATACATCCCACTTGCATTTTGATTGTGCTGTTGTTATCCATTTATCGCTGCTTGTGTGCAAGCCATACGACAGTGAATAATTATTCCTCCAGTCAGAGCCCGTTTGCGGGCAGCATTCTATATTTATTGTTGTGAATCATTGGAATCACTCTATTGTCCTCCAGCATTGCCAGTAAACCGGGTATTGATTAGTGTAAGTTGCAGTTGTTCAGACATGAAAAATTAGAGCAACAGTGCTGGGTGCCTGTGTCTAGTTATGCCAATGACATTGTGAAGGAATTTCAAGCCCGAAGGGGCTTGTGCAAGCAGTCAGTGTGTTCTTTTGTCCATTTTTTTGACAAACAGACTGGGATTTCTTCAATTCACCAGCTTCTAAATGTCAGCGTCAGCCAAGGACCCCTCTGTAGCTCAGCCATTGTGGGAAATGTGACAAGACAGTCCTCAGTATGCCACAAACTCTCCAAGATAATTGATGCATGCGACAGTTTTTTTTTTTCACTTTCTTTTTTTTTTTTTTTTTTTTGTGCCTGAGCAGTGACCTCTTTGAAAGCTTCACTTTTAATAATCCAACATGGCTGAGCTGCAGGAGTCTGTCTACTCCCTTCTCTCATTCTGGCTAACCAGATGGAGAAGGAGAGAGAAGTAGGTATGATATTAAATATTTCTGCCAGAGCAGATTTTGATCTGGGTTTCTGAATGCCATAATATGACTTGCATGAATAAAACATGAGGGTGACATGGGCAACGTCGCCTGCAGCCTTGGAGATAGCGGGGATTGTCCTCCACACCAACACCTCGCTCCTCGGACTGTCGCGATCACACTGACCTTGGCAGTTATGAAATGCATACTTTTAAATTCAGGATATGCTAAACCCTGGCTGCTTTTCCCCCCATCCTGTCAAGGTTCTTACCTGCATTGACTACACATTTTCATTAAGCCTTGAATAGTTCCTTTTTGTGTACTAACTTGTCTCTGTATAAAATGCAATCAGAGAGAGGACAATCAAATGCTGAGCACTTAAAATGGATGCAGTGAATGGAAATGAATCTGAGCCAGAAGCAGGTTGAAGGTTACAGCAGCTTGGTGCTGCGCCTGTGTTCTCTCTCTGTTTCTCTTTTTTTAAGCTGTTTGGTTGGAACACACATAGCAGGATATTCAGGGTTTTTCTTGTTGCACATCTTTCTTTTCTCTGTCTCCACTCCTCTCCAGTTGACAGCCTTGGCTTGAGAGTCTTGCCTCTTCTCTCCCATTCTGTTCTAAAATTCTATGTGTGTTTCAGATATTTTGAGGAGTTAGTTATTTGTAGAGACTTTCCGCATCAATTTTTCATGCTGAGCAGCGACCGTGTTTTCCATGAAGGTTGGGGAAAATGAAATGTGCGGCACAATGAAGGCTATTTAAAATTCCTCTTAGTTTTTATTGATAAAGCCTGAATGTTTTTCGCTTTATTTTTTTAAGGTTAAACGGATAGTTAAATCACAGCAAGACAGCTTTAATTCATCAGATCCATATTTTTGAATAGATAGATAAAGAGAGCATGAGAGATGGGTAGATAGGTGTGTTGACCTTAATATTGCGGGTTATCGTGTTTACAGTACTGTTAGCAAGAACAGATGGAGCAGACATATGGCCGCTGCATTATGGGAATTATCAACATGTCAATATCTTCTCTGTTTTATGGCTTTACTAATTTTATAGCTTAAAAGACTGTTTGATGGATCATACTATTGTGTTTAATGCCATTTCAAGAGGCTATTTTTGAGGAGGGATAGATTTTATGTCATTCCACAAATTGCGACCTAATCCTCTCTGCTTGCAAATGATTAACAATGAAATGCATATTTAATGAGAGTTTAATTCATTTAGCTTTTGCCAGGATGGCACCAGGGTAGGGGAGGGGGAAACAGACAAATGCTTTTAGGAAGCAGCTGCAAAAAAAAAAAAAAAAGGGGGGAGAAGAAGAAATCCGTTTCCCTCCTATTTCCCAGTTGATGAGGATTGGGGTTAGTCCCTCTGTCAGTGTAATAAACTTCCTCAGTATGCATGATTGATAGATGAAACAAGTGCAGAGCTAAACGTGTTTTCCTTGTGAAGTATTAGAAACCCTAATGTAGTAAATTGCTTATGAAATCATTACTCGGTCATCCCATTCGTTTTAATTTGCTCTAAGTGGATTTCCATATTCTCTTCAACTGACCAGATGTTCAACATTTACCAAATCACTTTACTTCACTGGAAAAAAACTGTTGAACACTGCGGCATAAACCCAAACTAATGCTCCTGTCTGAAACAGAAGACGATGGCTCATCACAGCGGGGCGTTTTTTTATTGCAGTGCTGGGAAAAAAAATCTCGCAGGCAGCATGCCGAGTGCGTCAAGAGCCAACGCATGGTAGAGCATCTGGACTTTGTTTCTCCAAGGCATTAGTGAGGAGTCGCATAGCCCTCTAGCCGCCTGCGCGGCTGGCTTCACCGGGGTCAGTGCCCCCGTCTGGGGCGAGTGTCTGCACCCACATGTCAACTGTGTACCCCAGTCAAATTCACTAAGCTTTGAACACAGCCGCAAAGCTCACTTGCTGCTTTGAGCACAATGCACTATGGCATACCGCACATAGGAATAAACAAACAACCAGGAAAACTAAGTTATTTGAACATTTTCTCTGGTCCAGCCTTTTCTCTCAGGTGTAGGAAAGAAATTACATGTTTTCCCTCCTTAGACCTACTTTATACGGTGTGCCTGTCAGTATGTGAACAGTTGTTGTAGCTTGTGCAGCGGTCCCCTTCACCATATGAACCTTTGAAAAACATGTTTATGGCCAACTGGAGGAATATCAAGTTTAGAAGCATATTGGTTGTAGCCTGTGAGTTTTACAACACATTTTACAGCTGTACCAACTGTCTGCCATCGTACTCAACTGCACACATAAATGTAATCCAGCTGGACTTATGTGGTAGAAGATGAAAGATTAACTTTCTCAGGTCTCAATTGGATAAAAATAATTACTATAAAACAAACTTTTTAGGAAATAAATTATTTAAATGACCTGAGAGGGTGCTGAAAACCCTAAAAACACAAGCAGAGGCTCAACAGAAGCTGTTTTATGATGAAGTTTTACCTGCAATGTAATCATTTTTAACTGTATGAATTAGAGCCCACTGAGGCGCTTCAATCCACTGGTGCAACAGCTTGCAGACTCCGACACCAATACACTGCCCCGCTCTGCGGGGATATTAGAGAAGAAAAGATATTTCTTAAGGTGTTTGGGTTCATAAAACTATCGAGCTCATGTAATTATAATCTGAAATGTGGTTGTCTTTGATTCTACAGCAGATGAAAGTCATGTAAGGCTCAAACTTTCTGACTAGTTTGAAAATTATTGGACACAGACACTTACTGCTTGAATATTGTTTTTATTTTTCTTCGCAACCAGTAGTGCTTAGTCCAGGAGACAGACTATGATTCAAATGGGCACTATCACTCACCGTCATAAGAACGTGACTCTTGTCAAGGTGTGCATGTTTATTTATTTATTTTTTCTCTCCTTTTTAGAGCAAATGAATGGAGAGCAGATCTTCTTTTTGAAACTTCTTTTCTTTGTATGTATTTGTAGTTACGTAGCGCTACTGTTTGAAACTTGACAACAGAGGGTATGCATTTACGTCACTTCCCCTCTGGGACATGCCCACTATAGTCCGACTGAGTGACGGAAAAAAACCCACTAAGCATCACAGAGAGCGGCAGTAAACATGGCAAGATTAGGAAAAATGTGGAATATGACATGAAACTAAGGATACACTGCAAAACACTGAAGTCTTATCCAGTATGTTTGTCTTATTTTCAGTCAAAAATGTCTTTTCTGAATTAAGCATGAGCCACATTCCCCTGATCAGTCCAGAAAAATGTCTTGTTTCAAGTTATTTAAAGACAAAAATGAAGTCTGAGTTGCTTGTTATGAGTAAAAAAACAAAACAAAAAACAATGAAACAAGAAAAGTAACTTGTATTAAGACATTATTCTAGTTTCAAGCTAATTTTTCTCATTCAATTGGCAGATTTTTTTTTTACTTGTAACAAGCAATTCAGAGCTCATTTTTTGTCTTTGAATAACTTAAACAAGACATTTTTCTGGACTGATAAGCTGGATGTGGCTCATATCAAGTGTAATAAGACAGTTTTTACTTGAAATAAGACAAAAACACTTGACAAGCTTTGAGTTTTTTGTAGTGTAGTTGGACTCGACATTGATTTGTTAAAGCTACCAAAGAACCAGGGGTCCACAATAGAGGTAGACCGATATATCGGCTGGCCGATATTTGGACATTTGTCTCTATCGGCCATCGGCCGTTTTTTCTTTTAAAAAGCCGATTTTTGATCCGTTGTATAAAATGACGCAATTTTTGATCAGGCACAAAAAAGATGAGCACCTCAAACTTGTGGAACCACTTTGATACATTACATACTTTTGTTCAAATTATATTAATAAGTTTAAATTTATTTTTTGACATTTTAAGAAGAGTGTGAATGTTTACTACTGCTTGTTACATTGTGTGTTTACTCAGACAAAATATTTCATTGTTTTGAAAGCTGAATAAATGTTCAGAGGACTGGACACGACTTGTAATAGATTTCTTTTAGTTGCTCAGAAATTGCTGCGTTTCACAAAAATGTGAATGGCTGCCCAAATTTGGAAAGCATCGGCATCGGCATCGGCATCGGCCCCCAAAAAACCCATATCGGTCAACCTCTAGTCCACAAACATCAACATATGACCAGAAATCATATCCTGACATTCATTTGTACCTGATTTCAACCCCAGGAAAACACATAATGCAAAGCCTGAAAGCTACAAAAGCCTCAATATGATTGAATTTACAGTATGCATTGTATTCATTTGTACTTCTATTATTTAACATAGACCGTATTATTATTGGACATATAGTCTCCGTGATGGTATTCAAGTATTGCCAATATCAAATACTTTATACAACACAGCTACAACTGCTTTGTGCTGGAGTTCCCCCTTATTTGGAAAACTGTTAGCCTCAGTTTAAGCTAGTTTACAAATCATGTAGAGCACAAGGTTCATAACCACACAAAGACAAAAATGTTTAGTGACGAAAAATATAGCCGAATGAAAAATGCTAAAATTGAAAGATTTTGTAATTTAAGGTATGGTTTAACCAAATATACAGTATAAATTAACGCTAACGCTGACACATAATGGGAACCGCAAATCCAGTTATCGTTGCCTAGATTGTTTCTGTAAATTGCAGTGATCCATCAGTTTCTCTTCTCTTTGTCTATCAGTCACCTGTCTAAAGAGAGCTCTGATTGATTTTCAAACATGTCTGTTCAATCGTGCAGCAGTTCTTCCCCATTTTTTGTGTATGTTTTAGAGTTTAGACGGTATTTAAGCCAACGCTGCCACTCCTCCCCCTCTTTCTACAACTCAGTGGGTGTAACCGCAGCGACTCCCGCTTGCTGGGACATCACGTGCATACCCTCTACAAGCAAACTTTATAAACTCAGTTTGTACTGTACTGTTTAGTGTAACTCACAGCCTGTGGCGCCACATTTGGAAATCCCCAGTCAACTCACTTCTTGCTGGTAAACTTTACCATCTGAGTGTGTGCTGTAATCAGATTTGTGTTCCCGCAGGAAAATGCAACCAGACCACTGATACAGGGAAATAGCATTTAAAAAACGATCAGTTCTGCCGCTGATAATCTCATTTAAAATCATGGATTATAAACAAGCAAATATATAAGACTATTTCAAGTCCTTACAGAGCTTTTAACAAAGTTTGCCCTCCTTTCCTCCTACATTTTAGCTTCTTTTCTGTCTTCTTTCTGAGCTTCTGTTTGTCTCTGAATTCTCTCCTGCTTCGCGAGACCTGCTGGAATCAGGTTTTCAATGCCTTTATGACTCTCTGCAAAGAGCGGTTGGCATGTTGACACTGATGGGCCTGCAGCTTCTACTTATGCATCCTTCTTGACAACCTTTCACACTTTGAGGGCAAACTGGTGTGTTTTCATAAATAAAAGTTTCTGATTCCTTTTGCTCAAAGCAATCAAAGTAAACGGGTGGTAGAATTAAGAGCTTTTATTCGAGCAGGTTTGTACAGGAGTCATAAACTTTTTATGCATGCCAGTATAACCCTGATGCTTGTCAGTTATTCTGATGGATTGTTCTATTTGAGTCTGAGTCATGTTATAAAATAGAGATTTGATTCCAGGTCTATACAAAGTCGTGTTCAGCTATTATATAGGGAGTAATATAGGTGGTTCCAGCATTGTTCTTTGAAGGGAATGCTGTATACCAGCAGCAGTAATGATATGTCTCAAAAAGGCAAAGATAAAATGTCACCTTCTGTGTGACATGTCATCAGATGTTGGTTTTGCCCAATCAGAATCAAGTATTTAACACAGCAGGCTGATTGAGTTTGCCAACATCACTTTTTGGCTGTTTTTACCTGTTTTTGCATTCCCTGAAAGAAAGAAAAATGATGCATTCCCCCTTATTCTGTTTACCAAAACACATTTTCCAAATTCAAGTGTCTATTACTGTGGCATGCTTAAACTAAACTGACATATTTGTGTGCAGCTGGCTGACTGCTTGTGGCTGGCGGAGAGCACTGTCAGGAATGACAGGGGCAGAGATGTGGATTGATGGCTTTGTGTGACACTGACAGCTGCCGGTAGGCCGGTGCATACCTGCGCCGCAGCAATGCCAGCGAGGTGATCATAGACAAGCAGTGACAGGCAGCAGTGGGGTGGACAGGTTAGCTCTCTAAGTTTGCATAGTGTCTCCACAGCACCGCCGACATGGCAAACAATATTACCGGGGGAGATAGCTTGTAGAGACGTGAAGGTCAGAAGCCCCGGCAGATAAAAGAAATGTTTCTGAGAGAGAGTCTGACTGTTCCTCGGCTTAGCTTCGCGACTGAAGCCAGTATTAGAGAGCTGTAGAATAAAACAGGAAAGGACAGGCCTTTCTAGGATTAAATTACAATATATTACAAAACGCCTCTGAATTTGAAGCCTGTTTATTCCCTCAGGTGTCATCTCTCTGTCATGCCTGTGATGGCCTCCATGTCTTGTTATGTGTTTGTAGTTTCAGTTGCGGTGTAAAAATGAAGGATCTTTCCTTACATCTGCATATGGATGTCACTGCAGTGTAATACCAAACTCGTAGCAAATTGCTTTTCTTCTTCGTCCTTGCCTTTGAGCTGAGTCGATCCAGAGCACAGGAAGTGCAAGGCATGCTCTGAAACTCCTGAGTATGGATTGCTGAATTCCATCATTACCTTGAAAGACGGGAACAAGGGCACAGGGATTATCTGCTGTCATACACCCATTCTAATAAATAACAGCATATTAGATTGTGCTATATCTCCAGTGGAAATCAGAATCTGCCTCAAGGCGATGATGGCACACAGAATATGGCTCACTGCATCCACGCTGATGTCCATGAGAGCAGGCAGCGAGCAGAACAGGAGGATTATTCAAACATTAGTGACGAATACGGGTTAAATGCAACTGATTGACTGCAAAATGACTTTTCTATGTGTATGTGATACAACCAAAAACTCTCACATTTTATAATATTTCCTGTGCATTTCCATAAATAAATGTCAGCAGGAGTAGAATGAGCTTGGCTTCATGGGAAGATGCTTAATATTCTGTGATAAATACCACAGTTCATTAGCAATTAAAGGCAGCACCAGGGAACCGTCTGTCCCACATTGGTGTGTGTCAGCTTTGTGCTTCAAATGATCAAGCTGGTTATATATAGATTTATTTTTTAAGTTTGTAACACCCTCTTTTATATCCACATATAGATAAAGAACTCTAATGAGATTGCACTTTAAAGCTTTTAATCACTTTTATCTTTAACTTAATTCAGGGAGGTTAAATCACGGAAGTGAGATGTGCATCTGATTTCTCTGTCTCTCCTGTTTTCTCTCTAATTCCCTCCGAGTCTGTCTCTTCTTTTCCCTCTCCAATTGCTTTTGTAAATGTTCTTCTTCTCCTTGGTGAAATCAGCTCAGGCACAGTTGAATCTCATTAATTTGTGGGTGGTTCAAGTGTCTGATCATTTCCCCTCCCAGTTCTGGACCTCACCAGTCACTTTACAGTCAATCAAACCTAATTACCCTCACTACAAAGACCATCAAATCCCATTGTCAAATCCATTTAGCTTCCCCAGACAGCTCCTCCTTTCACTGATGCAAACAGCCCATGTGTCGCTTGGTTCAGATTGTATCTTGATCTGGATTCCAAAACTCTGCAACTACTATCCAAATGAACAAGTGTTTAATGGTATTTCTTGGCTGATACACTCTGCCCTGAACACTTGGAGCTCAAAATTTCTCTGGTACCTCAACATAAACTCACATGCCAGGTGCTTTTCAGAATTTTCTATTTATTCTCAAAATAAATAAGACAAAATTCTCCAGACTGCAGTTAAGAATGTCTGCAGGCATTTGGTCGTATGCAGAACCAAGATGGCTAAGGTATGTTTGCATGGTAAACGTAAGAGGTTAAAGCTTATTTATTTTTCAGGTATTTGAGTTTTTTTTTTTTTTTAAGTAAATAAATTTAAAAAGATTATCAAAAATAAATAAATAAATAAATAAATAAATAAATAAATAAATAAATAAATAATAATAATAATAATAATAATAATAATAATAATAATAATAATAATAATAATAATAATAATAATAATAACAATAATAATACATAAATAATATCCAATGCACAATAACAATTTATTTAGTACCATTCAAAACATATGGTTTACAAAATTGTTGGCAAAATATACAGAACAATAGAGGAGGAATCCAAAACACATTAGAACTCAGACAGAACCCTGAAATCCAGAAAACATCAAGAAAACAAACCCTGACAGATCAAATCAAGGCAACTCAAGAAAAAAAAAAAAAAAAAGTTCTCAGACCAGGAGAAAAATAGAGACTGTCTGAAATCTTAGGAAAAAAGGCAGCTAAAAACAGTCAGATGACACAAAAGTGAGAAAAGTTTTTATTTTTGTTTTTATTTTTTTTATGAAGCATTTAAAAAAAAAAATACAAAGTAAATAGAAAATAAATAAAATAGTGTAAGGGATAATATAAAAGAAATATCCATACATAAATAAATTAAATTAATTTAACCAACTTGAAAAAAGAAAAAGAAAAAGAGATGCATATACTATTTCCTAAGAAGAGTGTAGTTTCACTCTTAACTGCTCACTGTATTAATCTTAACTGACGGAGAGGAATCTTCTGGATGTGTTGGAAACACATTTCATTTATTAGCATCAGATTCTGACTGATCCTGTCTGTGCGTCTGAAGGTTTGAATTATGAATGAAGTTGCAGCGCCGTGCATCATGAGTAAATGTTTCACCATGCTTCCCTTAATGTGGACTCACATCGATTCAGTCTGCATTGGGATCTCTGCAGGTGGCTCGTAACCTCGGAATCACCTGCAGCCCTCCTGCTATCAACTACAAATTTAACTGACCAAACACTTTGAAACTGGTGGCTGAGTTACATACGCAGTTAACGTTACTGTTTGTTTTCTAACAGCTACAGAAACGTCAGACCAAACAGGCTGACCTCAGTATCTTAAGTAGTTTTTGGGGTGAGCTCTGGATAGATGTCTAAAAAAGTTTGAAGTAGTTCCTTTCTTCTCCCTTCTACATATCACCGCTGATTTGTGCATTGTCTATTAGATCACTGTGCAATTCACAGCCCCTCTGTAAGCCTCTTTGAAGGAGCTGTTGTCAGACAAGACAGCACAAGAATGTGCAGGGAGGTGGACACACATTCCAGCCCTTGCCCAAACTAAATAAATTATTTGGGTTTTTTTCTGTAATACTTAAAAAATGAGTCAGATGCAGTCTGAACTTGAGTGCGAGAGTCCTGAAATTCAGGATGTAAGTTAGGGTGGGAGAAAAAAATCTAAATGGATGAAGAAAGATTTTTTTTCTTGACAATATAAAAAAATCAGGATTCTTTGTCACTTTGTTTTTTTCAAATTTAAATTCCTAAATCAGCCTTTGTTTTAAACCAGATTGAAAAAAAAGTTACCATTTTTCTCCAGCAGAGGTTGAAATGTTTCTCTCTGACTCACTTGATGTGCATTTTATGGGAAAATATGGCTCCTGATTTAGTCTGTAGACATTATCTACTGGTGTCAAAAAAGCAAACTAAAAATAGCAAAAATCATAAATATTGAAGAATCACAATTTAAATAGAATCAGCTTCCCATAAATCTTCACACACATTTATTTTTACTTGTTATTTTATGTATAACTCTAATAAACTAAAGCACTGTAAGTGCCCTTGAGGGAGAAGTCACTAACCACTTGTCACCGTTCTGGTGAGTTTAAGCTTCCTGATGCTGCTCGGAGTGTAAAGTATTCAATAATGTGCTCATGTTTTTCAGTAGCAGGTAAATGTAAAGCCCCCTGTGTTTAAGCTGTAGATTTCCTGCTGCAGTGACTCCCAGTGGATGTCTTAATACACTACTGCAGCACACACTGACAGAACCCGTCTTTCTTCAGAGGTTCCTGCCAGAGGAAGCTTGAATGAAAGTAAAAGCACCATCACAAACTACACCAAATTTCCCAGGGATTATTTCCTGTGTCTTTCTCTTGCTCATTTTCCAAACTAAAATGTGATGCATGTCAGTAAAAGCAGCTGAAAGATGCTGAGAACACACTAAACAATTTGCACATTTTACATCAGTGAAACATGGATATCATAGGGAACAGGGAGAAACCCATCGCTGAAGTCTGTAACATGAGGTTTAAAAGTTTGAGCAAAAAGTCAGTTCAAGTCTTAGGTTCCTTACTTTAAGTGATAAGGTGAGGTCTAGTTCCCTGTTAGTGAGCATTTGGTTCATGGTCCATCGTGCTGGAGTTAAATTTAGCAGCACTCAGCCAGATACAAAAGCAGCAACAGTGGTGGGCTCCGCTGTGAGGACAGACTCCCTCGGCCCTGCTGGCACCCTGACATGTTGACCCCATGTGGTTCAGAGAAAGTGTGTCAACTTAACATCTGTCAGTGCTGGGTTTGAGATCTCCCTCGTGTGTTGGTGGTGTTACTGGGCAAAGTAGCCGAGAGCAGTGGATGGATGGTGATCGCAATATGGCAACTGAGGGGGGCCCGCAGGCGGTAGAAGTAAATTATAGCAGAGGAAGCTGAGTGTGGTGACTGCTACGTTGCGAGCATCTTTCTCCCCCCACTCCTGCTCGCCTTCCCCTCTCCAAACCTCCCCTCCCCACTGTTTCTCACTTGGGGCCTGGCAGCATCCATCCAGATGGAGGGTTTATTTTTGTTTTTGTTTGTTTACTTATTCATGCATCCAGCTATTCGGGGCATCGCAGGGGCTTTCGTTCCACCACAGAATGCAAATCGCCACGGCGGCTAATCCACTTTCATCTCTCCCTTGTCGACATCCAGCAACTCTCCACGTTTCCTCCCAGTCTCTTGCAGTCAGGACATCTCTGTGTTTTTTTTTTCGGAGTGCAGGATCAGGGCCTGCTGCGACCAGGCCAGCCTAACCCAAGCACTTGTCTCTACTTGGTGCTTGTCAAACACAATGCACCTCTCACCTACCAGCCACCCTTTGCAGTCCTCGAGACATTATGCCCCGTCTCCTTATTTTCCCTCCCCTCCCTGACCCTGGCGCCACACATGGGCTTAAAACAAGGAAAGTAGTCTCTACACTGTCATTCCCCCTGGAATGGAGGGTTGTGGAAGCATCCCTAATCGAGTTAGGAAGGACATGAGTGGGTTCGCTCATCAAGTTGTTACAGTAAAACAATCCAGAGTAATCAGCAGGCAAATCTGTCTCTTTTACTACCTTACCCTTAGGTTCCCCTCGTCCCTGCCTCTGTTTCCCCACTGCAGCAGGCTGGTGCTTACACACACACACACACACTCTCACAAAAACAAATTAAAGATTGGGGCCTGTCTGAAAAGTTTCTCCGGTCATTGTGTCAAAGCTTTTGTTAGGGTTGGGTGGCTGGACTGCAGGGAGTTGCAGAAAAAGGGGGAGATGAAAAACAAAGGAAAGACATCTAACAGGTGCATGACTGCTGTCCTTCGAGCACTTGTGTTTTCGGTGGCGGTAATGGTCGCTGTCTGCTCAAGTGTTAGGAGCTGCTGGGACTTCAGGGAAGAAGGTCAAAGGGAGGGGCCGACTCCACTCAAACCCAGACAGTAGGAGAGTCGACAGCCGAGCAGTAAGAGGAGGAGGGAGAAAGGGAGGAAGCTGAGTAATGCAGGTGGCTGTGTATAGGTGGCTGAGCTGGAATTCAGATGTGAAAGTATCACAGAAACCAGGTGCACACAGGCGAGAGGAGAGAGCAGATGAGATTAAAAGAAAGCGTGGTTGTTGTCTCTCCACCTGGCCATAAAGCAACACTCCCCCCCCTCCACTGAGGCCTTTGTTTCACGGCTAATGGTCCAGGTTAATTGCACAGGTGACTCTCTGTGGGGGAACAGATGGGCTCAAATGTGTTCAAAAACAATCCGTAGTAAGCAAAAGAAAAAAAAAAGCAGACAAAAAAAACGAGGTACAACTTGCTCCTCTCTTCTTCGTTCGGCTTTGTTTTTCTCATCCCCTCCACCGGAGTCAGGGAAGGTGACTCAGGTGAGGTCAAACACTCACCGTTGTTCTGCGCTCTCTGTGATTTCACTTCATCAAGCACATCGCCTGTAAGCTCTCATTAGATCTCATTACAGAGCAAATTAGACTCAGATTCTGGCCACTGGAAGGACAGTGGATAATAACGAATTGCAGACATCACTCCTGTGCCTGATTTTCTTCGTGCCTTTTAATTTGGTTGTAGAGAGAAACACTGAAATAAAGATGTCTCGTACTAAAGCGTTGCTGTATGTGCTTCTGGTCAAACACAGACTAAAATAGAGCTCTAATTTAAAACTTATGAAGTTTCAACAAACTGCAACTGGGAGAAAAAAAAATGTTACAGAACAAACTAGCACCCAGAGAGCACAGACCTCCGCCAAGCATATTGTGATTGTGACGCAACACTTCAGTCCTACTTTAATGTTATACTCCCTTTTAGCAGACTGTCCGCTACAGTTTGGTGTTAGTTGCAGGTTTGTAACAATAATTTGTACCCAGTAAGTGTTGCATATTTTGGAGATTAGTTTCCAGAATATTGCCAGGATCTGGATCGTACTTTTACATCTGACAAAAATTATGGTGGCCATGTCTCGTATTGTTTTGCAAAGTAATTTGACTATTTATGGTAGAGTTAGATACACTTAAGGTGAAACCAGCCCTAATTCACAATGAAAAAGAATCCTTTAAAAAAATCCTGGTTCCAGGCAGTGATCCAGATCACCTCCAAAATTGAATCACTTCTTCCTTATCCCATTTTGAACAGTTCCTGACAATTTCATCAAGATCCATTTGTTAGTTTTTGAGTTATGTTGTCCACAGACAAACAGACAGACTCTCCCAAAAACAGAACCTCCTCGGCGGAGATGATAAAATTACATGAGTCTTGCACCATCATGAGCCAAAAAACTTTGACTAAAGGTCTGGAGACTTTGACTTTTGGTTTAGGATGATAAAAGTAATAAAACTATACCAAGATGCATTCAAAAGGACCTTTCTTGTGTTTCACACCAGTTGTAAACTCATTATCCACTGACACGCTCAGCTGAAGGTCTCCAGTTTACAGGGTCAGTCTTTAAACTGTAACACCGGAAGCTGACAGAGACTCATTCACACTATCATGCTCAAAGAAGATGATTGTTTAGGGGTTATCAAGCCAAGTCAGTCTCAGCTGGGTGTGATGTTAAAGTGGACGGACGGTGAAATAAAACAAATGTGGGTGCCTCATCATCCAAAGACTTGTCTCTCCTGTATTTCTGGGAGGTATAACTCCCCAAGCAGGAGCATTTTCATGAGGGTATTTATTTCCCAAGAACTTGATTTAGATTTCAGTTATGACAGTCAGAATGCATGTTGTTCCACAGGAAAGTTCCTGCAGTCGAAAAAAAAAAAACACAAGGCCACAAATTTACTCTCCCTTCAAAGCCGAGTCAGATATGAAGCTAAAAACTTACTGATATGTAGCAAAGATCTGTAAGACTGTGATAAATGTTTTTGTGTGTGCTTTCACTAGCATTAATCTTTAAAATTATCTTGCTGCAGTAACTCTGTTTTTGATCCACTCGTGGCATGTGCTGTCATAATTTACCGCTCTATCAGAAACCAACACGAACCAGACAGCAGCTTTTCAGAATTCTAACAACTATTCGTGTCTCTTTTCCCCCATGAATCACGGAGGCTGCATGTGAGCCATCAGAAATTGAGTTCTCAATCGATCTGCCGTGTTCCTTCTCCCCAGCACAACATGCAGAAGATGACAGATAGCAAATTGAATTTATATACAGGCTTTGTTGACACAGCTGCGTAATTATAGGAATACCACGTCTTTGGTGTTTAAAAAGAGAAGCCCAGCATTTCAAATCGTCACAAGGTTTTCTGCTTGGATGATTGAGTGAAAAGCTTTGTCATGCTTTCGAAGGCAACAGCTGTTCGTTCACACAAGTATATACATGTTTTGAATGCCTTAGAAGGCTGATTTTAATTGGCAGAAATAAACAAATGAGATGTCATGTTTTGTAAAGTGTCGGTGTGTGTGTTTGATTCCTAATTGGTCCTTGATTAAGGTTTATGAGTTTGTACGCAGACTTCATTGCTTTTCTGGAAGGTTCAGACAGATACAAGTCTCCTCTAACTGATCTTGCCACCATGAGCAGCCACAAGTTTAGGTCATGCTGCTGACATTAGCTGTGTGAGCTTTCTGTCTGTCTGCCTTTAACTCTCCTTCCATCCCTCTGTGTCTTAGTCTGACAAGCTTGCGCTCACTTGTCTACTGAGAAATCCGCAGCAGTAATATAGATTAGTTCACAGAAGCCACTGCTCTTGTAAATGTTGAACATGTGCTTGTATCTCCAACAATAAGCATTTTTCTTTTCTTGTCTTTTCTTTTCTTTCCAGTGCAGGTGAGAGTTTGTGTGTCGGTGCACTTGTGTGCATAGTGCAGTGTATGTTTTAGAAATAATTAAATGTCACAGGGCTCATGCCTTCAAGGAACCAGGAAGGTGTTTTACGACCTTGTGTCCTGCCTCGCACCACTAGTCCCCCTCAATAACCCACTCCAACGCGCGCACGACCAAACCAACCCAAAAATACCCTCTTCACTTTTCTGTATGGTTTTTCTCCTTCACTCCTTTAACTCTGTGTATTCATTTTTTTCTCAGTGGCACTGTACCTCTACAATCATAACCAGATAATCACAAAAACCTACATATTTTTGTGCATTTCACTCTATTTTTTTTCTGACTTTTAATTGTCATCAAAATAAACAGTAGCATTACCAGAATAATGCAATTTCACATGATGTTTAATGTAAAAACATTCATTTTATACCACCAGACACCATCATAAGCCTTCCCTTGCATCCCATTTGTTGCACATACTTGGACACAGACTCAGACTGTGTTGACCCTCACATGGGCAGTCTTTAGAGTACAGGGTGGCAACCAACCCCTTGACATATGAAAAATATCTGAAATCTTTATTGGTTATGAGCTGTGGTAGGGGCAGGACGTGTTGAAATCAAATGCTGTGACTGAGGGTTTTTTTTTCTTTCCTTTTTTTCATTGGTACTTTAAATTGTAAAGAATTGAAGTGACTCTTTAACTTCCAACAGAAGTGAAGTAGTGGAACTTAAGGGAAACTTATTTTTCAAAGTCCTCAAACTATGAAGCAGTTCATGCTGCCTTGAAGCACCCTCACTACAGTACTCGTGGTTACTGTTTAGAGGCAGAAAATGTAAATAAATGTTGTTTAGTCATGGGCATCTGCATATATTTGCTGCCAATTCCTGCATCACATTGTATGTACCTCTTAACTTTATATTGATTTAATCCAATAATCATTCAGTTAAACTTAACCTTCTCTATTATTAGTTTATCCAATTTTATTTTAATTCTAAAATTTTACCTTTTCTATTTTATTCAACTGTGTTTCATTTTACTGGAATTTTCCCCCCCACTTTGTTGCAATTGCATATATCTGTGATTAAGGATGGGTACCTTTCATGTTTGAAACGATATGGTACCAATGCCTGTTACCTGGCATTTGGTATCGGTACTCAACAGTACCAATTTTCTGTACTTTATTGTGTTGATATGGTAAAAAAAAATATTAATTAAACCATAACCTATGTATATATATATATTTCAATTTAGCATACCTGTTATTCAATATATAACCTTGCAATGCTGTGTTTATGTCCAGCATTGAAAATCGCCTACTCTTCCAGTCCCTCACAGTCACAAGGATGCATTTAGGTACCTAAACATGGTACCTTTTGATTTTACGTGAATAGGTACCCCATACTTTAGACAGAATACGGTCGGTACCTATAAAAGTACCTAATTCGGTACCCATCCCTATCTGTGATGCTGCAACAAGCTTAATTTTCCCCTGGGGATCAATAAAGTGTTATCTTAAAATTCAGTACCCACAGTATGGTCAAAAATTCACAAAATTCAGCCTTACCTCGGTTCATCACGTATGCTCAGACCTGAGTCAGTCCCCTGCTCTTGAGATTGGTAAATCCTGCAGCTTTCTTCTGCTCTTACTGTTGGTACTTTCTTTTTTAAAGAGGAAATCTAATCTGTTTTGTGAAGTCTTTTATGCCCCTCCTGCTGAGAGCACATTATTCTTCTTATCCCAGCTAATTAGGAAAATTTGATAGGGCTGCTTGTAAATATATTTCAGACTGAGCTTGTCCCCGGGGCTCACATTACATTTGGCACTGCCTCTGGATACAGGTTCCTCCTGATACGCAGGTGAGGAGGGATAAAGTGAGGGGGAGAGGGTTGGTGGAATCAAAGGGAAAGATATGGAGCAGGTACACGGTCTCTCCCTGGGAGGTAGAGTTTCACAGAGCTTTATTTCTGCTCTTAAAGGTTTAACTGGTTAAGAAAGTACCTAAAAGTGCAAAAGCCGCAACCATGTTCCACACTTCCACAAGCTTTAATAAGATCATTAAAGGACCCCGGGGCTGTCTGTTGAGGTGCCCACCAAGGTGTTTCATCACTGGAAGGGGTTTGTCAATGTCTTGGGTCTTAGCCCATCTTAACCCATTTAGAAAGCAATTTCCTGTGAGCAGAGGGGATCTTTCCTCTTGAGAAAGATCTCTGGGCATAAAAGGTTAGCTTTCCTGTAATTCCCCGGCATGCAATCTACCACTGCTGCTAATGAGAAGCAGATGAATATTTGCCCTGGGTTTAACAGCTCAAAATAAGACAGGGGTGAATCGCGGGAATGTCTGCTAAAGTGGGCGATTTTATAATAAGTAATGCCCAAAGTTTGCTCTGAGGATTAGAGAAAGAAGTGAAGTCAAATAATGTTCAGTTTTTGTTCTCAGTGCTAAACGTGGCATTGGCGGATTTGTTGAATGCTTATACATAAATACTAACATGTTAATAAGGCTGTAGTCTGAAGACTCATTTGTGACATTTCCATGCTGAGAACAAGGCCTGCTCAAGTTAAGCCCCGGCCCAATAGGACAGAGTTAATTGAGCACTGTGGGGTAACTTGGGAGTACGCTTCCCATTTTAGTCATTTGGGCTCTTTGTGTCTGCAACCCTCCCCTCTGTACTCTAGTCTACTACAGCTCCCAAGTCATGGCCATTACAAATGATGAATTGTGCTACAGTTAAGCTAGAAGTAGGACAAATTGATCAAAGTGTCAGGTGCCCCCTGTGATGTCTAGGTCTCCATGAAGAAACCAGAAAAGAAGGAGCTGTCAAAAAGTTTCTGGTGCCAAGGTGGTTGTAGATAAATGTTTACCTGCCACTTAACACTTTTTGCCTTTTGTCAGACTCACACTGTGTCCTTGCTAGCCTACATAAAACGAAGAAGTCACTAAAGATCCCGGAAGTTGATACACTTATGGCAGCTGCGAGTTGTTCACCACATTGTTCTCGTGGTCCACAGCAAGACAAAACCCATGCTCCCCCTTTTAAACCAATGAGCCTGCTATCTGAGGTGTAGTGCTGCAATTTAAGATAAGCACTACTTGGCTCAGCTTTGGTTTTGTTCTGATAAAGCTGGTCTAATTAAGCTTGATTTAATCGGGATTGCTTTTAAGCACAGCACACAGCCAGAACAGATACTTTGATTTCAAAGTAGCCCTTGGGAAGGACTTGAGGAAGAAAGAGAGGGAATAAGATAGAGAGCAAAATTAGTTTGAGTACAAGTAAGGGGTTGCTTTTTTTAAATTTGCATAAGGCATGTTACTATTCTTGGTAGTCTTTTACGTGCATGAATGATTACAGGTTGAGGGGGTTTGTTGCTGCAGGAGAGGAGAAATAAAAACATGCAGCCCTGATTCTCTCTGACACAGTATTGCTGTTACTGTAAATTAACCATGTAGCATCCATTGTCGGCATGTTTTGTTCATAAACTCAATTTGCCTGAGTGTCGTGTCTTTGAGCACATGAGGGTGAGAAAAGATTGATCACCACGGTGTCTGAGAAAGCACGCTGTTCTGAAAGTAGATGCTTATTTCTGGATGTTTCCCTTTAGCTGTAGTCATAAGCACAGAACAGAAACAAGATACTTGGACCCTGATGGTAAACATCGAGCAAGAAAGAGCTAGTTCACTCATAAAAGTTAAAGAATTGATAGCAAAGTCTCTTGCTCTACAATAAGTCACACTAATGATCCTGCTTTAAAATGATGTCTTTTCTAGACCAGAATGATTAAAAGGGTGCCCCTCTGACTCATTAGTATTGGGGTGTAAAGATAGATGACCCAGATAGAGAACCTAGGCTTATTTTTGAACCCTTTTTCCATTGAGTAGTTTGCTGCATGAGCACAGTGTGGGCACAACTTTAATGCTGCTGGCCTCCTGGCACTTTAAGTGTCTCTTACCTGTCTCTTCAGTAATGCCAACTACCTCCACTTCTCTGTTTTCATGGATCCACACAGCAGCTGGAACGGTGGGCAGGGGGGAATGTTTTTCGAAGGCCGGTCCTGGTGTCATTGACTGAACAATGATAGAGGGCCTGGGTATTGAGCGGCTCCACACTAAATCTTTGTAAAGAGCACTTAGCTCCCCTGCGTTAGCCACAGAAAGAATATCTGTCAATGACCATCAGTGGATGCTTTCATCCTGAGGCTCCTCTGCCTGTATTAGTTGCTAAGCTCTAAGTGTATTTTCCTCCTCCCTGGCTATTTACTGAGAAGAGAAAGACGGGCATGAGTGACAGGCCTCTGTCTCAACACTCAAACACACCATGAAAGGCTTGTTTTCATATGTGATGAGCAGTTATTGTTCATTTAGCTAGGGGACATCCACTGCTTCTATCTTGATAAATTCCTTCACATGTCCAAGTATGTTTTTCTTTGTGTATGTCTTTTGTTGTATACCAACATGTCATGTTAATGTGTGTATGACTCTGTTAACATCTTTGCCGCTTTGATCTGTTTTCTTTCAGAGGGAGATGAAACCGGAGTGATGGACAGCCTAATGGAGGCTCTACAGTCTGGAGCTGCCTTCCGTGATCGGCGAAAACGGACACCGCGCAATGGTAATGTACCAAAAAACAACCTGGCTTTATGTTACATATCTTGTTAGTCATGTCATCCTGTCTGCTGTAAGAAAACAACCTGGAGCTTCTTTGCAAGACGTACCATTTCCCACCATCTATCCTGTTGATAAGTGGCGCTCTCTATCCTTTGTATGACTAGTGTGTGAGATCTGTGCATGCATCCTTTAGATTTGCTTGAGTATCCATGACTCACATAAAGGATAGAAGCACCTAAGAAAACATGTGAACATGTGAACAGAGGCATCATAGAAACGAGTACACGTGGCCTTGTGCAGATCACAGGCTAGTTTCTTAGCCTCTTTTAAAGCACTAATTATAATGTGGTCATGCAGGCTGCTGTTGGGCAGTGTCTGGGTAAGTGTAATTCTGCTGTTAACACATTCAGTCTGACCATGATGAATGGCCCTGTGCCCATGGGAGTACCACCTCGTAGGGGTGCCAGGGTCGATTGATATTCAAGTCAGAGTTCTGCAGAAGAGCCACAGGTGCTGCCATCTCCACTCTGAGAATCATGGTGGAGGAAAGAGGAGAAAACAGAATGAATTAGATGAAACAAGCATCTCAGTAACATGTTCTTTGTATTTAAGGTAAATTCTACTAAACTGTACATTTTTTAACAGGAAATGTTTAAAATAGACAGAACAAAATGATTTACCACTTAGGCTAAAACTTACTTCTTGTTAACTTTATTCAAACAGACTTGCTCATGTCTGGCATGAATGGTGAAAAATGAAACTAAATTAATTTTTAAAGCAGGTTTATATTTGGTATCACAGTTAAAAAGTCCTACTCACGTTATTTCATAAAACCCTTTTTTTGTTTTTTATTTTTTGTCGTTGAGCGTTAGTGAAACAATGCAAATGTAAAACGACGTATATTGCTCTCCATCAACATCCCTAATGCTGTTCATCATTACAGATAACCAGCTCCATTCTTTACTCACACCTTGATCATTCTTTATGTTTGGGTGAACAAAAGCTTTGGTGTCTTGGTGGGTCCTTGTGAAATATCTGGGATATCTCACCTTTGATGGCCTTTTTCTCCTCCTTTTTCTCCACCTTTCTCTCTTCCGTTTTCTTTTATTTCCTCCTCATTTTTCATTACCAACCTTGTTACAGGTGATCAAAGCCCCTCCAGTCCAGCCTCTCGGTGGCCGGGTGCTAACTATGGTAACAGAACTCTAGGTGTGTGCATTTCAGTACCTCTTTTAACCCAGATCAAGCATCATCCGCACTCCTCCTGGAAGCCTAACTCACATGTCCTTCCTGTCAGAACACTCAAGCTGAGCTGGTCTACAAAATGCAGAGTGCAGAGCTGAGTAATTACATTTGACTTTGCAAAGATTTTCTCAGGTATAAAGTGTAAGATTTACTGCGTGGAGGAAAAAAACAGCATGAAAGCTTTTTATGAGTAATGATACAAAGAACAAGCATCTCCTCACTGTTTTCAGAATGAATCAAATTCATTTTCAAAGATTTATTTTTCTACTTGCTGTAGTCATCCATGGAGAATTATGATTTCCACAGTAATTTCATCAGAAGCATGTTTTAGTGTGCAATGCGGATGAAATCAAACTGGGGACCATTGCTGTTTTTACTTCGACTAACATTTACAACGACACATCAAAAGAACTCATTTATAATGTGAAAGAGCTTATGATTGATGCTGCTCTCTCCCCTAAGTTTAAATATTCACAATGCACACAGCAAAAAAAGGAAAATACGGGAGTTCAAGTACTTAAGCTTTTGCTTAATGACCGTTAAAACAGAAACTGACTGACTGAACAACACTGACTGAACAGCTTTCATCACAATCAGAGTAAGTGGAGTGGAGTGAAGTCAGTGTACTCAACATAAAACATGTACTCGAATAAGACTATTTCAAAACACCCAACAGCAGAAATAAAGGCTCCAAACTCAAAAGATTGGAGACGAAGGGCAAATCTTACACGGAATACTTTGAACTCAGACACAGAAAAGCACAAAAATTTGCCTTTGTTTTGACTCTTTGAACCCAAATGTTCAATATTACGACATAGAAACGAACCCAAAAGGTGATGGAACTACTTTTTGTTTCACTCAGCATCACCTCTGCCATGTAGATCAGCTCCAGTTGGCGTCTAATTGTCATGCTCTTCCTGTTAATCTGTCCTGTCACAGCATGTCACTTCCTGTCTCGTGGATATGTTTAGGGAGTCTTCTGCTGGAGAGGCTTGAAGACCTCCATGCTTTGGCCACTCACAGCGATTTTTATGCTCCTGTTTCATTGCTCGTGTATGTAAATGCCACTAATGTGTAAAAGCATATTAGATGTACCTGCTTCTGAGGGAATCTTGCTTTTATGCTGCAAGCAACTTGACATGAATGGTCTTTGACTTTAATACAGAAGTTGTCTTTGTGTTGCAAGAGTCCTTGTCTTGCTATATGTCAGATTGGCTTTGGTTGCATGTTCTGGTACGTTTAATTATAGTGATTTTTAAATGAAGGTATGTGAATACTATGCTCTGTATGATGTTTTTTTTGTTTGTATAGTCCAAAAGGTTGAATTCTCATCTGGGAGTATTTTTCTGTACCTCAAAACAAGCCTTCAATATGGCTTAAAAAGAAAAAAGTTTGCTTCTGTAAAGACCATAAATAATTAAAAACAGAAATCTTTGAAGATTTTTTTTTAAGTAAAGTCAAGGAGAGGTCTTTGGCAAGCTGATATCTGGCAGAAAAAAAACCTGTCTATTAAGAAACGGACTATTACTTCTTCAGCTTAAAGGATCTTTTTCCTGTGCAAACCCATGAAATAACTAATTAAATATGGTAAGAATCACTTCAATGCAAAACTTCAGTTCAATAACCAAACTCTTGAACAGTTCTGAGCTGACACTACGCACTGAGTTATCTAGATGTGATGGTTGTTGAAAAGGTCTACATGCCTTCTGTGATTCTTTTGTGCCTCTGGGTTGAATGGCAAATTGGTACAGTCCTGAAGAAGGACAAACTCAGAAAGGTAAGGTTAATTTTGGTTGATGAATGGGAACGAATCTTAAGGGGAGGAGGTTGATTCACTCAGTAGAGGTCTTGGTCATTTTGTAGTAGGGGTCTTGAAATGTGGACCAGCTATGGCCTACTACTTGGGTTGGTTGTCTCCTAATTGGAAGGTTAGGAGTTCCCACTCAGGTCCACTTATTATTATTGGTTAATATGTTCAGGCTCCTTCAATAGCAGCCTCTATCATCAGAAGACTGGAGAAGGGGTGTATTAACACTGTCCATGAACCATCAGTCAAAAAGTCTAACCGTATCATTGCTAAAATTCATGAGTTGAGTCTTATCTTAAGGTTTGGCCGAGTGAAGACCAACCATTTTCTTGACCTTGGACCATGAATTCTCTTTGGATGATTCACTCCTGTCTCCTGATGTTTTTGGAAGAGATATAAAAAACGAGATATAAAACGGATTTATTTGCTCCTTGATCGGTGGTTATCTCCTGATAGAAAAATTCTTTTTGTAGAAGTGAGGGTTTATCTAATGGTGATAAGATCACATTTCTGGTTAGCATATATTAGCGTATAAACTGATCCAAACTAGAGAAGAAAAAGATATAAGAGATATATTAGGATACATCAGGTTTAGGGAGATGTTCCTGGAGAAAAAAAACACACCACCTCTGCCTCTGGGGCTCGATGCTGATCCCAGCAAAGTACATGCCAGGATGTAAAATGGTTTTCCACCCAGACTGTATATGATGTATTATGGGGGTGAATGTAGAACTTAATCTCCTTTGTCTTTCTTTGTGTTACTTGTGATATTAGATTGAACATTCTGTATCCCTCTGACCTATTTTCCTATTCTCAATTTCTCTCTTTGGCGGCAGTCTTCAATAGCACACCTCTGCTATGCCACCAGAATGTATTATGCAGTGACTACTCCCTGTTTATTGACATGGAACCCACACTCTGTAGTTTGATAAACAGCTTCATGGATTCTCTACTCAGAGGTGATGAGAATGGAAAATCCTTTTGACATGCTGGCTCCATGGATTTTTTATAAACGGAATCTGGAAATGAGTTCAGCTGCCATAGAGCATTGGGGGAATTTGTCTCGTCTCATGAGGGGGACACAGAAATCTGTACGCACAGTTTGAATGAACGTTATTCTCTTTAAGAGGAAACAATTAAGTTCCCCAGTGATGGACAATTTGGTGACAAAAGATTCCTCAGTCATGGAACGCTGTTTCTGGGTTGTTTCTCCTCCTTGCACTGTGGGAACTGTCAACATTTTAGTCAGTGGATTGATGTTGTAATTTTTAGGTCAGTATTGCAGCATTAATGTTTATGTACTTCTGTTGTGTACATATTTGCTTTCTCTCTGAGACTGGGAATGACAGAATTCAGCCTCAGAGTTTAATGAAAGAGAAGCCTTTTCTGAGTGGTTGTATCAGACTGTGTGCTGAATCTATTCACTCCTGCTTGTCATGTCTGTCGTAATCTCATGCTTTAAAGCTTGATTAACCTCATGTCATCCTCAAACGAGCAGAGTATACCAGAGAGAGTCTCTCAGTCACACAAGAATCTTCACCAACGCCAAAGGAGTTCATCTAACCCGGCATGTCGTGGTGTTTTTTTCTTTGTGGTCCTCCAGGCTCAACTATACTTCAGCGGACTACCTCAAGTGTCACGCTGAACACAATTCTAGCTGCCGCCAGTCACAATTCCACCCAATTCCACAAGCATTTCCTATTTCCTTGTCTCCACTTAGTGCAAAATGGAAAAGCTAACCCAAGAGGCCATACACATGCGTTATGCAATTACACAAGCCAGTTCTAATTCAACACAGAGAAACTGGATGGATTGATGGGGAGGAGAGCTACGTTTTTGTTGTGAGTTTAGTTTGAATTTGGAGAGATAATGTAGCATTACATTGGTGAATTAATTGAGTCTTGGGATTCAAAAAGATGTTGATTGTTTCTTTTATATTTTCCATTTTTTAGACCTACCTGGGAATCAGTCAGGAGAATGTTGAGAATGTTAAGTAGAGAACAGGAGCCTCTCATACATCCCGGTTCATTGATTTATGGTCAGGGATGAAAGCCACAGGCTCAGTAGGTCTTTCATTCTGGGGGGCATCCCAAAAGACACATCACTCAGATTTCAAAGAGAACCAAGCCAGTCGTATTTATTTGCTCCCTTTTCAATGTCATTACAATCCCAAACCGTGGCCTCTCTTCTTTCCTCTTCCTGCCCCGCTTCCTTGTTTCACCTTCACAGGTCAGTCCATCAAAAGTTCCCTCCTGTGTTCTATATAGTAAGCTTCTTAAGGACTTATTTGACATTGAAGCTGGACGGATCACCTCATGCCCATTAAAATAGAGATGCAGTGATATAATGCTTGTCAGGGTTACAGAATTTCAGCCCAACCATCTAATCCCCTCCAAGCCCTGCAGTTAATTCAACTGCTCGGGTCAGAGAGTGGGCCCCTTGTATGTTTAATGAAGATTAAATTACCTATTTTCCCTCATGAAAATTTAAGAGAAGGAGATGAATCTGCAAAGGTGCCAATGAAGGGACCAAAGGGCGCCATTCTTTAGAGATGCTGGCCAAAGGAGAATGAATTCCCTGAGTCCTTTTATTCTCCTCAAACACACCAGTGGCTTCAGTGGTCCCTGAATACTCACACTATTTATCCACAGCATCCATATGCTGACACATACGATGTGTGACGCCGGGCAGCTATTTTCCATTTTCCCTGATCTGGGAAAAGTCACCCATTTCCTCCATAAATTACACCACAGGAAGTGATACCGATCTTAATTCCCTTAGCAATTAATTTGCTCACACGTGTTGTACCCATCGCTTTATCTCTCTCTTGTTGTCTCTCAGCCTCTCTAGAAGTTGTTCTGTTCTGTTTCACATGCACATGTGCAAGCTTGTGTCATATAATCAGATAGAGACTGTTGCTGCAGGGTGTCTGAGTTGAGGACTGAGGCCCTTTGCCTGCGTAAGCTCCTGGCCTGCACTTCAGTTGATAGATGTTATTCATTGGGGCGGCCCTAGAGGCCATCCTACAGGAAAAGGAGCTAACATGATTTGGGACGAAGAGACCCAGAGGGTGTCGATGCCTCTTGCTATAGCTCGGATGGCTTAGTAGATGTGAGATATCAATGGAGTAGATGAGAGTAGAGCCCTGTAGAGACGTGCTGCTTGAAATCTATCACCTGCTTCTCATAGATAAGGATATTTATCAACAGCCAAAGGGAAAGGCAGATGGGAAGGAACTGAGGCATGGACAGCCAGTCCATTTGAGATTTGATATCCTAGGGCAGAGACAAAGACTTTGTCCCTCCTATTGACCCATTGAGCTTTTTCTGGACTTAGTAATTTGTCATCCACAGCAAAAAACCCATCATGGAAATATAGATGAAGATTTTATGTACCATTTGAGTACCCTTGGCGCATAACTGATCTGTTGCTTGACTCTGCCAAGAGAGGACGTAAAGTAAGTGAAGTGTGACATGGAGCCATTTTGAGAGGATAAATCAAGTCTTAATAAAGGGCAGCCTCTCTGAGTGGACACCAGGGGTCTCCCGCCCCTGCCCCTGCCCCTGCCCCTGCTGCTAAGCATCTCCGAAACCCTTAGCAGTTTAAATGACGCTGAAGTTATCTACTCGAGCACAGGGCATCAACAGGGGGCCGTCTGCATGCCCTTTTGATGCCATAATGCCCTTTTACAGCTCCCTGTCTGAGAAGACTTATCATGTGGCGCTTTGCTCCCCATGGAACTACTTTGTCTTTCTTCTCTGGTTTTCCAAGTAATGACCCGGTGTTATAATGGACTCAGAGCCTTTAAAACCTTTGTCCAATATTGTCTTACTTTGTTGGCAAAGAGCCTCATTGATGTAAAAAGTACTCAACCTTCCCACCTAGTGGACTGCAGACGAACAACTGCATGGGAAAAATGTCTGCAAACTTATCATATTCAATAATATCCTAGAGCGTTTTCAGTGGGCTGTTTTCTTTTTTTGCTCCCTCTCCAAACAATATTGGCTTTCAAGTATGTGGGCAGTTATGAAAGGTCACCCTAAGTGTAAATTGTCAATAGTGGATCAATTTTGGAGGGCAAATATGCTTTGGAGGCCCCATAATGGATGGTTTCATCTCATTTTTTTACCCAGGGCACATTCACACAATAAGATTGATATGGTTCGTTGCTTGATGAATTCCTAATAGACCTATAAACTTGCAGAGCTTAACGCCAAAGGAATGCCTGTGGAAGCCAAACATAGGGTAGACAGTCGGACCATCCCACTTGCTGAAAAATTGCCCTCATATAATTCCAATGGAATCTGGCCCAGGCCATCATGCTTAGTGCTGAAGGATGGGCAACTTGTGTTGGTTGAATTAAACCTTATTTATCGCTCATTAGGCATACAGCAGGGCCAAGTGATGATCGGCTGGAGAACAAATAATGTGTGGTGGAATAGGATGCCATCTTGTATGGTTATGTGTTGCGCTGACAATGAGAGTACTTCTTCCTCTGCTGTAATGCTTTTTTTTTCTAACCTCCTTATCATGATGCAGCTATAATTAAAGAAGATGTCATGTCCAGGGAATATTTGCATTAGGAATGCCAACCACTATCTGCAATCTGTCAACCACAATAAAGTGGAATTAATATTTTACTGCCAGATAAGGCTGGTGTTTTATCTCCTTTACAGAGGTAAAGAAGTGGAAGTCAGACTGAGCCACGAGTGAGAGCCTTTATACAGACAATAAAGAATGTATCAAAACTGTTAGTTTTTACATTTAATGGGAGATATCAGTAAAGGTGAGCCCTGTTATGTGAGACAAATAATGCTTTTGATATCCTCAGCTTTTAAGTAGCTGAAGGTTTAACATTGTTTTCATAACTTTCTTCAGACTGAGTGAAAGGAAGATTCTTCAGCAGCATTCATTAAAGGGGCTGTGAGGAGTTTCTAAGTGATCTTGAAAAAGTCTCCCTTCTAGATATATCCCTGATTGTAATCCACACTTCAAAATGAGATTACTAGCGCCAATTTATTTTGTTACTTTCCCGATCAGGTTGAGCAGGACCACCCGCTCAGTCACAGCAACTGATCAAATAGGTTTCTATTCAAGTCAATGTAGAGCCGTTCCATCGCAACGTGTCTGCCTGGCTAGTCCGTCATGTCGCAGGTAATACGCAGCTGTCCTATTTTTGCTGGATGCAGAGCTGGGACGAATAAATTCAGTGTAGGGTAGATCGAGCGGGACAGGAAGTCATGACCGAAAAACTACCTAAAGACATCCAGTGACTTTCATAATAAAACTAGCTGTGTCAAAATCTGTTCGAATTTAGCTTGACTATAATGGTAAACAGAAATAAAGAGCGGAGCCAGACCAGGAGTCAACAGGTTTGAGGTTTTACAGCCCAATGTTAATGAAGTGAGACTTATCAATGGAGTAAGACAAAGTTCAGTAGTGAGGAGATAGATCTGTTCTTCTCTTAGATGAAAATGATTTCTGTGATTATTTTTGTAGTAATGATGGATACAGGAGCCTGTCTGTCAGACAGAAAAAGGGCAGAAGAGCAGCAGAAAGGTAAACATGAGAGCGATACAGCCTGAGCTAAAGGCTAACACACGGGGCTAACTGTTTGTGACAATGTTTGATTCAACCCATAAGCAGCAGTTATTCTGCAGTGGTCTGTTTAAACTTGAGAGTGTATCAATAAAATGCTTGGTAGATGACTGGCAGGACATAACCAGGATTCGCTAATGTTGCACATTACAGACATATCCCATTGCACCAAGCTGTCTGTAGCGCTACACATGGACAGCTACTAAACCGCTGTACAAGCTGACAAAGTCTGTCTGTTGTCATGTTAGCCTATGGATCCGTTGTAGCATGGAGCTGTTAGCTAGAAGGTGGCGAGGGAGTCAAAAAAACAAAAAAAACAACCAAAAAAAACAGATCCTCCTCATAGCATCTTTAATTCCTATTTTCCTTTTCTGAAGTGTGATATTATTGAGCCCTAATCATATAGTACTGTAAGTTATGTTAAGTGCTGAGATTATCTTAAGGTCGCCCCAAACAATTAGAAAAGTAAGGGAAAAAAAAGAAATCTTGGAGTCTTCTTTGTGTGATAAAAAGTATCAAGACCTCCACATTGCAGCTTACTCCCACCAGATTCATGTTTGGTCCGTCTCTTCTATGCCACAGCAATTTGTGTGCCAGGCCTGAAATCTTCAGGTCAGAGGTTTTCAGTACTATTAGCGAATTCCTGGTCATCTGAACCCAACTGTTGAGCCGTGCTTCTCTGCACTGCACTCTGAAAATGCAGACCAGAGAGTGGGAAGCCAAACCTGAGCAGAGTGGAAATGGACTGAACGCAGATCTGGAGGAAGTTTGGCATGTTTCCACCTGTAACATCTCACCTTCAGGATGAACATGAGTCGATGCAGTCATCTCACTGCTGCAGCTCTGGAGATGGTAATAGGTGTATTACAAATGCACAACAGGCTCACTGTAAGAGCCAACAGCAGACTTTTGTTTGGGTATTGTACTCATGCAACGCCTTGGTGCAACCAATTTTCTGTCTGGAACAACAGTACTGTACTAATTGAGATATTAACCCTCTTGGAGCTTTTTTACAAGGACTTGCATTTTAGAAAGAGCTAATGTCTCAAGTTTATGACACTTTAAAAGGACAAGTTGGTGTAATTTTCTGACGAAAATGAGAAACCACCTAAATCTGAAATAGATATCTGTGCAAACAAAAAAAAATAAGACAAAATCATCTGTATTAAAAGCTTGAAGTCACAGGAGGCTTTGAACTTTTATGACTCATACTTTCGGACAGCATGCATTCAAATAAAAGGTGCAAAACATTGTCAACTTTTTTACTGCTTTTTTTTTGCACCTTTGCCTCACTGACTGCTTTTTTTCTGCTTTGTTTGAAGAGCTTATAAAAGGAAATAAAGGTAAACGGTTCATTGGTTTTGAAACTATGAATACTAATAGAAAACTTGCATCACTTTGCACACCCTTTCATTAACACCAAGAAAAAAGAATGTTTTTCAATTCTAAAAGCAGTGGTTAGCCTCCTACACCCCGAGCAGCATGTGCACAGTTTTGAAAACAAGGTGTTTTGTTAACTGATTTCATGCAGTAACCATTTATTGAGTTCTATAAAAGAATGACAAAAGTAATGATAATAAGAATTTAATGGTTCAGTGGAGAAGTTTTACTTCTGTGATCAGTAAAATTATGCACTTTTTATTTCAATGGGCACTGTTTTTATCTGAGAAAACAAAATATGGAGTGAATGCTCAATGTCAGGAGAGCAAGGTCCTCGACATAATGCACGCCAAAGGACATACCCAGTTAACATAGTTGTCATTCAAGCTATAATGGAGAAAATTTAATTTTGAATTAATAACAGTCAAATTCTTTGTGTGATGCAAAGCAAAATAGACAGATGACAAAGCCGTTTACAAGCTGCAAGGAAGAGGCTGGATTATTCTTTTTACCCAGTTGATATGGTCAAGGACAGAGAGAAATGGAAGTTGGTTTTCATATAGGTCATAGTAGAAAGAGGTGTGTGTGACAGGGAGAAGGCAGAACAGAGAGGAGTGGGATCGAATGAAATGGGTGAGTGGGTGTATCGAGCACTGATGGAAAGATGTGTCCACAGTGATAGCACCAAAGAGTTAAAGAGGGCAGGAGAGACTGAGCGGGTTAAAAGAAGACCAGCACACACACACACACACAGAGATACACACACACACACACACACTGGGGGCGAGCAATCAGTCAGAACTCTCCCCATTCTCAGGCACCCACCCCCCCCTACTCCAGTCAAGCATGATTGTGCTTGACATGGTTCCATCGCTAATGCTGACTGATGCCCATTTGCAAGGCTCTTCACTTTTATTTATTTATCTGTTTATTTGCGTCAAGTTTATTTATTGATGGGCCTCAAGGATATGATGGCATATCTCCATTTGCTCATAGAGGGAAGTATGAAATGGAAGGGGATGAGGCTGTGCGGCATTTACACACCAGTGAACAAAAGACAGAGGGGAGGACAGAGTTCACCTTTTTTATTTAGATTCCAGCAGCTGAAATAGCTATTCCTCTCTGGTAATGGAAAAGTGATATGGCCCATTTAGTTACTTAGCACTAATCCCAGTGGTTTAGCCGCTTCTCTATTTTTTCATCCCTTTTATCTCTTTGTCTTTCTTCATTCGTTCTTTTGACTTCTATTTGGTTAGAGCCTGATGGAAGGATTTGAGTGGGGTCAAATTACTCCCTTGCCTGTATGGGTTTTCCCAAGCTTCAGCAGCACTACCAGCTCCATTAAGTGCATGAAACACGTCAGTGTCGTAGTTCACCACCAAATACTCCTGAGAGTTATAAATGCATGTTCAGATTAATGCATTGTGATGGCACAACCTTCTGTTTTTGTGTGAATACTTTTTTATTGGTCCTCTATTTTGCTCAGATTTTTTTCCTGTGGTTTTATTAAGATGTCCTCTTCATGTGATTGTTATATAGGATGATGTAATTAGAGGGTAATGAGTGTAAGTCTAATTGTTGTTTATTTTCACAATGACATATTTGCTGTTGTAAGCTACTAAGGGAACAACGTTGGTTAATTACCCACAAGTGTATAATTCGAGATCATTAGCTGTAGGAGCCAGAGGTCTGCCAGAGGACCTTTGGTCCACTCCTGTTCTTTAGTGGCACAAAGACTGCCAAGCTAAAAACTGCTGAAAGGTAAAGTCTTTACCATTCTTAACTTACTGTGCAGATACTCAAATTAAACTTTATTAGTGCTTTATGGATCTTTTTGATCACACGTTGTGCCTGCAATCCACAGATCAGCTATGATGTAAAAATAAGAGTTTTAGTTGATCCTAATTGGTATGAGTCTATCCTCCCAGAACAGAGGTGTTAACTTTAGTAGTTCTTGAAAGAAATACAAATGAAAAACCTAATTTGTTAAGCCAAAGATGAATATCAGCACACACAGCCTAACTTATGAGACTAGTTATCTTTAGCTAGCAAGCTTAAAGCTGATAGTCATTTAGCAAAAGTCTGCAACTTAATGCTAATGGAAAATGGAAAATCCTATTACTAGGCCGAAGTTATTAGCATCACAAGCATTCTTACCTGTGCAGAAACTGAATATTGATCACAGACACATAAATAGTATGTTACACATCAATGCTTACAGGAACATTTTTATTTGCTCTTAAAAGCAAAATTCAAACAAGCTGCTAGTTGCTGCTTCTCTGCACACTGCTTCTCTCGGGCTAAAGTACAACAGCCTCACATGGCCAAAAAACTTAAATATAAAGTCACATGACTTCAACAGAATCAACATAGACTGTATAATTGATGGAAGTAGTCTCCTCGACCTCATCAGTCTGTTTCTGAAACAGACTTTTGAAGCAGATCAGCTCTTGCAGCCATGTTGGAAGCGGCGAGGGCTTCGAGTACAGCTATAGGAAGCACCATCCAGGCTGTAAATAGGTTAGTTTTTGCTTCGAAAACTACTTTTCTTTGGCTTGGTGTGTATGTGACTCCATGTACTTCTGGAGCCAGCCTCAAGCGGAAAAAAACAGCAGTTTTTTGCTCTTCCACATTGTCTCTTATTTTCACGCTGGAGGTTGCTGCTTGAGAATCACAAAGGGCAGCACAGGTACTAACTCAAATGTTTGGTTCAGTTCAGCAGAACTAAACAATGCAAATGTCTGTGGTGTGATCAGTGATATGATTTGTGAATGACTTCTCAGTGGAATTAATTAGAGAAGATGAACAAATACAGAGAAACAAAAGAGAAAACAACATTTCTTTGTACACCTGCAACAATGTACCCCTCCATCCCTGCTGAATGGGACTGAAGTCAGCAATACCAACACAAAAAGTATGACATGAGCTTGCATACTTCCTGTTTAGCTTGAATGTAACTGAGCCATTTATTATACCCAACTGCATCTGTACATTTTATGCGAATCCATCCAAACCAGAAACACTGAGCTGAGAATAAGTGGAGAGCTGTAAACAAGAGGGGGACACAACAGCTTGGTATTCATGAATTCTAAAAACAACAATGTTACTCCCCTAAGAGATGACTAATATGTCAAGTTTAAAAATAGACAGTTTGCCACAGTTCAGACCCTCTGACTCCAGTGGATGAGGAAGACGCAGCGAGAAGGCAAAGGGGGAACATTTCTGATTTGGTGTGCGTGCATGGTTATAGTATCTGAATCAACTGTATATATCAGGGGTCTGCAATCTTTACTTTCAAGCCATTTTGCCTCAGCTCACCTGGATTCAAGACACTCTGGCACCACAAAATCATTTTTATCTTAATGAGAGTAACAATAAAGGGCATAAAATTCTACACAAAGTAAAAATCTATGATTAACAAACTAAATTAGATGGTTTTTTTAATTCATAGAATTGATGTGTGATTTCTTAGTTTTTTATTTTATATAAATTTGCAAGTGTTTCAGAATGTTTGAATTGAAAAAAAATAAAATAAAAAAAATACCCAATTAAAAAAATGCTAAAAAAATTAATAATAATAATGAAAATTAAAAATAAATAAGATTTTTTTTTTAAAATAAAGGAAATAAAAAATTTTGCAAAATAAATAAATAAATAAATTTAAGAGTTTTCAAAAATTTTGAAATAATGCTTGAATTTGATAACATATATTGATAATATTGCTAGACTCATTGCTTTTTGTCATTTGCCAATGTCTAATGTGCTCTCTTCATATATCAATCATTTATATTCAGCTAACATGTCGGCAGTTAAATGAACTCGTCTTCCCAGAATTGAAATCTGTATTTTCTTCTACATTTGTCTTTTTGTTGCTTTAGTCATCTTGTGCATGGAAGTTGGTAGGCTGTTGATGTTGTAGGAGATGAAGTAGAGAAATGGCAGGCTTTATTGCAAGATGTGATGCATATTTAGTAACAAAAACGTCAATGCATGTTTTTTTTTAGTGTCAGTGTCTTTAATCATCAATACCCTCTATAAGAAAAACAAAAATTCCTTATTTCAATATTTTTAAAGCTACAAGGAGCCACTGCAAAGGAGACAAAGAGCCGTGAACTGCTGACCCTTGGTACATATCATACAGCTATGTACTTAAAGATGGTTTATAGGTGTATACTGTGAACATTGTCTTCATGTGTGTTCCTGCATCTCCCGTGTGCAGTTGCTCTGTCAGAAAAACCCCAAGTTTCCATGTTAACCTGAAGTTAATGGCAGCAGGGTGAAGGCCTCAGATGTAGCTAAACAGCAGGGGTCATGCATTAGTGGGAAGCCAGTGGAGGTTGCTGAGTTTGTAACATCTCCACCCCGAAGGCATTGCCGGCTAAGTAAAGGATGAGGCTGCACACTGCATTACCTCAACTATTATTATTTTTCCCTTCCACTCTAGATGAGTTTCTTTCAGTGGCTGGGGTCACTGTTGCCCCCGGGGCGGATTATGGCAGACGGGGGCTGTGATGTTCTGTAAGATTCCTGACAAGTGAGAGCGAGAGTGTGTCCATACTTTTGATCTTTTCTTTTTTTTTCATGTGTGGATGTTTATTTGTGGAAAGGTTTACTGAAGCTTAGCGTTCCTCAGCAGGCTAGCTTTGGCCTGATTTTCATGTCACACAGGGACTCACACAGGTTTCAGCCTTTGAAGGTGACAGCGAGGTCAGCGAGAAGACAAAAGCTGCAGATATCTAAGCCCTTACAATCTTCAGCAGAAGTGATTATTCATGCGCCTACTCACATGCACAAGAATTCTTTGTTAGCTAAATTTAGCACCTACTTGTAAATATTCAGCCACCATACATTATGATTAGCGAGAGAGCGTGTAAAATCATTTATGGTGTGCATTATTAAAGCCTCTTACATGGGAAGGCTCTTTTCCTCACTCCTGATCCCACCCTGAGTATGTTTACAGTGGTGGCAGCAGTCAGTGTGAGGAATTGATTTTTTTTTTGCCAATTGTAAAAGTTTTACGACAGTCAATATGGCTGAAGAAGCAGGCCCTCCATTATTTTACTGGAACCCCCGCTCACTGAATGGATGGTTCCTGCTTATAAACCTTGAATAATTGAACAGGGGAATCATTCAATGAGAGGGGGAGAGGCACAAGGTCTTGATGGCTTGATGGCTAAGATGACAGCTTGTGAAAGAAAGGAGACAGCAGACTGATTAGCCAATGTGTCATGTTGTTCCCTCACTGTCTGTACTCTCATCCCCTCTCTCACCCTCTTCCTCCTTCTCATCCTCTCACGTAGTCTGTTGGGCTCCTTACTTTTCATTTCTGCGCCACTCCTGCTGCCTTTTCTTCACTCATATTTGTCCAATTTCTTTCTTATCAGCCCGCTTCCCTCCACACCTCCTCCCATCCTCAACCTAATGCCCTGTTATCTTTAAATGTTTTATTTTTACTCACATCCTGTCTCCATCCATCCCAATGACCCTGTGTCACTCCAGGCAGAATTATTACTCTTGGACAGAAGATCGGCTCAGTGGCGCCGTGCTCTGCTCTCTCCGCATTATCCATTTATGGACTATCCCCTTTTGTGGTGAGCCATCTTCCTATGGTCCAGTAATGATAGGAGTCTTGGCGACCCTGTGCATTTGCACTGTAATATAAGACATTCTCATTAGGCCATGGATTGTGCTCTCTCTCATGTCCATTACATTAATTGCTACACATCAGTGCCTACCATACCCCTCGGTATTTTGTTACACTGCTGGCATCCTCTGCTCTGCATCTGATCTCTGACTGTGACCGACAACTGCTCTGCCCAGGAAGGTGAGAAAGGTAATTGAAAAATGCTACGGAAAGACTTGCTTAGACGTGTCCAGTGGAAAAACCTCAAGTAGGTAATTGTGTGGTCTGTTTGTGTTTTATTGCACAAGTTAATGAACACAAAAAAGGAAAAAAAAAAATGTTTTCAGATCAAATAAATTGAAGCCAAGTGGCCTTCCACCCCCGCATCATCCCTGTGTTGTCAGTCATCTCTCCTCATAATAGAGAAGCAGGCCTCTACCATAATTGCTTTGATGGTCCAGCCTGAACAAATCACTTCTGGGCATAAAAAGAAGCCTTGGAGATGGCAGCCAGAGAGAAAAGGTGCGAATGAATTAAAGCACTTTGCGTTCCTCTGGGGCATGTGGCCCAGATTTTTCTTCAAAAAAAAAATATAAGGAGAGGAAGGAGTGTGGGGGTGGGGTGTGCCTCTCTCCTTCTTTCCTAGCAAGAATAAATGGCAGTAGAAGCAATAATACACATCCAGCCTCTATTATGCCAAAATGGAGAGCTTTTTCAAGGAAGACACAATGGCAGTGACATAGTTAACTGGCAGGTGGAGAAAGGAGGATTTCACTGGAAATAATCTGATTTTGAACGGGGCTCCCATCTATGGGAAAACCTCTGGTCAGGTCTTTTGTTGAGGAACAAAAGTTTGGCCCTTTGCTTGCAGAGCTTTGAATGTCTCAGTAGAGCTGGGTGAATGGGCCATGTGAATGTCCCAAGGCCCCTGGTGCTGAGGACTGCAGCAGGGAGACGTCAGACGTGATGTGCAGCATCACTCAGCTTCTTCAGGAAGTGAAAGTTTCAAAGCCGTCACCTTTTTTTTTTCATCCGTCTTTATCTTCTTCAACCCTGAACCCAGTAAGGAAGGTTTAACTTATTTTCCCGTCTTAGCCTCTTGTCCAATTACATGAGTATTCATGAAGCTTTATAATCCAAGTCATCTGCAGATACGCACTGAATGAAGTACCATGAACTCAAGATAGTATATCTCTTACTTGGCGGTAGTAATCTGTCTGTATAGAGACAGTTTTTCGAACTCTGGCCCCTGGTTTGATTTATAGAACAGCTGAGATGTCAGAGAGTCAGGAATATGGTTGAAATGGCTGGAAAGAGATATTTGCTTCAAGCTTTGCATCATGACACCAAGGACAAGTCCTTAGCCTCTTGATGCATTCACAGATTTTCTTTTTTAATTAGTCTGTTTTAAAGCAGAAAGAGGAGGGTGGAAGATGGACCCCTCAGCTGGTGGGACTAAAGGGAATCTGCTGTTTTCACTAAAAGTTCAATGATGACTGCAAGCTGCACCAGCTGAGTTGTCATGACACAAAAACAGAAAGGCGATTTGACTAATCCATCTTGAACTCCACAAAACCTACAGAGGTCACATGCCCCCAAAACAAGTCTCCATGGGTGTCTGGGACATCACTCTTCCCTAATGCACTTCTCTTTTTCTCATGCAACTGAAGACACGCCCCTTGTTAGTTCCACCCTGAACCGCTTACTTCTCCTGAGGTCGCCACACCAACCAGGCTGCGCCCCCCAATTGGGTGTTATCGAACCAAATCTTTGACCCTGTTTTAAGAAGGTTGGGCTTTTGTTTGCGGTTGACAGCCCGTTGAATCCTTCAGAGCTCCAGGTGCAACTCTCTATTGCAGTGGAATAACTTATCAAAATGAATGCAACGATTAGAGTGCATTAAAAAGACAACACTTAAAGCTTTCAGAGTTATGAAAATGGTAAACCTGTCAAATAAATGTGTCATCTGCAAAAGAGAACATTTTAAAACAAAGATTAGAAAAGTGGTATATATTCCCAAAAAAGGAAAGTTTTGACAGAAGTCAACTTCAGTGCTTTTTTCTTCCCTTTCATGGTGTTTCTTTCATGTCTGTCTCAACTATCACTCCCCACATCGTTCTATAAGCATGAGCGCTGACAATAATTGCTTTTCATATAATCATTTTAGCGCTTTATTGTCGTCAAGAGCACAGTTTTCCTTGTCAACTCGAGTTGAGCACATTCGTCTCATACACTCATTTGAAGAGTGTACTTTAACAGAAATGAGGTTGAATACATCCACACGCAACAAAGACCAGCCATTATCACTGCAGACTAGCTAATTAAGGAGTCTCTCTGACTTCCTACTTGCCAAGGAGTGTGCAGTGGGTCCTCAGCCATGTATCCAACCATGTGTTTCAGGGAAATGTCTAAGGCATTACTTCTGCCCTCCCTCCATCCATAATTAACCTTCCTGTATTCATAATTCAGCACTGTTCTTCACACATCTTCTGGTGATATGACATTATTTTGCACTGGCTAAACAGAGATTGTGACGCCCCTGGTGCACCGGCTCATGCATGTCTGCGTGACACACTTTTGGCTCTCAGGGCTCCACCCCTGTCACAAGAATAAGGTGGAAAACAAAGATGGCATGACTTATTTTCTTTGTCACTTTGTTGGAGCTGAAAAACATGTATATTAACTTATATTTTAAGGGAAAAATTAACATATTTAGTTTTGGATACTTTGTGACATAGAGACACCTGTGCTGTGCTATCAAGCTGTTCTTGATGAAAACATTCTTGTTTTTAGCCACTAACACTGCCAACTGAAATAAATATGTGAGGCATGCATGCTGAAGAAATTTAACATACATTTTTTATACTTAGATGCTTCGTGACACGCTTTTCTTAACTAACTTTTAATCCTATGTGGACTTTTCCAACCAAAAAGGTGTAAGTAGGAGAGCTACAGGAAAACAAAAGAGGGCATCACATCCAGATGTTTCAAGACGTAAGGGTAAAGATTTAAAGAAAAGGAGGATGAAGGAACTCATTGCCAAAGCAGAACTCAATACTGTGTCCGGTCCTGAAGGATGTGACATATTTCTCCCGTCTTCGTTGGCTGTTTTAATCAGCTTACATATGTCCTGGACTAAAATTGAATTTTTCTGGAGGAGAGGAGGATCCCATTGGCTCGACCACTGCCTCTTGATTCTGTGTGTTTCCGTGTGTCCGTCTGCACAATTGCTTTTGAGTGTTTGTGTGTATCCTTGCCCGCACGTGTGTGTGTGTGTGTGTGTGTGTGTGTGTGTGTGTGTGTGTGTGTGTGTGTGTGTGTGTGTGTGTGTGTGTGTGTGTGTGAGCTTTGTCTGCACCAGAGCCAGCCAATTCATAACAGCGATGGATTGTGTTTCTCCCATATATCATTGTCAATGCAGCTCACCTCTGCAGTGCCAGCTTATTTAATGGCCAAGACCCGAAACTCAGAGCGCACAAAAGACCCCCACTCCCCTTTCCTACACGCATGCCCTCTGGCATTTGTTGTTGTTTTGGATGTTTTGTGTTTGTGCGAGTGCCTTTTTCTGTTTGTGAATAGCAGTTTCACGGTATTGTTGGATTGTCAAGTGTGGCTCACACATTGAGGAGTCACCTGTTCAGCATTCCTGTCATATCTCACCATATGTTTCCTCAGTGTGCTGTAAAGACAGCTGAGGACAACACCCAACTTCATCGGGCTCTAAGTGACTACCGGATACGAGGGCGCACTTCATTAATCTATCCGTCTTTGAGAGGAGGGAGGGGTGTGTGTGGGGGGGGTGCTGAACAGTCTGTCTGGCACAGCTAGACTTTCCTCAGAGGAGTTCATCCTTCAGCAGATCACCACTTTATGGATAGCATCTTTTTTATTATTTTGAGCGAGTGCAATCTTTTTTCTGTAGTTGTGATTGATCACAAATATCACACAGTATGTTCCTGACTTGCAGCAGAGATTTTAAATAAGAAAGTCTGGCGCCTTTGAACTGTGGAATGTAGTCGAGTGCGTCAAGCACTCTCTGAAAAAGCGAGGCCGAGATTATTCACTGTTTTCTACAATGCTCTCTTGCCCTGTCTTCTGTCTGTAGAAGTAGGGCACGCCAGAGGGAAAAGGGCAGCACAAGATACAGTGCAGATACAGGCTTCAAGCTGCAAACTTTTGGAGGGAAAAGAATAAAGATCTCATTTACTAATGAGCATCTCATGATACCATATTGATATGACAATGAAGATGGGTTTTTTCATGGCAAAACTGTCTGAGATGAAGTAATTGTCTCATCTGGGTAGTAACTAAATTCCCAAATCTGTGTAAATGTGTTTTTTCCCTAAAACAGAGGCAAGTTGTCACTTACAGCTACATCTTTTAAGGTATCAATCAAACGTTAAGTGCTAATTCACGTCAACCCTTATTTCAATATATACTCTACCATAGAACAGGTCAAGGCTGTACTTACATTTTTAATAAGATTCAAACATCAAGATCTAATCCCATTTTACAGACATCTGTCTTATTTCATCTTATTCCATTTAAAGCTACTAATTTTTGTTTTATGATTGTTTTGAAAAAGACTGAGCCAATTCTGATGTCAAGGGCTTAAAAAAACAACCAAGACTTTTGGCGACAAGATTTTATCTGTTTTGTTTATTATTTCAACTTCTGCAACTGCTGACGGGGGGTAGGTATCAGATAAGCCGCCTCAAGAAACGGCCACAATTGTTTATGAGTTTACAAGTTTGACTTTAAAATGAGGATTAACTTGTGACAACTCCACTCAGGATAACACAACATTAGATTATGCCAAAATCACTTACTCCAAATTCCAAAGTGGAGCTTTAAAATTCCAAAAAATACATTTAAAAAGATCATGTTGGAAAAAAAAAATTTGGTCTTCCAAAAGTCTTTTTTTGACCGTAAGTGTTGAGTAGATGGACTTGTCTCACTAGCCACGGCTACATGAGGAGTTTTTCGTCTTTCCGAATGGAATCTTTCTGAATGACTTTTCCGAAAACAATAGTATACATGGAAAGGAATATTCCAATCTCTGGTCTACATGCGCCGTTGTAATCAAACAGAATAGTCAGTGGGGCATGCGCAGAAAAACTTAAACAACACAAGATTTATCAAAGCTGAAGGACGACAGTTTGTTTATGACAGTGTTGCAATACTCCGTATTGCGAGTTTGTCGCCCGTCCTGTCTTGAAATTATGTTCAGTTCTTTCAAAGTTTGGATCAAAAACGAACTTTCCGCAGCAGTCCAGTGCTGACGGCTCGCCACCATTTTTAAAGTTGAGGAATGTCTCTAGTTGCGTCTTACGTCATATCTGAGCATGCGCTGAAAGAACGCACCCTGACAACTTTCGGTTTGAGTGAAAAAATGATACCTCAATCGGTTGGGGAAAGGAATATTCCACCCCTGTGAAACCGATTAAATGTCCATGCGGATTGGCACTTTTCTTTATGAACGAGGTGTATACAAAGATTAAATTCTTTCTGTTTGAGCAAATAAACCGAATGCAAGTGGAATATTTGGGTCCATGTATACATGGCTATTTTCTGTGTTGTCTTCAGACCAAAAGACTTCTCAAACTACATTCACCCAGATGCTGAACACATATGAAGTTTCCCGTTGTGGTAATAATAACCAAATCTCCTGACTAGGTCACAGTAGCACACAAATAACATAATACAGTACCTGCTCTTTTTAGGTCACTTCATTTGCATGGGGGTGGTGCATTTGGGGTTTAGGTTATAAGGCATTCTTGATTCAGATGCAAATGGGACAGTTATCAGCAGCCAGGACCTGATGAATAATGGGATGTACAAAACGCACGGCCCCGCATAAGGAAATGAAAGAGCGCCTCTTTTCTGCCCCACTGATTTCATTATAGACACTATTATTGGCTTAGAATGGCAACATCTATTATCTGGAGCCAGAATGTGACCACTTTTTTTTTCTTCCTTTTTGATGCGAGCAGTCTTTTACTTCTGTCAAACCTCATCAAATATTGCTGCCCCAGATAGGGCAACAATGTGCAGAGTGGAGGCCTCCAAGCGGTGGTCACTTATAGAAACTGTTCATGTGTCTTTAGTCTGGAGATAGAGCTCTGTCCTGGTGACTGGAACTATCTGTGCTCTAAGTTGACTTTTTCTCATTTCAAATCACAGGACCTTGTTTGAACAGCTTATTGCTTCACTTTACTTAAAGGACCTCAAGCTGTGTAGTAACTAGAATGATTTGAGCTGCTTTTCTGCCTATTTTTGTCCAGTCTTTGGTTATTATTGTGCAGCAGCTGAAAGACTTCTTGGTTTGTCTCTTTGGCAACTGAAAGCAGATTATTTCTGTTAAATCTAAAATTATTTTCTATCCTGTGTGAAGTTTGAATTGTGAATCTTTTGGTAGCAAAAGTGGGAATACTGATATTCAGCAGGTATAATTAGGCTCCATTTCTCTTCAGAGAATGTTCTAGTGTAAAGCACACACCCATTTTCAGGCTACCTCCATGTAGAAGACATTTCATTCTTTTTGACAGCTCTACTATGACAGGATACAAGATGTCATTACATTTATTGTTCAATACATCCTCTTTGAAGTGCAGTCGTGTACCTGCCAAACTGAATTGCTGCTAAATTGCCTGTAATACAGGGACAAAAAAGAGAAAAGTAGATCATTTGGAGGATCTAAGAATAGAAGAGAGCCTGTGGCAAAGGGCAGAGGGAAGAGGAAGGCAGGGGGAATGACTGTGAATAAGATTCACCCACAATGTGATAACACTGTAACTAACCTCCTGGGAGGTCTGGTGTGTTTCTGTTCCTTAGATAATGCTACCCTCTGACTTTCCAACTCAATTTTCCAAAATGTTCATCATGCCCTCGTTTTGAAGCATTTTCCAGTGAATATCTCCAAAATAGCAAATTAGCTTCAGTGATGTAAAGAATGGTGAAGTATTCCAGATCTGTCATACATCATATTGGTTAGCTTTGAAACTCAACTTTGAAACACCTTCACCATCAGATATCACAATTTATAAATCTTGACTTTCTCGCAGAGGTCATATTTTTAGCTCTGGATTGTGCATACAGGTCTTTAAAATGTGATTGTGATACTCTGCTTGCATTCGTAAACACTTTGGCTGCTATGTTCATGAGATATGGCTCATAAACAGCCGTTAAAAAGTGTGTGAACGTGTGAAACATCTTGTCACAGCGGCTGATTCCCCAGTGAAATGTGGTCTAAACTTAGATGCTGAATCAATGTCTGGAAATAGAAGTTGAACAAATTGTTGCTTTGGAAACATTTTCGACTGCCTTTCTGAGAGCAGCTATGAACTTTTCCAACATTGTCTCGACAAAAAACTGCTCAGGGAGACGCTGTAAGATAATATATTTTCAGTTTACTCTAAATTATGTAACTGAAGCACTTCTGTCCTGGTGTTGAAAAACGTTGCCCAAAAAAATATGTAAGCAGAAGAAGAATAGAAGAATAGAACTTTGTCATTGTAACTAGTACAACAAAATTGAAGTCACAGCAGCAATCAAGAAAACAAAAGTAAGAGCCAGCCCCCGCTTCCACAGGGTCCAGGACTGAGCTACTTCAGTCATGCTCCATCTCTGTCTCCTAGATCCTATCTGCTCACAGCAGGTGAAGCTCCTCCAATGTGGCGCTGGTGTCTGATGTTAGCTCTGTTAACCATGTCTGTTAATAGTATGATGCTACTCTGCCTTCTGGTATTCCCCTTTGTTGCTGGGTTAGCATGGCTAGCTTGTCCATCTCATTGGAGATAGATCTTACGTTCCCAATAACGATGGATAGAAGGACAGGTCCAATACGTTACGTTCTTAGCTCACACCTGAGAACCAGCACACCGTCCTCACCTCCTCCTCCTCATTTTGTGAGAAGACATCAGGCCTTACACCAGTTAGCATTGAAATGCTACAGGCTGCTAACAGCTGATTTCACATGTAAACAATGCATCCATGGTTACATGTAGGCTCACCAGACAAACACAGGAGAAAAAGTAGTAAAAATATTGCTGAAGTCACAAAAAGTTAGGTGTTCATGACCAACAAATGAACCATACAAAGTAATGATCCACTCTGAATACAAAGATTACAAAAAGGAGACAAAAAATTACAAGAAATGGACAAAGAAGAGAGAGCTGCTGCAAAAGGCAGCCATAGCCAACAGGGCGGCGCCTAGCAACAGAGCTGTAAGCTGCAAAGCAGAGCTGTAATCGAAAACTCTGCTTTGGCAGCAAAAGTAAAGACATTTCTTTTCTGCCTTTTTATGTAATATTTCCTTAAAAAAGACTGGAATGTGCTGGCTCCATAAAAAGCCAACCCTTAATTTAGATGTTGGTCTGAGGATTTCTTCAAGCCATTGTTGAAGATAAAAGACAAAAAAAGGAGGACCTTGGACAGTCTTACATCACTTTGTACCAAATGACTGTCTAGCTACCCCAGAAGCATGTGATTACAATACACCTCCGGTCTAATCCCTGAAATTACCCCACCACGATGGCTATCTGTCTTGCAAAAATTGACTAAGCTGGCGAGGTGGCAGAGGAACAAAGTGGATAACAATATTCTTGCCAGCCACAGCACAGGACCGACACTTTTATCGGAGAGGCCCTGCATGTTGTGAAGTTAAGCAAATTGGTTCTGCTTTCAGCGAAGCACAGTGTAGTTAGGTACCTTATAAAAGGCTTTACGACGCTTCTTGCCAACTGCGCAGAAACATTCTTTTCTTCACAGAAATATCTGGCTCTGCTTAGATTATGTCTGTTTCTATTCCTGCGCTTGGTGTGTTGGGGCTCAATTCGCCAGGCCCTTCACCTCTCAGAGCTTAGCCTTAATCTGCATTTAACAGAGGCCCAGAAAAAGACAGCAGCGATTATCACAACGTTAAATGCTCACAAGCCTTTATTTAATTTTTTTTTGCTTTTTTTTGAATGTCTGCTTTTTCAATGTGTCATCTGGATGACGGAGTCAGAGGTGAGCTTATTTTTCCTAAGAGGATAAACAAATCAACTGAGAGTATAGGCAGACAACAGCTAATTTTAAGATATGAGACCTCCCTTTAATTGTGATTTTTAAAGTGAAGTTGCCGGCTGAATTGGTTGGGTTTCTAGGACAAGATTTTGATGTAAATGGGATATTATTCAGGAAAAAAAGCTGTTAATAGGATCACCAGAGGGGAGCCAAAAAGAGGGTTCAATTAACTGATCATTCTTTATAATTCCAAACAAATCGTGCACTGGCCATGTTTTATAAAGCAGCTCTTTGTTCCCCGCGACATTTATGCCTGTCTTTTTTTTTGTTCAAAAATATTGAGCTCTGAGTAGATTAATTACATTCCTTCTCGCCGCCTTGTTCTTCTCACTTCCTCTTTCATTTACTGTCATCCTCAGGAAACCTTCAGGCTCCTTCTCCTCTGCAAAAACACACACACACAAACACACACACCCCATCCTCTTCTCCTCTGGTCTTGTATGTAGTCCAAGTGATTGGATGAATAAGTTGTGCCATCCCATATGGTGGGCTGTCCTGCTGGATCTGATCACAGCAGTGAATGAAGGAGCCCATGAGTCACCACCGGTTTGTTCTGCCGCACTTGTCATGCTCTGCTGTCGCATACTTCCCTCTCTCCCTCCGTCCATCCTGCCAGCCAGCAGACGCCATGCCTTTTAAACTCTCTGGCCCTGTCGTTCACTGTCTCCCTCCCTCATGCGCATCATATCTGCAATCTCCTGCATGCCCCCGTGTGCACTTCCTCCTCCATTTCTCCTTCCCTTTCTCCTCTTCTTCCTCTCCACTTCCCTTTACGAGGTAAAGTCAGCGCCCCGTTCCCTGACAGCCTAAACGTCACCGTGCTCCCCGAGCTCTGCACTTCCTTCACAGTCAGTGCCAACATCATTGTCATTTATAAACATTTTATGCCAACTCTGTGGGGTAATGGCTAATTTCTCCCACCACAAAGCTCTTCATTAAAAGTGCATCTTCTGTCAAAATGCATCCCAATCAAATTAGCTGCAGCTACTTGGACAACTTCACTCTACCTCGGCGTGCATCTGAGATGCTCACTCTGATGCATCCATGGCTATATTTTTAATCAGCGCAGATGTTCACGTATTTGCTCGCAAAAGTCTATTTGATTTAAGTAAACATTATCTGGTTAAATAAGCGATAAAGCACTGGGAGATGTCTTCATCTGAGAAAGTTATAGTGGAGACTGGGTGATGATTTTCACATCTCGTAATGAAATTTCCTCTACGGGTTTTCCTTTAAAAGGGCAGTGAGGAGTTTGAAAGTGAGCTTGAAAAAGTCTCGCTTCTAGATACATGCCTGATTGTAATCCACACTTTAAAATACGTTTATCAGCGCCAATATTGCTGGTTACAGGCTATTTTAAATTGCTACTTCGCAGCTTCTCGATCGGGTTGAGCAGGACTGGATTGATTTATGGCACGTCTAGGTCTCTATGACAACACCACGCTGGCTGAAAAAGTTTAGTTGTGAGAAGAGATAGAACACAGAGATCTGTGTTTTTCTCTGCAGGAAACAATTTCTATGATTAATTTTGTAGTGATGGTGGACACAGGAACCAAACTGTCAGACAGAAAAAGGACAGAAGAGCAGAAGAAAGCTAAACGGGAGAGTGACACAGGCTAATTAGCCTTTAGCTTGAGCTGAATCACTCTATAACACAGGTGCTAAGCTGTTTGTGATAATGTGCATTCCAACTCACATGCAGCAGTTATTCTGCAGTGGTCTGTTCAAACTTGAGAGTCTATCAGTAATATGAAGAGTGAGGTTATGTTAGCTCTGCTTGGTAGATGACTGTCAGGACAAAGCTAACCAGGATTTACTAACGTTACAAATTACGGACATGTCTCAGAGCACCGGACTAAATATAAAAGACTACTAAACTACTTACAAACTGCCAGTGTTTACTTGTTGTCACATTAGCCTACAGATATGTTGGAGCACCAGCTTACAATGTTGCTAACATGTTCCGTTTCAAACCGTAGCGCTACATAACTGTACTGATAAAAACCTTACATCAACACGTTGTATCCAGTAAAAAGTTTGTCTTAAACAAAGAAAATTTGTTTTGATCCAATCTCCATTTAATCCCAAAACAAACACATGCATCACTAAAAGTAATTTACGACAATGTGCGGAGACTCTGGGCCACAAGGTGGCGGGGGAGTGCGATCAAAACAGATCCTCCTCATAGCATCTTTAATAAATCAAGACACCTCACAGGTTATTTTACTGACTGAAGTTACAGCACTGGTGCTTTTTAAAGAAACAGGATTGAAAAGAAAGAGTAGGACGGGATTAATCAACTGGTCATGAGTAAAACATTCAAAAGGGATATTTATTCATGACGGATACAGATAGCTCGATAACCTCTTCATCCTACAAAGACTCAGTTGAATAGCTCACTGACGAGGGCAACACCAGACCTCTAATTTCCAGACAACTTTAAAAAGTTTGAAGGCAATTTAGACACTGAACGTGACCTTTCACCTCGTGCCTCCTCATTGTTAAGCTCAACGTGCTAACATCAAGCAGCAGCAGACCATGCTGTGCGTTGTCTTTTATCCGCTCAAGTGGAGCTTTACACACAAAATTGCACATATACACACAAACAAACTCTCTATCCTGGGTAGAAAATGATTGATGGCACATGGATGAGCACCAGGAAGCCCTGGTGGGATTCATCAATTTGGGTATCGGGTGTGTGTGATGGTTGGCTCCAGGGGGGCCAGCTCTCAAGCTACTTAGATGCTACTTGTGTTGTTCAATTTCGGGGAAATCGATGCATATCAAACTCACCCTGCCGTACATGTTCATCTGAGGAACAAAGCATGTAAAAATAGTTGCTTGGTTAGACGCCTCGTCATGTCATCTCTCATCAACATTAAAAAGCTTTCCCTTTTTCTTCAAGTCTTTGTACCTCTTCTTCTCCATAACATCCTTTTGTTTCCTCACTTTTTATTTATGTTCCTTTCTTCCTCCTAGTGTTCTTTTTTTTTTTGAAAAGCAAAATCAATACTCTGCTTTTATTTTGCCATAAGTGAAAGTGGAGAAAGTAAACAATAGAAATAAGAGCAGAGTGATGTTTTCTGAGAGGTTTCCAAGTTTATTGTCATCATCTGAGATGACGAACATGCTTATGTCCTTATGCTCTTTCTCCAATTATCTGCTTCTTGACATGTCAACCCAAACAGTAGCAGACGCAGGAGTGTCTGATATGAGATGCATCTCATCGCCATGGATCGACAGTACTGGTGATGGTTTTAGCAGTGTCCAAATCCCTGCTCTCTAAGGCTCTGGCTTCTTTAGCATCATTAGTACAGCCATTACAAAGATTGGTAAAGGACGGGTGCTGAGACTCTGGCAGGAGACCAACTGAGAGTTCCTCAGGCTGGCAGGGTCATGAGGGGGTGAAGGCTGCTTCCGCCAAACACTCTCACACACACGTACACACACAGACTCCTCTCAGTGTGTCTCCAGAGAGACCTGGCTGCAGTTGGCAGAAGAAATGTTTGTAGGTGTGCTCAAGAAATTGAGCTATCATTGTGACCGACTCCCACCTTAATGGAAACCAGAGTGTAGAAGAAGAGTAGGAAAGACATGTTTAAGGCTTAGAATTCCACAACAGCCCAAAGAAATGCTAAAATATTGTGGAGCTCACCTATGCCTGTGATTACATGTTTTATATCAACCCTTGAGACCAAGACGACATTTTATCCATGAGTTATTTTGTCAGAATGGGGGAAATTTTCTATGAAAGTAGGCTTGGGGTAATGATGTGACAAAAAAAATATATTCTTGTGCAACAATTATTTTTAGGTTGTAATCTGTAAATTGGAAAAAAAAATAATAATTGCAAATTTTTTCACGTATTTTTGAAACATTATTTCCCGACCTTTTGAGACTACCAGGGAATGCCAACCATCGTTTGTGTATTATATAGAAGTAATATTTGTGACATCACCCATCTAGTTCCGATGCAGAGTTCAGCAAATAGTCAGCAGTTGTCATATTAAAACGAGACAGGCTTTGAACCTCCTAACAAACAGCTACTGGGTCAGTCAAGTGAGCTGGAACTGGATCTTAACATCTTCCTAAATGCAGAGTTATAAAAGAAATTCAACCCCTGTTCAGTGTATGTTGTCCTACTTTAATGTTATACTCCCTTTCAGCAGACTGTCTGCTACAATTCGGTGTTAGTTGCAGGATTGTACAATAATTCATTATCTGACGGTGTTGAAAATTATGATGACCAAGTACATATTTCATATTTCGTACCTTAGTATCCATAATATTGCCAGGATCTGGATCGCACTTTAACATCTGTCAGAAATTATCGTGACCTTGTCTTGTTTTGTTTTCTGAAGCAATCAGACCATTTATGGTGGAGAATCCTTTGAAAAAAAAAAAACCTGGATCCAAACAGTGATCCAGATCGCCTCCAAAATTTAATCACTTCTTTCTTATCCCATTTTAAGCATTTTCTTAAAATTTCATCAAGATCCGTTTGTAACTTTTTGAATTCTGTTGTTCTCAGACAAAAAAACAAACCCTCCCAAAGACATATTGTCCTTGGTGGAGGTAATTAGCTAGTGTAAAACTTCAAAATAAATCGCTTCAACATTTTTTTTTTACAGTTCCTGCCCTGCCTGCTGCACCTTCAAAACCACCAAAGGGCCACTGTCAACATCTCTGTCATACATCTTAATGTGCTTTGTTGGGGCAGGGTTTGGAGCTGTGACACTTATAACCAAGACTCCTTCCTGCAGTTTTTGTCCTCATAAAATTAGAGGAATTATGAATCGATGTGTGTGTGTTGGGGATGGGGGGATAGGAGAAGGGAGAAAGGAGTTATGAGTCCAAATCTTGCCCAGGGCACCAAGTGGCATGCCTGGAGGCAGTGTGCAATCAGTCCAGTAAGACTGCTGCCACTTCTATCCAGTAACTCAACCTTTCATGAAACAATGGCGACCGCCTCTTTTTCTCCTCTTCTGTTACACAACCTCACACTCGGTGGAAACAAAACCTCTGCCTGCATTATTATTAAGTTAAGAGACTGTTAATTAAAGCCGTGTTCCATCCAATGCAGAAGGGGTGACAGGCTTTAAGCACACTTGTTGGCATTCTTAAGTGACATAGGGTGAAAGAGAAAGAACAAGGCATGGCTCTTTCTTTCGCTGATTACAGGGGGGGATATGGGAGTGAGCCAGAGTAAATCCATGCAAAGCTACACGGAGAACAGGGGTTTGAGTAGAAAGAGTTCACCTTGCCAATAACATGACATTTTCCACCAGCAATAATGCAGGCTTAATTCGGCTCTGAAGAGCATCTGGTGCAAATTGGACATAGTTGCCTTGTACCATTACTGCATGAATGATGGGCCCTATATTTATACCTCCTCTCAGAGAAATAATAGTGCCGGGGCTGTTGACACGAAGCTCAGTCGTTTACATGAGATTTATGGAATGTGGATTTACGTCAAAATGTATGAAAAACGTTAGAGGGGAAGGAAGTGAGTGTGTCTTTGTACATACGTGTGCATATGTTCATGCATTGGAATTTGTTTGTGTCCATATGTGTGTTTGCATGTGTGTGCATGTGTTACCTGGGTGTGTGTCGTTGGGGGCCACTGAGGAGGAGCATGTTAACCAGAGGAGCAGCCGGTCCACCAGATGTTCCTATTCCCACTAGACTTGTCACAAGTGGACCTTTACTTCTCTCCCTGCAGTACACACACACAAACCCACACAGAAACTCACACACACACACACACACACAGCTACAGGATTTCTTCAGCAGACTATACATAGTACATGAACACCAACACAGAAGGGGTACAGCTACTTTATGCTGTTTTGTAGATTTGCATACAATGAGGATCTTGTTCAAAGGGTGCTACAGTGGAGAACATGCAAATCCACCTGGCTCGAATGATAAGCCTTTTTTCTTCCCACCAACAGTTTTTTAGATGGTGTCCTTAGCAGATCTAAAGCGTTTCGAGTATGTATTGTTAATTTGTTTGGATAAGTATTCTTCAAGTTAAAAGCCTTCTTCACATGCCCACAATATCAAGAGAATGTGTCATGTTGTCAGTGAGAAAATAGGCATAAAGAACAGCACTTGTTTGCTCAATGCTGTCTCTCACTGCGGCTGGTTTTCGACGCTCCCTTTTGGACTTGGCGTTGTGAACTCATCTTCCTCATCTTGGACGGTTGGATGCGTTTCATGGTGCCATGATCCTAGGTAGAGGATGTAGCCATTTGGAAATGTCATGAGAAAAGGTCGAGAGCATCATCTCGGCCCAGTTCAACAGGCTGATTTATGAGGTTTTGCAAATGAAATATAGCACGGGGCAAGTGGAACAAGCAGGCCCCTGCAGGCACCCCAAAGGTCACCTAACTTAATTTCAATTAGGCCTAAGGGAGGCCAGGAAAATATGTCGCTGGTGGAAGGAGTGCTAAGGCAATGGATTTACTTGTAATGACATTGTGTTTATGGGGATTAAGATAAGGCTAATCAGTTAAAAAAGGTGGCTGTGTTAGCTGAGTATTGATCGAGGAGTTTAGGAAAGAGATGCCAATGAAATAATCATTCTCCTGAGTTCCACAAAGTGGCACAAGTGACATTTATTGTTTATTATTTACAGAGGGAGAAAAATGCAAGTCTCAGTGCTTCCTCCCCGCCCTATCAATCACGCTGAATTGTGCCTGCACTGAATCCCATCAATTACTGCTTTCTATTTGACACATGCAACACCAATTCTGATTAGCCAACAATTCTCCGGAAACAGCAGCATTGTAAAGAACAAACGCTTTGACATTTTCTGAATATTTAAGTCAAAGTTTACCACCGGAAACCCAAGTGCCTTCAACCCACCTCCCCATCACTACAATATGTGTCAAATGCACCCCCACACAAAACGCTGCAAAAATGAGTCACAAATTGCCAGCAAGTGATTTCCCGCTCTGGGAGAATAACAGCGTCCCCACTCAGCCTTTGATTCAGGCTCTTTTTTCATCCCCTCTTTGTTTACTTGTGCCATCTAGCAGTCGCTCTTCTGGAATCCCTATTGATAGCAGTCTGACAGGGAGGCTGGGTGGCTAAGTAGCCCAGGGGGGTTGTCTGGTGTGTGTGGTTGCACAAGGCATGATTGTGTTAGAGTATGCAGCATTTTACACATAACTGGTACCATTTTGTCTGGTGTGCTTTTGTGTCTGAATCAGCATTATGTCTCTGTATATGCCAGCAATTACCAGGCCTGTGTGTGTGTGCATGTCTGATCATGTGCAGGCATGTGTCTGCGTGTCTTCAGAGGGTGATGTGGCATGGAGGTCACTTCTGTCAGATCCAACATCTAGGCCCATGCTGTGATGTGAAGGGCACTGTCAAGAGACAACCACGAGGCAGCGCAGGTACAGCTGCCCTCGGTGCTCTTTTTCCACCATGGCACACACACACACGCACACACACACACGGAAAAGGATACAAATGCATCAATGCTTCCTGTAAACTGACACACATGGTGGAAAAAGCCCCTCCAGAGTAAAGGCCCAAGGATGGATCAGTCACTTCAAACAGTTGCTACTGCATATTGTAGACTGACTGTTTGTCTGTGACCTGCAGTGTGACATTCATGTACCTGAGAAGAATGGAGCACAGACATATTTGGGACTTAACTAAGTCTGGCACACTCTAGATGACTTCTTGATCTTGGCCCTGTGGGGACTTAAAAACGTATCTTAAAATAAGCCGCGTTACCACCAAGCAGTCCGGTTTGGTTCAGTACGGTTTGGCACGGTTTGATACATTTAAGCCTGATCCTGTTTGCGTTTCCACAGGTGGCGTGTAAGCCAGATGCCGAAAGCTGCAGCTGTTAAACAATAGCATGACGCCGTAGCAGCGCGGCACAGTTTAACCTGCTAATAAATCCAACGAAGAAGAAAAACGCGACACAGTAAACAAAGAGCACAGATGGCCAATCGACAGTCTGCAATGTTGTAGCTCTACCTTTTGAGAGCAGATTGGTTAAATCTGGCACCCATACAAAAGGGTCCCAAAATGTGGGATGGCTTGTCAGTTATTTGGGGATCCGTCCCAGCATCAGCCAGTGGAAACGCCACAAAATGCGCACCATACCGAGACAAAACGAACCGGTCTGCTTGGTGGAAACATGGCTATAGTCTCACTATACTTTCCTTTCCTTTTCATGATCCAAGTTGTAATATGAGATTAGCATCACCAAAACCACTTAGTTCAAAATGCTTTTTCTCTGTATCTGTACGTGTCCATATATGTGGACATTACATCTCTGCCCCTCAGACCCATAACACTCAATTTTCTAAAACTTAACCCTTACGAAAGAAAAATATATTGCAGCATTTTGGAAAATATCATGTCATATATTAAGTAATATATTCCCATATATTAGATTTAGTATTTATATTTTCCAATATATTGCAATATATGGAAAGCAGCAATCATTTGTATATTTTGCAATATATAATATATTGTATATGTGCCCTTAATATATTATTCCATGTATATCAAATATATAATATATTGGAAAATGTATTGGGAAAATAATATATTACAATATATTACAATACATTTAAAAAAAAATATTGGTACATATATTTTCTTTCGTAAGGGAAACCCATTAGCCACATTTAGGAACACTGCCCACATAATTTTTTTGTGAATTCACAATATTACACCCATTTTAGTGAAAAAAGCAACGTGTTTAAGTCCAATAACACCACTAACAAACAACTAATAGAGAACTCATAACGCAAACAATCAAACTTCCTGTTCAAAGACCAAGTTTAGTTAGTATACTTATTAGGTCTTACTTATCCCAAATTGCAAGGTGAATCAAAAACTGCACACCAGACAAAAGCTTGGATCTCAAGAGGTTGAACTCAAGAGTCTAAAATGAAGAAGATGTTACGTTTGCTCTGCTTGGTGAAGTAGGATTTGGTAGATGAGCACTTGTTGGACATAACTAAGATTCACTGATGTTACACGTTGCAAATAGTCTGCTCACCTTTGAACTCAAATGGCACTACATAATCGCAAATAAATTCATTACCATGTCACTTTGCATCCCGCACAAAGTTGTCTGGAACAAAGTATGTTTAAAACATGATTCACTCCCTATTCATTTGCCTCCAAAACAAATTCATGTCTTGGCAAGAGTCACATCCTTATAACTGTGGGTGATTGTGCTAATTTTAAACAGATTCTTTCTCCTGGGAAAACACTGTCTATATATGATTGTCCCCTCAGTGTTAGTAGATGAGGCCATGCTCCCTAAACACAGGGTAAAGAACCAGGCCTCAATCCAGACCGAATATCATCGAAATTATAGTTAGCATAAAAGCATAACAGCAAACACAGAACATGTTTAGAACCATGTACTGTACTTCAAAGGAGTAAAGGTTAAAGTAACAGCAATAACCTGTGGGTGGATGGGATAGAAAATCTACTGCGAATTTGAACAGATGACCTTTTACTGAGTCCAGTTTTTAGAGCTTGATGATCTGCCAAAAAAATATGTTGATAATGCAAAAAGTGGAGAAAGTTGCTCTGCTTTCCATTTGTGATTAGAATAATAAAATTTAAGTTCTTTGAGAGTTTCCACCAGCCAAATAAAGTTTGCAGATGATTCTTCTTTTTCTAAAGTTGGATAGAGTTAGAATCTGGATGAACTTCATGGTAATGAAAATAAACATAAATAACTGCAAGATAGACACGATAGGTTAACTTCCTCGTTGCATCAGGGGACCTTTTTCGATCCTTTACTACCATGAAAACAAACTGTACTTTTTCATCTTGCAGTATGTTATTTAAGTAGACTTCAAGGAGCTCGCTTCTGTGTGTGAGGGGCATGCATTAGCAGATACATAGAGATCAATGCGAGGGAACAGTTTGAGGAGGATCAGTAAAAGCATTAAATAAAGGAACATCCACCCCAGAATATAGAGCATACTTGTCCCCTATTAGATGTGTTTTGGTTTTGGTTAGGTATTACTATTATTAATAAAATGAAATTAGTCATAGCTCTGCCCCTGGATGCACTTAGGCTACTGCAGCTACCAAAAGGTTGAAGGTGGAAGAGTTTGTTTTTTTCTGACTGCTACAAATCCAACTCTCTTCCTGCGTCTCTGCACGTCTCTTTCTGCGGCTGTTCTCAGGCTGTACCCCTCCAGTGTACACTATGTCCACACACCAGGAGAGCAGCTCTGAAACTTTAATGCTAATTGATCCCAGTGAAGGAGTGTGGACACAGGTGTGTTGCCGCAGGCCCTGGCTCTGACACGGACGCCAAGGGATTCTGGGCAACCGAGGGGCTTATAGGGCCAGAGCAGAAAAGTGCCACTAGCCGAGGCACAAGTGACCCAGTTCTTTTCTAATCAGCACAGGTTTGATGCGTTCAGTGTGTGTGTGTGCGTGTGTGTGTGTGCACACATCAGTTTGAGAGAGAAAGTATAATATGTTTTTTCAGCCAAACACTAGCAGCAAGTTAAGGCCCCAGGAACTACAGCTCAAAGTTTACTTTTGTGCTCTCGTTCCAGCTTTTCAATTCTACCTTCACAACAAGCTAGTTAGGGAATTTCAGACTGGTAGAATCAAGAGTAATCAACATGTTTGACATGCCACTTTGCAAATGTCAGGACAACAACAGAAACCCCAAGATGAATGTTCCTTCAGCCAAAATACAGGTTAAAAAAAAAAAAAACACCCTGTGTTCTTGGAAAGATTAAGCTCCTGTGGCGGAAAAGGGATTGTAAGACAAGAAACAAGAGAGAAGTCAGTGAACGTTCTTTGTGTGTGTGCACCGGTTTGATTCGTGTGCTAAATGTGTGTTAGTTTCTGAACAAGTATGGTAATCATGAGCCTTTGAGCCGCGGGAAAACCCACGTCTAAATCAGACTCAAGCTGCTGTGTAACTCCCAGATATCCAGATTTTCACTCCAAGTTTGCACTCTTGATTGTGTAGGTGTGGGCGAGCGGTTGCGTGTGTCTGCACGGGCGCGTGTTGGTCTGGATGAAAAACAGACTTATCGCTGCCAAGACGCAGGTGTGCGGATTAGGTGTGATCCCCTCTCATATTCTCAGTAGTATATCTTATTTGATGGCTTTTCTGCCATGTAAATCTTATCAAAAACTAGCTAACAATAGCACCACGTTGACAGACGCCCAAGCATCTGGCGAGCCACCGCTCTGAATGTTCAAACTGCTGTGAACAACCTGTCTCCAGGAAGAAGGGAAAGAGATGGGATGGAAAGTGAGGAGTTTGTGCGTGCCTGCTTGTAATATTAGTGGATTTGTGTGTAAGTGTACAAGGAGCAGATGAGAGAGGGGGGAAAGGGCATGGTGATAGTCTCATAAATCATGAAACAGATAGTGCTGTGTCTCAACAAATGTTGGGCCAGGTGATGGCATGATGATCTGAATGCGTCTGCTTTCTCCTGTTTCAGCTACCTCCTATGACTTTGTTCCCTCACTCTGCTAAAAGATGGAGAGATAGAGAGGAGAGAAATAACTTTGGCTGGTACAGGGCCCCATTAAATTGTGATGAGTGGCCTCAGTGAGGGGCTCTGTGTACAGCACTTTATTCAGGAACGATCACTTATTTATAGGTGTTGGAATTGTGTTGTTTGCTTGTTTTATTGAAAACCTTGTGGGTAAAGTGGTGGCAGGCCGCCTGGCATGTGAGCGCCACATCTCCAGAGGGCATCCCTGCAGAAATATCTTCCTCCTTGATGAATAAGTGAAGGGGACAGATGCATTTTTCATTCACACAGAATCCATTGTCGCTTGAGATGTCTGGTCGGTGGGTTTGTGTAGTCAACCTGCAGGGGGTTGAAAAAAGAAGATTCTTACAAACAAGCACACAAGCTAAAACACACAAATCTATAAGCACACGATGTATATTCAGAGATCACACATGCATGCAGGAGCTCACCCACATGCTCTGTTCAAGCTGTGGGCACCATGGAGCTTTGATAGACAATGACTACCAGATGCTGTTAAGGAAGAAAGATTAATTAGTGTTAACTCTTCCACATAGCTATTACAGGGGATATCATTTACAGCACAGACACATTTACAGTCTGTTCAGAAACGTAAATAAACTGCTCTTTTTTCTCTTCAAGCAGATCTAGAGGCCAGACCAAAGTTTTATCTTTTAAATGTTTATAAGACAGAGAAGTGGTAGACAGGACTTCCTTTATTTTCTGTAACTTTTGAAGAATTTCACAGAAACTTTGATTTAAAAGCTACAAAAAAAAAGAAACCCCTGCTGCATCTTCAGACGTTATGTGTGTGTATGTTCTGCGTCTACCACCTCGGCTTTAAGCCTTGTACACAAAAACCCACAGTGACAGCCACGCAGGCGATGCACAAGCAAAAACATGAAGGTAGCAAAGTGTAGCCCATCGCTGGAAGAGTTGTGGTGTTTTGTGTACATGAGGGAGCATCTCTTCGTATGAATGATTTATATTGAAAGAGAAAGTGAAAAGTCTTTCTGGAAGCACACCCATCCCCATCCCCGACCCACACCCCATCCCACCCCATGTGAGCAGACGGAGCATCTTCACATGGCCAAATGGGTCTGATGGTGATGGCAAGGAGGAAAGAGCAAGCCTGCCTGCTTGCAAAGCCTCTATGATCTCCACCACTGCTCTCACCGCATGCCGGGACACATCAAAAAGGGAATTGATAAATAAGTAACACACAACACCATGTTTTATTAACTCGGGTAAGGCATCAGTGGTGAGGGGTCCAAGAAAATCCTGAGATTGGATGGTTGCGGGAAAACTTGTAGCAGCTGTCTAAACACTTGGAGATTTTTGTCCTTGTTGAACCGAGCCAAAAGGACAGAGAAACACTGTTAAAAAAACTGCCCGTGACTTTTTTTAATCTAATGGATTTACTGAACACAATTTATCAGTTGTTAAATAAACTTCTGACCATTATTGTGTCAGAGCCAAGTCCACATGACGTTTACACTCATGTTAAGCTCCTGCGTGGCGTTTTAGGCTGTCAATAAAATCACAGAATACAAACCCCGTCAACCCTGACTATTCCTTTATATAATGACATAATAGGATTAATAGTGCGATACATTTTACTCGGTAGTTGGCATTTTCGAGTTCCAAGTGGGAAAGTCCAACTGGAACGCCCCCCCAAGGTTGAAATTTCTGACTGGGAAGTCAAAGCATCGACACCAACTCAGGTCCCCAGTAGGAAATTCTGACTTTAGGGGTAAACAGTAATTTATCGCCTATTATATTCTGTTCATTTTGGAATTTCTGAGTAGTTTTTGTTGCAATAAATCAGCTTTATATACAGAGTATTATTTCCTGTTTATACACAGAAATACTGCTGTTATGGAAAGTTTTCCCGCCTTGGCAACTGGAACACCCACTCCCAAATTCCCAGTTGCGAGTATGAATAGAATGCACCATCATTATAAAGTTCATAATAAATAAAATTGTTAGAAGGCTTGAGTCAATGCTTAACTTCTCTTTGCTTAAAATGGCTTTTTATCACATATTCCACTGTAAATTTCTTGATACGTACATTTGATTAATTAACTGTTCTGCCACTTTCCACGGGACAAAATTAGCAAAGAGATGAGATATCAAACTTTATCAATAGGGGGTGTAAAAACATGAACCAGAAGTTCCCAATAGGAGTTTTAAATACTGATTAGCATGAACACATGTGAGAAACTGTGATAAAAAGGAACAGGCGTTTTTGTGTCATATGTTAATGAAAAGATTTTTTTTTTTTTCCCCTGAGATGTACTTTTTGTCTCTGTTAATTTTTTTACAGTTTTACACCTTATTCCTGATTTTAGGAGACACAGGGAGTTAAAACTTAAAGCTCCTGTAAATAGATTCTGGCTGCAAATAAAAAGAGAGAAAATTATGCATACATCTCATTAAGTAAAAAATGATGGCTTCTGAAGAGATATTAGAAATAGATACAGTAGATATGCCATTTTGCCTACAGGGGGCACCAAAACCGACACAGTTTTAAAATTCCTTGTGGTAGCTTTAACTTCTGCTTAGAAGACACAGATAAACAGGAAACTTGCAAACTTAAAAAAACTGTTTTATCTTTAGTCGTTAACTGATATCATTGTAATTTAAAAACTGTCAGTGATTAATTTTCTGTCACAGAGTTTACAGCTTGACTGCTTCAACACTACAGTACCGTTCTCCCATAACAGGAAGAAAACAATCTAAAAGGAGTAACGGACAGTGCTCTTCTTACTTGTGTTCTCGGAATGACACACAAACTGCAAAACTCCTCGTCAAATAACAACCACTAGTTACTTATCTCCCTCGCCCACTGTGTGGTTTTGACAGAAATCCAACACTATTCCTAGAGATGGGGCTTTAACTATATTTTTGTTTACAGTCAGGGAGTTGTACTGCTTCCTTAACATGGCACAAACAGATGTTTGTTTCCACAAGCCCCTTCTTGGAGTGAATGCCGGATGTTTTTATAGCCTGGCTTGTTTTATAAGTATTAATACTGTCAGCATGATGCCGAGATTCAGCTTGTCAACTATTTTCTCCACATCCTGAACAGATTAGTGTGTGTGTGTGTGTGTGTGTGTGTGTGTGTGTGTGTGTGTGTGTGTGTTTGCCAGCGTGTGCATCCATCTTTTTTTATGTGTGTGTAATTGTGTGTGTGTGCACGCTGCCAAACTTTTTTCTTGTGTTTCTGAGGGAATGTGTCTGAGCATTATGCACCTGTGAGCGTGTGTTTGTGTGTCATCTGGAGCGTACTGTGAAGGTGTCATTGTGGAGCCGAGGCCCTGTAAGCTGTCAGACGGTGAGAGATGCTGCACCTCTAAAGGGCATGCTTTCTGGGCCTTTCCTGTCTATTATAAGCCCTGCAACACTCATCAAGGCTGTTGCAGTGCACCCCCATGTCCCTCAAGCAGCCATGGAGAAAAGCCACCTTTCTAACTAGGAGAGCCCTTGCCTCTAAACTTCACATACCCTTGTCTTCTATTTTGACATGATAAACGCAAGCAGCAGTAATGAGGAGTCAGGTTGTCAAGGTGTCCATTTTGTTTTTCTCAAATCTGAGAATATATATGAGCAAGGAATCAGCCTCATTTTCAGACACCTTGGTCCCATTCTCACCATTCTTGTCAGTGTCAGTGTCAGGAGCTAACCCCCCATGGCATCTTTTTTACCTCGCCTTGTAATTTTCTCTTTGCTGTGTTACTTGTTTACCCCCTTTCCTCTGACCAATCTGAAAGCTTTGTTTGGTAGTTTTGAAAGCAATCCAGCAAGCTAAGAGCTGAATGTGGAGCTAGCTCTACACCGCGGCTAGCCAAAGATTGAGATGTGTCGCTATCTCACCATCTGTAACAGTCACGCCTGGCGTCGTCAGAAACAGATCGCCTTGATACACGCCACGTCAAATCTCCAGTTTGCCAAGCAAATAGAATAAAACAATCTATCGATCTCGCCCCACCTCCCTGTGTATCAACACAATCCATCTGTGTTTATCAGGCTATCTGGCTTCCTATCTTTTGTTGTCTGCAGGCGGGCTTTCTTTTCTCTTCTTCTCTTTTTATTTTCTTCCTTCCTCCTCCCACATTTGTTTGGTGATCCATCAGCCTATTTACCTTATCATGCTGCCAAACCATCCATTTACGCTCCCATCTGTCTGTCAAACTATATCTTAGCTTCCATTTGTCTAACTATCTCTCTGTTTGCTCGTTCACCTGTCAATCACGCTGCTCGCCTTGGCTGCCGCAGGTATCGGCACTCATCTGTCTGACACTGTCTCTGACCTCGTTGGCTCAGGAGAGGGTTAGATAAAGTAATTAGATTCCTATCACATCTTCAGTCTTTCGTTGTATTAAACTAAAGCACCACATAATTATTGTAATACAGTCATGTCAGTTTTAAGGTTGACATGAGGCTAAATATATGGACAGGGGTTATGAATTCTTTATGGGAGGATGACCTATTTTATTACAGGAAGTGCTGTTAGCTGAATTTATTCTGGTTAACATGTATTTTCTGCAGAATTTCCTCTGTGATCTAGATAGATCCCTCCACAGAATTCAAACAGAACCAGGTCACTGCTTTGGCTAGGTCCACTGCAAACCCGGCCTCAGTGGAGCAAGCCAGACACTGCTGTCCATGTAGTCGGGGGTCTGGCCTCCCACAGAGACCCAATCAGTCTTATGGGGTCACTTACTGGCCCCCCTTGGCAGCAGAGAGCCCCGGCCTGATGGATTACACAGTCTTTCTCTCTCTGTCTGTCTCTCTCCACTGGCTCAGGCCTGTGAAACTTGGGCCTCAGCTTCAGGCCCCATCTGTGTTCTCCACAGCTCCCACATGCCCAGGGGTCGCGGTCTCAGGCTGCTAGTGTCGCCCAAAATCGGAAGCTTCACTGTCATGTACAAATCCTCCCGCTGCTAGCCCCCCAGTGAAAAACTACTTCAGAAAATGAACTTAACAAAAGTTTTAATTAGGGGTGGGAGAAAAAATTGATACATTGAGACTTTTTGTCAAAAAAACTTTTTTTTTTTTCTTTTTTTCAAATTCAAATTCTTTGTTTCAGTCTTTGTAGTTACATCCGCCAAGGAGGTTATGTTTTTGGGAGAGTTTGTCTGTTAGTTTGTCTGTGAACAACAATACTCAAAAACTTACCAATGGATCTTGATGAAATTTTCAGAAAATGTTCAAAATGGAAAAGAGAAGAAGTGATTCAATTTTGGAGGTAATCTGGATCACCGTCTGGATCCAGGATTTTTCTAAAGGATTCTTTATCATTGTGAGATAGAGCCGTTTTCACCTTATATGTATATAACTCCATGATAAATGGTCGGATTGCTTTGCATCATTTCTGACATATGTAAAAGTAGGATCCAGATCCTGGCAATATTCTGGATACTAAGATCCGGAATATGAAATTTGTACTAGGTCATCATAATAATAAGAAATATGGCTCCTGGTATAGTCTGTAGACATGATCATGATCTGGTGTTAAAAATAGCAAACTAAGAATCATAAATATTGAAGAATCGCAATACAAATCAACTCTGCACCCCAAAAATCATAATATAATCGCATCGCGAGAATAGAGGATAGTCCCAGCCCTAGTTTTAATCTAGTAATTAACTGATAATTGAAACAATGTTATCAACACTAGGAAGGCTTTGGATTAAATTGTAGGATGTTTTGAGCAACGGTTTCCATGATTGTCTCATGTCTTGTGAACAACAAACTTCCTTTAAGTCAGAATAAAGTATTGATTATAAAGTTGTAGTTTTGAGACTATAGTTGATGTATACATATATTTTTCCTTCCTCTTGTATGTACAATGTGCTGCATATCCTAATACCCCGAAACTTCTGGGCTACACTATAAACTTCAGCTCTGTGCCAAATGAGGGGGATATTGCCAAAGTAAAGTAAACTCAGACAGCAGGCAAACAGGTGGGCATTGCTTAGCAGTTTCAGAATTTTCCTCGTGAGGATATTTGTTTTCTTTCATGGTTATACTCGAGCTGAAGCCTGCCTTCTGAAACTTGACTGCTGAGAGGACAATCATGGATGGGAGTTTTGCCTCAGGCTCTGATCGATTGCAAAAGTGTTTTCATATAACTGTTCATTTGGACTGTGTGTGCCTCTGCTGCATCCCAGAATGCCAAGAGGCATTGTTCCGTGACTGAAGAATGAAGTCCAGCAGAGATATTTTAAGGAGATTGGGGAAACCTGAGGGGGGAATGTTTGCAACCTGCGGACCGACAGATTTGTTGTTTTCAATCAAACGTTTAGCAAACTGGCCAAACTTTAGACGAGAGGATTTTTTTGTTGTTGTTTTGTAGTTTTGGATTGCTGCACACATTGATCCAGGTAAAGGTTTATACGCAAGTTTGACATGCACAAACAGATGCAAAACCGCTTTCATTCTCTCCTGCTGTTGGAGACCTGACAACACGCACCTACTGAGCAGATAAACTTATGCTTTTCTTCCATTCTGAATGAGAATTCATTTATGAGCATGTGCCATGATTTCCTGCTCTCCTGAACATTTGTGTCAAACTGACTTCTCAAAGAAAGATGTCATCTAAAGTGGTTACAGAAGCATAGAAAGTGAATAGGTGCACATTATGTGCTGTGTGCATGTGTGGGCATTACTGAGAAATAGGCTACATTTATGTACACAGTGAGGGGAGAGATGGAGCTGCTTACAATTATGGGAAAAACTGGTACACTCAGAGGCAGCAGGGGGATCAGCCCTGACGCCACTTTTTGAGTGACAGTGCACAGCCCAGTTTTTTTGTCAAAATGGGTCTGGGACGTAAATGGAAACCAGGGATAAAGAGTTGTAAGAGGCTGTTTGGGGGGAAGAATGGCTGTATTCTCTATCTGGGTCAGTCACCAGCGTTGCAGTGCATGCACATCACAGTACCCGCTGAGATAGAGTGGTGATAGAGGCATGAAATGATTAGCCACATCCCTGCACTGTCAAAACCGATTGCATGTGTTATGACCACCCTGCTCTCTCCGAACGTCTCCCCTTTACCGTTTATCTCAACAGACTGTCAGTTAAACCCACTTTGCATCTAAATTCTGTATACAAACTGTCAAGCAGGGACCATAACTTATATACATACAGACCTAATCAGAACACTTTAGTATTTGGTGTCCACTTTGGGTTAGCATTTGTTGTCACTGTTTACATTGCTTCCTGTATGTGCAGAAATCACAAGCCGCCCGCTTTTTGCAGAAAACATAGGAAGTAATGTCAGCAATAAGAGGGGGATTAAAGTGGAGTGGGCCCGTGGAAGGAAATTGAAAAACAAGAAGAAGCACAGAAAGAAAGAGCGACATTGTGTATGAAAGGGAGTGAGACAAACACAGAGTGGGAGAATTGCACTATCTTGCCTCAGCATGTTTATCCAGGCCTGTCTCGGGCATTTCCCTCCATCATTCCATTCTGGTCGCCTCTGCCTGCTAAAGTGGGGAGAGAACACACAACCGGCACAGGATTGTGGCCCCCTCACTCCAGGGTTACCTGACATCTGTGTACCCCCCTTATTGAGGTGAGGCTTGAAAAAGAAAATAGAGATTCTGGAGAGAGGAGTCAGAATTTATACCTCCTTTATTTTCTCAGAGTGCAGTTTAACTGAGGATAACACACCTGATTTTGTTTCCACAGACAGGCTGGGCTGCTCATTACCTCTGTTAGTCACACTGATTTAAAGTTACATGTTCACCACTGAGGGAATATGTGAAAGTCACTGTAGGACGTATAGGGATTCAATAAATGAAAATGTTGGTCAGGCAAAAGAGAACAAACTGGATACATCAATATAGTAAATTAGATAAAACATGCAATATGATGATGTTGTCAAATAATCATCTCAAACGTTGATACTTCAGCAGAAACACAGTAAAATGTCCTTTTTAGAGCATTACAAGTGAAAGTGCATCCATATATGCTGCCTGGCCAAATAAAAGAGACTCCACCCAAAAAAAGGTCACACACTCTAACATTTTGTTGAACGGCCTTTAGCTTTGATTAATCCACGCATTTGCTGTGGCATTGTTTATAAGCTTCTGCAATGTCACAAGATTTATTTCCATTCCATTAAGGTCTGGACTCTGTGGTGGCCACTCCATGTGTGAAAATGATGTCTCATGCTCCCTGAACCACTCTTTCACAATTTGAGCCTGATGAATACTGGCTTTGTCATTTTGGAATATTGCTGGGCCATCAAGGAAGAAAAGATCCATTGATGGAATAACCTGGTTATTCAGTATGTTCAGGTAGTCAGCTGACCTCATTCTTTGAGCACAGACTGTTGTTGAACCTAGACCTGACCAACTGCAGCAACCCCAGATCATAGCACTGCCCCCACAGGCTTGGACAGTAGGCACTAGGCATGATGTGTGATCACTTCATCTGCCTCTCTTCTTACCCTGATGCGTCGATCACTCTGGAAAAGGGTCAATCTGGACTCATCAGACCACATAACCTTCTTCCATTGCTCCAGAGTCCAATTTTTATGCAAATTGAAGCTTTTTTTTTTTCAAGTTAACCTTACAGATAAGTGGTTTTCTTGAGGTGACAAAGCTGCTCAGTCTGCTCGCTTGAGTTCCCTTCACATTGTGTGTGTGAAAATGCTCTTACTTTCACTACTAAACATAACCCTGAGTTCAACTGTCGTTTTTCTTCGATTTGATTTCACCAAACGTCTAAGTGATCGCCGATTACGATCATTCAGGATTTTTTTCTGGATGCATTTCTTCCTCATAGTCAATGGGTTCCCACTATACTTCCAGATTTTAATAACATGTTGGACAATTCTCAACATTTTTTCCACAACCAGGGGATGTTTCTTTCCACATGGTTGTTTAAGAAATGAGAAGCAACTCATTACAGCATTTGGGGTTAAATAACTTGTTAGCTGAAAGATAATCACCCATGCAGTAATTATCCAATAGGAGGCTCGTACCTATCTGCTTTGTTAAATCCAGGCTGCGACTTTTTCTTTCTCAAGTGTTTTTTAACAGTAGTTAAGTAATTAAGATGAAAAAAATAATTGCATGATTTTAAATAATGAGATTAAAAAAGAAAGAATATTAAGAAATTTTAAAAAGCATGAATATCGATGCATCTCTGTGGGTTTTTATTGTTACGTAAAAAAGTAAAAAGTAGCTCTCTTCAAAGTAAGACACTTTAATACGTTTAGTTATTATTCTTATCATAAAAAAAAGATGAAGACGAAATCATAATATGAGAACCAATATTAAAATTCTTCCGAATCCAGACAGAAAAATTGACTTTTGAAGTTATATTTTCTTTCTCATCCTTCAATAAAAACTTGACTAGTGGCATTGCACGGATCTCAAACTCTAGTCTCTTTTTTTAAGTTCTGCACGCACCAACTGTGATCTTGACCAGCACCCTAATCAGACTTCTTCCATCTTTTGAATAAACTTCACAGAAGTGTGAGAAATTTTCCATTCTAGTTTATTCCAATCTTATTGCATCCCACAGAGATTCTTGTACAAATGTATGAGTTTGAAGTGAGATAATTTCCTCTTGTGATCAGCAGCCGGAGGTAGTGATGGAGGCATCATGGGGGGGTAAGAAACGGTGCTGTGAACGTATGTGAAGTTCCTGCTATGTGTTAAGAGAACAGGCACTATGTGTGTTTCCTCTGTGTAATGTGAAATAACACCATTGGAAGACAATATCAAGCATGTTTAGAAAGAAGGTGTATTGAGAAAAACTTATGCAGCAAAGTAGTAGCAGCTTTTCAATGTGCACAGAAAAGGCCTTATCCAGGCGTCAGTTGGAATGAGAACAGAGCCATTGCATGGTGTCAAAATGTGTCATGTGTTCATTTTTTCAAGATATTTCCCACCAAATGCTGATGGCTTTTTTCTTTCAGTTTATTTCACCAGAAGCAAGATGACCTTTGTTTACTGAAAGCTGTGGTAAACAGTGTCTTCTTGCAGCAGGGAACACAACAACTTTTGGAGGCATGGGGACAAAATAACAGCGTGAAAACTGGTTCAAATCAATCTGCTCTTTATTTATTTCTTTTCTTTTTTTTATGAAAGCTGAGATATTCTTCTACAAACACACAGACTCGAAAAAATGAGTTGGACATATGGTGCAGTCGCATCGTTTAATCTACTACCTCACATTTATTTTTTTACATCGCAGCAGCTTGTAGGAAATCACAACTGACTGGTAGCATCAAATAGAAAAGGGTCACTGACACTCTTTCTTCTTTGACCTAGAATCCCCATCAGCCCTACTTTTTTTCCCCACAACTGAACTCATCTTTTCTTCCCTTGCACTATTTCTCCTTCCCCTTGCTCCATGTTTGGGGTGATTACTCTTACCAGTGAACAAGGGGCTGTGTTTGCCACGACTGTAGTTTTGCGATACCCGACCCATAACTTTTCAGCGGGAAGAAATAGCTTCTCTCCCTCTGCATCCCATTTTTACACCGTATCTTGTTTCTGTGCAGGGAGTTCCATTACTCTGTAGCTCGGAGGCTGGCAGAGGTGGAAGAGCGGGGAGGGCGAGGGGAGGTGGAGGAGATGAAAAGAGGTGATAGGAGGTTGCAGAAGGCTGTTGCTGTTGCTGCTTCGGTGGAGGAGCAAACACAACATGTTGATGCACACAGAGAGCTGAGATTGAATCACCTTTATTGTGTTTTATCTCATCTCAATATGAAGTACCGAGAATGAATTAGACAAAGGCGGCAACGTGTCTCAGAAATCAGGTCACTGCTCACTTGTTTGGCACCAAGGACAGTAAACGCATCATTTGCAGTTATTCCACAACAGACGCAGCCCTGTGTGCTGTCTGCAGCCCTTGAAACACAAAATTAGTGATTACATAAACCTGACTTTGATGAATGTGGCACTATGTTAAAAGTCTGAGGATTTTCATCCAACACAGCATAATCCCTCCAAAAGACTTCCTGTTTGTGCCGGCCACTGAGAGCGTTTGATGGATGACTGGCAGATTTTCTGCATAGCACGGATCATGAAGCCTTATCATGATGTAATTCCAAGTAATTAGCCAAATATGCCAGTAACACACAAATTCATTATGATTTTTAATCTCTTTTGGGGAAACTGAAGCTCCATCGTCAATCGTAACATGAAAGGACGTCTCACTGGAGGCCTTTTGGAGCCGTCAGGAGAAGGTTGGAGTTGACTGAGCCGACTTAAGGCCTCTACTCAAGCTGTTTTGTAATCTTGGCGTCCTCTCCTCCTCCCATTACCCCTGTCTTATTCAGAGCCTCTCCCTTGTGGCAGGGATCATCATGATATACACGCAAGGATATGCTTGTGTGTGTACAAAACAGAGGGGGAAGTGTGTGTGTGTGAGTGTGATTCCCTCAAAGCGAAGCACTGTGCCGTTTCTCTGTGCCCTGCTTTAACACTTGAGCAACAATCTCTTCTTCTTCTGTGTGTGTGTGAGGGATACTGAAAGGGAAAAGAGAGAATTGGTGCGTGTGTGAGGCAGTGGCTTCCCCCTCCATCTGCCCACCACCATTAACATTTTGCGAACTGTTGCCAGCTAGCATTTAATTAAGTTTGGGTGTGCCAACATGTCCCTGTTGTAACATGGAATACCTGCTCTTCTTTTGTCAATTTCTTCTCCTGTTCTTGTGCTCCTCTGCTGTATCGTGGAAAGATGTTGCCTCTGGGAGAAGCAGGTAAAGAAGCCATCAAACCCAAGTAGAAAGATTTGTAATCAGCGCTCCAAAAACCCGAAGAGTTTGTTTGTAGACGTCTCCCTCCCTTCCCCCTACTCAGGTCTCACTTTGCTCCCCGCTTTGTTTCCGTATATGCGTGTGTGTTTGTGCTTAAAGCGTTCAATTCAGTAGAGGCTACTTGTAATGTTTCTCCCCCTGTAGAAATGGCTGCTGTTTGTTCAATTGTTGTGATAGATTGATGCAGGGTAGGAAAGGATTGGCTTTTATGCACCTGAAGATAGCTACAGAAAAGTCTTTATGAGAAGCCAATACCTCTCTGCTCAAGGATCCTCTGATGGGAGATGTAGTTTGCTGGAAGTTATCTTCCTATCATTTTTTTTCATATTTGTTTTTTTTTTAACAAAATCTTTGACAAAAGCTTTCCCATGTTTTCAGGCTGTTGAGTAAGTCCCAATTACCCCCCAAAAGAGCAGTTTTTATTCGTTTGTTCTGGTGAACTGTGTAAAAGAAAAGGACACTGCCTTTGGGTCTGAAGCTAATGTGAAGGTACCTGAAACCCTAATTCTTTCTAATTGCCAGCAGAGGGCTACTCAACTCGTTGCAAACAAAGAGGCCAGTTTGTGATAGAATTAGACTTTTCCTTGTGTGTAGTAGCTCCGTACATATTTTTCTGTTCACTTTAAACTCAATTTCTTGTTTATTGAGTGCAGAAAGGTGTTCATTTGTTAAATAATGGTTTACTTTGAAGTTGAATAAACCATTAAGAAGAGTACACTGCAAATAAATTAAATCTTACCACGTCTTTTTGTCTGGTTCTAAGCAAAACTTGTCTAAACGATGTTTTCTATCACATGCAACTGACCAGTCCAGAAAAGTTATTTAAAGGCAAAAATGAGGTCTGACTTGCTTGTAACAAGCAAAAAAAATCTGCCAATGGAACAAGAAAAAATTTCTCGAAAATTTGCTTGAAACTAGAATAATGTCTTATAACAAGTAACTTTTCTCTTGTTCCATTGGCAGAATTTTTTTAACTTGTTACAAGCAATTCAGATCCATTATTTGTGTTTAAGTAACTTGAAACAAGACGTTTTCTTTGGACTGATCAGGTGAACGTGGCTCATATTTAGTCTAAAAAGACATTTCTATCAAAACTAAGACAAAAAACACTTGATAAGATTCCAGTTTTGTTGCAATGTACACAGGTGACTCACAGGTCACCGCCAGTGCAATCTGGGAACCTATCAGCTAAATCTTAGGTTGATTCACTGAAGCCTTCTGGAGAGATGGATAACTCATGGGGCTTACTGTGTTGCCAGCTTTTTTGAGACTTACAGCCAAAAGGGGTAAAAATGACAGACTGGTTAATGACTTACAAAAGAAAGAAAAGTTTGATGTTGAGGAACAGGATTGTTACCTGCACTTCCATTTAAATGTGTGTTTAGAGACATTGATAAAGTTGGGTTACAGGATGGCATGACAGCAGACTGCACAGCTCTTTTTTAATTATTTGTCCTGCCTGCTGCCAATCCCTGCTGCTACAATTGTGGAGGATACTACTCACTCAACAAATAAATATCTGAGCACCCTCAGTGCCAAATGTTTGTCCCATGCCTCCAGACTCGACATGAAATATGCTAAAAGGTAAATAGATTTAAATAGCGACCTGTCAATCAAATCCACCTGCTTGTTAAAAATATTGTTTCTTCGCTTACAGAAAAAAAAAAAATAGCAGCATTTTCTGCTTACATAGCTGTCCAAAAAGTTAAAGCTGCTTTGAGTAGTAACCAGTCAGTTATGAAACAGATAAGCCTACATATGACCATCAACACCAAACAATAGGATCATTTATGATTTTTGAATTTCCTACATAAAATTAACACAGAAAGTAAGGAAATCTGTGTTTGTTAGATTTTTATTTTTCATGATTTTGCTGTAATAATAGTAGTGGGAATTAGTGGGTTATGCTAATCAAAAGTGGCAAATCTCCTCTGCCAATTCAAAAACAACGTATTCTGCTGTTATTGATGTAATTGACTCTTGTTTAGAGCTTTATTTATGCACCATAAGACCAGACTTTAAACATGCAGTCCATCGGACGAGAGTTAATGGCAGAATAAGCTGTTTGGTATTAGCAGGGAAGATTTGGCAAATCTGTCACAAAGGTGGCACCATTTAAAGGAACATAGACCAGCTTCCCATGGAACCCCAAAGATTCATGGTAAGTGGGACAACTGGACACAAAAAAGGCAAGATGTGATATTTAATGTTCAAAACTCCACTAAAATACTGTATGTAAATGAAAAAGTCAGTGAAAAGACATACCCCCTTTGAGTCTGAAGGATGCATATGAGAAGTTCCCAACAGTTCCCAACTTTACGTTTTTTTTTTTTCCATTTGAATCACATTATTTGTCACTAAAATTGGAACCAAGATCAATGTTTGGTTCAAACCAGACATTGGAAATGAAATATTGTTCAATGTAATTCAAAGATATGTTGTTATTCTTGAACAGATATATAGCATTAGTGCTGTCCTCATTCTAACCCTCCGTAGTTGTAATGCGTAAAGGTCTTTTTGTTCCCCTTTTGCTTTTATGATTAAACTTGTCTCTCAATTCATTTCATGCTCTTTCCTTGTATAGTCCTCTCTTTGATCCTTCCTTCCATCTTTTTTTTCCATCCATTTACAGTAATAGATGTAGCCCACGATGACCTCACATTAGAGACAAAGGATCTGTATTCTCCCTGAGCTGTTTTTCTTGCTCCTCTGATAGTCTGAGGGTTAAAGGGGACTGTTTGCCCAGAAATGAGGTTACAGCAATTGGGCTTGCAAATGATTGGCATGGAGGGATTGTGCGTTATACATTTTGCTATTTGGTTTCTGCTCCAGTTATTTCTTTTATGTGTTTTTTGTGGATGTTTTTGTTGAAAGGCAGAAGGTCGTATAAGTCCTGCTTACACATTAAAGTACAAAGTGTGCACATAAAAAGTAAGCGCATTGTGAGCAGTGATGATGTTTTGGGGCACTTTGCCCAATCATGTTAGCTTTTAACGACCACCCACAGTGTGTAAAATGATGTTGAATAAAGGAGCAGAGAGTACAAAACCTTTGATCAGGTTTTTTTCTTGATCTGTCCTCTGCTCACTCTTTCTGTCCCTTCCTGTCCTCCTGTGCACCATCTGCAAGAAGCTTGTATCCAATCTGAAGGAGTGCTTGTGTACGCTGCAGACAACAGGACTGTGTGTGTGCGTGTGTGTGTGTGAAAGGGAGAGGAAGTGAATATGTGCACACTTGTTTGTGTATACATTCCTAGCCATCACAGTCACTCTCAGCTCATTACCTGACATGATGGATGGACCAAGTGCCATTAAACAACGCCCAGCCCCGGACGCCTGGCACCCTACAGCTGGCACTGAGTAATGGGCAGAGGGATGGCGGCACGCTTGGAAACACCAGGGACTCCTGTGTGGGTGTGCCTGCAGTCATCTCCATGGCTATACTTCCTGGGCCTGTCCGGCTCCACCTGCCACCTGGCTGCCCACTGGATGCCATGGGCATTTCTGGGCAGACATGGTTGGATAGCATGGGCGGTGGTGTTTGTATGACTCTTTCATACCACTGCCAACTGAGTAAACCTGAAGTGAAACTGGCCGTGTTGTCTGACCACAAACTCTGACACAGTCAGTGCCACCCATCACCTGCAGCATCAAGGCCGCTTTCAACTTTGTGTTTGATTTATTTTTCAGTTTATTTTTCTTTTATTTGTCCAGATTTTGTCAAGAGGTAGACTTATAAAAAGTTTCATTTTTCTTTAGTAAAGCTAGAATTTTATGGTAGTAGTTCGGCATTCCTCACGTTTTCCTTGTTCACATCACAACTCTTGCTGTAAAACTGTGTAACAGTGGAGTCCTTCAGTCTTTGTTCGGACTTCTGTACAGTATGAATGCTTTCACATTTCAGTAATATATTTTTATAATTGTTTTCAGTTCAGTTCAGTTTTTTGCTTTCGGTTTCTTTTTCTGTTTTTTTTTTCTGTTTTTTTTTTCTCCCTGAAGGCTTGCATGTTGTACTGTTGTTCAAACAAGTCTTGCAACCATGAGTAATTTCTATCTTCTTTGTGCTCTGTGTGATCAGTTTTTCTTTGGCTGTATTAACATTTTTGTTTTTTTATTTTGTTTCTGTTTTGTTTACATGTTTATTTTGTTTCACTACATTATTTGAATGTGTAGAATTAATCACAAGTTGCTAATGCTGCATGTCAAAGTGTTACAAGTCATTATTTCTCTGACCTCTCAGAAGGAATTTTGGTGTCATTCATTCAGCGCTTAAGAAGCTCAGGTATATAAGACATTCTTGTGTTTTTTCCCAGAAAGAAAAAGGAGAAAAATGTCGGTTGCTATTATATTAAGCGATTTGCAGTTTCCGTGCAGTTGTGTAGCTCTCTGTAGGATCATCTTTAACCATGTGTTGTTGTGGTTCAGTGCAGAAATTCATGTCCCCCTCAACTTTTCTGTGCAAAGTGATTTGTTGGTGCCCCAGCATCCAGCAAATTAGAGGCTTGTGCGTCTGATACAGAGGGCTCTGAGCTTTCTCTAGAATGCAGTTAGAGCAAGCGGCAACCTCCGGTCTAATATGAGACAATGCGGAAGTGCTAAAATCTGCTGTTTCTCCAGTGTCCGCTTGAGGCTGGCTTCGGAAGTACCAGAAGTCACATACACACCAAGCCAAAAAAAGACATTTTCAAAGCAGAAATTAACCTATTTGTAGCCTAGTTCAAAAAACGTCTCCTGTCTGAGTTGCTAATTTTACTATTGGCACCCACTGTTCGGGGTGAATTTTTTTCTAACGCGGCCGCTCAGAGGATATTAAGATCACGAGCTCCCCCAACAAGAGGCACAGCTGACAGTCACGTGACCGACAGGCGCCCTATGGCTGTAGGTGAAGCCCTTGCCACTACCAGTATGGCCGCTATAGTCAATGTGCTTCATTTTCCGTATCAGAGACAGACGGGTGACGTCGGGGAGACTACGTCCATGTTTTATACAGTCTATGAGTTAGAGCAAAGGGATGGAGTCAAGACACTTGCTTGAATTTAAATCTATCAGATCAGACGTCATGACGAAGCAAAGGCGCATTTGTTGTATTTGGCTTTTATCAATCAAGTTTAATAGCTAGACTTTTAGATGGTTCTGCGTTTTCAAGTCATATTTTTTGTTGTCATGTGATGATTATTTTAAAACAGTGGAAAAACTTTTCTGTCTCCAAAGAGGTTTGTTCTTGTGTAAACAAACCTTGGACAGTTGTAAAGTATGGACCCACTGCCTCCCTTGAACTATATTTTTTTGTCTCTTTTGATCTATTTTGTTTGGTTTCCCCTGTTTTTGTTCATGTTTTTTCAATCAAATGTGAGTATCCTGATATGTCTTTTAGTCTGTTGTCAATGCTCCCCTGTGTACTTTATGCCAGTGCATGCAGCTTCAGTATTCATTTTAAACTCTGTTTTTTTTCCTCACAGGATTTTTTATTCATTATGTTAATTTTCTGTTGGATTTATCTTTTTAATCAAATGTTGGTTTTCTATCATGTCCCTCTGAAAAGCTATGGAGCACAAACACGTCTTTCAGTCCTCATTCAGAGCTTTTCTCTTCTCTTTATACGAGCTGTATTCACGGTTTGAATATTTTCCAGCCTCCTTCAAACTTCATTTTTTAAATAGGTTTACTTTATTTTGCATTTTTATGTTCAGCTTTTCTTTTCAGATGTGGGCTTTTAACATGTTTATCAGAAGGTCTATCAAACACGAACACGTCCGTTGTTGCTTGTTTGTCGCTTCTTTATGTAGTGTATATAAAGTGCCACTATTCTTTGCCATCCTGTTTGTGTGTGCGCCTGCATGTGTGAATTTACTTTGTCTTTGTGCATATGCTGAATACGATGTGAGAGCAGTCGAGGGGCTCTTGAGTGGAAGCCTGGATCATGAACTGAATGGAGTTACTATGACACCAGACACAAGCACCTCAGCCTCAACGGCTTCCTCTGTTTCTCTGTCCTCCCCTGCTGCTCCGCTCTCAATCAGCCTGGATTTGCTTCATACTCTTTCTTCTCTCCCCTCCATCTCTTTTCTCTGCCTCCTTTAGTTTCTCCATACTGTTTTTCATTTAGTCGAGCTCCTGTGTGCCACAGTGGATCAATGTAACAACACTTCCTTGTTCTTTCGCAGTCTCACCCTGTGTTTCCTTTCTTGTCTTTTTTTCTTCTCTTCTGAACAGACAACCGCCGCGCAGTCCTGGAAAGGTCCCGTTCACGCCACAACGCAAATCACCAAGCTCGATGATCGCCCGCGCCTACCACAAGACGCTAGATAAGTGCCAAAGAGGCTGGCGAAGTGGAGACCTGGAAGACAACTGAGAGAGGGACGGACCAGCCCTGACTGGCACACACACACACACGCTCACTCACACCCACACAGAATCTTATAGGAACAACACAGAATGGGAATATCTACAACTAAGACACACACATATTGATTTCCATCACATTCATCTGACGCCTTACATATTTATTCCATTTTTCACTTCAAATATTCCTCTCCTGTCCAGATGGTTTGATTCATAAAAGAAAAAATGTGGCCGCTTTTGTTTGAAGGGAACGCTTTTCATCGCTCAGAGGTTCCTTTTGATTCTTGCAAGCCTCGGCCTTCTGTCCTACATACTACATTTCACATATAGTGTTGACATGAAACACGCCACGTGTTGAGAGTAGACATTCTGCCAAGACGGACTGCACCATAATGTATGCTCATCATACCGCACACAGCACATTCATCAGAGATGCGGCGCGCCAGCTGTCTTGTGCACGGAAGACCGGGATGGAACACAAACGTTGGCGAGCCGACAACTTGCTGACGCTTCCTTGAACGAGCCGCTGAACTTTAACAGAAGACAGTTAGCTTGCTTATTATGTGTTTTCCCTCTTTTAGCTAACATCAAGACAATTCTGATACAAGGACTCACTGAATCTCATTACATATCGCACAAAGAGCTGGCCGCTGTCCGTGCCCATATTTCAGAGCATGTGAGTCACGGCCCTTGGAACTGTTATCTTCCTTTTTTTGACAAGATGCGTTTTATTTTTGGTTGTGTAATATCTAACCAAAGCCTGCGGGTGCTGATCTCTGTCCCAAGGTCGCTTTTGCTGTTAACATGCGAGACTGACACATTTCTAAATGCATACAACTGCCTGGAGAAACCAGCATGACCCTTTTACCTTTACTGCGGTCACACCGGTTTACAGCAGAGCAGGCTTGATTATACTGAGGTATTATGGTGTTTTAATATTAATCGTCTTCAACTTGTGTGTGTTTTTACTGAAATGCTCTAAAAAAAGAGGTCAGGAGATTTAATTTAGGGGAAAAAATGGGCGAAACTATGCTCCACTTAGAGCTGTGTTTTTATTTGATTTCAGTTTTTCAAAAAAAAAAAAAAAGCTTTTGACAGAGACAGGACAACAAATCATCTTTTAAAAGATAAAGTATTTGATGATTTGTGTGAGTGTCAATCTGGCTAATCTGAGCTATAGGACTTTTTATGATCTTGCATTTCAAACCATGCAAAAAACTGAAATCTTATCAGGTGTTTTTGTCTTATATCAGTGAAAAATGTCTCTTTAGACTTAATATGAGCCAAATTTACTTAACCAGTCCAGAAAAGTGTCTTATTTCAAGATATTTACAGACAAAAATGACATCTGAATTGCTTGTAACTAGAAAAAAAAAATCTACCAGTGGGGTAAGAGAAATGTGCATGTCAAGATTAGAGTAATGTCTTAATACAAATGCATTTTTGGAGTGAATGTGGCTCATATTCAGTCTAAAAAGACATTATTTTTACTGAAAATAAGACAAAAACACTTGGTGTGATTTCAGGTTTTTGCAGTGCAGAAGTAACACGTGACTTAAAGACTCAAAGATGTCAGGACTACAAACCCCAGCATGCACAGACCTGTTCTGTGGTTGGATCAGTCCTAACTCAATGCTAAACTTGTTTGCAGTAATATCTTCGCCTAGCAGCTTAACAAACACATGACCCTCGGTTTACCAAACTGTCAAAAGTTTGCTGTGAGCTTAGTTTCCCTGCAACTGTCACACATTTTCTTCACGTGAACTATTTATTCATATATTCATGCCTAGGGCGGCACTGTCCCCCCACTGCCCTAAACTGTAAGCAGATGCTACTAAAAACAACCACTGAATTCACATGAAGAGCAGGCACCCGCAGAATAATCGACTAAAGGGGCACTGAACACAAGATGATGCTTGTCTTAGCAAGAAAGTCTCTGAATGGCTCAAATGACCCTTTTACCAAAAACACTAGTAAATTTAGTAAAACTACAACTCTGCTTTAGGCATTCTTTGTTTGAGTTTTTTGGTTTCTGTGTGTGTGAGTGAGCCAGCTCAGTAATCAGAACAGGAACCCAGGCAAAAATGGGATTCAGTGCGCTTGACTCCTGGGCTGAAAAGATGGAGATTTTTCATTTAAACAATCTGCCAGTGCAGCTTGTGATGTGTCTGTTTCATGATGCCTCCTCTCCCAGCCTGCATGCTTCTAAAAAAAAAATGCAATTTTACACATCATCTCGGCTCAAGGTGCATCCACAATGCTCAGAGAAGTCTGCATACTTACGAAACCAATAATTCTCCTCTGAATATGAGGTTTGAGCAGCCGCGCAGAGATAGAGAATGAGGTTTCTGCATAAGGGATTGTGCACAGAGATGACTCTTAAAGGTGTGCCATCCACTGATACCTTCTTTGATCACAGTTCAACCTTTTTCCTCAACCCCACCTCACATGTGCAGTCTGAAGTTCTGTTTTCTCCCTCTATTATCACCTACGTCTGCTGCGACTTTGGAGTTTCCCACTTCCTGATTGGATTCTCTTCACGCAAAAATAACCAATACTTAAAGTTTGACGAGTTTGATTTTTAATTTGTATCTTTTATAATTTGACTGAGAAAGTTTCTCTTCCAATTCTGAACTAATTTATATTTTTTTCCACGTGCCAACTTGTTTTGTGGAAAACACAAAAAAATGATGAAAAAGTCCTTTTTTATATTAACAAAGGGAGTACAGGTTTCTTATTATCCAAGCATAAGAAACATTGTACAGACATTTAAATTTGTATTGTTGATTTACTGAAAAATGTCATTCAAAGTAAGAGATTTTGATGTGATTATAAAATAATTGTGTTTCATTTCTTTCTCAAACTACTCTTAAAAATGTAATTTATTTGGTTGAAAAAAAATGTATCATGAGCTAAGAGCAACGGTGTTAGCCATTGTAGAAGTTCACATCATGCAACTTTTCCGCAACAATGATCACGATAAACTCTAATGTTTTTTTAAATTGTGTAACCTCAAAATGAAATGGTTCACTGCAGATCTGAAATTGGTTTAAGAGAGGAAAACCAAGATGGAAAAAAAAACACTTTTTACCAACAGAAGCAGCTCCAGAGCAGAAATCCAACAGAAACTTCTACAATGATAACATTCCTCATCATCCCTGTAGGTGATTGTCGTATTTCCCTTCCATTCCATCTTTAGAGTAATCGAAATAAAGTGTTTTAGAGAAGATAGGCGTAGAGTCCCAGGTTAGAGAACCTGAGATGTTTCATCATTTTAGTGTGAAAACCAGCTTCTACACCCAGAGGCCGATCATCCATTTGTCTTTTAGCTTGTATCTAACAAACCTGAACCCATGATTTGTTTTTCGCTCATGGTATTTGTGCGACCGAGGAGGCAGGGGTATGAACGATTTGTCTGAAACTGTTAAAGGTGCCATTGTGGTGGCAATAAAAAGTTTGCAGTGAAACTTACACATACTGACTGTGCACTTTACCTCACCCGATATTCTGCTCAGGCAGAGGAAGTGTTGTTGGAGATGTTTGAACACGACTTTGCCGCTAACAGAGTGAACTATTTGCGAAGTATTCCTTTCGGTAAATAGTTCCAGCTGCCACATATCCAGTTCCCCTCGACTTTGTTAGTGCTTACTATTGATTTGTGGAAGACCGATCGCGGCTGAATCAACAAGCAAACGCTCATAACTGTTGACAAACCCTGTCCGACCATGATGTGTAAGCTGCCATATCCCTGCCTACCCTCCTTGTTGTCATTGAGTATGTTTTATTGTCTTAAAAAACATTTATATTTGTAACATTTTAAGTTTATTTGTATCCTTAAGAACATGAAAAAACAAAATGGTTATGCACACTGTCCTTCCATAGACTATGTAATGGAATATGATACTAAATAATAACCACTTTGTTTATATAAACTGATTTCTGAAAGATTAGCTGTGTCTTTTTCTCCTTTTTTCTGTCTTGCAGTGCTGAGGTCTTAGTTTGCTGTGTACCCGCTCCACATTGACTTATGGACAGAGAGCTCTTGGTGTTACCACATGATAAATGGGACAGCTACTACCTATAAAAGCAACATATTTGGACCTGGGTGTCCCCTCAGCTTTATCTTCCACGGTGTCGGAGACAAAGTGACAATGCTGTCATGTCCAACGGCAGCTTAGGGAAATTAAAACAGAGTCAGATAATACATTTCCAGGAAAATTGCCCTTTTTAATCTGATTTTAGACATAAAAATAACCATGACTATAAATTATCTCTGCCTAAGTTGGATGCCAGGAAAAGATGCCGTGGAAATTCAATAACTTGTTTATTATTTGAGGATTTAAGAAGATAAGCAGGGAAACATTTTCTGTGAATTTCAGAAAAACAAGTGCTGTGTCTGATTGTGTTACAAGCAATCTGATCTTAAACAAAGCAATCTGAGAGCAGATTTTATTCCGCTGAAATTAAACTCTGCGCTGGTGTCTGAGATGCATCGACTCTGCAGCTTCCCAGCTGATGTTAGCCTCCCCTGTCTGGCTGTGTGAGTCCCAGGAGTGAGGTTCAAATGGCAGGGCAGAGCTGTTCCTGTCCTAGCCTCTTAGCGTTACGCCGCCCCCCAAACAGGCTCAAATCCAATAGCGTGCTCTCCCTGCATGTGCCATGTCCCACTTCCCTGCTGCAGCATGACATCATGAAATAAAGGCTGACATGAGGAAGTAACCCTGTGGCCACGAGGGCCTCTCTCACTCTGACACACACACACTCACACACACACACACATGCTCCATTCTGCAATCTTGGGACTGATCTTCTCCGAGTCTCTCCTCCTCCCAGTGTGCAGCCAGACAGATGGAGATTCATCTCTCAACAAGCTGTGATCTGTGTTTAGAGATGTGTGCTGCAGAACACAACTCTAATTAGGTTTATTGTTGATCTTGGGAGGTTAATTTGTACTTGGCTGCAAGTAAACATGCAGAAGAGGCCAACCTAGTTCCTTATGAGGCGCTGGTGTTGTAGCGAGGAAGAATGAAGAGCAGTGGTTTTATCTTCTTGACTTTCCAGGTGATTCAGAAAGATTACGGCGCCTGCGTTATATTTGTCTGCTCGGGTTTAATTGCACTTCATACCAAGGGTGAGAGATCTGTCTTGCTTGGGATGCTGAAGCGAGGGATGAGGTTCAGTGTGTTTGTCTAATGAGCTTACCGGTACAGTTGTGTGTATGTGGTAGGTATGACATGCATTTCTTTTAACTTGCTCTTTTTTTAATCTTTAAACCTCCAGGTAAGAACCCCTGTCAGACTGAGAGATGATCCAGGCCCACACAGGTTCTCTTTTTTCCCCAAACCCCCTTTTTTCCCTTCACACCATACACACTTGTGCTCCCAATGCTCTCGGTGGCAACAGTCGTCAGAGAGTGTACAACATAATTATCTTTCGTTTTGCATTTCCACCTACTTGAGAAGCCGTAAACATTATGGTGATGAGACAAAGAAGGCAGAAGCGATTCCCTCCTTACCTGAGCTATTTCTGTCTGGGGAGGATTCTTATCAGAGCAGCACTTTGCACTCAAACACACGAGTTTGATAAATACTCGTGTTTGTGCCCCGACAAATACATTTCTTGGAGGGATTTTCTAGTCTCAGTGTTACCTGGCTCACAGAATGCCAAATGGCCAGAGCATTTACTGCACCAGTACAAATAAATTGCAGTTATTAAGTTGAACATAATGTATGCACATAATGTAAAAGCACATCTAAAGATAGATATGTTTTACATTCATTTCACTTACTGATTGTCGGAGCGGTGCAGCCGCAAGACGAGAGTCACGCAGGTCATGAGTCACAGCCGGAGTGGGTGATGGAGGGTCAGATATACAGGCATGTGTAGAGTTTAAACTCACTATTACTGAAATATGTGCATGCACAAAACATACAACTAGCCTGTTATTATTGCTCCTTTGCTCTGTTTTTACTAAATATGTCATTTAGTATTTTAGGGTGTTTTTCCTTCTTTGGGCTTGTGTTTAGAGAGAGCTGTACTGTTTTTCTCTATTTGTCATGCTAGAATTAAAGATTTCAGTAAGGCCTCCGTTGCAGTCAGGCATGAACCCATGCTTAGCTGTTAGCACTGAAGCTAAGCCAGTTCAATGACTAACTGCTGGAGAGTCCTGCAGAACTGTGGATATTGAAGATACATGGAGTGTACAAAAGCAACAAACAAAGAGAGCTGGTACAAGACGACTAAAAAGGATGAATGAGCTAACAGGACTAGACTGGAGTTAGACGCAGTTTGTAGTCCCTTGTGGTTGAAATACACCAGATGCGTCTCAGGTCCAGTTCCATTGTGTGTTAATAGCATTCATCAAACACAGATGTTCACAAGTCTTTTTTTTTTCCAAGTCCCAAATCTTTAGTTACAAGTCCCCCCCCATTTTAAAAACTACGTTCGTCCACACGCAGCGGGTGTATCCACCATTGAGTGCGGCTCCAAGCACACCAAACCTATGATGGGCAGTGTTTTTCTGATTTAAGACCCATGCCAGCCAATCAGAATGAGCCCCCGTCATTCAGCTGTGACGTTTGAGAACCGAAAACTCAGTTTACCAGCGTCCACACGAAACCATGAAACTGGAGTTTTCCAAAATCTTCACTTTGGCCGGAGTTTTCAGAAAACATTGTTTTTAGAGACGTAGAGCTGCGGTTTCGTGTGGACGACAGGTGTAAAAGTATAAAAATATAATTTTAAAAAATAAATATATAAAATAATAAATATAAAAAGCATTTACTTTATTATTATCACTCCTATCCATTAGTATACAGTATCAGTACTGATTAATTTCTATTGTTATATGTTCTTATCCAGGTTGAGTTTTCAGATGCCTGTTAAAATTTGATGTGGTGGATCCAGCATATTTGATCCAGATCCTGCAGACTTGGCAGTCAGCTCTCTTTTTGTTAGTGCCGTCCTTTTTGAAGTTTTTATAACCAAATGTAATGAAAAATGGTACAGCAGCAGCTGCAGGTCTGCCACCGCTCGCAATTGTCCTAATCCAGTGTATGAGTGATACCGAGTGATACCGTGTGGCACACAACCAATGCGTTAAGTGGTTATCATGGTTACCATGAAAAAAAAGGGAAGGAATCACATTAAGCTTGTCAGAGTTTCCTCAATCTTAATACACAAAAAAAGAAAACAAAATGATTGTCCACGATTCCCAAAACAAGAGTCAGAGTCCAGTCTGAAGTCTTTTCATCACAAGTCCAATTCAAGTCTTAAGTTTCTGAGTGCGCGACTTTATAGTGACACGAGTCATAGTAGCAAACTTGAATCCTCATCTCTGTCATCAACTCATACCATGAGTTCAGTCCTGCAAGCTGCATGACTGACAGACAGCTGGAGTTTAGAGACAGAGGAGTACTTGGCTTCCCACACCATATTGGTAAGCCTCTCTTTGTTCATGTTGGGCTGTAAAACCTCAAAAATGTTGACCCCTGGTCTGGCTTCACTTATTATATACATCTGTTGTTGTAGTCGAGTTTAATATGATCTGGTTTTGATCTGGTTTAATTTTGAAAGTAACTGGGTGTTTTTAGGTAGTTTCCGTGCACTACTTCCTGTCCAACTTGATCTTCCCTTGATCTTGATCTCAGTGAATTGACCCATCACAGCTCTGGCAAAAACAGGAAGGCTGTGTATTCGATGTGACCTGCCGGACCAGCCACACGGACGGACTTCAACAAAACAGATCCAGTGTAAGTTGACCGCTTAACTTGAATGGGAACCTATCTGGTCAGGTGCCGTAACAAAGTGGAGCTGGACCGGAGACGCATTTGGTGTATGTCATCCCTTACAGAAACCTGGCTGTATTAAGATATCACAGACCATACAGTTCCCCTCGACAGCTTCCAGGATAGGAAAATGTTTCAGTTGAAGCAATTAAGATAAATTAAGAGAACATGAACATGAACATGAATGCCAGTCACAGATTGCAGACAGAGACACAGGACGGCCAATAAGAGCGGAGACAACACCTGAAGAGCCAATGGAAGACGACTCAACCTACATTGCTTAGAGAAACTCTGTTAGTTACGATATATTAGTGCTGAGACGGAGAGACAGGGTCAGTCTCCTAAACTGTCTCTGCAACACGTAGACAGGCAATATAGCTGCACTATAAATCTCTGTAAATGCATACTCTTGACATATCGTTAATAAATTTGTGTTCAACCAAGAACCAGGACCCCTCCCGTTGTTCCTTCCTCATCAACAAACTGCGCGGAAAGAGGTGAGAGGAGTATGGAGTCAGATTTATAAATTTAGAGGTACCTTGGTGAGACAGATAATACATAAATTATGCATAAATTCTGGTGAAATCTAGACACTACTGTCCTGTTTTGAAAGTGGTAGTGCTAAATGTAGAGGCAAGTTGAATATCATTTTTAAAAAAAAGCAGAAATCAGCAGAAAACTTTAAGATTTTAAACGTGTGTTGGTGGACTTGATAACTTTATGGGAGCTAGAAAAATAAAGTAGCATCCAGGCTTTACTCACCGCCCAGAATAAACCGTTCATCATCCCACCCTGACATTTGTTGCTTCTTTCTTTTGAAAGTACTTATTCAGACTTCTGCCTTCAACATTAACTCCGGTGATCGGCCTTCTTTATTTGGTTATTTTTCTCCGTCTGCCCTGGAGTCACTGGAAGTCACTTGTCACCATGTTTGTCCTGCCTGCCCTGCCCGAGTGTTACTTCTCACAGATCAATACGCCTTTTTTACACCATGAAGTTTCAAAATGACCCAGACAGCAGATGTGTCTTCGATGTCACAATACTTCAAGAGCCGGCTGTTCACACGATGTCCAATAATGCTGCGTGACACTGAGTGATGGTGCTATTAACCTAACTTGTGAAATTTAATACTGACAGATTCCTGCAACAGTTTGTGCTCCTTTTCAACCGGTCAGATAAATATCCTGCAAGGTTACTATTGATCACTGCCGGTGCTGCTGTATTCAGCGTGGCATTTTCATGATCACAGTTCATTGCTCCTTCTTATGCCTCCTTTTCTCCATCCTGCCTCACCCCCGCACACTTCCAGGAGACACAGTTCCCAGCAGGGAGAGGGTCATCTCAGAGGAGACTTCAACCTGTCAGAAAAAATTCACATCTCGCCCCTCATGCCTCCCTTCACCATGCAACCACCCCACCCACCCTGTCTCCCACGTCTCCCTGGCACCCATCACTCCTCTTCTCTTCTGCTACCCTCCTCCTCCTCCTCTTGCCATTTGATTCAGATCACTGACTTAGCTTGCGTCTCCCTTTGTCTGCAGCTCCATTTTGGCTGGCAGATGGACAGGAGGAGAGGAAGATGGACTCACATTGAGGGGAGTATAAATGTGTATGCGTGTGGGATGGAGGAAGAGAATGAAAGGAAGGAGGAGAGAAAACTTTTCTGGGAGGTAAAATGTCAAACAGCAATGAAGTGAGGAGACTTTTATCTGTCAAACCTGTGTGAGGTCTTGCCTTTCAGGTTCCTGAGTGACAAGGCTGCAGTTAAAAGCGAAGCCGTGATACGAAAGTGAAGGCGACAGAATGAGTTTACCTCTCATTCAGATAGCTTGTCATACAGTATCAGCCTTATCTGTACGTGCCCTATTTTACCTCAGCAGATGTAGTTATCAAAGCGGCTTATTTTGGCCTTTTTGAGCGGTTTCAAAAGTGAAAAAAGTTAACCATTCAGAAAGAGTACAAGGCCAGCAAAGTTATGCTTCAAAGATAGTCGACTTTAGCAGGATTAGTAATCAACTGTGTTGTCTTTTCTTGGTCCCGTGATCTCTCATAGACTTACAATATGGCCAAAAAGTGGTTACAAATGGCTGACTCACTGCATACTCACTGACATGCCCTACATTGCTCCAGCACTAAGCTAATGCTCTTAGCCCATGGCCATGCCTCCACACACAACACAGATGCAGACCTAAGAATAGAGGAGGGGAGATTGATGGATGTAGAAAGGGAGGAAGAGAGCTTGGTAATTGGGTAAGTGCCCTTCTGGATGTGGAAGCCTGAATAAAAGTTTTTTTTTTTTTTTTTTCCTTTTTTTTTTTTCTTTCTAAAAAGCCTTTCTTAGGATCATTTCACTCAAAAGTACATAAAAGCTCTTTCAAAGTTTCTCTGTGTTCTTTGCCCTCAACTGAAATAGTCCCTGCGGAGAATGCAGAAACACACAAACACTCACGCTCTCTCCTGAAAGACAAGGATAAAAGGGTTGACCCGCGAACACAAACTTACATGCATGCACGCAAATACACAAGCGCATACACACACGCCGACACAAACAGTCATAAAAAATAGAGGGCATTCCATTCAGGCCTGCTAACGCTTTTTTCTCTTGCAGCTCTGCGTAACCCAAGATTATTAATAATGCTCTAGTTGAAAATATAACAAGTCATTTTGCTCTGAAAGGTTTAAAGTTTGCAAGCAGGCAACAAAGTGGACTTTTCATGTGTCGCACTCAGCAGCAAATAATGACCTGAGCTGGAGGAGCGAACATCAGAGATAAAGATGAGAGAGAAATGCACGATTTGACACAGAAAAGACTTCTGTCGCTCAGCAGTGAGTAGAGAGACAGAGAAGGGAGAGAGGCTGTAACCTGGAGACAAACCTACAGCATGATGTAAAACACTAAACCATCCTGTCAGTGTGGAGTGAGCTGAACGAGCTGACTAATGCAAGCGGAAAGTGTTGAGTTGCAGGAAGATAAAAAGCACATCCAGTCCGCAGATACTGATATTGAGTTAAAAATATACATACATTAATGCCATGTGACTCACTGGTTTGTACTGGGGGCGTTAAGTGGTTCTTTGTCACCTGCCGGTGAAAGGAGAAAAGACCTCAGACATACAGCAGGAAACCCAGTTACCAGCTAGCTAGCCATCCATTACTTCAGTGTGGAGCAACAACTGCAGCACAAATCACGTCAGATGAAATGTCTGATGAATGCATGGTATTGTACAAGCATAAAAAAAAAAAATCACCAATTTGATCTCATAGAAACAGACCGGATGTAAGGCAGGAGAAGGCAGAGAGTGTTCATTTAATTTAAAATGTCTGCTACAAGGCCAGTGTTGTGGATAAGAGATCACTTTAAACGTTTTAGAGACAAAATTAAGACGTGCGAGTGATTAAATTTCATTTCATTTGAATGACTGCCGTACCATACAGATTATACTGTAGCAAATTCAGTTGTACTACTGTCTCGTGATGAGGGGCAGCCATACTATGTAAATATATTTACGTTTAATTGCAACATTTCTTTTTCCTTCATGAAACTTCTGAAATCAAATTCTTTTTTTTTTCATTTTAAACTGCTTTACTCTCACATAAAGTGAATTAAAATGTTAATCACTCCAGATATTGAAAGTTCCAAGTATCTCAGAAAAAATGGGCCAAAGCACTCACTCAGGAAATTTTCCAATGGTTTTATGGTCCAAATCAGTAAAATAGACGTTATGAGGCTCAGGTGTTAAGGAGTTAAATTAGGTTTTGGTGTGGCCACACTCACTGTCAGGTAAAAACCTGATATCTTGACATCTTATCTCTAGACTACAGCGGCTTATTAGGGCCACTAAAGAAACTGAATTAATTAATTAATTTTTAAGAAAAAAAACAGAAATTTTTGAGTTTTCAGAGTCACAAATTTATGACTTCATAAAGTCGCAAATTTATGAATTTTTAAAGTAGTAAATTTGTAAGTACATGTTGCTTTCTTCTGAACACCCCTATGGTACGACAATGTCTCTTCACAGACTGAATGAAAGTACGTAGCTTCATAACATCCCAAAAATTCGAAGCCACATACAAATCGTGAGAAACTGAAAAAAACGTAAATTTACGGCTTTGTAAACTAGTAAATTTTCAAGTTCAGAAACTCATACATTTGCGACTTCACAAACTCAAAATTTTTGATTTTGTTCTTGAAAATTTCAAGTTTAATTTCTCCATTTTTTTTTTTTTTTTTGGGTGGGCCTAATACGTCGTCATACGATACACACACACACATATATATATATATATATATATATATATATATATATATATATATATATATATATATATATATATATATATATATATATATATATACACATATATATATATATATATATATATATATATATATATATATATATATATATATATATATATATATATATATATATATATATGTATATACCTGCTGTGAAAAAGTATTTCAAAATGATACTTAAAGGTACTCCTAAGATTTTGCAGCCAGCTTCATATGAACTCTTATGGAAATACCTAAATCACTTCAAAGTCTCATTTACCAGTTTGTTCAGTCAAAGGTCCTATTGTAACATATTTTAGGAAACTGTTATGTTGGAAGCAGGCAGAGTGAGTCGGGTAGGAAAAGTCCAAACCAGGATTAAGATTTTCTATTGATTCAATTTCTTAGATTCAAAAACAAGAGACACAAAAACAACCTGATTTTCTCCCGTGGGCAGGACAACTTAACAATAAAAAGTGATTAGAGCAGGAACAAAGGCTTCCCTCATGGTCTGCAATGACAAAACAGAAGTCCAACTTCTGTTGATCCACAGCTTTTGAAACAGGCTTCCTGATTTCTGGCCAAATTGGGCAGGAGCTCTGAAATCACCTCAACTCAGGTGGGCTGAGTCATGTCACCTAAAACCAAGAGCCTGATCACAGTTACCTACCAAAAAAAAAAAAAAAAACATGTAGAAAAACAAAGCGGACACTCAAATAAGGATACAAGTTAATATTGATTCTGTGCAGTTCATATAAATGAAAATTAAGTACAAAGTGACAAAGATTTTAGATCAAGAGGAACTTGCAACATTCATCAGCAAATAAATCACAGTGACATTCAGCATCACGACGCAGATCAACCTTCTAGGGCGCTGTGCAGGACTCTTGACTCTGTTCACCTTATGTACTGGCAGAAGGCTGTGCATAAAGACCTGCTGGTGACACGGTACACATTCCTGCACGGGAGTGACACTAATCCACCAACCAGCAGGAGATGGGCTAGAGCCAAGTTACAGATATACAATGAAAAACCAGACAAGAGGAACACGTTTGCCTAAAAAGAATGTTAGTGTCTGTAATGCCACTCACAAAACTGCAGGTATAACATGTTTATATTATTACCTAAAAGGGAAAATAGAATCAGTAAGGATATAAGTTTTTTTACAAGCTTTTTCTTTTTAGTTTTGTTGATACTCAAATGTAAAGAATTTATTTTATGAAGTGACTCCATCAGGAATTCACATCAAGCAGCAACCAAAAACTAAAAACCTTGTTCAGCTCAGCTTAAAGGTTTATTATCTCTGCTGAAAGATGAAGTTAATCAGAAACTTGAGCCATTTCCTTGCACAACCCATCGCTCATATACATGAGTCAGCAGACCCCGTCCTCCTGAGTGTATCACTCTGAGACACTTTCTCAATGAACTCTACTGTTTACTCTGACTCATTTCTTCATACTTGAAGTGAAAAGTGAGTCTGAGTATGAGTCATGTTCAAGCCTTCCACTGACCTCCCACTGGGACCAAATATGCACCCAGCATGTCAGCACCTGGGTGAGACTGTCAACACGGGACGTTGAATGACGACACTTCTTGCCCATCCTCTGAGGTGGTGTCCACTCACCTCTATCAGGACTGGGATCATACTCTGCATGATGTGTCCTTCTAGGGAGTGAAGGGAGTAACACAAGGTGACTGTTGATATTAGGATGTTGCATTTGCTACGCCGGGGCGCCTCCCTCATTGGTATTTCATGTAGAGCGCCGTCGCATTCGTCACGTTTCATAAACTTCCTTATTATTCACTGGCGGGGAGTAATTTTGTTCTGCCGCTCGCAGTCGTGAAAAAGAGATAGCAGCTGAGAGGGAGGGATGACACTCTGAAATCCTTCTAATAATCACTTTCTCTCCTTCTCGTACATGAACTTGTTTATCAGGAGAGCAGGTGGTTGAGTACCACTCACGCACACAAGCTCACCTCAGCGAATCCTACGGGTGATCATCTGTGAATCCCCACCCAGTTTCAGCACCTTCATGCAGGGTCTCTCTGGGTAATCAGCAGGTTTTCTGGAGTTTGGGCAAACAGAGTTGTCAGAGACGTGACACACAGAGTCACGCCTAAGGGAGACGCGGACTTGTGGAGGAAAGTAATTCATCAGTGGATCCATGAACCAAGAAGTATCCCTCAGGTCTCATTGTGCTCTGAGAGCCACAAGGAGCCGCGGAGTTTGCTCCAACCGATGCTTATGGCACCGATGAATTGCTTAAGCGCACACCATATGCTTCAGGCAGCTCTCCTCACACACAAACACACACATACACACACACTCACGTCCTTGTATATCTTTGTTTAGTTGCCGAACGTGCCCATAAAGCTCAGCATAGCAGTGAGGCTTTACCGCCAAGCAGGTGGCCGTGTTGTACTCGGCCAGGAAGCATAAAAAACAGCAGCTGCCTAGTCATAAAACACATTTATACCATGATGTCCGTGCCGGTCCCTAAAGTGTGCTTTAGGCAGCAGGGCCAAAAAAGTGTGTGCTGACGTTGGAGATGAATTCTGATAGACTCTGAAACATTGAACAAACTTTGACCCTAAAATTCAGAAAAATCGTTCCCTGCCTGAAGACCTGTCAGCATCACAATAAGGTAGCATGAAGCACAGTTTAGTTAATAATTCAAATAGATGTCTTTGTTTTCCTTTTGTTTTTTGTAAATTTCAAAGGTTTGTTTTCCACAAACTTTGGTTTACTTGAGCAGTATTTTTTTGTTTTGGTACAAACCAAACATTACTACAGATTTTCCACCTATATGGTGTGTTTCTGGGGCTGGGGGGCAGAAAAAGTGAAAGCCAGTGTATCAGATGAACTGGATTCGACTCCTACAAAATAACAACAAACTTTGACCTTTGCAACAGAAAGAATTTTTTGCCTTAAAGACTTGAAGCTCTGAAACTTCATGCCATACACAGCCCGAGCCTGAAAAGTGTACAGTAAGAAAAAGTAGTCTCCAAACTTTCCTGTGTGACTTCTCCTCTTCCTTCAGAGGGTTTCTTTGTTCCTGGACCCCGGGCCTCCTCCCTCTCTTCCTCTGTTCTCGACTAAAGTGCCAGTGAAGTTGTCCCTAAGGCGGCGGGTGCGCTGGAGCATTAAGTGTGCCACAAGGTGGACCTGGCGTATTAATGGAGTCCGGTTAGAGCGGCTGACCTGTGAAGCAGTACGGTCAGCTGCTAGGTGAGCATGCCGACGCTGTAAATCCCGAACAGGCGTCCCCTGTCTCCCCCTCTTTCTCCTCTCCGTCACGCCTATCAGCCACCACTTCCCCTCTATTCCACAACCCCCGTGCTGCCTCCGCTGCCGCTAACAGAATGTCAAGTCCAGCTTTGTTACCCAGGGCTGACAGAGTGGTCAATAGGGTTTGGATGCTCCAGTTTAAGGTTGTAATTGCAGCTGTTTTCCTTCTACTTTCAGGCTGCGTTGACAAATACTGAATACTTTGGGTTGTAAGGATTGCATTCATGCTCCCAGGCGGAGTCAAGATGCTGCCGTGCTAGATTTATGACCAACATGAAGCCGGTGACTAATGTTATAGCCCGCTGGGACACTATGATCTCTCTGGACCTTGGATTTGTGGGCCTGCGAGCTTTTAACCTCTAAACAGCCAGTATTTATCGTGGTTTCTGCTTGAATCTTGAGACTGAGAGAACATCTAACACCACACAGCAAAGATATTAAGCCTTATTAATGTATGCACAGTTAAGTGGTCAGGGAAAATTGAAATTCTGTCTTAAGTTTGACCCAATTCAAGTTTCTAAGCAGTAAAAGAAGAAACATGTTGTGGCACCTTGATGTTCACACAGACTAAATTGTTGTCAGTAGTTTTTGCACGTTTTTTTCCCTTACAGACATCGTCAGGTCACCTTTATACATGCTATGTATCAGTCCCTGCGCCCATGTCAGAGCCCACTGCCTGGGTTTGCCTTCAATAATGTATAAAAGAGGGCACAGACTATGCATGCATTGCTGCTACGAGGACATGATCCCTGACATCTGGAGCCCACACAGGACTCATGCTCATGCTGAATGATAATGGCCTCCCCACAATTTGATGAATTATTAAATTTAAATTGTTTTGCAAACAAAACATATTTGTTAACACAATGAAATCTGGGGTGAAAGCTGGAGCTTCATCAATATTTAATTCTCACTGTAGACAACAATATAGCCTTTGGCCAGATTCTGGTACATAATTGATGACCGGGCGATAGAACCAACAATACTTATTAAACCAGCGCTGGTGTCATACCACACAGGTTTTAACACAACAAACAAGAAGCGCTACTTTGATACTGTGTCAAGCGTTTACATCTGACATGTTCTAATGAGATGAGATTTACAGGAAAACACACATTTAAAAAAAAAGACAAAACTTTAGAAAACGTTTTAGCACTCCGCTGAGACATCAATACTCATAGCCTCGTTGTCATCATTCACTCTAAAACTTCAATGGCTCTTTTGTTGATGTGCTGCTAATCTCCATATTCTGTCTTTTTGATTGATTGGGTATCAATGTCAGACTGCAGCCATGGAGATGTGCCTGTGATTGGCCTGATTAATATTTGATTTCCTGTTGAAAGGACGCCCCCTCCTCTCTCCCTCTATCAGCTGCATCATTGAGGACGAATGGAAAGTGGGCACTGTGAATATCAAGTAGCTGATTGGGGCTGTCACAGTGGACCCCAATGGACCCTGGTTGCCAGATGTGCTTGTCCATTGGTGTCAGCAGCAGGATCCGTCTCTTGGGTTTGTCAGGGCGGACAGACGGTGCAGAGGAGGAGGTTTCAGAGCAGAGTGCTGTCCCTCACTAGGGCCTGCCACTCACACTGTCTTTTTCTCTCTTCATCACTGTCAGAGGACTGCTGATGATGGTGTCTGATGACCAGACCTAGCCTATGGTAGCTTCTCTTGGTCCTGAAACAAATACCCCCATAATGCACGCCTTTGACTGACATTCTGTGATGAGTTATTTTGTCATGATATCACAGACATCGGCTAATGTGGGCATTGTTTATCCCTCATGGATTCATCCCGGCGGAGCACTCTGGTCGATAAGCTCGCATCTCGGGAATTAAAAGACAGACATTTTTCATGCTATTGACTGTGTGTGTTGTAAGATGCTGTTCAAATGTGTGCGGGGCATGCATAATAAGAAATAACATCGAGGGGGTGAAGGTTGGAGCCTTGAGCTTTTTTCCTCCTTTTCTTTGTCCTGAAACTCTTCTTTACCTGTGGGTAATGAATAAAGGCTGCTCCGTTATATGAAGTGAGGAGGAGCACTTTACCGCTGCATTTGAGGGGCACCTTCCTACATTTGGCTGTGTGTTTCAGACCTTGGAGAGCTCATTTAAACCCTGCTTTATTGTTTCCAGCAGCAGCACTCAGGAGCTCTGAGGTGGTGCTTGTTGCTATGGAGGACACAAGAAAGTGATGCGCTTGTGCAGACAGGATACGGAGGGGGAATTTGTGTGCAGTAAAAGTGTGGTGCGTGAGTGTTTATGCATAAGCGAAGGTGTTTGTTCTTTGTGTTAAATCATCTCAGCTCAGAGGTTCCTGCATTGTGTGTGCGTGTGTGTGTGTATTTTGTGGCAGCCAGCAGAGCGGGGGGGAACATCTGCACACAGTGGCACAGGCCTTCTGCCTTTACACACGGCTCCTGCCGAGCAACGCTTCACGGCCTAGCAGGCTGTGACCTCCCAGAGGCTCCAGGGGAGCTCTTCCTCTTAAAAGCCAGCTGTGCCTCATACTTTATGCTCGCCAAATATTCCACAGTCCAGCTGTTCACCTGAGAAGCATGGAGCACGGGCCTCTCACTGCCTCCCTTTCATTTTTTTGGAGAGCCATTGTGCCAGTTTAAGAGAGCATGGCGTACAGCACCTGTGATGCCTTTGTTGTTACTAACAAAGCATCAAAGTTGGCCTCTCACTTTGTAGTCCAAAAAAAATCCAGTGTTGGGTTAAACGCAGTCCATCTCAGTTCATTTGTTTCTATAGGGTGTAGTAAAGTTGCAGACTTTTTCTTCTTTCTTTTTCTCGGGTTCCTGCTCTGACCCCAGTTTAATATTTGAGTGTTTCATCAGTTTCCATCTCCAGATCAGCAGATTTCAATTTTGAATGCTCCTTATCATTTTATTTGAATGTCACACTCTCTGGGGGTCAGATATAAACAGATCACCTTGAAAGGATTTTACATGTTTTAAAGCAGATGGCTGTTTGTGCATGGGATGGACTTGGGAGCCATGTTAAAGATGCTATGAGGAGGATCTCTTTTAACTGGACCGCCTCACCACCTTCTGACCCAGAGTCTCTGCACACTGCCGTAAATGACTTTTAGTCAGGTGTGTATTTGTTGTGGAAATCAATGGAGATCTGACTGAAACAAACTTTCTTTTTTCATGACAACTTTTTACTTGATACAATGCGCCAAGGTAAGGTATTTATCACTACAGATAAGTAGCGATACGATTTGAAACGTAACATCAAGCAAATGTTGTAGCAGGAAGCTAGATGTAGCGCTATCGGCAGTCCAGTGCTCCGACGAATCTGTAGGCTAATATGACAACAAGTAAACACTGTCAGTTTGTGAGTAGTTTAGTAGCCGTTTATATTTAGTGCAGCTGGCAGCCCGGTGCTCTAAGACATGTCTGTAATGTGTAACCTTAGTAAATCCTGGTTAGCTATGTCCTGCCAGTCATCTACCAATCAGAGCTAACGTAACCTCACTCTTCATTTTATTGATTTACTCTCAAGTTTGAACGGACCACTGCAGAATAACTGCTCACTGTGGGTTGGAATGGACATTATAACAGTTTAGCCCCTGAGTTAGCCTTTAGCTCGGGCTGTTTTCTGCTCTTCTGTCCTTTTTCTGTCTGACAGGTAGGCTGCAGTGTCCACCATTCCAGCAAAATTAATCATAGAAATCATTTCCACACAGATCTATCTTTTCATGACTAATTTTTTTCAGCTGTCCAGCTGTTGTCATGGAGACGACCTAGACATGCCCTAACTCAATCCAGTCCTGCTCGACCCAATCAGGAAGCCAGGAAGTAGCTATTTAAAATAACCTACAAAAAGTGATAATGGCGCTGATAATTTCTTTTTAAAGTGTGGATCAGGATCAGGCATATATCTAGAAGGGAGAATTTATTTCAAGATCACTTTCAAACTCCCCTTTGAAGAGAAACTAAAACCCCATACAACTTTTTAAAATAAAAAACTATTTATAGGAGGATTATTGGTGATGAATTTCATTCTAAACCCGACAGTCGAGTATCTGAATTCCTCACTTGTGCCAAAATATGCTTAGTGACTGCCCTGTACAGGTTGAAGCCCAAATACAGATATCTAATTTGTTCTGGTTGATCTGGTTCAATTTGAATTCACAATTGTCATCATCAAACACTATAAAATACATGTCAACCTGAGGTTTCTGCCCATCATGCTAACTGGGGTAACTGGGAATGTAGACATCATCTCACCCAAAAAAAAAGCTTGCCACAGATCCTCCTCCCGCAGTTTAGACAGGACAAAATATGTCAATGTTTCCTCATTAAAAATGAATAAAATAACAAAATAATGTTTGGTCTGTCATTTGGTTTGTTGAGTCAGAGAGAGAGTGAGGTGACTGACACACTGAGTTTTGTTGATAGCCAAAAAAGGTTTTTGGGCTTTGGAAAACATGCGTTTCCTTGTGTGCGCATAGCTGTATCACATTAAAGCTGATGGTTACAGCACAAAGGCATCCGTGGATGTGTCCCCTCCTCTGTCAATACAATAATCTTCATCATCTTTTTCATTTTATTTCATTGTTTTTAGAGTGGATCCAATTAAGTCAACTATTGAAATCAGAACATTCAGCCAATTTAAACAAAATAGAACTTAGAGATACCATTAGTTTTATCAACTGTGAGTCCAATTCTCCTTGTCAATATTATCTTGACTGTATCTTTGTATTTGCATCCTTCAGTAAGATTTCTGTTGGAACTAATGTCCATGATTGACTTCAGTTTTGCACCCACATGGGGGACTGCACGAAACGGTCATTTTGTGGTTTACAATCCATCGAGTCTTTCCATGAGACCAATCGTTCTGATTACACCAATCAATGTGGTGACTTAGACATATCTGCAGTTGAAAGAAATCATCATAGCTTTGATTGACATCTTTTAGGGATCCACTAAACACATGGAGATTTGCTTTTCTATGTCAATAATATTCACGTGCTATTGATTAGGAATAAATGAGTCATCTCTAACCCTTCTGTGTCATTCAGTTCTTTTACATATGGAATGTCTGCAAATGATTGCTAATGATGTTAGCCTTAGAGTATTAACTGCCTCTACAAACAGAACAGCACAGGGTTAAATATTTTTCAACAAATACAAGGAAGCAGCTTATATCTTAAAGGATCTACTGTAAGGGTGAGAAGCACTTAACACAGACCTGTACAACTTTGAAGAAATTTGAAGAGCCTGAGTCAAGTGTCTCCTTCAAAAATGCCTATAGGGCAACAAGCACTGATATGTCAGTCATGAAACAGAGTCAGGACTGTGGGACATGGTGGAAATTGTTGTAACAAGCTGCTGCTGGCTCTTACTGTGAAGTATAGTACATGGGATGTGAGGAATAAGCACTTAGAAAATCCTGAAATATATTACATCCACAGCAAGGCAATTAATGGCCTAATGGGTACAACAGGCACCTTGCTTCAAGACCAAGTGACTGTAATTTCTAACTGGTCTATAAAAGACGCGTTCAGAGCTCAAAGAATGGGCCATGGATTTAGATTTCTCGCACTCTTAACATCAATCTCTGGATTTAACGTGATTGTTTTTCTTGATGTTTTTCCATCTATTGTGATCTGCTAACAACATTTCTAGTGTTTGACATCATAAAAAGCACCACTGGTGACCATCATGTTTGTCCAGTAGTTGCTCAAATCATAATCATTTGCTGTATCTTGTTCTTTAAAATTATAACCTGAATTGCCCGTATTTAAATTTTCATGTGCAGTTTTTCATTTATGTGAGCTATTATGGCATTTTTGTGCATTTGGATTTCCCTACACTTATCTTTTTGCAGTGCTTTTCATTTATTTCATATACAAGTTTAAACTCCCTTGCGCTATAATTTTTTTATAACATTTGTATTTTAGTCTGACTAAAGTCTGACAGGATGTGTTCTTTTACTGATCAAAGTATTTTTTTTTGTCTTTTTCCTCTTCAAGGTTCCTCAAAGTTTACTCTTATAAGCCTATTGGGATGAAGCAAAGAGTTCAGAAGCTCAGACAGAAGTTCAGCAGAGTAATGAAGCGAGACTTTGGCTGTTGGGGCTTGTGAGGTTTGCAGATACCTGAGCGGTAAGCTGGACCGTGACACCTCACTTTCATCTCCAGGTAAAGAGAAAATGAAGGAGTAGACGAGAGAATAACCTCACAGTTATCTAGGAGATGGGAAGTTAAGAGTTCCAACCTCAGTGATTGATGACTTACATGGCAATGATATATCGCTTGCCCCAGTCCCTGCCACCTAATTTATGAGCAAGCTCGTTTAATTTGTCCATGGCTTAATTTTGCCGTGCATGACGTATGGAGGTGTTCAGAAATTGATGTCTGACTGAGACTAACATGTCCTTTGGCATAGACACTTTCACTGTCATCTGTCCAATCTACATGACCAGACAATTAAGTTAATAAGTGAAAATGGCACCTTCCCAATGCAATTTTAATGAGCACCATGTGGAGTCGAGGTTTCTCTTCATGAGCAATCGTTAATGGGCTTCTTCTGAGGAATGGGGAATGCACTTGAACTAGAGGCTCACAATAATTGGTCCATGGTCTATGGTTGAACTCTGCTTTAACTGTGGGTCTTTAGTGTCACTCATAGTTTCCTGTGGATTTGAAAGATTTACACAGTGTTACTGGTGTCACACCAGTATAAAGAGCACTGACGCCTTGATGCTTAAAAACGTTCCTTTTTGTTCCAAACTCAGCAACAAAATGCTCAATGATTATTACTGGACGTACAAAAAATGCATCTTTGGGTTTTCCTACCTAGTAAAGGGTTTAATCTAAATAACATTTAACATGTCTTATCATCTATTTTGACACTTTTTTCCTCAGTTTCGTCCTTTGTTTTTGCACTTCCTGCCTGTGTGATTGTTATCCCTGTCTTCGTCTTACCACCTGTGCCTCATAACCTTGTGTATAAAGACGAAATAATAAAAGTAAATTATTTAGGGTTCCATTGGTGAGTATTTTTGAAGCTAGTTTCTAACTGAGACTTTTTGTTGTTGCTTCCATTGCCCAGTTTCTCTTTTTCCAGCACTGCTGTGATTCTCCTTTTTTCTCCTTTTGCCAGTACTTTTCTGTGACTTTCTGTCAATACTTTGTCTTGGTTTATTCCTTTTGCTCGCATAAAGAGTCTTTGTATTGCAACTTTTGAGTTGTGCGCCTGGGCCCTTGCATTTTCTCCATGTCTATATCATCAAGCATTGAAAAATGACAAATTTGCATTAAATGCCAAAAAGAGATATTTGCATTTTTAAAAATAGTTGCATTCTGTACATTTTTTCTGCAATGGGGTTTGAATATGACATGTATATCTTCTTTTTTTTCTGATCTAAATAAAGGCAGAGTTTGGTTAGTCAATGTTCTAACCTTGAAGAAAGCTGCTGACTATAGCCCTGTTTCCATCAAGCGGGTCAGTTTGGTTCGTCTTGGTATGGCACGCCTTTTTTTGGCATCTCCAAAGGCTAATCCCGAGACAGACCACCAAACAACCGAGACGAGCCATCCCACTTTTTGGCATCCTTCTGTAGGAGTGCCAGAATAAACCAAGCTCATCTCAGAAGGTGGAGCTACAACACTGCAGTCCGTCGATTGGTCGAAAGATTCGTCACTTACCATGCAACAGTGGTTGCATTCCACCTGGTGGCACACAGTCTTCTCTGAAACAAAGCTTGATTGCACTTTGTATCAAAGAGCCACATGCAAATCACAAAGAAGACAAATTGCTGGATGTCTTCCATTGTTGCTCTTTGTTTACAGTGTCCCGTTTTTCTTCTTCATTGGAATTATAAGTGGGGTACACTGTGTCCTGCTGCTATGGCGTCACTCTGTTATGTTACTGATACGGCTGTCGGCATCCAGCTTAAAAGCCACTATTCAGCAACCAGTTGAAATAAATACTTTATCTTGTCTAGATACCTGCTTCCTCTTTTGATTCTACCTTCAACAACTCAAACTTTCTGTCAAAGGCTGCACTGCTCTGATTGTCACATGCACCGCTGCCCTGCAGACAAGTCAGACACACGTCAGTCAAAGTAAAATGGAGCACACAGTCTTCACAGCCTTGAAATGTGGTATAAACTTGTCTCTTATTTTTGTTTTTACCAGTCATCGAGGTTGTTTCTTTAATGATAAGATGCTAAATAAGACCTCCAATTCAGAAATCAAATATACAATATTACTTTCTAAAGCAAAATATCCAGAGGCCAAAATGCATGACTCATTGCAGAATGAAACAGCAAGTATGTGAATGCAAAAGAAAAAACAGACCCAATGCTATTAGATGCTGAGGATGGTTGGATTGATTAATTTGCCAGTTTATTAGGTAGATTTCACCTGAGGACACAAGTTGGCCCACCCCAGTCTGTCAGCGTCTATACCTGATTTTCCTCAACGACTTTAGTCTGCCTGCCACAGAAAGCTGGAGGCTTTGCATTGTTGCCACACTTGGAAGTTGGTGCTGCTGCCATTGTATGCAAAGGCTCACTAATAGACCCCAGTGGGGCATCATTCCTATTCAACTCATGATGAAGACATTCTCTCCTTCTCTCTGTTTCTCTCCTTCTCCCTCTGTCTTTCTCTCTTTTCTTCTTTTTTCATCTCCCTCCCTCTGTCTCTCCCTCCCAGACTTGATATTTTTCTCTTGGCTATGCTCTGCTCCGCCTGTGGGCCTGTGAAATGTCTCTGTCTGAGGAGAGGCCCCCCCTGTCCCTCTGGAAGCCATTAGAGAACCTTTATGAATACGTGCCGAAAGGGCGCATTTTCAGTGATGGGGACCGAGCATTGTTGCCAGTTGAGGAGGATATATGTGCAATAGTAACAAATGCCCCGTATATGCTGCATGAACGGCCCATAAATGTGAGATCAAGTCTGTCTTTTTAGAGCATCACATTATTTTCTGCCACTCTTCTTTCCCTCTTAACTTGCTGGTGGTGGTGAGTAACACCTGTGTGTAAGAACAGGGCCTGTGCAGATGTCTTTATTTCTGTAAAAGTAAAGCTGCATTGCTAAAAAAAAATAAAATAAAACCTTTCAGAACCCTGGCCTTCACAAACAATGTTATTCCTTTCATACTAGTCCACTCCGTTTTCTTTTATCTATCTATCTTGCCTGAGACTTTTTATTTGCAGATGGTGGTATAACTTGGGGCATAAGTAGAGTGCATTGTGTTTGTTAAGTGCAGCTCAATATAAGAGCATTTCTGCAACAGGCCTCAATTTTCCCAGCTTTTATGCATTCTGTCCCCATGAAATAAATATCACATATTTTAAAAGCTTGTACTAAAATTGAGCCGTGGTTAAATATTCAAGATGCTCTTGAAGAGATAGTGGCCAGAAGGTACTAAGTGCACCACTTTACTTGTGGCATCTAGCCCTAAATCTGATTGGTTTGACTATGTAGTAGTTCGGGTAAGCCTGTGGCGGTTTGTGTCTGTATAAACAGCGTCGCTTTTAAGCAAGATCAGCCTACCATGCGGTTTCCCCCCTCTTGTTGATCTGCGCTGAGAGGTAACCAGATCTCGCCTTGCACATGTTGCCAGTGCAGGATTTAAAACAAGAAGAGGAAAGGAGGCTGTGGTGGATGCCCTCTGCTTCTTTGGCTCATTAATTGTGGAGAGGGTAACCGTTTTGAGTCCTACCGGATGGTCCAGGCTGCAGGCCTGCCCGGGTTAGCAGAGAGCTCCGGCGCTCATGAATCATGCTGCTGGGAATAGGAGCCCAACAGAGATCCACATAAGGGGGGCTAAGCATCACCACAAAGGCCTCATCCACCGCACAGAGGTGCTTTGGAGGCCCTGCAGGCTCAAACAATCAATCAGAGACCACTCTATCATAAATACACCCAGGGAACCAAGGCGCTGTGCTGTCCACACCTTGCAGCACATGCCCCCTCCCTTTCAAACTCCCCCTCCCTCAACTTCAAGTGGTTAGTCTCACGCTCCTCTATTCCCTCTAGCAGCCTCATCATCATCCACCTTTTTTCAATCTCTGCTTCTTCCTTTTATCTACGGTCCTCTATTTGCCCTCCATTTTGATCCGACTTCTCTGTTGCTTCTGTTGCTGAGTTCAGACTTTGCACACAAACACTGGAAAGCACTCGTAGACAAATGAACATGAAGCACACCGTGTTGCACATTGTGTTGGAGAGGATGGATGGGAGGTGGACTGATGTTGTCTGCAGGGAAGAGGGAGAGGTATGTAGGGCACCGTGTGTGGATAAAGTAATGATTTCTCCTTCACACCTCCCTTGCTAATTAGTGCAGGCTGCCTGCTGCCTTGAAGGAGGGGCGGCGTCTGGGGAGCCCTGCTATTTGTCTTGAAGAATTACCTGCAAGGAACTCACGTCATTTCTTAATCCTACCAATACTGGATGGAATTCAGCATTTACCTGGCCTCAGCCCCCATGTCAATATAATGATTGTAATGATCATTTTAGCCCCATTTCTTGCTGCAGCCATGCAGCAAAAGAAGTCCACCTCGCCTCCCTTGGAGTGCTTTACTGAGACGATGTATGTGTCTGCATGTCACAGCATCCTTCACATGGATGTGTCCACCATACTCCCCCATCATGTCATATTTGCCCCATAGCATCTCTCCACACCTCCCTGCAAGTGTTGCTCCCTCTGCCTTCATATATCTGAAGAGCTGTTGGCACATTGGTGACATCACTTAGCCCTTTGTTGAGCAGCGGAGTGTAAATACGACATATTTCCAGGGATAGAAATCCTTTATTAACCTTTGAGAAGCCAAAAGCCAATGCTGTAAATTGCATACAAGTTATAAAAATAGATGTTTTTATATTTATTACAGTAAAATTTCCGGGAAATAGATTGCAGAAGAAGTAGCAGCTGGAGTAAGGACAGATCGAGGAGACTGTGTATCCTCTCAAAGATATATGTGATAGGTGTTTGCATGGGTATCCTATTAACATTGTTTAGCCTAAGGTGGATCTCATTTCCATAGCAGCTGCATCTGACAAGCCTACCGTGGCACGAGAAAGAAGCCAATCACTAATGTCAGCCAGATGAAAAAAAAAATAACAGAAAAGAAGTATGATGTTTCCCTGGAAGTAGTCCTCAGTAATGATGTCCATTTCTCTGCATTCTCTGCTTCTTCCTACTGGGCTAATAAGATGAAACTTTAATGGTCTCACTGGGTATATTTTTCCCCCAGATTTACCAGAAAGTAATGCAACACTGCAAAAACAAAAAAACAGAATAAAAAAAGAAACAGTCCGGGAAAGATCAGAGTAGGAAGGGGTTCAATAAGAAGCAAAACAAGAATAACAATGTTTATCTGCTGAATATGTAAACATAAAAGGAAATATAAATGAGAATGTACAGTATGCAGGAGTGTGTGACAGTTTTCCTACAGTTTGGGAGTTAGAGCACGTTTTGCAACTTCATGTTTCAGCAGAGGAGTGGTTAAAATTTTTGATTGAAATACTCAGCAGAAAATGTTTCACGTTTCATTATGTCTTACTGATTTATTTTAGAGCACTGAAAATAAAACAACAGGATTTGTCTGTGCTATAAGAAAAAAGTAACTATTCCATAATCTTAAAGTGTTGGAAGCTTTTCTTTCTTCTTTCTTTTCAATCATAAAACATTTCATCGGATTGATGTGTATGTTTCTCTGTTTATACACACAACATTCAAGTCTTTTGTCGCTAACTCAGACTGATATTGAAGAAAATGCAGCATTTCTGTCTTTTTTTGTAATAATGCTTCCGATTATATTTGCTTTATAAAGGAAAAACATTTATCCAGGTGTTGCAAATACAACTTGAACTGTTTGGACAGTTTCTGTAAACAATTACAGCAGCATTTGGTGACAATGAACAAACCTGATTGCTCACTTCTACAAGATATTCATCTAAGATATTCAAGACTTTAATTTTTCTGGAGCACAGCATGAATCAACAAATGGCAAGGGACTTAAAACTACACTAAAATATCTGTTTAATTTTTTGGGTAACACCTTATGTTGATGCCTTCTTCACATTTGACATAACTACAACAAAAACCGTAACAATGGGCTAAACCAAGCCTGGAGTTAACTGGGCAGAGGCTTTCAGATACCCCTGACAACGACACGAAAAGGTCTTCACTCAGGTAGAAAACCATCGATTCTGTAATTACCACAGGAAATCTTCAGCCCTATGACTCCTGCTGCCCTAAACTACAGGACGGCAGGATACTGAATACTGAGCCTCAACGAGGCAGGGAAGAACCGGAAACAGATTGCTGGAAGCCCACATTTAGCCCTGTATTGAAGACAGAAACAGTCTTACGGGAATTGTTAGAATCTGTTCTCAGAAAATAAGCATCAAACAGAGAGATTTATTTTTTGGTAACCAGATCCTCATAAAGTCTGAGAGTTTTTTAGCCTCTTCTGGTCACACACTCCTCAGTGAATTCTGTCTGCTGCCTTCACGTTGCAAGTACGTTTTACCTGTTTGTAAAACTAACGGCTATTCAAAATTGTCCCCTCTGAAATCAGATCACTGAATGCTTAACAATGTTTTATCTTTCGGCGCCACATATCTTTTTGTATTCGATATATTCTTCTATTTGAAATGCTGTAATCAGCCTGGAAGATTTTTAATCTGTTGTCTCCTTTAGGTCTTATTTATGTTTTTAACTCATTGTGTCCTTGTGCACCACGGACTGGTTTAATGTCTGTCTCCTCACTGGCTCTTTTAAAGAAACTTTACAAAGATGTTTGTTTTTGTCCATTTTGCTAGCTTGGGGGTTTGGCATCAAGAATGAGTCATACACTTGTGTCACGGAGAGAATCCAGTCATTTTTCAAGTAAAACATTGTTCAGAATCATATAATAAATCGAACTGAAATAATGTAAGTTGAGTATTTTTTACGGGCAGCCCAGTACCAAGTGACCCACGGACCAGTACCGGTCCGTGGCGTGGGGGTGGGGAGACCACTGTTTTATGGCACCTACTGAAATGCTTCAGTAGTACTGAGTATCAAAATGTGTCTCATCTCTTGGTGCCAAGTTTTGGTACCCTAAGGGTTAATCGCGTGTTCAAAATCTGATGATCTGATGATTGGTTGTAATGTTACACATGGTTGCATTCAGGTTGTTGCCAACTTAGCGGCTCTGTCACTGTATTTGGTGACTTGTCAGACTCATCTAGCGTCCAGTGCCAAAGCACGCTTCATGCCTAAAGTCCAGTTCGTTTGGCCAGCACAACTGCAAGTGCAGTGCAAGTGTGCAGTACTCTGGCACAGTTCACTTCTCTGCTTTGACTCGCTTCAAAGAAGTGAGCTTTTAGGTACACATCATGCATGTCATGCAAAAAAATAATACTCAAGACTTATAGTGTAAGGTGTAATGTCATTTCATTTTGTTCAAACTGACATTATATAATTGGTATTGAGAAAAGTATCATTCAGGAAAGGGTATCAAAGTGAAGGTATTGGTTCCAGTACCTGAATTTACCTGAACCTGAATTTAATTGACAGACCAGCGACAAGTTATGAAGTCCTGAGCTCAAGGTGTGTAAACAAATGGTGTCGTGAGAGGATAAATACATGGACAAAGGTCCAAAGATGGACGTCTACCAGGGATTATGTAGATCAATGATGTGTGAGGGTTTTAAGGGCCTGTTATAAACCTCAGTGCTCCACATTTAACAGAATCGAACAAAGAGAATGAGCAGAGCTATTCATATAAATACCATGAGAATAGGCAAGAGGGTGGCAGCACAAGGTGTTTCTTTGCCTCAAAAGAGGTACAGAATTTGTTTCTAAAGAAGAAAGGATTGAATTTGTTTATTTATTTCCTTTTCAAAAGATTCTTAAATGTAGAGTTTGAAACCAGACTGATCAATTGTGATGCCAGCAATTGTAATACGCCACCAAATCAATTCAAGTACCTTTTGTAGATGTAAGGCAAGAAAAACAGCTTGCACTTTATATTTAGAGGAAAAAATGGTTTTGACAGCATTAGTACCAGTCTGAGGTGAGACAGGTGCAACTGACAAGAGTCAGGCACTGACTGTCTACAGTCTAACACTACGACAAGAGTGTGATCACAACAATTAACGAAAGTATCATCTGCATAGAAACACCCACATTATTGACGTAGCCCATATTGTGCCATATGTATTTCATAAATGCTTTCCATTGACCTTTTTGTTCATGATGAATACCAGACATCACATCTATGAGAAGAGAAACCCTGACAGAAGTTTGTTTTGTATTTGCAAACTTTTCCTGTTATTAAGATTTAAAAAAAAACAGCGGAACAGAACATTAACAAGGTGCAGCCTGACCAGTAAACAATTTATTTTCAGTGTTCACAACAGGCTCAAAAAGGATATTTTCAAACTGGATGGTGAAATGTAAGAGTAAAAGAAACAAACAACTTACTTGGTACAATCTCTAAAGAAACCATGTAAACAGAAAGTCCTCTGAAACTCCACATCTTTGTCATCTTTGTTACGGTTACAGGCAAATGTGAGCTGGTGTGGAAAGATGATTAGTCTTTTCAGGTTTCAGGACACATGGCTTTAAACTGGGAACATGAACTATAAAATAACAAATGAGCCAGCTGTGGTGGCAACGTAGAGTGATCACTAAGAGGGTTTTTTTGGCGAGTTGTTCACTGTGTTTCATTGAGGAGTCCTTTATGTAATGGAAATAATCTGTTTTTGCACTTTTTATAACTTTACAAGGGTTCCAGCTTAGTATGTGAATCCTTTGTTTAGTGACTCATTATAATTTGCTGGTTGCAAACGCACAAACACCTCTTCCCTCCCTTCTTCCAAGTCTTTCCCCCAGTTTCAAAAAGTTTCCCTCTCCCCTTGTGAAAGTCACATGTTTGTAAAGGCTGAATCGTTCCAATATCAGGGCACATACCTCCACAGAGGGAGGGCTGGCCGTCAGGCATTAACCTCTCAGAAATGCAAGAGTGTATAAACGCCCCTGTGCCAGTGCCACATGAAATGGATGACACAGGCCCGGGCTAAGAAGCTTTGCCAAAGCTGAGGCTTACCAGTCTCACAGGTGTTAACGTCCACTCTGTCTGCCACCTCCCTGAGAAGACTGGGCAACACATTCACTTTCAACTGCCCAGGGTCTGGCACTAAACTTACCACCTCCAGCCCACTTGGTGGTTTTAAACCTATTTTAGATGACATAAGCAGAGTATCTGTCTCAGTGATAGACAGACAGTCAGGCAGGAGAGGCTGGTGGCAATCATTCCTGTAAGTCTGACGTGTTAGCCTGATGCTGTGCAATGAGCGAGAAGAGTCATTCACAGTTTTTCTTCTCTGTTCAATAATAGTAGCTCTTAGTGTGAAAATAGAGGAGACAAGATCTGTTCCAGTGCCCATGGTAACAGTATACTGAGAGGTTCCTGTGAGATCAAGTCTAAAAAAGCACATGAAAGGGGGGCAGGGAGGTCTTATGGTCACTCAGGGTTCTGTAGTTTCTTCTTGGGGGATTGAAAGGAGTCCAAATATTGTTTAAAATCTATTTTTCTCTACTGATTATATAATAAATCTTCCCCCCCTGACAAAGCAGAGTTAAACCATGAAGCAGCCTGTGTTTTTTATTAGCAGTTGTCTTTTATTGCTCGCGGAAATTAGTTATTCCAACAAACGCTCAGATCGAGCGGGCTCTGTCTTTTTATGTTGTTGTTAGGTGTGAATGCCATCCAAAGCTCTCCCCATCACTCTCACACGAGCAGAGAGTACATTGCTTTTGGGCCTTTTTTTATTGTGCAAAGATGCTCGTAAACACAATTCACAAAGTTAGCATCCTCTGGGTGGTAGTCTTGTGCGCATAACGTGTGGTTTTGAAGGGAAGTGAGATGCCCTGGTCCGGTGCAGAAGCTGCACACGAATAAAACGACTTTTCGGTGATGGCATTGCATGTTTTTTGTTTTAGAAGAATTTTCCTTTTTCTATCAAATTTACCTGAAAAAGACTTTATTTTTCTAAAAGCATGAACACAAAGGATTGCATTGTACTATCATCACAACCAGCCGTAAAAAGTGTGTGATTTGTTTTTTTTTTATTGATTGCTGTTTGAATGGGAAACTAAACTAAACAGGGAAATAATTTAATATCATGCTCTATTGGACATAAATGATCTTATTTGGAATATTCTATAAAGTATGCAAATAGCCTGATAGTTGTTAATCAATAATGAAATCATACTAAACTGACTTTTATGGAAATACTCAGACTACATAAGATATAGCTATAATGTTTCCACATCCATCAACAGCTCTGCACATCCTGAAATGATTTTTTTCTGACTAATATGCTGCTTGGTCTTTTAGTGTTGCTTATGGATCGTGAGCATTAAGTGGAGGAGAGTGAAATCCCTCATGTGTCTTGGTGGAATCATGGACCTGAGCATGCTGGATTTCAGCTCAATAGAAGCTGTAATTAGTTGTAATTTACAGGGCAGCTCCTCCCCTGCGACCCTGCTGTGCAGAATCCCCTGGCCACTCGGAAAGATCATGTTTTCTTACACAGTGCATGGCACTCAAATGAACCACAACGCTGCCATAATGGCTTGCTCCCCGCTGATTTGCCCACCTTGCAAGGTAGCTGAAAGTCACGTCTTCAGATGCTCAGTGGAGCATGCACGCTGCGATTTCAATCTATTAAGATGTGAAGGAGTGAGTGTGCCAAAAGCTGCCATAAACACATCAATGACAGGAGTTGTTGGAAGGATCTGCAAATCTGGTGGTAGTAACCAAATGATGTGTTTGCACCATCATCTGCTGCGACTGACAATGTGTTTTTAGATTTAATGATGCATTTGCATGTAATTCTCTTTGCTTGTTATTGTTCTGAAATCAGTCCAGAGGCAATTTGAGCGCATCAATTTGGAGTCCAATGTTACTCAAGCAACTAATGGACTCTCAGGCAAAATGAAAATTGCTTCCTAATGATCTGACTTAGCTTGATGGGTGAATCTAAATTGATTAGTCTGCTAACATGAATGTAATGTAGAATTAGCCTTTGAGAAGTGTGATCACATTTTTCTGCTACTTGCTGGCCTTATTACATTCCAGCATTTTAGCATCTTACTAATAGCCACTGCTATTTTCAGTGCTCACTCTAAACCTTTTTCCACTCTTCACTTTCATTTCTTCGATTTGAAAAAAAGTATTGATGTTCCCATTAATGCTCGCCGTCATGGCTGCGGTGAACTTTAAGTGGTACAAATAGAACATTAGAAAGCTCATGAGTGTTTCTGTGGCGAGCCTATGATGGTGCAATGATCAGAGATAAAAACGCAGAAGCCTATAACATGCTATAACAAAGAACATGTTTCTAATTGGCTGTCAGAAAACGTACACATTCACACAATTAGGGATGCTTTCCACATGCTCGGTTTGCAGGAACAGCTAGTAATAATTTAATCAAGGTTGTAGAGGGTCATCCAAGGTTCACTTGCAGTAAAATTATGTGGTATTCAAATTTTTTGTGTATGAGCATTTGCATGAGTGACGCAGGTTTACTTTGTTGCACTTTACACCTGACCTACAGCAAAATGTTTTATAATGCTTTAACCAGCAGTTTTCGTGATAAAAGTCTTGTTACAATCACAAAAACTCCACTCTGTTGAAGCAATGGTCGATATTAAAAAATGAGGATGACTGCATTCACCTTCTTTAGACAAATTTAAACATCCATTAGTACAAATATCTTTATCCTTGAGCTGTTACATGTTTCTCAGTAAATCAAAAAGGACAGAGCTAGTGAAAGCTCTGCCTACTGACTCTCCTCGGCTGCTCTCTCCTTGAGTCCTGAAGGAATTGTAAAGAATGACAACAGGTGACTATTTCATAAGGCTAAAGGTCGCAGTCTCTTATTTGTCTGCTTCTCCCTCTGCCTTTGTGATGTGTCTGTACTTCCTGTAAAGCAATACATGTAACACCAGGTTGAGCTTCTTTATCACACGCTCACATGCTGAGGCTATAAATGAGAAAAATCTAACGATCAATCCACTGCCCCGAACTACCACCACCTAACTTCCCAAGGTCTGTGAGCTTGCAACTCCACTCTGAGACAACCTTAAGTAGTTCGTTCAGTTTATCATAATGTCTGTCACCTGTCTGTAGATCAGCTAGCAGAAAAAATCAGTTGTAGTTGCCTGGTTTAAATCTGTAGAGGGCAGTCACTGTGCATACTTTAATACAATTTATTTAATTTGTACTCAAATGTCAGGAGTTTGAATTGACCAACATCATTACCATAATTTACAGACTATTAGGGGCACATGAATATAAGCTGCACCAACTACATTAAGAAAAAAAAATTGTGTATATATCGGCGGAACTTGACTATAAGCCGCATGTTGTAGCATGAGATATTTACGCAGAAATGAGTCAGCCTGATGTTTGCGCCCTCTGAATTTTTTCACCAAGGATAACAGACCTAGGCTCATACCTGGCTCCTTTTTATCTATAACTAAAACAATAGTAATGCCAGATGAAACGCTCAGAATTGTGTCAGAAAGCCATGCGTAAAAGCCACTGAGGAAGACGCATCCCTTTGACAGTCACGGCGTGGTCTTATGGCCCATTTATACTCCCTTTATGTATGAAAATGTAACCGTACATTTCAAGCAATGTTACCGTAACTGCCCACATACTTCTGTACGTCCTTTGCGTTGGCATTGCTGTTAACCAATACATCCACCAGGGGGATCAGCCCAGAGTCAAAAGTTTATGAAAAAGAAACTCAAAAACAAGCATGGAGACTGTGGAGGAGGTATTAATAATATTCCGCCTGCATAAAGACAAAAAACTGGGGCAGCGTCGTATGAGGCAGTTTGCAAAAGTTCCCAGGTAGTAACAGCAACATTGCCCCCCCAGTTTTCGGTGGTACTGCTCGGTTTGGTCAGTATTTGTAATCTTCATGGAAATGTGCAGAAATTAAGTCGAAATGAACACAGAGCATGGACAGAGGGCTCTGTCCATATCCATATGTAACTTCGAGCATAAATGGGCTTTTATCCTGGACCAGCAACCATTTTTTATTTTTTTGCTCTCTCTAACAAAGTGTAGTGTAAATTCTCTTTAAAAGATCCAGTGTAACTTTTCTAGCCTGGGCCCTGGATTACGGCTGTCAGAGCTTGTTAATTTTGCATGATATTACATCATAAATTAAAGCTTAGGTTGTGCATATTCTTGTTTTTGCTCATTTATTCATTAAAATGTTAAGCAAAAATAAACCAAGGAAAATAATGGGGTCTATAAGATGACATAAAGTCTAAATGAGCACAATGCTCAAGTTAAAATTTCCAAAGTATTTATCAATAAAATAGATTCATGTATTTTTCTGAAGATTTAAAATAAATAAGACTGTGTACGGTGAGCTCTGGTATGACCGTAGACTCTGACTTTGTGCTCTGTCCTCACCTGTCCTCTGCCCATGTTTCTCCTCCTCCACACGGGCCGCTCTGTTTGTCTCTGTCCTTCAGAGATCAAGGGAGATAACTGTTGCTGAATGAGTACAACCTAAAGAATGCCCCCTGGCAGCCGTTAAAAAATCTATCAATTAGCCGCACGGTTGTATAAGCCACAAGGTTCAAAGTAAGAAAAAAGTATTGTATTATAAAAGTGTTGTGGGAGTTCAGTCACTATTTAAAGGATCTTTTTATGACTTTTTATCTAGCCACTCTGCTAACAAAAATGTCCAGATGATTTGTCCCCACAGGAAAGGAAATGAGGGAGGACTTAAGGGTGTGAGTAATGATAAGAAAATCACAACATGGGCCGCGTTGGTTTGAGTCAAATGCTACATGAGGGCCTCCCTCTTGGTCTGAAGGACTGAGGGGCACTTGAATCCTGGGATGAGCTGGCAGCTGGAGCAGAGCATGACAAGAGCTCGTCACCCCACCCCACCCCACCTCACCCCGCATCCTCTCTCCTCTCCTTCGCCTCCTCATCCTCCGCTCTGCTCTCGACCCCTTTGCAGCAGCTCACCTCGCTGAGGATGAATAATGAATGTGACTAGACACATGGGTCAGAGGTGACGTGTCTGTGAGGGAGCAAATTCCTCCTTGATTAGTACATAAAAAGCCAGGCCCATCTGCCTCTTCTCGGGATTTGACAGGAGTCTGGGCAAGAATGCCAGGAGCCCAGGGACAGCGGAGAAGAGACGCAGCCTCAGCATGTGGGGGGGGGGGGGGGGGGGGGGGGTCCTCTGTGGCATGCAAGGAGAGACCCACAGCGGGGGGACACACTTTATCATCACCTCACATCACACAGACTCTGCAGCATTGTAATGTGCAGAGCTTGAACTCGCCCTGAGGCAAGTAACTCTTGGCGCAGTGTGTACAAATCAGACTATCAACGTTGAGATGCCCAGAATAGTGGGCAGGTATTAATAGCTGTTTTATGTGGACTCATAAAACTTTAAAATAACACAAATTGTTTTATGTCTCTGCAAAAATGCAACCACTTTTCAATGACAGATACTTTCCCCTTTCCTTTTGCTGCATTGCATTTCCTGTTTACACTGCCAACTGCTTTACTTTTTTATAAAAGCTCACTGCATTCATCCAGCTCTTGACCAGAGTGCTTCAGTTTATTGCACACCAAAAAGACCACAGTGCATAGTCCTCTAAACCACTCACGCAAGCGTCTTTGAGAAAGTTCAAGGCCGTTCGCACCACCAAGAATCCCTCAAAGCCCCTAACCTCCCAAGAGGGGCATCATTGATCTTATTAGTCTTTATAGAAGGATTAACAGTGGGCGCTCCACCTCGAGGCTTGTCCACTCGTGGAGTGTGCTGTGAGGTAAATTACCATTCTGCATCTCATGGTAACAATGCATATGCATGGTTGAAATAAAGCCCAAGATAAGCAAACATGTTGGAAGAGGACAACATGGAGCAGGTTGAACTTGTATGGCGGGAAAGAATATACCCTTCGGCAGCAGCGATAATTAATATGCTAAATTGAATTGCGATAATCGACTTGGGGACTAGCCTCGTGCTCTAGAGGTAGCATGATTAAAATGTTAGGCTTCAGTGAAGGGGTGATTGGGACCCTGGTGAATTAAGGATTGGATTTGATGGGAGACAATGCAGCTTCTATTTTTCATTAATTAGCCTCAGATCCATAAAACCCGTGAAAGACTTCAATTGTGTGTTACCCCAGCCTCTCAATTACATCCATTCATTAGCCGTGAATGGCCTCTACCAAAGCACTATAGCACATGCATATGAGAATAAAAGAGTGAATGAAAGATTGAGTAGACTGGCCTAATGCTGCAGGGTCCCATTATTACAGGGAGGAGAGTTTATGAGAAATGTAGAGGCTGTTCGTCAAATGTCAAAAGGATGAATATGACATGGCCAACATCCAAAACAATACACATTTGTGTGGGATGTCAAATCAAAATGAGTTCCTATTTAAATCCTCCCCCGTCACGTCCATGCAGGCTTTTTTCTTTCCTCAGAAGTTAATCAATGTCAGCTGTAAAAGGTGCAAAGAAGCTAATTTAAATATCTCTCTATGGTTTTTAAAAAGGCACTGGCTCTTTAAATGAGTGGATTCAACACACTTTCAAAGCCCGCTCTTGAGCATGTCAGAACAAATGGAGTGTAATTGCCCGCACAGGTGTACACAAAGTCTCCACATCACTTTTAGATCTCCTTTTTTTAATTATCCCTAAGAAAACAAGTTGTATTTTCACCCCAACAGGAAAAGTAGATATTCTTAAATCACTTGGAGCCTCCTTCTGAGATTTCAAACACACTTCTGCTCATGCAGATTGCATATGCAGTGAGCTTTTAAATGAATAAAAAACCCTGAGTGTGCTAAGTCCTGTTGTAGGAGTGTGTAGATGTAACTCTCTGCAGACCTCCAACAATCTGTGATTAAAATCTCCTTTGACATTTCTTTGTTGCTGTGTTTCTGCATCGCTCCAACTCAACATGGCTTTGTTTTTCTCCCACAGCCCAAAAAGCCAAGCCCGGGGATTTACTACATTTTGTTTTGATGCGTACATTTCCTTAAGAAGATTACCCAAAAAAAGCAAGTGTTGTCATATATCCTGTTTGCAGCTAGACTCTGCCTCTCTCAGTCTCTGCCTGTGTCTGCCTGTGGGTACCACGTACACAAAGATAGAGAGAGTGGTGTAGTGACAGCATAAGATAGGTGCATGGTTGTGTAATGAAACCCATAATTACAGGGTGAGAGACGGGTATTGTTCATGCGATTGACAAGTCCCTTTCAGTCATGAGTGCAGTTTTCTGTCAAAGGCCTGTTTTTCCGTCTTTTTTTCCCCCCACAGCACGTCGTGCACCTTCTGCTCCTGCACAGGAACACAAAGGCATCACTCTCCTGGATAGGGAGTGTGCTCGACGATAATGCATGATTTGCATTTAATTCTTGGATATGACAGGCTTCCTTATAGTACAGTAGAGGCGCACAGCTCATTTGCATATACCTTATCAGGTGCTGCAACACTTTGTCTGGGGACAAACAGTGGGAGCGTGTGACATTCATCTGCATGATGCGATAGTGATACGGTTAGCCAGTGTACATGTGTCTGGTAACAATAAAAACAGGCTGGTGACGTGTTGGGGACAGTGTTCTGAATCTGCACCTGTGTACACCTCGTTTGAATGAAGCCATTGCTTTTGTTGATGTTCTTCTTTTATGTGTTTACACTCAAGCTCCAAAAGAGCAAGAACTACTTCCTCTTCCCCTCTGAAAAGATGAAATTGTGTTCCAAATGTCAGACCTATTTCTTCTTTTTATCTCCCAGTCTGCATGTAAGGTGTCATTCATGCAATCACATCTCCAAGTATCTGTTTTCACACCTGCATCTTCACACAATCTTACAATATTTTCTCAAACAGAAAAAAAAGAAAAAAAAAAAAACTTGAACACAATAATGTTCAAACCTGCTTCTCATCCTCCCTCCCCTCCCCTTCCCTCCTCTCCTCACGGTGTGGGCAATTTTATCGAACATGTTTTTCCTCCCTCTGACTACTCTTCCAGAACAGAAGTTACAGACAGGAGAATCTAGAATGTCACATATCAGGTCAGTGCATCCGAGTGTGTTTTCCCGCAGACATTACACAATTTTAATTCCTCCTTACATGCCACAGGAGAATAGCGAGAGCAATGGCTGCCCATAATTGAGCCATATTGTTGCTGAGCTTGGGGATTCTTGCGGGACATGGGCAAAGGATTGGGGAAAACACAAGCCCAGCTCTGGAGACAGAGAGGCACAATCTGCCGTACATACCTCGAGCTCATGCCCTCCATTTTCCCATATTAGCAGAGTCCCTCGTTCTCACTGGTCGTGTGCTCTCCTCTTCCTGATTGAGGTAAACACACACATTGTTAACCCACAGTAAAACGTGCCAGTGCTTGGCTCCTGTCTTTTCATCTCCCTGATGGGTGATTAAACACATATGGAGGATACCAGCACCACCAAGGAGACCTCGACAGACAGCGTGGAGTATGTGCTTTTTCTCTGGGCTTCACCTGCTACATGCACCTTTTTGGAGATGAATTTGTCACTTATCTGACGCCAGAGAGCTGCCTTGCTGAAGGCTACCTTTATTGGAGCTCAATGAATCATAGGGGACGTGTCAAAAAAAGCACAATTTAAATACGATGTGAGTCACCTCATTCTGCACTATTGCTCGTATTTTTGTTACAGCAAGACAAGCCCCCAAGCATTGAGAGTGTATTTCCCCTTGCCGAATGTTTTAGTGATTTGTCTTTCACACCACAGATGATTGACATCGTTAACCATGTTTCCTGTTTGACTTGCCCCTTTTTCTCTCACATCCTTCTGTCATTGAAAGTGTTACAGTAAATTAATTCCCCCTGGACCCTGAGTCGGTCCTCCCCCCCTCCCCCTTTTTTCTTACTTTTTCCCTTCATTAAAGTTCAAAAATCCAAGGTTGGAAGAGAAATGTCTTGTCTATTAGTTTTGCAGGAGTTAGACAAAGGAGAGTTTGGTGTTGATGGAAGCTCTGGTGCAACAAATTCCTGTAGGAATCACAGTTTGCCTTGCGCTCCCTGACCATTCACAGTTTAATAACTCGATAGATTACCTGCCGCACTTTCCAAGGACATTAAACTAAGTTCTCCAGCAGGATCGATGGGAAAGGGCTTTTTGGATATCAACGCTCAATACTGCACACTTCATTTCCCTCACCGTACAGGACTCGACATTTAATTATACCTCTTGGACTGGTTTTAATTCCAGCTTTGTACAGTTACGCAAAGTGAGAGGAAGACAGGACATGTCACGACTTAAAGAATTGTTTCTCTGTTGAAAAAAAAAAAATGGAAGAAGAACAAAATCATGAAATGATCCGTAGATAAATTAGAAGACTCGGTAACACAGCTGACATTTAAAACCTATATCAGAGAACTGACTCAAAGTGATATTTTTTCATAGGCAGAGTGTTTTATTTGAAAGAGACTGGCTTAGAGAAGAGATTGTGAGAAATGGGCACTTATATTTCAGACACGCAGCGGGTGGGGGGAGTTATTGGTGCCCACTTGCTCTGTCAAAGGCAAAAAGGTCTTTGGAAGGTCTTTTGAGAGTGTGACACTCATTGCTGCAGACTATTTACCCACGCTTGTGCTTTTATTTATCGCACAGTTCCACACAATGAATTATCTAATGTCTTATGGACTGTAAATTTCCCTAATGCACTTCTGCGCCCTTCCTCAACACTTACCTACAGACATATGCACACATCACAAGCACACACCACAATCAACCGCACACGTACACAATCATAATACCCCTGAAGTCACCCCTTTGAGGGACTACTCCCTCAGCTTTATTGAGTATTGAGGCAACAAAGTGCCCACATTTGTCTGCGAGGGGAAAGTGATGAAAGCATCTGCCATAAAGACCCAGGGTGTCCTTTTGAGGCCCTTGTGAAAGCAGTAAAGCTGCTGTCACCAATCAATCAGAGAGAGTAGCTCAGTATTGTTTACTAGCGCAGCTCATTAAGCAATGTAGCAGAACATGCTAACTTAATTTAAAGTGAGATTTATCGCGGTCTGGGCAGGAGAGAACCATTGTCCCCTAGCTGGAGAGTGTGCCATTGTGGTTCTGGGATGCTAAATTACAACTAAGAGCCTCTGATAAATTGTTCCGTTCTCATCTAACCTACTTACCGGTTTCCAGATAGACAATAATGAAGAATCATTTGACACTGAAGAGGGGCACACTGAAGTTATTTGCCATCAAGCCTGACTGTTGGTGAGTAGAGGAAAATAGGAAACACAAAGAGACAAGGATGACTCTTGAACCAAGGCAGGAACAAGGAAGCTGCAGTGAAGATTCAATGCTACAGTGAACTTAGGTTGGTTTATCTTTCTACATTTTTCAATTATTATATTTTATCCTGATTAATGGTAACTCAATAAAAACAACAGAAAAAAACAGAAGTATATCAACACTGTCAAATCATTTGGATTTACTGATCATTTTGAGTACTGTTATAATCACAGTGCACACACGCAAAGTCAGCGGTTGCTATGGTACAAAAGGTGCGCAATAGTGGGGGAGGGAAAAAAAACATGTTTTTTAAATCGTCAAAAAAAATAAAATAAAATAAAAAAATTATACACCACACACACACACACACACACACACACACACACACACACACACACACACACACACACACACACACACACACACACACACACACACACACACACACACACACACATATATATATATATATATATATATATATATATATATATATATATATAGTTAAAGAATGACTTATTTCATTGTGGGTTTGCTTTGTTTAGTATTATAAGTCTTCATCAAAGTCTTTAAAAATTTGCTGTTCAACCTAAGCAAGCATACTAAGATTAGTGGGGTACGTGTTATAATTTTAGATGAACAATTCAAAACTAGCAGTCTTTGTCTAACTTAGTTACTCTTTTTTTTATCCTATTGGCAGTCGTTCCTCTTGGTGCTACTACTTTTTGGATGCACAAACCAAAAAATGTCTGTTGTTTACAAATGTTAATACGGTTTTCGATATACAGTGGTTTGAATAGTGGGTGTTTCAAAGTGCCATCATTTAAACTTCAGTAATATTGTGACTGAGCAACTTTCTCTTGTATTGTTATAATATTTAACCAAGAGTATCTATACTTTGACCCAAGTAATGGAGTTTTCTTTGTTCAGCTCTAGTATTAGCAAATGCTAAACCATCAGCCAAGGCTAATATGTTCAGAGGTAACATTAGCTTTGATATTTGGGATGCTGTCGGCAACAAAGAGGCTTTTAACAAAACAGACGGCAGAGAGAAATGCAACTGGCTGACAGCTTAACTCCTCTAAGGCTTTCTCTCACACACACTACAACAGAGCTGTTGAAGTGAACCTGACAGGACTCCCACTGAGGACGAGGTCACACCAGAGCCCAGTGATCAGGATTCTCACTGGGGTGCTCTGGGCTCCTTCCCAGGCACCGGGTTCAGGGGCATCTCTCTAGCAAAGTGCCTCTGGGGAGAAGTCACACTTTTAAAAGACGGAAATTAAGTGGAAAAATGTCTGCTCACTCACTGATGTAATTATCTGTCCTGGATTAACATCTGTTCGCCGGCTCCAGTGCCAAGTCCACTTCAGCATGTGCCAGTGCCTTGTGTATGTGTACCTGTGTCTATTTCCAAACGCTGTGTATCTTGGCACCAGCTGTGGCAACTTTTCACTCTGACATCCTCCACCCATTCAACATCTGCGTATTTATGTGAACATCTTGGCTGTGGTCATTGAAATAACCAATGTTGTGACAACACCTAATCAGTTTTTCTAGTTTAACCGCGACACTGAATCGCAGGCTGTCTGAAATTTATCTAACAAATGACTCCAAAGTGAAAAAGGATTCAACAAAGATGCACTCTTTTGATGACTACTTAAGTTTATATGACTTTAAAATATTACCATATTTTTTTCAGTCGTCAGCCGTATTTACTGCTGTGGTATTTTCTGCCTACTCTCCTTTTATTATGAAATTAATCCAAGCAGGGACAAGTCCTTGCAGATTATCCCCTCCTGTTGGTGAGAAGCCTCTAGAAAGCTCATTAGCATGCTTCATTTATCTATATCATGTGTGCCAAAGTGAGTGTCAGGGTGGGCGTTCACCTGGTGGCTTATTCCCACCTTAACAACTCTGTTGAAAGGGAGCTCAGGTGGCCTGTGTGTGCCGGAGAACCTGCTTGATATTCAGTCTGCAAACCTGGGCTAATCCATTATGCATTGGCATTGTTATACTCCTTTTTACTTTCTCCCCTCTCTTATTAGAGGGACCAACTTCCCCTGTGTGGCTCTAAGGGTGAGCTAAATGAAGGATTCCATTTGAGTTGTGGTTATTGACACGCAATAACCAAAGGATTACACCTGTCTTACTGCGGAAATGTCATCCAATATCAGCGGATGAAATGTATTTGGATGACCCGTGGGTATACACGCTGACTATTCCCAAGAATGTTAAGCCCACTGGGAGCAAATTATAATTGAACGATAGCATGGAAAGGAGAATTTGCATCCCATCTTGCTAACTAGGCCCTAATTATCTTTACTCTTTAGTTACTGGAGCAGAGGGGATACAGCCCTGTGTCCTCTCCATTAGATCAGCCGTCTGGGGAGTTTTTTAGCTATAGGTTAATGAACTGCAGAATATCAGGCAGAATGCAATCACAGCTCAGCCAATAATACAGAGGATATGATGCTTCCTAGCTGACTGAGGGCTGACTCTCCCCATCTGGGCTGGGGAGAGTCAGCTCTCGAGGGAGCGCCCCCCCTGCAGTTTCAGAGATGTATAATTGGCAACAATGCCATGGTGGTTTTCTCCTATTGAATGGCCAATATTTCAAATCTTCTGCCCGTGTTGCCACACAAATGGCTTTAGCTGGGGGATATCATCAAGTACTCTCATTACAATGCATGACACGCTTTACAGAGCTCAGTTAGTATAAGATTTGCGTAGCCTTTGGCTTGTCAAATGATTCTGTAATTGATTAGATTAATACTGATCAGTGCTAACATGGAGCACAGGGTGGACTGATGTCAGTGTAGAGCAGATAATTGGATATAGTGAGCTAGTATGAATGCATTATCAGTGATTAAATGGTTTCAAAAACATTATTTAAGTAATTGCACAGCCACACATGCTAATGCTGGAAAGGAAATAGCCACTAATTTGATTTTCTGGAAATGTGATGGGTAATTATACAGTCAGATGTTTTACTCATTGAAATAATTCATCGTCAGATACATGGCATGCAACTTGTATGACCTAGGCAAAATTACTGCACATGAAACAGCAGGAAAAAAAGTGTTATGTCAAACACATTTCAGTGAAGAACTGAACCTTTAATGATCCATGAAGAAAAATGCTACCACATGAACTGCATGCTGCGGTAACAGAAGAACAAAAACCTTTGGATCATTAATTCATAATGATGTTTTTCTGATCCCTCTGTTTTCTCAATAAGGTAACTATTTGTCACGAATTGCAAAACACTCAAACTTTGCATTCTATACTTATCAATCTATTTGAACCTAATCTAACTCAACTGAGCAATCAACTGGTCCAATATTTCCTGAGTAAATGCATCAAGACACAGTAAGGAATGGTGAAAAGGTACAATTGTTTGGACTGTCTTTTTTCTGTCTGGCAATAGCAACGTCAACCTCATTCTTGATCAGCAGCAGCAGCTGACCTCCAGGAAGGGATGGCAAAATACATTTTTTATAGCATATAGAAGAGTAGATATCTAGCAAAAAGTGAGAACCATACAAAAGTAGAAGCACTGTTTAAAATCTTTCCTGAGGTTGAAGTGAAAATCTCTGAAATGTAGTCAGAACAAAAGGAGAGTATCTTTAAGTTTACTCAAAGTCATATAAGGGTCATATTTGATTGTTTTTACAACAATAGTTTGCCAAATAAAATCAAATTAGCAATTCTTTAGTGTCTGTATGAGATAGACTGGGGATGCTTCTGTTCCTGGGTTGGATGCTGAAGAATGAGCCAAGAAATCATCTTTCTGAGTGTCAGAGCTTGTCCAGATAGATGCTACAGAACACTTTCATACCTTTTGTCATCAAGAAATTGAGATCTTGCTAATCAAGCATTTGAGCACTGACATCCTTACAGAGTGATAGTTTGATTAAAAAGACTTCTAAATTCAAGACATGACCAGCAAAGTTGCGCAAGTTTAAATGGGCAGCAGCACAAGTCATTGGGATAATAAATGGTACTAAGAAGGGCTACACAGTGGCATAGAAACTGCACTTTGCTGAAAACTCCAAGGAGGTCCCCCAAATCTCAAATTTCAGATTAATCATTAAATGAATACAATTTCCTTTAAAGCTCCTATGAGAAAATTTTAGCTGTTTATAAAACAGACTGAATTAAGTACTGATAACACTGTGTAACATGCAAGAACCAACAAGATCATCAGAATAGATATTGACTAATTCTTTTAAGGAACTACTAGGGTCAGAAAACCACTGGCAGAGGGTAGGTGTTATTTGAAATATACTGCTACAACAACCTTCTTCTTTCTTTCTTTTTTTCTTTCTTGTTTTACTGCAACTATTCTTGATGTTAGACTTTTGAAAGGACATAAAAGAAAACAATTAAGAGCTATCACTTTCTTCTCAAGGGGAACCAAATTCACCTCAAACTTAAAATATCTCACAAGAGCTTTAAGCATATTAAATCAAAATGAGACTTTTCTTGAAAATGTACACTTTTTTTTAGGACATACAAGTTTAAAAAAAGAAAATGACTAAAGAAGTGAGGACACCTCACCTTCCTAACATAAAGAGGCCCCAGGAGGTCTCACTATGTTCATTGAAGAAGGTAACCCTCTTTTACTAATCTCTCCAAACCACGAGAAGTGAGAAGGTGCACTGTATGGCCACTGCTCAATTTTATACTCCATCTACTCCGATTTTGAAGTAAGAGTGTGATCAGCAGCTATGCCATGAAGAGCTGAGTCCACTGAAGTAAGCTGATTGTCCATCCTTAGCCTGTGTTCTCACAGACTATGGACTTTATCTCCTGCAGCACTGCCTTTCTCAGCTCTTCAGCTTGGAGTGGAAGGGCTGAGATGGCTTCTGCTTATGGGTCTCCCGCTGTTTTGTCTTTGCTGGCAGGCTAAAGCCTTGGGCAATGGAAGCCAACCAGACCTTTTTGTTCTACGGGCTCGCACTCTACTGGCAACACGAGGCCTTGTGTGTGGGAGGCACAGTGGCATAGTTGATGGTGGTTTGCAGACCATCACCTTGCTTCGTCAATCAGACAGAGCCAGCTTTGTGCGTTCACAAAAGGACATGAAATCCTTTCTTCCAAATGGTTCTAAGCTCTGTATTTGGAATCCTTTCCATGAGTCAGCAAACGCATTAAAAGCTCTTGAGAGGCTCAAATGGGCTAAATGAAAGACCTCAGGCATATGCTGTCTTTTGTGCATTTTTTTCAATGAATTATTTGAATATTGCCAATGGTATGTCTGTGGTCACTAAGCTAGTAGAGTCCCTAACCCAAGACTTCTCTTGTCAAGCTACCAGATTCATGTACAGTTCATCCCACAGTTGGGCAATTTTCTTTTTCTCTACATTCAACTTGGCATCAGTTGGTAGTATCACGACACATTCCAAGAGTGACAATGGACAACATTTTTTGTCGTCTTCTTCAAGCATTTTAGTGCATTCTGTACAATTCAATGCATTTGTTGAAATGCCAATACAAGGATCTAATAAAGTATTAAACACCTAGGTAGGAAAAATGTATCCATAGAGATCTAAGAACTCATCTAAGAACTAATTTGATAGTCTAGATTGATGCTTTCTGCACCTAGTTTCATATTTGCTCTCATTTAATGGCTGTCTCTGTGCAATTTAAAGCGAAATAATAAATGTACTAATATTAAACATCCATGCAACCAAGTTATTTATACTTCTCATACATCTGAAATGCAATGTTTTGTGGATTATATGAGTAAGAATCAATAAAGGGTGAGTCCTTTTGATCAATAAACCATTAGTAAGTCATTACACAGTATTCATAAAATCACAGATGCCTTGGAGTTCTGTGGCGGCATCATTCATTAGTAATTCTGACAACGGGTCTGTGTAATTTGCTGTGTGGCAGCAGGTCCAGCGCTTCTGTTTTTTTCATTCATTTTGTTCATCAGACTGAATCTCTGTGGATTTCATGCCATCTTATGGCCATCTCCTCTCCAGCTGGTCCACAGGTGGCTAAGTACACTTTGCTCTTATTTGTCCGGCCTGTCGCTTCAATATTAGCCTTCTCTCTATCCGCGGAACGGCCCCTGATATTGTTATGAGAGGAGAGCGTGGAATCAAGAAGAGCAAAAAGGCATTTGGCTGGCATTTCCTACCCTGGCTGAATCCGGCTCCTGGTGCCTGGGCCAGGCTGTTTGGTTTCTGTTAGAGCATTGATGATGACACTGTTCCAGGTCTCCACCTGTGTCCTCCTCCTCTGATCAGTGCAGTGGCCATGCTGGGAGGGGATAAGCAGCAGCAGGATGCTCTCATCTTTCCCAAGGCTTTCCGCACTGATAAGCATAGGGAGATTATCGGGATTGTTAGGTGTTAGAAACTCAATCTTTTATGCTTGACCTACGATCGATGTACATATGTCTGTTTGACTCGTGCATTTCCCATCATCCCTGAAATAGTGAAACCTTTGTGTTTTTGTATAAGAATGTTTGAGACACATGAAGAAAACCATTAAAAGATTCTTTGATTTTTTTTCCCCATCCAAGTGAAACTAAAACCGATGTATTAAGCATCATTTGTAGTGGCCTTTTATTAAATTATTCTTAGGGATTAATTTTAGCATGCTCTCTCAAGTTTCTGGGTGCACAGATTTACTGCTTAAACAGATTTAATAATTTTTCTGGGTAAATATTTCAACAGAATTTTGTTGTTGTTGTTTTGTTTTGTTGTAATTTCAATACATGAAACCATGTGAGAAACTGTACTGCTCCTTTTGAAACAAGCATAACTGCTCTCTGTCTGTTGATTTCCATTTGCTAAAATTAGTGAAATTGATGTTGTGCGTACGCCTACTTTAACCTCATTGAAATTTGTTTAGGGAGATTTGCAGCAGCTAATGATTTACACATTTTGACTTTCACACATTTGGAATCGAAGAGTTCCCACTCCTCACACAGGCTTCAGTCTTCAGTCAAACACATGTTGTGAGGAGCAAATTCATTAACATTTGAGAATTATTGACATGAAAACAAAAACAAATTTCTCAGGCACAGGTCATTAAGGGCCTGTATCTTCCCCTCTTCTTCTTCTTCCTCTTCCATCTCCTCTTCCCCTTCGCTCACACTCAGCTTCAGATACTCCCTCCCAGCTCTCCGCCTGTCTACACATGATAAGCAGTCTGAGCTTTGCTCACCAGTGTGGCTGGATGCTGGGAGCTTAAATCAACACACATAATTCATCATGTAATTTAAATATTTTATAGCGTAATAAACAGTTAAATTTATACCAACATTTTTCACATATTTATATAAAAAGCACGCTGGGGTCTCTCTTTCTTAAGGTCTTTGTAAACCATAATTTGACTGGACATGCTTTGGGAGTACAATAATCAAAGTGCTGTAATTTAGTCTATGTGCACAGTATCAAAATTATTATTTATCCAATGCAGTAACTTTTTTCTTAATCATGACTGAGATGAGACTCCTTCACATGAAATTAAAAAAAAGATTCAAAAACAATAATTGACGCTATTTTTCCTTTTGCATCTCATTATAAAATAAGAGGTATAACTGCTCTCTGAAGTGCTCCTTTTCTTTTACAGAAATGTCCCCCTACTCCAGAAATGTGCAAATTTGCAACCTGCATGATGCTCTAGCTGTGTTAGCAACTTTAAGCTGGAATACTAACTGCTTTGCTGGCTGAGTGCAGTCATTTATAGAAAAAGAAACAAGCAAACATGCAGTTTTTCGAAGCCTTCAATCAGCAAATGATGACGCTGCAAGAAGTATTATGTATGACACGTATCTCCTTAGGTACATGACATGAGCACAGCGAGTCAAGCTGCAACCACTGGGGGTGAAACAGCACCCATCCATCGGTCCGTCTGTCTGAACTAAAAGCAAACAGGGTTTTATTCCTGTCATATCAAGCACTTAAAAGCTGTGTGGAGCTGTGTACTGGTCTGAAATTGAGGAGAGGTCAGTGCTGCAGATAATGCATGGGTGGATGGATGGTTAAGAGGATGCAGAATAAGATGGAGGCATGGCATGCTCTTGGGGGATCGGGGTCTTTGCTGTGCCTGGGCCAAAAAATGGTGAAGGCCAGCTGGGGCTCTTGGCAGACATATTTAGGACCGAGTGGCAGACCCTGAGCCCCCGAACTAATCCTGTTGCAGGTGATTATGTGGGGAGAATTTGAGGCAGAGGCAGAGGACTACATACCCTGCACCCTGCCCCAACTATGTGAAACCTCAAAACCTAAACTTAAACCAGCAAACCTGGTGAGTATTATTTAGTAGACGCTGTTAAAGAGCTGCATAGAGACTGTAAATGGGCTCTGGTTGTGTGGACATTTTAAACACTGATGGCACAGACTGCTATGTAAAGCATCCATCAGTATTGATTAATCCCATTCTCACACAGGGGGCAGTTTGGGTTCAGTGTCAGGCCCACATACACATCAGCAGCAGGGTCTGAGTGTCTCATTATTCTCACTGAGAGACTAACCCTGAGCTTCAGCTGCTCCACAAAATGAAAAAAAGTTAATTTATGATGATAATTTCTCGTGGTCATTCTATAATGTCTAAGTTGAGTCATATTATTTCTCCCCTCATGACCAAATCATAATGCTGCAAAACTAAAACAGGCTTTTAAAAAATTACAGCAGTAACATTTACCATCCATTTCTAACCTAGAAGTTACTTAAAACTAACCAAACAATCTTGTTGTGAAAGGACCGACCCATTCTTGGTCGGAGAGACTTCATATAAATCTGTATTTTGCTGTTTTGAGTCCACAAATAACACCTCTGACAGATGGATGTGGGTGTAAAGATACAAGATAAAACAAAAAAAATGCTTTGTTTGATCAACTTCTCACTTATCCTCAATTACACAAACCAAACAATGCAGACCTCAAAGAAAACACTGTACAGTAACACACCACAGAGAGAAACTCTGCCTGTTGCGGATGAGTTAACATTAAACTGTCTTCATTCAGCTTTCCTTGAGGTCTCTGAGCCCTGGGGTTGACACACCTTACAAACATAAACAAAATGTCACAACTTTCAACACTTCTGTATCAGTGTTAGTTTTGACAGCAAATTCTGATTTAGTCTTAGTCTTTTGAATAACACACTCTTTAGTCTTAGTCATATTATAGTCATCTGAAATCTTTTATTAATCAAGTTTTATTCGACCAAATACCATTAGAGTTTTAGTCTAAGTCTAGTTTTAGTTGACCAAATATTAGCAGATTTTAGTCAAGTAGAATGTAAACAACCAAACTGTTGAGAAGACGTCCTGCAAATTTTGTGAAGTTCTGCAATTTGCAACAGGAAAGGCTGTGAGTGAGGGTGAAGCAGGAGGGAGGGGCAGAGGTGTGTGAGTGTGTGAGAGCTGAGAGAGCTTAGACTGTTATGAGCCATTCATTTTCAATATTGCCTTTTTTCTCCAATTTGTTAGGTGGCGCGGTCACGGCTGACAGTGACCAGTTTAATAAAGTTTTGTATCACAAATTGGCTTCATCCTTGCAGCATCCGGATAGACCTTATAATATTCTTAGATAATTTAGCGTTGTGTTATAAAGATACATAAACTTGGGCAATGGTTTGAAGGCAGCGTTATATTTTTTCTTACATCTTGCCTTACCCGTTTCATTCTCTCCATCTGGAGTTTTTAGAGTTTGTACCATAGACTGTTTAATAATAAGGGTTTGTACTCATCCTCATGATCCTCTGACAAGCACTGCTGCAAAAGCATGTACACGGACGCGTTGTCAAGGTAACCAGCAGCTGTGTATGGGAAAAAAAGAGCCGTCGGTGCAGGAGCCCCAGGACAGCGTCATCAGCTTCTGTGATGCATTTCAACCAAGAGCCACTCCAGGCCTGCGTCCCTCCTAAACATTTTTGTCTCATCATTTTTTGTTGATGAAAGTATAATATTTTGTGACAGTCTGCATCATTCATTCATTCATTTATTTCCTTAACCGTTTATCCTGTTCAGGGTCGCGGGTGGCTGGAGCCTATCCCAGCTGTCATTGGGCAAGTGGTGGGGCACACACTGGACTGGTTGCCAGTCAATCGCAGGGCTGACAGACAACCATTCACACACACACTCACACCTACGGACAATTTAGATCACAGGTGTCAACTGATCAGTCCCTGCTCTCTGCTTGAAGGTGAGGTAATCAGTGAAATCAGCTGGTGGAGTTTTTGGTTGGAACGAAAACCTGCAGCCTCTCGACCCTCCATGGCACGGCTTTGACATCCCTGATTCAGAGTGTTCAATTAACCTGATGAGCGTGTTTTTGGACTGTGGGAGGAAGCCGGAGTACCCAGAGAGAACCCACGGATGCACAGGGAGAACCTGCAAACTAGAAAAGCCTATTGGCCAAATTGGGAGTTGAACCAGTGACCTTCTTGCTGTGTGGCTGCAGGGGTAACCGTTGCACCACCATGCAGCTTTGTCCATGAAATAAGTTTCGTTGATAAATATTTTTCATCATAGTCTTGGTCGATGAAATTAACAATGTTCTGTATTCATCATTACTGTACTGAAAACATCACAGCACACTGCCAAACCATCATGCAAACCTAAACTATTGTTTTAGTTACATACTAGAAAACGTATGGTTCGTGGTGTCTACAAACATAAGATAAACTCTCAAAACTCTTTTCACGGGTTGATTTGACATTTCTTAAGTTAGTGAAAATGAATAACCATCAACAAAGGTTTTGGCCGATCAGATCAGGTGTTTTACACACCTGGAAATCCAGTAAGAAAGCCACACAATAATCATAAAGGTTCTGTTCCCTTTTTTTTATGGAGCTGTAAAAAACTCCTCCTTCTTAATATGTATGTATGTACATGTTGGTTGTGTTCCATTATGACTTTATAACTCCATCATACTGGAAAATAAAGCTGTCACCAAGACGTCATTCTCCATGAAGTTTGGGCTGCATGGCAATTATGAGTAATGTGCAGAATCTATGGAATTAGTTGTACAGTCTTTTTGGCGTGGGCTGCAGTGCTTTTCAACAAAATCAAGGCACGCAATTTAAGCCCCAGGGGGCCCTAAAATTACTCCTTTTCAGGTTTCCTAAAGATACTCAAAAGGCACAAGACAAATTGGCCTTTTTTTCCCTCTCCCCTGTTCTCTTTCTCTCTGCTGCTCGATGAGTGGCAGGTACAGCCCGTGACAAACAGGGCTTGCAACATGCTCTAAATCTGTCAGGGCTGATTGCACTGGCCTCATTTGACTAACAGCTACATTGAGGGGAAAAAAAACAGTCAGACACCATGCCCAGTTGATGATGAGATTATGAGCCAAAATGTGTGATTAAATCTACTTGGCCTCCAACAGCCATGCAGGCTTTGATTCCACTGGACTGTACGGTAACCTTCCATAGGGCTCTAATCCTATGTTGGATTGTTTTCTGTATACAAGCAGAGAGGCACACACATTTGCAGTGGTTTTACATAAAGCTACAGACATGATGGATTCATCATAACTAATTCATGTTATGTCTGACAAAGCTTGCGTTTCTTTTCTGACAGCAGAGTGGAATGATTATCTGTGATGGATAGTATTTTATCCATATTAAAAGTTTTTATCAAACCAGCAGCTATATGTCAAATTTTATCTGATCTTTGTCTTATTGCTGCAAAAAGTTCATGCTGTGTTGTTTTGAATATTCCCACTTTCTGAATCACTTCAATAAAGCTTGCTCAACATTCAGCACTGGAACCAAACTTGAAGCTACTGAATTAAACCCAGAAGCACAAGGACCTCTCCCAAACAATGTTTCTCAACTCTAATTGGTTGCATATGATCTATGAAAATAGTTTTAGTGGCAAATCCCTGAAAACACCCAACCCATTTAATTAACTTTTGCTGTGCGGTTCTTTTTCAGCATCATTACAGAGAAGACTCTATCTCTTTACTTTTCTCTGGCTTAAGTATTCTTTACTTTTGCAATGAAACAAGGATGCTATATATTCCTGATCCTTGACCTGATCAAGATCCTGATTCTTTCAAGTTCACCTGGAGGACATTAGCTACTTTTTTGCCAGCCAGTGGAGCTCCGTGCTGTCTTATTTACAAGGATTTCTACATGGACTATTGCATGCACCGTACGCAGGAAAACAACAGAAAGTGAGATAAGTGAGATTATCCATTGAGCGCCACTTGCTGTGTTTATACTGTATGAACCACAATGAACTGAAACAACATTGTAGCGAGCTCATAATCGCTGTTCTCCGAGTAAACAGATCTATGCCCAGGTTTATGTATGTATAAAAAAAGCACACTGAGCAAAAACTGCACATAGAACCATAGCTAATGTATGACAGTTGAACTCTTTCTGGGAATTGCTGTTTACGAATGTTAGTTAACATCATTTCATAAGATAGAAATTATTCAGCATCTACCACACATGAAATAATTACATAATTGCTTCAGGTAGGCTTTTGTATGAAACCCTCTTTATCCGTGAAGATTTCATGTTTTGCTCTAACTCGATGATGACTCAAAGATAAGAGGAAAAAAAAGATTGTGCATTTTTGCTCTTGGTTAACCTGCGCAAACAAGTCTTGAAGACTTTGCTCCATTCAATAGAATGGTTTCACAAATTGCACCGCCAATCAAAAAGCCTCTCTGTTTACCAGTGTTGTTTACATTCATTAGTTGAACTTATATGTATAACTTGGAGCAAAAACGTTACCTTTCAATGCCAAAAAGCTTTGAGGCAAAAAAAAACATATGACTCACAACCACCAGTGCTAACAGAAACACACATTTAGAATGAACGTTTACCATCTGCCAAGGGTAGGTAGTAATTATAGCATTCATATAGCATAGTATTTATAAGTGTTGTATGCTCAAACTCTTCAGTGATCATGACAATTCACCCTCTGCATGTCCTAAAATGTATCTGTAAATAAATTGATAATTTCTTCAACATCACAGCCTGTCTCTGGCACAACCACCACACAGGCTGCACCTTAACATACAGTGTGGATAACAGAGTGCATGGCCTATAACTGAGAGCCCACAGCAATACTTTATTAAAGCATAGAGGATATGATCGTGCTGTAAAAAGGGGGCTGGCAAAAAACAAATAAACATATTTTAGGATCTACAGTAATTAGTTAGAACAAATTTAGTCCTACTTAAAAGTTATACTCCCTTTCAGCAGACTGTCTGCTACAATTTGGTGTTAGCTGCAGGTTGTACCATAACTTGTTACCTGACAGTGTTGACAATTATGATGACCCAGTACATATTTCATATTCTGGATCTTAGTATTCAGAATATTGTCAGGATCTGAATCGAACTTTTAAATCTGTCAGAAATTATGGTGACTTTGTCTTGTATTGTTTTGCAAAGCAATCCAACCATTCATCCTAAAGTTATATACACATATGGTGAAAACGGCCCTATCTCACAATGATAAAGAATCCTTTAAAAAAATCCTGGATCCAGACGGTGATCCGGATCACCTTCGAAATATAACCACTACTTCCTTATTCTATTTTGAACATTTCCTGAAAATTCCATCAAGATCAGTTTGTTACTTTTTGAGTTATGTTGTTCACAGACAAACAGACAAAATCTCCCAAAAACATAACTTCCAAATTATCAACTATCATAAAACTAACCATCAGATTTAAAGTCAAGCAGCATTATTTTTTGAGACACCTTTAACAAAGAGTTCAAGCGTGGTCAGACTATTTCCTGTCTAAGTACAGTTCATCCTGGTCATAGACTTAATCATTTAATCTTAATTTATGTCTCTTTCTTAAACCAGACTGTGCTCCTGCTGTCCTATACTAAGTATAAATCAACATAATAAAAATGGTGCATTGATTATCTCTGGGCTGTATTTTCAGTTAGATAAGATAACAGACAATGATATAAATAAAAATCAGGCTCATATGAATCCACACTTTATTATAAGTCTGGGGAAAAAAAAGGAGGCATGCTTGGTGACGCTCTTGCTGTGCATCATCCTTTCAAGAAATAGCTTAATCAGCTAAACTTGCACACAAGCTAGATGTCAATCCACTCAACCAAAATAATCTTCTCCAGACCTCAGCCAAGGAAACCCCCCTCCCCGGCTAAAGAATTTCAGTCTCAGCACTATCAGGGGATTTACGTCTGTGACTGTGTGGGGTACGTTTTTTGTCATTTAAACATGCTTATGTTTTGTTTTAATTAGAATATATTCAATTTGGTTAGAAAACAATCTTTTTAATGTACTGATAACATTCTGTGTTAAAATCCTATCTGGTTTGTCGTCCTAATCCAAAAGGAATTTGTTACGTCTACTGTCTGCCTTCATGATGTTCATTGTTTTTCTTGCAAGGCTCCTCGATTCACTTTCATATTCAGGAGCGTTCACACTACATTTTGCCCTTATTTTCTGCTTCATTGGGAACTGCGTGTAGGGTGAGTGGGTTTCTGCTTTCCAACGATATGATAGTCACATGCAGACATTGATCATGATGGATGACACTGTGCTGCACTCCTCCTGCAGTGTTTGATGCTTTCTAAGGGAGAAGAAAGAGAGTAAGTAGCATCCAGAAGACACTCTGGGGCTCTCATAACGAGACAAAGTGGGGGAAATGTAGGGATTTATATGAAAAGGATTAGTCTTGGCTGGTAATACACTTGGTCATTTTGCTTCATGAGGATTCTAAAATTAAAGCTACATATGACATCTCATGGATTTAGAATTCATTTTGAGGCATTTATTTCAGCCTTCGCCTCTCTCCTCCTCTTTCTCTTTCTCTTTCTCTTAAAGAGCCAGAGGGTCAGTGATTAAATGATGCATTCTGTGGGATGCTCCAGCTAGGTTGTAGCAAACACATCTCTTGTGTCAGGGTTGCACATTCTGTCTTAGCCATGGCAAGCCTCAGTAGCTGTGTTCCACTTCATTTATTGTCATCTTTGGATATCTGTTTGTACAGTTTACACATAACACAAACTAGTTAATTGCTACATTCTCCACCAGCTTCCCAGAAAACTCTCTTTGACATTTAACCATAATACACTCCACAGTACAGCTTGTGTATGTGGAAAGATAGCACCTCATCAGAACAATGAACAAGTTAGTTAATTTCTCGTATTCATGGCGTAATACTGTGTTAGGACTATTGTTATTCAATGCCAAATAAGTGGCTCTAAGGGCAGTTTTGGGAACATTTATTCACTTTTCCACAAAGCTGTTAGCTATTTTACTATGATCACTGGTAATGTGCAGATGAAGACTAATGAGCAATCAACAACAAAATCATCCTACTGTTGAATTATAACAATTAAACTTGTATCACTGCATTTATCATTAAGGCAGTGACTGGAGGAATAATCTGCAACAACTTTCTTTTGCAAGGTGATTTCTTCCATTTTAAAGGTCCAGAGATGACACATAGAATTTTTGATTATTTGATTATTTATAACTTTATTGTTTTGGGATTGGTCATTTCGGTAATACAGAGTTAGTAGTTTTATAATGCAATGGGTTTTTGCATGTGTGATGTGATGTGGAGAGTTTATGTACAGGTGATTCTTGTGTTTTCCTTGTGTTTCTGGTGTTGTGTAGGGCACGTTGATGCCTGTGTATGGGTTGGTTTTTCCTTGTGTCTTTGGTTGTGTCCAAAATCACTCACTTTATATTGCACTATATAGTAGATGCACCATTTTGGAGTGCTGTCTGAAGTCAGAGTGAGCATGGTCATACCCCCTATAGCCCACTTAATGTATCCCATAATGCATTTTTTAAAGTAGAGTGTGAGCTGCCCTCACTATGTGACGAACATATACTAGGGCTGGGATGATATGCAGTTCACGCAATTTGATTCAATTACGATTTTTGGGGAGCCAGTTCAATTTAAATTGCGATTCCTCGATATTTACAACTTTTGCAGTTGTTAGTTTGCTTTTTTAACACCAGACCATGTAAAAAAGTAAAATAATGATGAAAATGTCTACAGACTATACTAGGAGCCAGTAACTTTTTTCCAATCCAGTTTATAAACAAAGACTGAAATGTAGAATATGAATTTGAAACTAAATACATTTTCCAAGAACCCTGATTTTGATATTGTCAAACAAAAAATCTTGATATCGTATGTCCATTTTTTCTCCCACTTTTAACATAAACCATCATGCAATGCAGTTCAAACATAAGAAATGGCTGATTACATGGTTACTGATTACTGATAATGTGAAACAGCATTAAATCTTGTCAAAGAACAATACTTAACTCTGTGTTCAAGTCTACAACTCCAAACAGAGAAACAAACAACCCAGACATTGGATGCTGAACCACCAATTGCAGGTAATGCATTCACAACACAAGTTGTGGTGCAAATATATGGTTAGTATTTATTTATGTATCAAAAATAACATAATAAATGTATATTTGGTTATTGTGGAAAAGTATGCTCAGTGTAATATTAATTGTCAGTGAAATCCATGCTGTTTGTAATGTTTCAGATAAATTAAAACTGTAAATTCACAGCTGTCTGTGTGCTACGTTTTAGTTGCGCAAGAGTGATTACGTCACTGTCAGTACCTGGCGAGTAAGCCAGTAGTGTCTGAAATGTTCTTTAAATTTTGCTGAGTGATTATCGTCCACTGCATCTAATTTATAGCAATAAGTATGGAGTAGGGAATGAGTGACTGATTTCTGACTCAACCCTTTTGTCCCCCTTCTTGTGTTGCTTGCCCCACATGCCTGTGTTTCACAACTGTGTTTTAATTAACGTGTGTCTTTATAGTCTCTGGGTTTCTTCAGTTCAAACTAGACCCAGTTAAAACATATGAGGAGAAACCAATGCTGGGGGAAACAAAAGGATGTGAGGAAAAACCAAACCAGACATTGGAAGCGACAAGCGTTAAACAAACCAGAAATATAATAAAAACACAAGGATCACTGTTAGCCTACATAAAAACAAAACCCACTACATTACAGTTTTAAAACATCTTTAAACAGCTCTGGAATATTTTTATTGTTTCCTGTAATAATATGGACCAAATGATTAATCACGAAATCCATCAATGTGGATAGATGGTAACATCAGGCAGCAGTTATAGCCTTGAGCACATTCAAACAGATAACAGTAACAGGAAACTCTGCAAGACGCTGTTTTAATTGCTGAGATCAGAGCAGCAATTTACGATTGTAAGTTAAATTATAAAACAGATAGTGAATTTGACTGCAGTGCCATGTTGTCTCTAAGCTGTAATGCAACCACGAACCAGAGCTAACGCTTTAATGCAATAACACAGTACTCTGTGGATGACAGATGCTATTAGAACAGCATATGTCATCCACAGAGTAGTTGTACTTCGTCCTTTAATGGTGATGAAGTTGTAAAAAGGCTGTGTGGTTATGTACAAAGCAACACATAACCAGGGGAGGCATAACTTGAGGCTAGTTGTGCTAATTCTGCTAACATTAGCCACACCCTCTGCAAAGTATCTGAAACTGTTTACCCTCAGACTCAATGATACAGTGTTTAGCCATTTTCACTGAATTATGCTTCCCTTAGTTTTCTGTTTTCTCACATTTAGGGTGTTTTCATACTTTGATTGTTTGGGACAGTTGCTTCAAAAGTCCAGTTTGTTTGGGCTCATGTTAACAGAGCAATCACACTCAAATGAAGGACAAAACAAACAAGTCAAGATCACCAAAATAGGATGTTCTCGGGTGGCCTTTGTTCAAGCCCTGTCTCGGTTCCTTCCCACTGAGAACACAATCACCTCTTGTACTGGCACAGCTAACTCATAACTGAGGTTCACTGTAGTAATGGGGGGCAGTAATGCACCTGGATGCCAACCGTTCAATGAAAACAATAGAAAAAGTAGGGGTAGAAGAGCCCATGTTTGTCTGCGGCTCCATAAGGCGGGATATCTTCAGCTTAACAGCTGCATCAGCACATTATTTTCCACACGCAGTCTGGACTCCTTAAAAAATGTTATGTCATGATGATGATACCCGAACAAACTAGCCTTAAATGCTGCTGATGTTCCATGGCTGTTGTTTTTCACGGTGGAAATAGGTTGGCAATCTGAATAAATGAATAAAGATAAAGACACTCCCCCCAGCTTCCGAGTAAGATTTCTGACCACTGAGAGGAAACCTCGATTGCATGTGTCATTTTTTTTTTTTTTTTTTTCGGTTCATTGCTAGGCGTAGAAGTAGCTGCCTGTTGCAGCAGCTCTCTCTTCTTTGTCCGCAGCTCTCTCTTCTTTGTCCATTTCTTGTATTTTTCGTAATCTTTCTATTTGGTGTGGACCATCACTTTGTATGGTTCATTGTTGGTCATGGACACCAAACTTTTTTTTATTTATTATCGCTCCAGCGATATTTTTACTACTTTTCTCCTGTGTTTGTCTGGAGATCCGACATGTAACCATGGCTGCATTGTTTACATGTGAAATTAGCTGTCAGCAGCATGTAGCATGTCAATGCTAACTAGTGTAAGGCTTGATGATCTCCCTCAAGGTGAGGAGGAGGAGGTGAGGACGACGTGCTGGTTCTTGGGGTGTGAGCTGGGAGGTGAACGTGGACCTGTCCTTCCATCCATCGTTGTTGGGAACGTGGGATCTATCTCCAATGGGATAGACTAGCTAGCCGTGCTAGCCCAGCAGCAGAGGGGCTGCCGGAGGGCAGAGTGGCATCGTGCTGTTCACGGATGTGGCTGACGGAGCTGACATCGGACGCCGGCGCCACATTGGAGGAGCTTCGCCTGCTGTGAGCAGACAGGATCCAGGAGACAGAGATTGAACACACTGCTGGGGAGGCTCAGTCCTGGACCCTGTGGAGGTGGAGACTGGCTGGGCTGGAGAGTGGTGAACGGGCTGTCTTCATCTATTTTCTTGCAGTCCTTTTTGCACTTTCTATACGCTTTCTTACTTTTGTTTTCTTAAATCCTGCTGTGACTCCTGAATTACCCCTCGGGGATAAATGAAGTATTTTCTATTCTATTCTATTCTATTTAATTACAACTTTGGACAACAAGAGACTTTTGGTGTGAACCAAGAGACAACGGAAACAATTGAATCATTTTTATCCCTGAATCAGAACAAAGAAAACAAGCAACAGGTGTGATACACACTTAGAAGAATGTGACCTTCCTTTGAACGACAATAATATTGTTAGCCTTGAAGCATCCAAAGAGTGGACATTCAAGTTGTTGGCTCTTAAATTTAACGATCCCATAAAGAGTGAATTTAATTTATTTTTCTTCTGGCTCAATAAAAATAGCATCTCTTTTTGACTGATGATTTCTTTCAACGTTTAAAGCAGAATGTTTGGACGAACCAGTTGCATGTCACAACTGATGTCCAACAGGTTTTCTCATACACCAGCTTGCTGCATTGATAACAAAGGCAGACTAAATCTCTTCTTTTTCCAGTTTTGAGAAAGAACTGACAATATTTTTACTTCTGACGTTCTAAAGCTTATTTTAGCTGTATTTGAAAAACAGAACTAAGTTGATACTGCCCTTTAAATCCTGCAACCAGCAGGTACAGAACAGTATCAGATGAGATCCTGCCTTGTCCAAAGAGGGAGTAAGATGTAAAATCAAATTTCCCTCACATAATTATACTCCAAACAATGTTAATCGGATGTGTTTTAAAAACGTTTCCCTGCTTTAAAGTATTCCTTGCTTTACATCTTGGTTTCTTTCTTCATCTTCTCGGTTTGAACACAGACTGATTCACCTGAACCCTCAGAAACTGACACTGGCCTGACAGTTTTGTTTGAAGACCTTTGATTTACTGTGAAACATGCATCCTCTCAAGCTGCTTTTATGGTTATATGTGCGTTTGTCAGCAGGTGTTTATATTCAACATGTCTCGTTTTTTACTGTCACGCCTTGCAATGTGACACTGAGACATGGAGAGGTTTGCTGATATCTCATATATCCATGTTTACGGAGATGTTAGGGGTGGAAATATGTGAATGATTTATGTGGCAGTCTTTACTTAGATAAACATTTCCATACACTGTGCTGTTTTGATGTATGCTGATTGACATAAATACACAGAGCAATGGATATTAGAGCATAAATCCTGCTTTATCTAAAAGCCTTGTTTCAAATGACATACTGCTTTTATTAGCTTTCACAGAGTGGACATGAGACAACTGATTTGAATTTTCTCTATTATATAGACTAACAAACAGGGAAATTCAGGGTGTATGGAGAAAAAAAAAAGACAACAATAAACAGTTGTAGCATATTTTTAGATATTTCCACATCTTGATAACTTAACAGATATCACAGAATCACAAAGACACACAGCCACAAGTAAGGGGGCAACATGCAATTAGCTCTGTAAGAAATGAAGAAGATAAACTTGTGAAAACTTGTTTGAAATATTGTCGCATTAAATACAATAATTATATCTATGATTTCATTAGAGTGCATTCCATTTTTCCCCCTCCAGCTTCTATTTTTTTTATTATTTATTTTATTTGCTACCTGCCACGCATGCAAAGAAAGAAAGAAAAAAGCATTTTTCTTAGATTCAGAGGAAAATGGAACTGGAGAACTCCCAAATTGGACCACATGAAAGCACAGCGCACATCTTTGTAGCTACTGTACCTCATGTGGAAGTTATTTTTTGAAGCCCAAGAGTGTGACATTAAAGCTAATTTTGGAATAATTTTAATGAGGAATTTGCAGAAAGAGTTTTGGCTTTTTACAGAGAAAGACTTTTGCATGTCTAAACATTGCCCTCTATCCACCGAGGTGTTACGAGGCATTTAATTTTGCCTGTAGATATAACCTACAATTTGCCTCCCTGTATGGGCTCAGTGTATCTCTCAGTGTGCAGCTGCCGCCACCCTGCAAGCTCCCAATAATCTTGCATCCTGGCAGAGCACTATAGCCTAAAATAATGGGCAGCACATTATCTTAGCTAACAACATATTTCCTCGTCAAGGGCAATTTGGCAATAGGCTTGATGTTTAAGGACTCATAATCATTGGAATACCATCAGCTGAATACTCCTTCAAGAATGTGCAGTGATGCACACACAAACACACACACACACACACACACATAGCGCACTGCACACAACGCGGTCTGTGATTGATTAGCACAGTGGCACTGGTACAATAGCTCGGAGGGGGGTGCAATCCTTAAATAGAAGGTTTGAAGGAAGAGCAGGGCGAGCCAAGAATTTTGATCAGCTGCAAGAAAACTGTGCTGGAAGGTTTTCAAATCTTACACACAATCCTCAGAAGTCAAAATATGAATTCCTTTCCCCAACCTCCGCACAAAAGCCTGTCTCTAACCCAACAATGTCTATACGGGTAGCATCTCAGTAGATTTCAGTAAGGCTTTTTAATCAATACCGTACTTTTTTTATTATTAATAACTACATCCCTGTGATTTTATCAGTTGAAGGCAAGCAATGCCATTACAACTTGGTTGTTTTAAATCATCAATAAAGAAAAAAAAAGATAATTTTTGGTGAACTGAAAAATATAATACTTTAAATTTTGGATTTATTCCCTATCACTAACAAGACCTAACTCTACGGACAGCCATTTCAGTGAGTGAGTTAGAGAATTATCACTTTAGTGAATATAAAGCTGTTTAGTTGTCTAAACTAAAGGCACTTTGATAAAATTGATTAAAAAAACATAGCTTTTAACTGATGCCTGTTTATCAGGGTTTTTTTTTAAATCCATACATTTTTCAATGGCTGATTTTGTCAGAGAGCAGGTTACTAAATAATGATTGATATACCTCATATTGCAGATAGCCTGTCAGTGTTTTTTATTTTTGTTGCATTAAAAAAAATATTAATGATATACACAGTTTCATGCCCATCAAAATCCAATCCAAATGTTAATCTTAGTCAGAAGTTTCAGATATATTTTTAACTTATTTAGGAAATAAAAAAATACTATTGGTAGTTTGATAGATGGGACAGTAATTGTTTTAAATTGTTCAACAGCAGCCATATGGATGAGGCTGCCTGCAGTGTCTGCAGACATTTACTATTTTTATTTATAAGCTCAAACAGCAGATGACACAAACTATTTCAAAACACATGATGTTTCATGATCTGTGATGGAGGCCATGATAGGTAACCTTAAACTGGTGCAGCAGATCAATTTATGATAGCTACAAGTAATAAATCACCTGAACTTTAGTCACAGTCACACTGTCTAGTAGTTACCGTGGCTTCAAGTCAATCCATCGCCTCGTTCTGCAAAATTTGTCTTCAACAAATAAAGTATAAAAAATATCTGTAATCCAATGATCCACATTTTGACAAAAGCCACATCTGTATAAGACTAGGTGAATGTGCTCATGGGTAATACAGTCTTCATCCTTGGAAAACACACATTTAATCCCAAACGGGGCACCAGAACTCCTCTATGCTTGATTCTTGGCTTTAAGTCACAAATTATTTGAAAAAGGAAGGGAGTTAGCATCTTCAAGTAATGTCATAATGTTAAGTAAATAAAGAAGTCCAGTTAGTATGTCATTTGGGTGAGGTTCTCATAGAGCTTTTGAGCAATGCTTTCTACTTTGTATCATGTTCATGCAAAAGTATGCAAATGCAAAAGCATGTGTGGCCTGACTTGTATCCTGCTGTAGCACCAGTGCTCATTCAGGGTCAGCGACAATAAATACAAAGAGTGCTAGTGGATTTAAAAAAAAGTCAAAGTACAGCCACAAACACAAACAAATTCAAGAACTTTTCAAGCGTTTTTGAAGAAACATACGTAGTATATAAACCTCAACAAGAAAGAGTCATAAACTTCCTTGATACTTGATTTTAGAAAATATAACTTCTGTGTTTCACAGTCATTTAACTGACAGGCTGCATCATCTTGTTTTCAGATTCATTATCTTACAGATTTTGTCACCTTTCTACTGCCAAAATCCAACCTTCCCATTTACTTCATGTTATTGAAAGAACACTAAACTCTCAAGGGGATTTACAGCTGAAAGCTAGCATCCCCCTGCCTTTTACCGTCCACATATTTATTATTGTTTGGCTCAATTTGATAAGTATTGTCAACATCAGAATCTATGTGCAATACGGTCCTTGAACAAAGTGTGAGGACACTTGTATAACTTCATAGAAAACTGCTTGGACAAGGGTAAAATGACTTATCCTCTGCAGCGACTCCCTCTCCTCCCCTCAGTCATCCACCATTAGGCCTGCACAGTATCTAAACCTGTTGGCAGGCTAAGCCATGCTGCTACCTGCTGAAATGTAACTAAGACAAAGCTCCTTTATGTGCCCTGCTAGTCTGCTGTCCTCAGCACACAATTTACTATTCAGTCATTTAACAGATGCTCTTATGCAGACACAGACATAATGAGTACATTCAAATACGGAGGTGGCTCATAATTCCAGTGTGTCCTCCCAAACTTTGTCAGATGTGAAGGACACAGGTCAGCTGTGGTGGAGGTCACAGAGGAGCCGTCTGGAGACAGACAGGAGAGATTACTTACTTTATGAGTCCCACTTTGGATTTGTCTCCCCCTCCCTGTCGCCTGGCCTCCCCCTCACCATCCCTCTCACTGGATTTCTCATTTCCTATGTTTTTTCTACCTGCATGCCACATTAAATTTTGAAGGTGAATCCCATAAATAGTGAAATTACTTTGGAGGATAAATTACAGAGAAGAGGATTTTTCTTTTTCAAACGGATTACCATTGCATGGAGTCCCATGGCTTCATTTTGTATGGACAGTGTCTACCTCTGGAAATTTTCAGTGTCTTCACACATTCTGACAAGGCTAACAGACCTTTTTTCTTTAAAGGAATATCATCCTGAAACAAAGGACAAATGAAGGAACTGGGAAAAGTGCTGATTTATTTAATCCCTTTGAAATGTATATCATTTTCAGATTGCTTCCCCACGTTGCACATTTATAATTCCGTCTCAATTTTTTATCTAAGAAAACAGGCACGGGAATATTAATCTCCTGAAGACTCTTGACAGGGTCATGTCCAGACCCACAGACACTCCCAGCAGGTGCTTGCTTTGTGCCGGTGTGTGTGCTGCATGTGGGAGCATACACGTAACTTGTGTGTGTGTGTTTAAATATTTATGAATGTGTGAACTGCTGTTAGAATTTTATATTGAATTTCACAGTTAGTGTGGTTTAGTTTAATCTGCTTCTAGCCTATCCTCACCTTTTAATTTTCCTGTTATAAGTTGTCTAATAGCCGCAAATTGACTGGTTTTATATAACCAATAGAGTGAAGCATTAAATGAAACATAATACACAAGCTAAAAATTAACCACTAGATCTTCCTCATGTTTACTAGCAGTAGGAGGCTTTGCATTAACTTACAAATGAGTCCAAACCTCAGATGTAAAGCTTTTTAGAAAATCTTTTATTGCTAAATTTGTTCTCACTTTTTAAAGAATGATTCATCACAATGTAAAAATACATCTTGAAGGCTCTGACCTTCATTAAAGCAGTTTCAAAGGCAAACAAAGCTGCCGCCTTACATTTCCAATGTGCTTGAGCTGCGTTCATAAAACAGGTTCTTCCCGGTGACCAACAATAGACTGTCTGTGAACATTCAACGTTTATATGTTTTGCGCTTTCCTGCTATAAAATTTACACATCCATGATGACATGTCAACAAGCGCCTACATGTGACAAGCACACTAACTTGTGTGGGCGTGTTACGAGTGTCAGAAGAAGAAGAATATCAAGCTGCAACCCCACCTACTCCCTGTCCCCTTGAGTGATGGTGTCCCTGTGAGTCAAGCAAACACTGGAGCTACGTTTTTTATAAAGAGCATGAACAAAACACTGAGTAACAACTACTGAGGAGGAGATAAACCCAAGGTAACATGCTGTTTCAATGCTGCTTTGTTATTTCTCATTTTAGTTTGGTGCAAGGTTTGGTTGATACGATTAAAAGACATTATTATATAGAGGTAATTGAATTGTAAAAGGAGGTTAAACTACATTTATCAGCTTTACTGATGAACTTAGAACTATTCCCTGAATGAATTCCATTTTTCAAACCTATTCATTCACCATGCGTTGTTCCTCTTATTATCTTTACTGGCTAACAAATGATTTAAAGGCGCTGTGAGGACTTTATAAGCATCATTAGAATCATAACAAAGTCACCACGAACTGTTAGATAATGATCAAGTAAAGCACTCTGTTGAAAATAAACTCAACTTGGGGAAAACTAGGTTGTGCATCCTCATCCCTCCATGTCTCTCGCCAGTCAATCCAAAGATTCTTACCTAACAGAAATTATGATTTATTTTTGGGAAATTAAATGAGACGTTTCAAGTCGCTACGTTTCCAGCCAAGCCTCACCGACCCACACACAACAAAAATAAGCAACAACACCCCCCTACACCCCCTGCACACAGTCTCTCCACAGGCATGCCAGCACCGAGAAGTACTTTTACCACGCAGAGCAACCGAGGGCCAGGCGGCAACCAGGGCAGCGGGGGCACAACCTGTCGGGGAACTGTGCTGCCAAGCCTCAAATAACATTTGGAGGTAGCCTTGACTGAGAGTGACTTTCAAAGTTTATCTGAGTTCTGCAAAGACCAAGATTCAGGTAAACTGAGCACAAACTGTACGCCAGGGTTTCTCTTTGATTTGTAGGAATATAACCCATAGTGAAATGGGTTAGGGTATGTTTTTAGCTTTGACTTTTGGTGACATTTTATTAAATGTCTAACCTGGAAAATATCTCTTCCCCTGCATTCTTGAAGGCAGAATGAAGAGTTTATCATATGTTAGAATGGATTTGCAACTGAAATATATGGTAATCTACAGTTCCACAGTTTCATTTAGAAGATGCTTTTGTCAAAAGCAATGCACAACACGAGCAAGAATTTAGACAGACAGAACAATAAACTTCAACCTTAAATAACATTTTGTTATTAGTGCTGAAAATTCACTAAGAGCTGGGTCTTAGGCCTTCTGATTCATTCTACCCCTGGACAAGGGGGAAAAGGGTCAGACAGCAATCATAAAAACTGCTCTAGTTGAAGCTAAAGGCTAATAGCAGCAGCCTCACAATGACTGCAAGCATGTTTAGATTTGCAGGTCCAAGTTGTTTTATGATCATCCTTTGAGTAGTTGTAACTCAGAAACAAATATTTACTACTCCCTACAGAGTGCCAAATGGACGCCAACTACATAAGATTATGCATCATCCAAATGAGAGGGTGCAGTTTTCCCCTATGTCCTCACAATAGTTCTGTGTCATGGCATACCAGCATTAAGCCCAGTTTCCACCAAGCGGATGTTGGGATGCAAGACACACTGATCTGACCCCAGAAGGTGGGACTACTGCGCTGCAGTTTGTTGATTGGTTAAAAGAATTGTCCCTTACTGTGCTACACCGACTGCTGTATTTCTCCTTTCTCCTCCTGGGCTTTGTAACAAAGAGCCACAGAAAAATCACAAAGAAGATGGATTGCTGGATGTTTTCCATAAATACTCTTTGTTAACTGTGTTGCATTTTTCTTTTTCATTGAATTTATTAGCGTATTACGTAACCAAAACGGCTATCTGCATCCAGCTTACATGCGGTCAACCACTAGGGGGGCATGGTTTGCTGTAGAAACATAAACAGGACCAGGCTGTTAATCCAACTTGTACCAAACTGTGCTGATCAATACTGGACTGCTTTGTGGAAACGTGGCTTTAGTTTCACCTAATTGAGGTGAAACAAAAAAATATAGTAGTGAGAAGTAATCTATGTAGGACTCTTCCCCTGGGAACCATGAATGTGGGAAAACTATGTGGTGTATTTACATGTTGAGACTGATGTAAAGACACAGAAACTGTCATTGCCAATAACTAATATAGAAAAAGAGTATTGTTTAAATGAATAATAATGAAATGCTAATGCTGTATTAAACTCTATCAGGGTTCAGTGTTGCTTTCCGATTCCGCACAATGCCTGCTTGAAAGTCCCAAGGTACCTCTGCAGCTCATCAAGTGTGTAAATGACTGCTGTGGACTCACCCAGAGATTGTGTGGAGAGTCTATCTGATTTCACTCGGAATTGCAACGGCCAGAAAACCACCACCCAGTCATCAATCAACCTCAATTTAGCTGGAGATTTGATTTGATTTCATCATTTCCTTCAGTCTGAAAGAGTTCTGGAGGTCGATAAGCCTGATATTTGTGCGGCTGTTAGTCAAATGAGTGCTACAAGACAGAGCTTAAAAAGAAAATGAGCTCAAATCTTTCATTTCCTCTGCTTTTTGTTTACTGTCTTCTGAGGATATAAATCATATGTACCTATGTAAAGATGTCTTGTTCTTAATGTTATGCTGAAATACAACAGGGAAAAAAGTGTGATGGAAACAGTGTTTTTATGATACGAAGCAGGAGAACATCTAAGTGCTCTGTAATTGTGAAATAAAAATGTCCACTTATACACAGTGTTTCACAGATCTGTTATGAACATCAATACATCAACTTGCCTTATGAACACAAACAAATTCATCATAAAATCATAAAAGAATACATTTTCAGCTCACAGTCAAGCTTGTAACAAGCTTTAGAATGAAAACAATTGTTGTGTTGTTTAGATCTGATTTGTTTTTTCATACGATTATATTTTCACTCTAATGTTCTCACCTTCCACTCGTACTCATGTGTCTGAATATTGTCACATTATTCCATGCTGACCTTTTTTTTCATACATGCAATAATGTTTTACTTATTTTGAGTTATGATTTTTTGTAATACAGCATGTGTTTAAGCAATCATTTGTTTGTGTTGTCCTCTTCCCTCCCTGAAGTGAACTTTCCAAAAGACTGAAGTGTCGAAAGAGCAAACCCAACTATATTAATAGACACATAATCTCCTCTTTCATCTTTAATTTTTCTCCGTCACATCAGAGCACTGTGGCACTCATCATCCTCTTAATTAGCTGTCAAAGTATGGCCGAGAGGAGTTCCAGAAAAGATGCTTCCCTTGACGCAAGACAATGGACAAGATGGGAAGGTTGATTTCCAGGATATCTCACCACTTCTTTACTTTATGGTCTCTTTTAAGGCCACAGCCCTCCTGGGTGCTGGCTGTATCTATCTCAACTGGAAATAGAAGAAGGGTAAAAGGTGAGGGACAAAATTCATCATATGTGACAGACGTCTGGACATGTCTCAGAGCCGGCAGTCTCTCTTTTAGCTATTAGATGCTCTTGTCGCCACACACACCCAGAAGCAAAAGGGGCAGACATGTCTTTATTTCTATATCTTTAAAGTACATTTCAACTGTGTCAGATTTGATATAATCTAATCTTAAGGTGGTTTGTGAACCTCAAACTGACATTTCTAATCAAACACATCCAATAAATGCAAAGAAAAGTCTCTGTTCTGAAAATGTCTGTTTTTTTATACAGTTAGGGGCATAATGTTTCAACTTCTGCAAATAAATCTTTCAGAAGTAGATGTGTCACTGTTTTTTGAAATAGACACCTATCTAAGATATTTCACAATTATTACAAACAGCCTGCTTTCAACGAACCTAACACCAGGAGTTATATAAAACAAGAAATGCAACTAAGGACACTAATTTCATCCCTGTTGCTTTTTTAACATTTTTAATGATGACACATTGTCTTTTTTATTGTGGCATTTAAATCAGCATCTAAAAAGAAGTAGATATTGACCATACTGAATAAAACTTTTCATTTAAGTCCAGTTTCTGTCTCTTTGCTCACACCATTACCTGTGTTTAGTGTCAATGTTTCATGCAGATACTCCTGACCTTTTTTTCTTTAAACTGAGTTTAGTCTAATCTCTTAGCTTCCCAACTTTTCTCAACATGTATTTTTAAAGGTTACATTTTAATTAGATGTCACCAAAGAGAATGAGCTTTGGTGTGAGGAACAGACTGTATATCAGAAAGTCTAGAAAGTGGTAATGCATACGAACAACATTATAGGAAACGCACACCATTGGTGATGCAACTCAACACCAATCACAACAAGGCTTCATAAACTCCCTGGGGGTATTGTACGACACTGATTAGGGGTTTGCGAGAAACCTCAGGGGGTAATGTTAATTATTGTGATTATTATTTTAGATCACTGTAAAATTCAGCTTTTTAGTTGTTATCAGCAGCATCAGAAACAAAGCAACATGTGGAGATTCTATGCAAACCTGTTAAATCAAGTATGTCAGGCTTTAAATTATCATTACTATTATTGTTGTTATTCAGCTGTTGGGTTATAGTGTTGTTCAACAACTGTTTTTGCATTTGCCTGGATTGGTTTTAGGGTTTAGGAGTAGCTCATGTAAAGCGTTACCACACTAAGATAATTCCTAGTTTGAAAACTGGCACTTGTGTACAAATTACTGTCACAAACTTAATACATTTTGAAGTATGTACATGATGATGCTGTAAAACTTCAAAAGTGCAAATGTATTCAAATACAGTTCAGTGTTAATATCCACGGGCTGTAAAATCCCTGCATCTCAGCTGTCTTTTTGTACCAAACTCTGAAGTACTGAGTTCCTGATGTGCAGGTGTTGGAAATCACATGTCTGAAGAGTCTCTCCATTACCGGGTTCAGCCCATTTTTTTCTGCCTCATTTACAGCCTGATTGGAGTTTGGGCACAGCAGAGGCCAGGCTCTAATTTGCTCTCATAATGAATTAGTGTCATAATTAGTAACAGGGCTAACCTTCTTATTGCACAAAGCAGGAATATGTGTCCCTCTACTTTTTGAGGTGTTTGCATCGTTCGTTGGTTTGTGTGTATGTGTGCGCAGAAGTCATTTCGTGCTGAGTGCTTTTGCATAATTTTCTGTTTCATAAGTAATTGTTGCTAATGAGATGTCTGGCACTTTATGAGCCAGTCGATTGAGCACTTCTCTACATTCTATCCTGGAGTTCTCTTTTCAGTGCTTTTGCTTCACTTTACCTATCAAGACTTAGCTTTCACTAGCTGTGTTGTATCACCTAAATACCTGACTAACTGATAAATCTCAGCTTTACTGAAACAGCCATTGCCCAACATTATCTGATGTAAATGTTGCTATCACAAAGGGTATAACACTTAACAGAATGGCTCCTGCTGTACAGCTGTACCTTCAGCATTGGTTTTTTAGCATTAAGTTAGCACGCCTCCAACTGATGTTAGAGTGCCATTGTTTGGTTTATGACTCATTAGTGCTGGAGCTTGGGGAAAACTTTTCTTGTTATAGGAATTGTTAATTGGGCAAAAAAGCAAATAGCTAACCAGGCTTCTGATTGACATGGAAGCAATTTTTGCTGTGTTCCCAATTAGCACTCAGCTGTAAAACAAACACCAGACATTGAGTTTGTGATCTCACACTGGAGGGGCTTTTGATTGTGGAGAGAAAAAGTTTTTTTTTTTTTTTCTCATTTGATCAGCCAGCATTGAAATGGAAATGCCTCCTTATTTCTACATTTCCCAAAAAAATACCATCAGTGTGTACATCTGAGTCAGACCTGAACAGTTCAATACTTGTCTTTCATGTCTGATCTGATACTGTTCAGACAGTTTAATGTAGTAATAATTTCAATGTCTTGAAGGTTATTTACATGGAAAATTTAATTTAATTTTAAGTTGTGAATCTTGGGGTCGGTACCAACACAGAATGAAACTTAAATTCTGTGTCATCATGAGTACAATCAAAGCCACTTCAGAGTCAATTCTTTCACTTTTGAAGTAATATTCCACATTCGCAAACCCAGTTTATTTGTGTCAAGTCTTAATTCAGTAGAAATCTAATGTTGAATACAAATCCTTTTGAAACCTGCCCAAATCAATTCAGATTAACATACCTAAGACCTAAAAAAAAATCCAATATTACCAACAAGGTTATACTTCAACTTGTCCTATTTATCTAAATTTATAGAAAAAATATAAAGGTACCTACACATTAAGAACATTTTTAATGAACTCGGAATTTTTAACAATCATCAAAATAGATGTAATTGTATTTAAACATTCCTTTTTTTATTATTTTGCAAGAGGCTGAAAAGAGAAGCACTCATTTGAGCCACCTACTAACGGACAAATGTCAAAGTCATCAGTTTTTTGGTCTTGAGTCTTTACTCTACTGTCATCTGCATATTTGACCTGATGACCAGTGTCTTCTTCTTATTTACAGCTCAGTTCAATAGCTCCAGATCTTGGTTATCTTCTCGTACAGGTTAAAAATGTCTGTCTTGTTTGAATAGAAAGGGATCAAAGTAGAACTAGTGAAACCAGATGTGATACACCAGAGCAACACCAGTGTTAAGGTCAGTAGTTGGAATATATTATTGATGAGTTCAGCCGTAATTTAAATATTTACTGACGCTCGATCAACAATATAAATAAATAAATTGAAAAATAAGAGGTTAAAAGATACAAGTAATCATGTCAGCAACACTTCAACCACTCAACCCCACTGTTACATATTAATTGAACTTTTGTAGACATATTGGTGATGCTGGCTGGCCTTGTTTCGTAGCTTATTGACACACTGATATTGGCCAATGACACACGGATGGAACTGTGGGTAATTGTACTCCTTGCAATTACTCTTCACTAGCTCGTGGGCAGACAGTCGATTCAATCACATCCTTGTTATGTTCTTATGAATATATATTCATCCTAACTCGGAAGAAATGCTTCATTCACTCAATATAGATATAGGACAGGCATGTCTAAATGGAAATGTTATTGAATGATTGATACAACCCCTCTGGAGGATTCAATCCCATATTTAGGTTAATGAAAACAGACAGAGTAGAAATAGAGTAGGTGGAAGAGGTACAGTGGCAGCTTTTTTAATGAAACAAGGTTGTAAAATGAAGAATGGTTTAACTGTACAGTAAACACTACTCCACACAACATTATGACATAAATTGTTGAGGAACCCCAGTTTATAGATTTAAAACCTAAACCTGTGAGCTGATAGTTATAAAAACCAAAGAACTGCATAACTTTTGCAATTGCTTAATCTGTGCAAAATAGCCCAAGGGGCTGTTTACATGACAACTGTTTTAGGGTTTAGCGTTTCAGCCAACCTTAAACGCAAACTTTTAAAAACGGCCTCCAGAGTGGGACTTTTCTGAAATGCTGACGACACTGTTGCCGTGTAAAAAGAAAGCCAGCGTTTTCAGTCAAAATGCTGATGTCACACTCCGTTTTGCGCGAACACATACAACAGGACAACAGTACCATTGTTACGATCATCGCCGACTACTGTGGTGTGCTTGTGCTGCTCAATCTGCTGTATCTGCTGATTGTCTTTCAACAAAAAAAGCATCTGTTGTTCCACTTTTCTACTTAGTATTCCCCAAAACACCAGATAATCGGCTCAACTCTAGTTGGGTGGAGATCTACCAAAAGCGGCTTCTTGACAAGACAGTTATAGCACTGACTACAGGCCTGACATGCTTACTACAGCGTTTTCAGTCCCTCATCGTTTCTGTGTAATTTTTTTCACTGCGTTTTAGTGTTTTCAGATGAAACGATGTCGTGTAAACAGGTCCTAAAAACACTGTCTTTATCACAAAGCACTGTGAAGGGAGGGAGATCACCCAGAGCTGTGCTGTGCATATATTCATCAGGGTTGTTAGTCTTTTATTGATTTGGGGGTAAAATAAGCCCCCCTTTTTGTTTAAATGAGATGTATATTCCAAAAAGGTTTGTTTGGATTTATTGGCTGATACATTTATTTGTTTATCTAAGCAAAATGTTGGGAGTGGGGGACCTTCATGTCAGACCAAACGGACTGGTGTGCCGACAGACCAAACTGCACATAGCTGCAAAGCCTTGTCACAGTTGAATGTCATTAGTTCAATGGACACTGAGATGGAGAAGATAAAAGGTGTGACTGATGCAAAAGATGTACTGCATGTACTGCCTTTATTGTCTTCAGCCACCGACATTTTGAAAGTTGCTTCCAAAGCCACAACGTTATATTAGATTTTAATTTTTCATGTATGTCTGTAATGATGACGTGAATAACCATTATAATCCACATAATAGCACTAATTGGCTTCTGTCTGCCAATACAGAGTAACACTTTTAGTGCAGATCTAACAGATATCTAATTAAAATGTGACACAAGCACACAAGACTCTTGGAGAGCGAATGTCTCTTTTGTTGTTATGTGTTTATGGTACAGGAAATTAGGCCAGCTGTCAGTCGAGGGTATCATTGATAATTAATGGGGGCTTATAAGTAAATTATATAAAGTATCTTGCGTGGATAGTTATCTTTTCACATAGAGATAAAAAAGTGACAACTGTACATTCCCAGATTTACAAATTAATCTGTTTTACTCTTTCTTAATTATCTTTTCACAAGTACAGATCTGCCTTTTGTAATTTTTTTGTTTGTTTTGCAACCGGGCAGCACATCATCTTTTGGCTTTGTGTTGTACAATTTAAATACACTGTTATCTCTTAACTCATGAATGTTGTCCTGCTTTTTTGTTACAAAAGAACACCAAACTCAGAGAGCCACAGAGAAAAACATTTCTCACTCCTCCTACGATCACAACTTAACTCTGGCTTCCAGATACAGACTGAGCACTGATGCAGTCAGCTCAGGCCTCTGAACCACCGGCACTGCTCTTGATTAACTGGTCAGGCTTGCTCTGAACGCTGAACCTCACCTCAGGTCAAGATTTTTGGTTGGAGACCCAAACAAGCTCACTGTATCTACACGATGTTCCTCTACAGGGTGGCTGGCCTCAGTCTGCATGTTAATCGGGCTTCGGGGTGTCAGGAGGGCTCCAGCGCTGAACACTGAGTCCTCCACTGAAACAGAAGCCAGAGTGTGGAGAGGTTCAGACACCTGGTTTGTTTCTCCTGGAAGGATCCTTTTGGAGGAGCTCCAGGTGCAGCACATGAGGGGATCCAACAGAAAAAAAATAGTTGAGTTTGGAGTCAAAAGGGATGCCTAACTGCTCTGCTTGCTGTGTATCAGCTGAGAAGCTGTGACAGGTAGGCAGTTAAAAATTAAAAGGACAGGTGTGTGAATTTAAGAGACCATTAAATACATATTTATTTGATTATATCCCTTTTTTCTGAATCCCTGCTTCTCATAAAGATTACAGTCTGATGCTTCTGTCTGTATCTACCCTGACTGGAATTTAAAACAGCTTGTTTACACCTACCAGTGCATGTATTGTCACTTCTATGTTGTCAATCCTTTAAGCGCATTCTAGTCTTTGTTGTATTTTTGACAGCAGGATCTTTCCCATAAAATAAGTTTTTTTTTTTAAGTAGGGATGGGATTTGAAAACCATTTTCCTGTGAGAACCGATAAATGTTTCAATCCATCAATATCATTAGTCTGCATGCTAAACGATTCCCTTATTGGTTTTTCTCTATGTCAGAGCTGCAGGACTTTACATAACTAGTCTGCTGCACCTTTCTTGGTTTAGATAACAGTAAGAAAACTCTGATTCAGGATTTTCACCTTGAAGTTTTACTGAAGAACTGTACACACAATGAAACATAGATTACTCTCTTACAGGGGATTCCTTTTCAACACGCTCAATACGGCATAAATCTCCTTATTTATCAAAAGCGATATAAACAAAACAGCGCTAGTTCGATGCTAATATATACAGGAAGTTGCATTGATATGCTAGCGATTAGCATACATCGGTATAACTTTGGCTTCAGAATAGAATTTCAAATTTCATCACAGAAATATATCACAGTTACTCTTTGCAAATTCCAAATTTAGGGACATTATGTGTGACCTACCCCCTGATCAGGCCCTGCTATGAAGATTGTCTACTTTCCAAAGGTCCAGGAGCTTTACAGGAGTAGGACAGGCAATGTTGATTGATAAAATATCCACTGGTTTTATACACAAAAACACAGCAAACAACTATGATTCACTTAATTTAATAACTTTCTAAGAGCTATCCTCTTTAAGTGTGAGGGCTCCATCACCCTTACAAAAGAAAAATATATGTACCAATATATTTTTTGAAATGTATTGTAATATATTATTGATATACTATGATATACATGGAATAATATATTGAGGGCACATATACAATATATTATATATCCATGAAATATATTGCAATATATTGCAAAATATACAAATGATTGTTGCTTTCCATATATTGCAATATATTGGAAAATATAAATACTAAATCTCATATATGGGAAAATATTACCTAATATATGACATGATATTTTCCAATATGCCGCAATATATTTTTCTTTCGTAAGGGCAGCTCTCTGTGTTACCGTTTAAAGGGTGACCCTGTAAACTGGCGACAATCTGTCGAATGTGTCAGTAGTTGAAATGGAAGAAGTTCTTAGAAATGCACACAAATTCAGATTATATAAAACCCTTAAAGTATTTGTTGCAGATATGTATATGATAATGTAAAGCCATTGCAATGGAGGCAGTCACCAATTAACAAGGTTGCGCTCTTAACCACATCACCAGTTGATCTCTGCCTTTACTGTTTAAACTCTGTAGTCTTGATATAAGTATTAGAGGCTTATTTAACCTTTGTCTCTTTAAGTGTTGATTCACTGAATCAATTTGTGATGCAATAAAGCTTGATCAAAAACAGCACAGGTTAGATCTCCACTGTGTCATTTTTGTTGTATGGTCTCCATCACCCTCTTACTAGTATCTAATGCTAACGCAGACAACAAGACATAACAAGACTACACTAAAAAGGAGTTCCTGGAAGTTTGCTGACATTTCTGGTTCATAAACAACATCTGACAGTTAAATTTACCTCATAATTTATATTGAACCCATGCAACAGAGCTATTCTTTTTCATATTTAGAAAAGCAAGCATTAGGGAGATGATTAATACAGAGGCACTGTTTGGCCTGGTTACAGAAAGAATGAGGAAAGGATCAGTGCTTAATGTTCCTTTTTGCATTTCGAAAATAAAAGCTGACTCAGATCGAAAAGAGAGGTTTCCATTATGTTCCACATAAATTATGACAAAATGGTAAATTGGTAGTATCAACACGCCACTGAGATCTTTATCATTCTTATGGCAAGCTACAGAGTTGCTGACTAAAGTCTTGTAAAATTAAAACTTTGGAATGTGTGTGAAATATATTCAGTGCAAAGCATTCATTTTGTCTAGTAAGGCACCAATAGTCATGAATGAGGCTGCACAGAGCTTTGAACAGTTCAGTAATTTCCAGGTAAAACAAATATGCCTCCTCTCCCAGTGCTGTGCCTTTGACAGCTGACCTGTTTTATGTTTTTGCTATTACCCACAGCTCATTACCAAAGTATTAGAGATATCACTGTGAAGACCAAAGCCATCAGTTGTTAGTAATTAGAGGGAATAACGGCTTCACGGGAAGTAAACTTTGCCAAGGCCAAAACCAGAACAATGCAACCCTTCAGACCAGGATCCACTGTGGATAATATCATACACAGATCCAAATGATGAAACCAGCTGTGCAAACAGATGTTCATGCAGGACACTGTTTCTCACCGTGAGGATGCCAGAGTCTTTGCTGCACCCTATTCCTCTAACTTTGAGTTTACTATTTTTAGACTCTATTAGCACAACAATAATCTACTTGTTAATGATAACAGGCTACTAAACAACCATGGACTTTAGCCAGTCCATGAACCTCAGTTACTTCTATTATGTGGATGTGTGTGGTGATATTTCAAAGAAAGTCTGATCCTTGTATGAAATGGGTTTTTTTGTTGTTGTTTTTTTGTTCAGTTTAGTTTTTTCATTTCTTCCTCTGATGTTTTTGTGTTCCTCTGTGTCTTGGACCATTTTGAGTTTGTGCCCATGAAAGCCTTGAAAAACCACGACAACAAAAAAGGGCAGAGAAAAAAAATACTACGAATGCACAGAAAATGTCAAACATCTGCTTTAAAGCTCTTTTCTTTCTTACAGGGTTTTTTGGAAAGCTGACATTATGGAAACACTGTCAACAAACTGCACTGTGTTTAAAAAACAGGGCAGTGTACTTAAGCTGTGATTTGGCAGATGAAATGTGACACACTTTAAAATAATATGCTAAATTAAATGTTAACTCTAAATATACCATATGCTAAATGTGTTGATACCCAACAATTACCTTGAGTCATATCCACAGCTTGATATGCAGCGGTCTTTGTACCAAAGATCTCTAGTCTTTAGAAGTATTATGTTTCTTTTGATTAAATGTATTGAATTAATGTACAACTCAAATACATTTTCATTGAAGTAGATGAAATCAAAATAGCTCCATTCCTGCTAAAATTCTAAAGCCCTTTCTTTACATCTGGCAGAAATAATACATGCATCTGGACTGGAATCTACAGACATGAGACGGCTTGTTCAGAGGCTATTCCCAAGGTGTGTTGTTTACTTGAGGTTGAGCTGCGGCAGCTGAGCTTTGTCAAAAAAAAAAAAGAAAAAAAACCTACTCAAAATAACCAATTATCCATCTTTGGCAGTGTATAGAACTATCCCCAAACCCCAGAGGAGGACTGTAGTACTGACACTGACAGAAACAACTCATGTCACATAGTCTAAATCTGGCTTGCTTCATCATTCCTTTTTTGTTCTCTCTTTCATTGTCTGTCTGATTCCCACTATGTGTCTTAATGTCTGTCTGCTTTTACATTTATCAGTCCGTTTTTATGCCTGTCAAATCAAAGGAAAACAGGAATTATAATTTCTTCTGCTTTCGACAGCAGTTGTACTGTACAATGAAGCAATAAGATAATAAGCTTTAAAGGTGCTGAATGCAGCGGTTCATGAAAAAAAAAAAAACATGAGTTGTGCTTGAATGAACCCTTGGGTGTAATTATTGTACTACCAGTACTCGGTCTGATGTTTTAAATTAAACATGTGACTAGCTGGGATAGTAATTCATCGCACAGTTGAAGGATGGCTACGCTCTCACGTGGGGGTGGATCAAACACAGATGAAGATATGCAGGTTAGTTCACGATATGCCGGCTTCTAGGAGTGTTTATGGAAGCATGAGAGGATGTCTGTATGCACATCTTGGCCATATCTAACACTTGAAATGTCTATGTCATTTAAAAGAGAGTGGGTATGCTTCAAGAATAGTTCAATTACAGTGAGTTGTGTAAAATGAATAGGAAAAATGTCCCTACTATGTGCATATAAATGTATTATTTGATTAATAAAGTAGTCCTCTAAGGATTGTGTGATGTGTTCAATATGCACTGGATATTATAATATTTACTTTCCTTTGTCAATGAACTTTAATTGGCACTTAATTTGATCAATACAGCAAGAGCTGGGGCCTCTTCTGTATATGGCATCAAGGGTATCAATAACATGTTTTGTGATCTTTATTTTCAGATATAATGGACATGCTCTACCAAGTCTTATTGACTTGAAATAAATTCTGGATAAAAATCCACATAAATTGTGTGCTTGGAGTTCCTACAGTACATCACTGTTAATTAAAGACGACATATTGAAATATCTCTCAGCCAGTAACTTCGATATTTAGTAAATTTGTATAAAGTTAAGGAAATTACATACATAAACCTGCAAATCACCAAACATATTTATCTGATAATGTTAACCCACCCTAAATCAGCCAGTAGGGATTGTTTGGGATCTCTGTGGCTGTAGGCCCAGATTCTGTGGGTGCTCGGGACCTGACCACAGCGCAAAGCTCCAACGTGTGCCATTCATGAGGATCCGATTGGCTGTCTGTCAAGACACAGGGCGGTCCTCGACCCAAGTTAAGGCGCTTGATGCACGTGTGCATTCATGTTGGTTGCCGCTGTAGTGTCTGTATGTGTGTGTGCATTTGTACTGGTTGCAGCTGTATTGTCTGCAAGCTAGTGTGTGAACTTACAGTCCTTTTGAACAACACAATGTGCTTTAACACTCATTTTAGTAGCTTTATTAAAGTGATGTACATGTACATTTTGGGCACCCTTCAGCGCAAACATAAAACGGTGTCTTCGTCTGCAGCCTTACTGGCAAAAAGAAGGATGGAGGCTGTGCTGGCCATTGTAATTTGGAGATTTTGACAGCGTCTTGGGTGCAAATTTCACCACAGTGTGTAGGGAACAGTTTCTGAAAGGAGCAAACCAAAATCCAACAGATGAGCTGGATGATGAAGATGTAGAAGCAGACTGGATGGATGGCACACTGCAGCATGCAGTGCCAAGATGCCTGCAAACCATAGGGTACATTTTTTTGTAGAATAGAAAAGGAGCAGAAATCTCCCTTTATTGCTGTTTGGCAAACACTAAACCACTAAATCACCCATGCAGACACTTTCAAATCAATATCCCTAAACTATAAAAAAGAAGGGGAGAAGCTGGAAGTTGGGCTCAGTTTGAGCTGCTTGTGTGGTAGCTTTGAAACATTAACCCGGGAACTTTATATGACAGAGACCGTTAAACTTTGATAAATTTTAATGCACCTCTCCAGTGATTGTTCATCGAATATGGATTTTTTTGTTTTTTTGACAGTTTTTCTGTCTCATAAATTTAATCTCAACTGGTGACACACAAACCAATAAAAGTCCCCAAGAAAAACTTTCTAAGAATCTCTGTCTTGTAAGTTTGCATCCAACCGTGTTAGGGTACACTTACGCCAGATGAAATCACAAAAAAAGGAAAAGAGAGACCTACATTTATAAAATTTTAAAGAATAAAAACTCAAAACATGAGATGAAAAGTCAAAATCATGAGATAAAAGTTGAAAAAATGTGAGATAAAAAGTTAATAGCAAAAGATACTTTTGACTTCATATCTAATTTTTCTCTTTACTTTTTTATCACATTGTTTTGACTCAGTATCTAATAATTTTAAACTTATTATTTAATTTTGACTCATCAACTTGTAACTTTGACTTTATATAAAATAACTATGGCTTTTTACTTCATAATTCTCATACCAAAGGTTCTCTGAAATCCTATTAGGTTCCTCTGGTAACTTGTGAATTGTCAGTCTCATAAAAGAAAACAAGGTCTACGTTCAGTGAATTTTCACAAAGAATGTACATTAAAAGTTGAGGACATTCTGTACAAAGTTTATAAAGTTTGTCATATAAAATTCCTGGGTTAACTTTTATAAGCAACAACACAACAAGGCAACTTCTACTTGTAATTGTGTTGCCATGCATTCAGCATTTGTGGAATGACACAAAACTTTTAAAAAGATGTGACTTTGGGCTCTTGTATGTCATCAAGATTCCGTTTTTTGTTGTTGTCAAATTTTCAGACAGACATTTAATGAATAGACCAACCATTTAAAAAACATTACTGGAGATTAATGTACTGACATCGTTAACATTCTAGTTAAAACACAAATTGAGGAATTAGCATTTTCTTCATCAAGACATCCTCCATGGAAACATTTAGAGGAGCAAAGACATCTTTTCCTGGTTTGTGATTTATGAGAGTAGAAACACAAAAAAGAAAAACACCCAGAGCCTGAAAAGGTATTCCTAATGGCAGCTGGGAAATTTTAAAAGATGAAAAGGAACCCGTACAATGACAGAAATGAAACCTTTCTGTGAAACATTTCAAATGAAACATTTCCTTCATACCCCGAACCATGGGAGAATAGCCTGAATTCACAAACTTCACTTCTAATGCTCCCTGTTGAATGGTAACGTGGCATCACATTTGTCAGTCATATCAAGTAAATGTGCTGGATGGCCCTGGAGAGGGAGGCGGGGGAATTAAGAGAAACACAGACGTACAGCATGTTGAAATTAAGATGAAAATTGGGACGAAAAAGCAGAAATGGGCTGGGTGGATTGGACACGGTGCTGATAGAATTCCACTGGGCAACCTTCTAATTAGTTCTGCTAGCCTGAGGCGCTGCGTTGCCACTGGCCTCGTAGCATACAGAGCTCCAGCAAGGCCTCTAATAGAATGATTGACCGCTCTGGTAAAGAAACTGATGATAGCTATCATAAGCATAGCACTTGCATTTAATTACCCTGGGGTTTACAATGCATGATAAATACTCACATGCATAACGATCGATAATTGGCATTCACAGTTTGGAATATTAACAGACCTCCTTGTGAGCTTTCGCATGAGTCACCCTCGCTGGCACATGGAAACCCATACATCTGCTTCCTCCTCAGGATATTTGAATCCTCTATTATGAGCCAATCTGTCTTTTTCACCTGTCATTATCAGAGCATTTATCTCGACTCTTTGAATTTTATTGTTGTTGTTGGAATCTCAATGTCACAGAAATGGACTCTCCTGTGCGGTAATTTTGTTTCATGAGCTAGTGGGTGATCATTTCATTCCACTGCAGGAAAGAAAACAGTTGTGTGACTCCAACTAACTTCCTTTGTGCTGCACCTTAATTGGCCAGCAAGGGAAATCAGCCATTGAAATGGTGTCACAGTGAACGTGTGCTCCCCCAATGAACAAGGTAAGAACTTTTTAGGGGCCAGCATTAGCAGCGTCTTTCAGATGTGACTCTACTTTTTTATTTTTTTGCCGGAGGAACAACAATAGCTTGCAATGAGAGGGGTGACAGAACATCATGCCTCACCACAGCACCTAATGTCTAATTATCACAGGATAAACATCAAGGATAATGACATAATGAGCATTATAGTGGGGTAGGTGGTGCAAAAATATCTTCCTGTCATCGGGTTCTCTCTCTGTTCAGTCAATAGCAAAACTGTAATATCAGAGCAGAAATAAAGCGGAGCAATCATTTGATCATAAACCCAATCAAAGAGGCCAGCCTCTGTGTCACTTATCGTTAAAGTGAATCTCACAAACGTGTGCTAAATGTCAAAGTAAGTTGCTTTAATTATCGAAACGATGTGAATACACCCGCAGTCACTCTAGACTGTTCCTCTCACATGACATGGCCTCATTAATTCAGATTGTATTCACACCTCTCAGGGTTGTTTTCACACATTTTATGTTTCTTTTTTTTTCTCCCTGACAGGTCACACAAATGGACAACGAAACTCCAAGGGATTGAATGTCGAATTGAGAAGGCGTGGAACATGGTTCCCCTTTGATACAATGCAAGAGGTGTTGATTGTTTTCCGCTGGTCACATCAGTGTTTAACAAAAGTGTCAGAGCAGCTGCAAGGTAATACAGTATTTATTTTAGGATTTCAAGTCATGTCCTTGCTCTTTTAAATAACTCCTGCACACTATAATCTTGCCTCCATGACACACAGCCTTTCTAGTTCTTATCTATCTAGATCTACATTGGTGACTTAAAGGTTGTGACTCTAAGACTGGTATGCCAAGGGTTTTTTCTTTCCTTGGATAGTAGTTAAAAAAATAAAATGTATTTGATAACCTTGCTCAAAATAATATTCAAACATTATCCAGTAACTGGTTTGTGTAATCTTAACACTATTTTACCATAACATCTGCAGTAACTTACTAGATTTTTTTCATATATCACTGTAAACAGCAAAGGATTGTAGGGAAAATGCAGCAAAGACTACAAATAAATTACTTTAATGGTACTGTTCGTAGTTTTTGATTAAATTACTGGAAGAAAGGTGACTAATTTTTCAGAAAAAATTACAACCTTTTTACAGTGTATTACTTCTATTTTTATCTCATTTGGAGCATTAAAACTAGATGACTACATCAATATTAACTGCTCTCATGTGCACACTGATGGAGACTATACTGGTTCAATTAACCAACTTACATTTGCACAAACTACTTGTGAGCTGCTTCATTTAAAAGTAGCTTGTGTATTTTAAAAAAATAGATGCTAGCTAACAATTTCCATTATGAATTTATTTTTACCTTCTGGATAAACAGTAAAATCCAACAGACAATGGAAGACAATAACTTCCCCATGAAATATCTGTTTATGCAGGACATTTATCTAGAGCTGGGGACCTGTGGCAGAGGAAAGAAACCCACCCTAATAAACTTAATTGAAGTTCCTCAGAACTAAGTTAACACAAGAAACCTTCCCTGTAGTGTAATTTAAACAAATTAGCATTTTGCTAACATTTGCCTCAGTAAAAATGTTGCTTTTCTTCTTCCATTTTTCTCTTTAGCATTATTTTGATGAATGTTCAAAATACAGTAGGAAAAGTCGTGTCACCAGACACACACACAGGCAGAGACTCACTTTTAATGGCACTTCCCATTGGCACACCACATTAAAAATCACTTACTGTGGGTTTGAAGATCACTGGCCTTCTATCTCCTCATTGAGGGTAATTAAGGGATAGGGATGGTTGTGGTGGGAGTGGGGAAGGGAGTGGACCTGATTGTCCGGCTGTCTCTCACAGAGAAGTGTTGATGACCCTGTGGATACAGCGCTGGATGAGGAGTACTCTAATCAGCCATACTTTCTAACTTTACACTCATTAAAGTTGGCAAGTGACATTTAGCTACTACACCAGGGATTTCACAACGCAAATAAATGGCAACTTCAGTGCTGGAATTATAATGGCCTTCTTAGTCTACTTTTAATGACCCAGTCCAGTTTTTCAAAGTCACCTCCTTGGGAAACAGTGGGCTCTCCTGCTCCTACAAGCCTTCTTATTGGCTAATAGGGAGCAAACGATGTCAGCTTACTGTGGAGGGATTCTCAGCGGTGAGGAGAAGGAAAGGCTAAAAGCTCAATCACTTACTCTAACTCCTCCACTTTTCCCTGCTTCCAAACTGTCTTAACGCAGGCTCACTTGGATATTTTCATGCTACATTTCATACAGGGGTCTCTCTAATCCCCAGGCCCACCTAATGAGGAGGTAATGAAAAGTTAATCCACATTTCTCAACTCCACCTAGCCTTTAGCTAATGCTGCTTTTAACTCCAGCTCTCATTAACTTTTAAAACACGAGCCATTAACAGGTTGGTAGACTACCCATCGGCTGGCCTCCCAAGCACTCGCCCATCCAACTGCTCACTGTGTCTGAACTTTAAAGCACAATTAGGTGAAGGAGAGAAATTCTCGGTATACACTGACCCCCCTAATTAGGATACGGTCTGGATTTTCTTGGGCTCAGCTGTCACTGTATTGATTCCTCCTCGGGATTCTCTCCCTCACTGAGTGGTCAGGTTGGACTTGAAACCCCGGCGGTGATGTCTCTGACATTCTTTTAATTGGTGTTGAGGATGCACATAAGTACGCCTTAACTTAACTGCCAGTTGATTCTTCTAACATTGTAAATTAAAAAAAAAAAAAGAAAAATACAAAAACAGTTTTTTCAGATGTTTTATTCTTTCCTGCAGTTTAATTTCTCTTTTTTTCCCCTCACAGCAGCTAGACGTATTGATTTGTTGTGCACACACGCCATTTTCATTAAGGAAGTTATTAAAAATGTAAAAGGATGATTAAAAATGAATCACAACCAACCCACATCATAAGCTTCAGGGGGAGGTCTGGTTATTTGAAATAGAGACTACCACCTCCCACCTCTCCCCAGGATTCAATGCTGCCTCCCAGAAGGACTGCCACTGTTGTCTCCTCGCCTAAACATGACAATATTGAGTCATAAAACATGTCTAACTGAACCAACAATAAATTGTGATTTGATTACAAATGGTTAATGCAAGGGCAAACAAGTGTGTAAATTCTGCATTCCTGGGGCTTTCTTGACAGCCCTCAACTGATTACCAATTCATCATTTTTGTGCAGTGGTGACAGATAGTTCTGCAGCACTGTTGCTCTGGAGAATGAGAATGAGGTTAATGAATGTGGATCAGGCTAATTCCTCTGTCCTTGCCAGACCACAGGCCCATAAAATACCCATATATATCCAAACAGACCTGCGTGGATGAGATGGTTTGTAGCATGGTGGAAATGTTCATAGTCCTCCAGGGACGCAGAGCCAGAATAAAAGCACATGCTGCTGTCCTCTTTTGCAGTAATGGAGATTATGTCTTTCAGAGGCTGACAGAGTTGAAATGCATCACTTATGTTCTTTGTTATCTTTACATTCAAAGGGGAATTACATAACCTCTGGCTACCTTTTGATATTGATACTAATGGCAACGCTTTTAGACAAGCTGGATCAGAAAAGTAATCACTAATGGTGTGATGTTATATGACAAAGCACATGTGTGTGATTGAAGCAGCTGAAAATGGATTGGCAGAGAGGTTGTTTAGAATTTGACTTTTACATTCTGGCTGGACTTTTGATTCTTACACTGTGTCAGAGATACCTACAATACAACTAGGGATGCACTATATCGGATTTTTGCTGATATGCCGATATATCGGAACCCCTTTTGGCCGATACCGATAATCGCAAGTTTGTTTGTTTTTTTCACAGTAAAGAAAGCTAAATCTATCCTGTAATGGAATTTATATGTTACTCTAATTGTGACGGTCTTATTTGTTTAAGAAACACACATAAAACAAGACAAAAAACATTTGATTTTACCATAAATAAGAAATGTATTATTTTTTCAAACTCAAAACATTCAGTATTGAAATACAGAAAAATAATTTCTTTAGATCACATGAACTTTAAATGTACAATGGATTTTTAAACATAACCAAGTTGCATTTGATTATTTTAGAGCTACTGTAACAACCTGATGACAGACACAGAGCTCTGCAGTGCAAATAAATGAAGTGCTACATTTTATTCAAGGAGCTTATTTGTCAGATGGAAAATAATAATAATCCTAACTGAATAGCACCTTATCGGCTGTGCCTATCGGCAGAAATTTTCATATCCGCCGATACCGATATTGTGCCGATAATACCGTGCATCCCTAAATACAACCTTTTTTTTTTTTCTTGATTTACTGCCATTGTGAAGCTATCAGGGCAGTCTCTGGTAAAAGCTAGTGAAGACAAAGTGATACCAACTTACTTCTGGGTGACAATCAGTATCTATACATGCACCCATCAGTCAAACTTAGGTCATAGCACAGCCTAAAGAAACAGCAGGGGATCCAGTCTTATCTGCCTATACATGTGAAAAAGAGAATCAGACTTCTGGATGCACCCTTAGGAAAGAAAAATATATGTACCAATACATTTTTTGAAATTTATTGTAAAATATTGTAATATATTATTTTCCCAATACATTTTCCAATATATTCAATATTTGAAATACATGTAATAATATATTGAGGGCACATATACAATATATTATATATTATGAAATATATTGTAATATATTGCAAAATATACAAATGATTGCCGCTTTCCATATATTGCAATATATTGCAAAATATAAATACTAAATCTCATATATAGGAATACATTACCTAATATATGACATGATATTTTCCAATATGCTGCAATGTATTTTTCTTTCGTAAGGGGTGTCATTTTTTGATAAGCAAAGCTGTGTTTGTAGAAGTAGTTTGGGATCACCCAAAGAGGAAGCAGCATTCAAACTACTAAGACTGAGATGGATGCAGCTGTTGCTCTTCATGTTTCTAACATAATCAATGTTAATTACAATACAAAGTGTTTGCTGTGTTGGAACGCAGCAACTGTATTTTTCATGGTCATCTTTGCCGCTGCCAAATCCAACTGCAGTCCAATAGCAATCTCACTATCTATGTGTGTTGATAGAGCTATGCTCAGTCTGTTCTGGGTCTGATTAGGCTGTTTACATGCATCTTAATAGTCGGATCTCTTGCTTACTAAGCTCTTTGTCAGATTTATTAAGCTGCTTGTAAAGGTACAGACGCGTATGTGACCTTGGTCAAAGAAGAGCTGAATAAATTATTCTCAGGTTTAATTTTTTTCTGATGTTCTAAAGAACAGCACATCCAAGAAAGGCACCAAGCTGAGCTGCTTGTGTTTATTGAGGCTCTGCTTTTAAATGGATTAACATGCCTCTAACCTTTGCCCTTTCAGTGGTTGCAAATTCTCATTCTTACCGAAAACAAATGTAATTGAATTTGGAACAAAAACTAAATAAAGCAGCTTCAAAATTGCAATATCAATTCATTCTATACAAGTGAGAAAGATGTTTTTACCATTATGTCCATTTAAGTCTCCAGAACCTGAGGAATCTTCATCAACATCCATGTTTGATAGTTAAATGATGCAAAGTTAAACATGACAGCCTGGTGCAAAGTACAGTTTTGGTCTGAATAAGCACCTTTTTTTGTTTTGTTAAGGAGTGGAAACACATTTTTATTCAAATGTTTTGAAGGCATTAAAATCGGTTGGTAGTTTTTCATACTTGATTTGACTGAAAAGCAGGTTTTATGTAGCCATTTGCAAGAGGGTTTAATACCTGCTTCAGCAATGGCTCTTTGTACATTTTTGCGTTAAGGAGTTATATTGAATCTGCTATCTAATATTTGCTTCTGTTAAAAGTTGAAAGTTGAGACACTTCTGTTATACATCCTGTGAGCCACACAGTTTAGCCTTGAACTGGATCCGGATGTAGGTTTACATTCAATAGTAGTAGCAGTCATGTATAATTTTTTTCATCCGGGATTTGAAAATGAGTTTAAAAAAAAAAGGTGAGTGAATACAATTTTATCCTTGGCTTCATGTGACTTAAGATGCGACACACAACCCTGCAGCAGCTTCCACCACCACCTCTTTTGTCATTCACTTCTAATTGATGAAATATATTTCGAGCTGGAAAATAAAGAGTGAAATATATCACTTAGAATTCGATGGATCTAAAGTGTCAAAACACAGCTTTAAATTCTGATTCCTCCAGGCTGCTACAAAAAGAAAAATCACTTACTGAAAACACTGAAATTCAGTTCCCTCCCACTCCCAAAGAATCATCTCTCTCCCTCCTTGGGGGCCTGCCGATTATCTCTTGTCACACTTACACAACTACGGTATTCCAGTTTCTATTACAGTGTAGACGCTCATCTTGGTGGGGAGAGATAGTATTTGATGCATTCCCTCATGATTTAAGACATATTCAGCGACTAATTTATGGGCTTGCTTTGTAATTGCACAGGCACGCTTGCGCATACAAAAATCCAGCAGTGAGTAATAGCCAGTGTGCACAGCAACGCTGCAAGTGCCAGACAGTCAGTTTTACACAGTTAGAAATCAATTTACGGATCTTTACCTTGATTTTGTATAGGGGGATGACTCGTGTGCCTGGAGGATCATTTTAGTATCAGTGCATAATAAGAGTGTCTGTACGGTGTGATAGTAGAGAACACGTGTATCTTTAAAGGGCAATTTTTAACTTTAAATGGCTTGGCTCTGCAGTTATAATACATATTAAAATGTTAATTAAAGTGATTAATTTTGATCATGTATCAGTAATTGTTATCATTAATCATCATAAAATCAAAGTCAGTCCTTATCTGTTGTTAGCAGACACCAATATGTTCTGCAATGGAGTCATAATTGCACATAAGGGACTATAATGGGGTAATTTTTGCCTTGTTTCTCCACAACATAATCCAGACTTTAATCTTATAATGTATTATGCTTTAATTTGTTTTGCAATGATTTTAAAACTCTAAAATTGGAAACAAATCAATGAATAATAATGATGATACACTAGCATTAGGTAGTGGGACACTCTAACTGTTGGTTCATGTGCGGTGATACTGCCTCAGTTAATAACTCAAGATTTTCTTATCCTCACCTCAAACTCCAGAGGGAAAAGCACACTCGGGTTGGCCTATGAATCAAGATCTGCTGAATCTCAATTTCACTCTTATGAAATTAGCAGAGTCTTGCGAGACGAAGGAGGCATGATTCAGCAGAATGTGGTTTCGACGACTAGGAAAGGGGTTGGACGCCGACCAAAAGCGTGACAGCAGCTTGCAATATGTGGCCCACATTTGAACCGTGGCATGAAGCAGAGCAATATATAGAGAGCGGTACATCATTATACAACATATGTGAACCATGAGTTTACCTTATAAGACAGAACACAAACAACCTCAGGGTCTCAAGGGTCTGCATCATCCCTACGGCAAATTCTCTGTTGTTTTAGTCTGAAAGGGAAGAAGTAATTAATCTGGGGTGGAGAAGCAGCTGCTGTGTACACAAGCACAAGACAACTTTTCAGACTGTTTGCGTTTGTTGCTAAATAGTGTAAATTTTAGAGGTCACAAGTATTGTCCAACCAGCTGTCAGTGCAGTGACCAAAAGCACGCTGGGTAAACAGACCTGATTGGGGAAGTATGATCTCTACGGTTGGTGCAGAGGCTGAAGGGGAAGGAATTACCAGAGGGCTAATAGAGCCGAGTTTGCCTCACACTCCATGATTAATTAATTATCATTTTCTGCTTGATGGCTCTCTGAGGGCCATGGTGCTTTGCTGCTGATGCACTGTCAGCATTTGAGGCTTATTACTGTGCCAACCCATGTAAACCATACACTACACTCTCCTGGTTACTGCAGATTAAGGAGTCATAATTCCATTGTGAATGTGTAATTGGCACGTTCATTACATTGTATATTAAAACAATCCATGGAACATATGCAATTACAGCAACAGTACACCCATTATAGAGAAGTAGGTGTTTAATGGGAATACTTATGCACTTGTGTTCTTATCTGATGATCATCTTTGTGTATCCATATGTGGATTTAATGTTTCTATTGTTCAACAAAGGAAAGGCTCAAGTGTAGTCCCAAAATTGTACTTTGAGACGAGCATTTAATTTAGTGACAAATAATTTTAACTCAGAGAGGATCAGACCTCAACTGGGGTTTCACTTCTTAAACTGTAATTATGAGCAAAATAAATAAAACAAAACATGGAGACTCGAGTGTTGTGAGCTTTGCCTCTTCTGTTATGTTTGTATATGATGAATTAAGTCTGGCATTGAGAACACATTTGGTTTTGGGTAAATAAACACTTCACATTTTGTTTATATTCCCAATAAACAGACTAAACTACTATAATACAAGAACAGTCAAAGTCTCAGTTAAGCCTGAGATCTTTCCAGAGCAAATATCAGATATTGGACACTGTTTATTGGCTGAATCAGAGCTGCTTTTAGTTTTGTGCAATATTTGTCTGCACACATTTTGTCGCCGCAGAGCAGTGAAATGAAGCCCTCATTGAGCCCTTGGCACATCTAACACGCTGGATGAAATATTGGAAAACTTTCTACTGTCCAGATTGAAAGCTGTGCACGCATTCGTTCATGCATCCCCATCGGGGGCTCTTTGGCACATAAAAGCTATTCTTCTAACAACCTAATTTGGGTCATTTCACTGGACCAGTCATCTAAACAAGCTAACAGGCCCACTGCGGTCTGGACAGAACGGCTTCACTGCTGCACACAGTTTAAAAACCTTCTTCTAAATGAATATCAGAGACTCCAATGTTCCTCATCCAAAACCTCTAACCAGCTCTTTTTTCTGAGAAATAACAGTGTTGGTTAGCTCATCTTCATATTAGAATAAAAGAAAAGAATGATACTTTTTAAATTGTTACAAACTGTCTGTTCTCCTTGAAACTGAGAGGGAGGGGGAAATAAAAAGTGCAAAGAAATGTGTTTAATCTAGCTGGACATGTTCTGATGAAGTAAAAAGAATAATTATTCCAGTTTTAAGCCTGTACCCACAGAGTATATGTTTTTCGGGGTAGCTATTGTTTTTGGAAAACTGGCCCTATTCTCTTCTTATACATTTTGGGGGGACTTTAAGGTGTTGTATGTAGGGATTGCCAGAAATTATGTTCTTGTATCTGTAAATAACAGTTTGGTTTTTTAATGCTGTTTTTTTTAATATTTCTATTATTTTTGCTAAATGTATTGATCATAGATTAACACAGGATCACTGAGTCTACAGATGTCAATAATAGTGTGACTAATTTTAATTAGCAAAGCTAGCAACACCAGACTTCCATCCTCCTTATGGGTTAATGTCCACATGCCTGTGCTGGTTACACATTGCTCTGGTAGAATAATTTCAGGCCACACCAGAGACAGCCTCCATACAACTTCATGTCTCCTTTTTCCAGATCAAAATACCGCTAAACCGCAATGTGCTGTGAGACGCCATCTGTCAGCTGTGCTTGTTTACTTCCGGTTAGCCGAGCAGTTAATCCTTAAGTCAACCAAACCCACACATCCTTAGGACATGGGTTCACACCTCTTATATTTGAGATCTGACTTAAAAAAACAACAAAAACAACTTGGGCCCATCTCTGTCCACTACCTCTCATATGACAGATTTTTTTCCCCTATGCTAACACATATGGCAGATTATGTGGTGTAGATCAGCTACTTCACAAGCTGCCAACCTATCTCACAGTTATGCTATAACAACATCAGTTAACTCTGCAGACTGTAAACCTTCTCCAACTGTAAGCTAGTTACACAGTGTGCTCATCCTTCCTGTTGAGATGCATGTTTTCAGGTGTAGCCGGGGGTCACTGGATTTGTCAAGTAGATCTTTACGGTCTCTAAGCAGCTGTTTGGTTTTGAATGGTGTATTTTCAATGATAAATGTTTGAAAAATGTTGACTGAGATCAGTTAACATTTGCCACTTAAATGCTACTCTGTGCTTTGTATAAGTGTGAAGTCAGATGTGCATGAGAGGACATGCTAGCGATGCAAAAGGCACGTTGAGAGAAGGTAAAGGTAAATGCTCGTGCAAAGCTTTAGAGAATCAAGGCAGCAGGTGAAGCTGTTCTAATTGACTGCTGAATTGAAAAAACTCTATAATGAGAGCAATATAATCACCTGCTGACATAAGCAAAGAGTGGTGGAAATGCAGTCGGGTTGTATTAAGAACTCCAATCTCATAGGATACTGAGCATATGAAGAGGTAGGCATTTTGCACTGCTGGAGGACTACTGAAGCAGCATGGTTTCCAGTGCCAGATGAGTTTTACTTTGCTATATGCTCACATAATTAGCAATTTCTCAACTCAGGGAAATCTCATCATGACTCTCAAGGATAAAACCACTCAGCGGTGCTTTTAAACTGTGAAACAAAGTACAGGCATTCAAACATCCCATGTTTCGCATTCAGTTAGCTGGAGGATTATTTAGGCAACTCTCTATCCTACTTCATCACGCTCAAGTGTGATCACAAATACAGCAAATAATACAGGAATCTGGTAAATAAACATTAAGAAAATAATTTCCATAAACAGATAATTTCATGTATGTATACAGCACCCCTGAGGGAGCCAAAAATCTGATACGGAAGCGAAAAAGGCTATGCCCTTTTTTGTTTTTAGAGACAAGCCTCAGCACAGATAGGCGACTATTGACCGGGTGGGTGTTCAGCATAAAAATAATGTGATGTCAATTAACTGTTAATCCAAATGTCTTGCCCTTTTTTGTAAATGTCTGATTTGACTCAGCAGTTAATATGCAGGCATTATGTGCCTGCATGCAGGGAGGGTGTTGAGGGCTGTGGCTCGCTCTGCATGAAACTAACAACAAGATCATTTCAAAAACCACAACAGATGTATAGAACTGTGCAATTTCTGAGTCAATCTGCAGCACTTTCAGATTTCTTAACAACATACAGTTATCAGCTTGCTGCCTTTGTCATACATAGGGTGAGACGGTTTCGAAAGTGTTTAAAATGGCTTGTCATACTTGTCATTTGTAGCTCTAACGGTCTATGGATGTCATTCCCATGCTGGATAACACTGTATGGAGGACAGGTGGCAGCTGGGCCCATCAAAAGCTGCACAATGGCATGGAACAATGATGAAGCAGAGTCATTGACCACAAGGGAGTGGCATGAAACTGCAACCATGTCATTGCACAAAGCCGCCAGTCCATTCAGGCTTTTTATGACTCCTGGATGGGTGATGAGCCTTCACTCACTAACACAGGCTGGATACAAGAGACAAGCCATCATAAAGTTGGGTTTTTGGACATCCTGCAAGCTTTTCAGGCTGTGTGGTTTTTAATTATCGCTGTCACAGAAATGCAAAATTAAAGGTTAGAGGAAAATGTTGTTGAGTAAAACTTCAAGTTATGTAGCACCACTAGAAATACCAGAAAAATACAGCACTACATGTTTTAAACAGCATACTTATGAGTCATACCAAAATTATTTATTTATTTGATACATCAAAATTCCCCAAACTTGGACCAGAAACTTTCACAACAGTTTCAGCTTTCATGGCAAATATTTATCAACATAAGGTCATGTTTGGAATGGTTGTTATCAGCACATGGTAATGTGCCAATTCGAATAAAGGTCAAGATTTTGAATGAATAAGTGCCTCCATTATCTCCCTTCTGCATGCTGTCTGGAAGTTAACTCTGCTTCCAAAAGGTTTTTGTTTTTTTTATTCGGACATATTTTGCTGGATTCTCATATTAGCTTTTAGAATCAATGCGTTTATTTGTGGCGGATTAGCCTTCATTAAGATGGATTAACCTTCATTTTACATGCAATTAAGTCCAAGCTAATTTTATTTACAGCAACAAGCCTGCACACTGATTACAGTCCTTTCACCACTTATAAAACAACCGTGTTTTCTTGACCACACAGTAGATGCCAGATGAGCACAGGAGCAGCTGCAGGATCAGAGTGTTTGTCTTTAGCTGAGATGCAACAAAGTGATAGAAGAAAACAGCTTGTGTTAACTGAACTTTCATCCCACAGGGCTCAGCACGCGTCAACCAGTGAGCTGTTTACATCCACTCAACTTTAGACGCTTGAGTAATAGTCATGGTTCTATCAGGGACAAACCGCAGCGAACCACATTTTGACAATCGGAGGCGTGGAGAGTCGAGGCTGCAACTGTAAAAATGAACCATGTTGAGTCCACCAGCATCTGGCTCATTTAGATTCAACTCTGCTGTCGGAAAAATTATATTCAAATGTAATCTAATGTAACGGCACATTCCATGATAAGCTATCAGAGTTGCAATAAAAGAAGGAATAGTAATAAGAAAAGACCAAAGTATGGACACGACTCCTCATCCATCCTCATTACTCATACTCTTGCTGTGCAGACTGAGGTATGATGACAGCCTATCTTGGGGGGGAATGCTGTTTTACATCAATGCATCAGTGACTCCAAATTGCAAGTGAATTGGTCATATCCCCTCTGGTGGTCTCCTTAGAGGGAGAATAACCCTGATCACATGAGTCATTCTGACTGTATGACGAGTTCACTGTCAAAAGCCACATATCATATCTTCCTCCACTTTTTGCCCTTTGTGCTTCTAACATTGTCACATTTTCATTCTTCTTACCGTACCATTCTTTTTTCTCTGTCTATAGCAGTATCTTATGGGTCAACATATTCTAACGCCCACGTGCATCTCTTTATGTCACCATTGTTTGAAGCCCCTGGTTTACAGCAGCTAGCTTGAGGCATTAAGATGCTTGAAAGTGTGCAAAATAACTGTCAGTGGGCAGCCATGACGATAACAGTTTTGAGCAGAGCTATAACTAGCCAGATGTAGTTTAAGGTGCGAGAGGACTATCTGTTTAGCATTGATTGCAGTGACATCTTTGGCTGGAGTCTGTAGGGTTATGTTGTGTTTTGTTTTGTTTTGTTCTTTTCAGAGATAGAGACTTCATTTCCCATGAGCACTGTCCTAAGAATGTAACTTTTGCCAAGACATGCACTCCATTGGAAACAAATGAACGGAGAGTAGATCTTTTAAAATTACTTTTTAATGGATAAACTGCGAGGTAATGTATTTACTTTTGTTATGTAGAGCTATCGTTCAAAACCTGACAATAGGTAACCTTTGTAAACTCAGTTTGTAGCATAGTTTAGTAAATAGAAGGTGCGCCGACAAGAGTCACTCACAGCTCAGTGTACACTTTAAAAAGTCTAGAGGAGTCTATGTTGGATTAGGGCTGGTGGACATTTACGTAACGGTTGATCCATGGGATTTTGTGTTTGTACTTGAACTGCTTTGTTGTGGGGTTTTTTTCATATATACTTCATGATACTTCCATTCGGGGCAGCTCGGTGGTGCAGCAGTTAGCGCTGTTGCCTCACAGCAAGAAGGTCACCAGTTTAATTGGTAATTCTAAATTGTCTGTCGGTGTGAGCGTGTGCGTGAAAGGTTGTCTGTCTGTGTGTTAGCCCTGTGATTGACTGGCAACCAGTCCAGGGTGTACCCAGCCACCTGCGACCCTGAACAGGATAAGTGGTAGAAAATGGATAGATGGATAAATGGATGGATGCTTCCATTCTACATAAGGACTGAAGTACTCAAATAATTGTATATTATTTGTCCCTCATTGAGGTCAGTTAAGATCAAATAATTACCTTTTTAATTCCCACTGTTAGAGTGAAATCAGTGAGTCATCATGCTGACATTTACCGAAGGTGACCTGTCTTATGTAAGATCTTTCATCCCTCTGTCACACATACACAGTGGAGACTTCACTACTTGTACTTCAGCAGTATTCCCAGCAGAATGTGTAAGTTTTGTAAATGATCTAAATTATTTATTTAGACACAAACCTCACATATAGTTTGTTTTTCATGAGGTTGCTTCCTTTGTGAGTTTGCTTCTTATTCTCCCTGATGTCTTGAGCTTCACACTTTTTCAGACCTTATAGAATATAACAAAACTCATAATAATTTTCTTTTCAGTTTTTGAGCTGAAGCGTTTAAGCCAACGCAGTGTGTGTGTATATGCCAGTCAGTTTTGCCGAGTGTGAAATTGATGAATTAAGTTTTGTCCATCACAACAAGCATTGGCCTCAGGCTTCTTTTATTTTCAAACTCAGGTTTTCAGTCCTTTCTCCTCATGGGTTGATGTTGTTGAAGAGAATTCCACAGAGGCTTTCAGCCCCTACATTTCAGAAATGAGGAACTGGTGCACTACAAATTAAAACATATACACAATGGACATACAGCACATTGTGACAAATCTATAAGTATATTGTCTTTGTATGAATCTCTTTGAGAACATTACAAAGTGCCTAATTAAAAAAAAAGACTTGAATGTGTTGTATACCATGAAATCTGGTGTACAAGTCCCATTTTTAGGACCTACTTTTTCATCTAAGTGTGCTGAGTCTTATGTGGCAGTGTGGCTTTTACATCAGTATTAAATAGCTGAGCTAGGTATTGAGTTTTGATGCAGTATTTCATCCAGTAAATGGCGCTCTAATCTAGCTGACGCTTTGTCACAGTGATGCTCTGCCATGACAGTGAGTGTTGCCAATACCCTCACGGTTACGCTAACGCTACTGTGCCTAGCTAGCGCTGTAAAACTTGATCATGTGAAATACAAATACTAATAAAACTAGAGAAGGCTACAGAAATATAGCTATAATGTCAACATTATGACATGGCTATTACCGTTAAATAAAGATAAGGTGAGACCCCTAAAAAGCTATATTCATCATAGCTTAAGTTAAAAAAGAAAATCATTTACTTACTTTATCGACTTTTCTGTGTCCTTTGGGATAACTAACCTCTTTAACTTCCATTGTGGCAGTACTTCTGTTGTATTGTGGTGTCTGAGTTTATGTTTTTGCTTTTGCATTCATGTTGTGGTTTTTACAAATCGCCCAACACCTACCTGCCTTTGTATAGAAACCCTGTTTCCTCCCAGGGAGATCCAAACACAGACTGTATATGGTTTGTTCATTTGCTTTGTGACCTCTGCCAAGCATGTTATGATTGTCATGTAACACTTTAGTCCTACTTTAAAGGGATAGTTCAGGTTTTTTTGAAGTGGGGTTGTATGAGCTCTATTTGACCACTAAGGACATTAGATACAGTAGAAAGTTGTCTCCTCTCCCTCAGTAAGACACAAACTGTAATCGCTGGTGACAAGGAAATAGGCGCTAACAGGGAAATACTGTACCAGGTTCAAAGGCTATTTTCTGTGCCTACAAGAACTAAAATCAAAAAGTAATACCACAGTTTAAGAGTACACTACATAAAATATTTTTTTAATGGATTAAGTCTTCAGAAATATAAACATTTATCCGGACCTAACTAACTGATCATGTATCCTTCCGCGCAGCGCTAGTGCACTCTGCCCCCCCCCCTTTCAGCTGTAGGGAATGTAAACAAGCTATGCTTTGATCAAGTATCGTAATTCTTTTGTTTGTACTCTAAGGATTGTGAGGCAGCGTGGAAAATTCAAAATGAGTGACTATGACAGCGACGATGAAGTTCCATTCACTTTGGAACCAAAAGGATACCTGTATGAACCGGAGTACACAGAAGAAGAGCTGCTACAGGTGGCGACTGAAAGGAATACAGAGGAAACATCCACGGACACATATGGTGAAAACGGCCCTATCTCACAATGATAAAGAATCCTCTTAAAATATCCAGGATCCAGACGGTGATCTGGATCACCTCCAAATTTAAATCACTTGTTCCTTAACCCATTGTTATTATTTCCTTAGAATTCCACGAAGATGAGCTGAGTTATTTTTTGAGTTGTGTTGTTCGCAGACAAAAAAAACAGACAAGCATACAGGCAGACAGAGAGACAGACAAACTCTCCCAAAAACATAACCTCCTTGGCGAAGGTAAATAATGGCTAAAGTTTACCATCTACAGCTCCTCTAGAGGTCTGACTGGAAGGAGGGAGTTGACATCACGGACCTTTCTTGTCACTGCTCTAGTCTTTAAGGATCTAAAGTGATATTAAATAACTGATTTTTGTCAGCCCAGTCTTTCCCATCCATTGTCCTGAACCACAGTATCCAATCCTTCCAGAGCAATGAGAGTTTTCACTCTCAAAACTGAATCTGAAATGCAAATGTATGCATGACAAATGAGAAGAAAACTACAAACAGTTAGTACTTTGACTCATCGCCTCAAAGAGAAAAAGCGATTGGTAAGAAAGGTGGACGGGTGTTGAATGTGGGCGAGAGAGAAATGTTTCAATGTAATGCAATCTAATACAACACCAACACAAACTAAACTGTAGCTTAAAACATGCCCAGGTTGAAGCAACACTTTTATGACTCAACACACAATGAATGTTAGAAGCTTCACAAAAAGCAGAGCCAATTCTCGGGCTCTAGCATTAGATGAAATTACAATAAACTGTAGGTGTTCTTCTTCATCTTTTCCTGGTGTTTAGCTAAACTGCAACCCTGGCAGGAGGTTTCATTCCTGCCTCATGCAAACAGATGTATGACTTTAGACTGCTGTCTCTTTTCAGCTCAGTTAGTTCTAACTAAATTTTCTGATTGGATGTGAGACATTTCAAAAATCCTGATACACATCTTTTATTTATCATTCCTCCTCAGGTGTTTTGAATAAACATAAAATGACCCCAGAATCACGCTTGACATGCCATCACTGGTTTCATAACAAACGCTTATATAAACACAAAGGTACATTGCACAAAATAGCTTGTCTTCAGAAGAGTATGGACACACACGTAGTCGCAAGAGTGCAGAGAAATGTTTGGGCTGCTTGTCCAGTCCCGGTAAAGCTGGCATCAGTGTAGCTGACCCTCTGTCCACACACAATGCTTTAATGGAAGCCAGAAATAACCCTCACATTTGCAGAGTTTCTGTCCATCTGTCCAAACCACTGTGTGTGAGGCTGTGTTTTGAAGTGCATGAAGCATCGGTCAAACTATTTGTTAACAACAGAAAGCATTTTCATTCCTGTCAGGTCTGGGTGTAATTGCATTCTTTTTAGTGGTCTGAATTTGACACCCCATTTTCAACAATGACAGTACAGTAATTGCTTTGAGAAGTCGCAGCTGAGCTTTTGAATGATATCAAAATACCAGGGCTCTCCCCACCCACCTCACTTTGCTCAGCATCCTGTCTATCTTCAATGAAGTGCTATTACCGACGCCTCTCGTTCACTCAACCATGAGGCCTATTTGGAATTGCTCCACCACTGTCAGACCCACCGTGGTTTTTCTCCAGCATGGCTCCAGATGAACAAGGTCTGCTTTTGGAGTAATCAAAGAGACACATATCGAGTGTGGCAAGACGCGCATCAATTTTCAAATTAGATTGTTTCAGATTTGATTTTTCACCGAACAAAAGAAGCTAGGGAAATAACAATCATTTTGGCCTTTGTGCATTTAAAATTGACAGCTGGAAAATGAACACATTAGCCCAGACACTTTTTTGTTTGTTTTGTTTTGTTTTGCTGTTGCTTTGGATTTATCCCCATGAAACTTAATCTCAGTCACACAAAACTTGGTGGAAGCGGGACTAAGGCACACTGTGTTCATACATGAGCCTTTCTTCACACTAGTGGGTCAGAACATCTTTGTTATCAGAAAAATAAAGTTATTTGAAGTTTATTTGTTGCTTGCTCATGAAGGAAAGAGTTTAGGTTTCAAGTCTTGGTCCTTTTCCAATTATTCTGAAAATAATCTGTAACCAATCTTCAATGGTACACATGTTTTTATAATAATGACAGTATTTTCCTTTAAAGTGATACTCCGGGATGGAACAAGTTGGGTCCTATCACAAGGTTTTGGGCAGAAATTACTCCTACAGCAGTGTTTTTACACTGCCGGTTTCCTCTGCACTCAGACGGCGCCAAATTTTACTTGACCAAAAACACAAATAAACTGACTCCCACCGAAAAAGTCTGACATCGGTCTGCATTCACGCTTTATTTAGAAGGTTTTCAGCGCGTTACTTTCACACAAAAAACACCGCTAAATGAGGCTCTAGTTCTCATTGTGTCTCTTCCCTCCTGGCAGACTACCTGCGTTTGTTTATATCTGGCACGCCACGCACGCGGACTGATACACTAAGCAGCGAGCGCCTCATAGCCAGCTGTGGCTCTGCAGCGGAGGTAGCGCCGTTTTACGACACGATGAGAACTAGAGCCTTATTTAGCGGTGTTTTTGTGTGAAAGTAACGCGCAGAAAACTCTCTAAATAAAGCGTGAATGCAGACCGATATCAGATTTTTTCGGTGGGAGTCAGTTTATTTGTGTTTTTGGTCAAGTAAAATATGGCGCCGTCTGAGTGCAGAGGAAACCGGCAGAGGAGCAGGGAGGGGGTGTTTGGTGTATGCGCCCTGGGCTTCTGCTGCACAAAAACACTGCTGTAGGGGTAATTTCTGCCCTAAACCATGTGATAGGACCCAACTTATTCCATCCCGGAGTATCACTTTAAAGCATGCAGTAACTTACAGTGACATGTCTTTGTGGGATGTTCCCATCTGATACACTGATCGGTATCGTCAACAGATATGACAATTTTTGGATCAGAAGTAAAAAAATCTGTATTGGGACATCCCTAATGTCTTTACAGTACAGAACTGTAAATAGCAAAGGGTTGTGGGAAAAAGTAATGACTATAAATGAAGAAACAGGTCTTTACTGTAAAATTCATATCAACCTTCTGACGTTTTAGTTTTGATCTGATGATCCAAGATGCAGCCTTTCTTCTTGAATTTATTTAAGTTTTTTAGGTACAAGTAAAGAAATTAGACACACGGGGGGCAGATGGCTTAGTGGTTTAGGTAGTGCCCCATGAGGTGAGCCCTGAAGTCCAGCCAGGATCGAGTCCAGCCTATGGCCCGTTTCCTTCATGTTGCTCCCCCCTTTTACTCTCACCCCCTTTCCTACTCCGTCCACTGTCCTCTCCTCTATTATTAAACCCTCCCCCTCCCAAATAAAAAATAAACAAGTAAGTAGACACACTACATTTTTCTGGTGATGTAATTTTGGAAAGCCATGCCTTTATTACTCAAATATCCCAAGAATCCTTTCGTCGGCTATCAGCCAAAATTATGCCAGCCCTGTGCTGGACTACAATTCATCATGGAATAATTAAAAATGAACTTAACTTGACACTTCACTTTTTCTGAAACACTACTATAGGGAGCAGTCCCTGTTTTCACTGAAGGGCTGGCAGCAGCAAATGTAATTAGATGGGGAGAATTCCTCCAGGTGTTTAATGGCTGCTCGCAAGGTCAGCACAGCCATGTTTAGGATGCCGTTCAGGCGTGAAGAGGAGGAGCTGGGCCCTGGTTGACTGCTGGTGTGAGTATTGCCCTACCCTCAGGTGACTCCCATGAGTCCCTACCCCACCGCTCTCTCTCTCCATTGTTGTAAATTTTGACAGCAAATCACAGGGGAGCATCGTCTGTCCAAACGCATTATAAGTCCTCTGTCTGGGTTATCAAGAGAGAGGCTGCGCTCCTGCTTCCCTCCTAACATTCTGGGTGTGATGTATGGACGATTCCACGAGATTACAGATGCATCCTGGCAAATACAACCAACCAGACTGATTAACCTTGAAGACCCGCAGCTCAGTGCAGCAAGGGAGCGTGAAGAACACCAGTGTCGAAACGTAAATGAAAAAGACCTGTTGGAGGAGAAGGAAAAGGCCGGGCCCTACATGCTGAGGAAGGAAGGGAGGGGAATCTAAAGTGAATCCTTAAGCAGTTTGTTTGGTTCTGCCTTGTGGACAGCACTCTGGAGGGAAGTTTCCCATCTGTCCCGCTCTCACCTTGGCCAGTGCTTGCCAGCTTGTCACGTTTGAGTAGTTGCTAAGGGACAAGTCCACTGAGACTCTGTCATAGACCACAGAGAGCACGGCCCGATCATCAATCACTCACCACAGGAATCTGTTTCTAATGATGGCCAGAGGTCTGAATTCATCCGACAGGGATGTGGTATGAAGGGAGGGCTGGTTGATGGTAACCACTTAACACAAAGACAATCCTAGAAGTGATTTTTACTACAAATCCATAGTTCCTATATGTGAATTGATTAGATTCATATAACCCTTATTTCTTGTTTCAAGGAGCAACTCAGTTTTAACAACTGAAGCCTCATGTTTGAGGTTGGTGAATAAAATGTTTAATAGCTCAATCAGTTAATGCTTTAATTTTATTTTTTAAACATTTATGTTGTTAACTGGAACTTTTTGTTTTTTAGAAAAGACATTCAGTCAAAGGCTAAAGCACATTTGAACGGAAATAGTCTGGTGACTTTTGACACCAGGATATACGTTAACACATCTTAAGCATGATTATATATGACCAGAGGCAGACGCTCCAGTTTGTTCTAGCTGCGTCTCAGCTCTGGCAGGCCAGGTCAAATACACAAGCCTTCAGTTCTGCGGCTCGGGCACTGACTTGGACTGGGAGGCGAGAACACATCTCTCCAGTGTAAGCATCTCTACACTGGTTACCTATTAAATCTCGGATAGAGTTTAAAATTCTTCTTCTGACTTACAAAGTGCTTAATGGCATCGGCCATCTTATCTTAAAGATTTAATCGTTCTGTATTATCCGTCTAGGTCATTGCGTTCTCAACGTGAAGGTCTGCTTGTTGTACCTAGGGTCTTTAAAAGTAGTATGGGAGGTCGAGCCTTTAGTTATCAGGCTCCTCTTCTTTGGAATAACTTACCGGTTGAGGTCCGGGGAGCAGACACAGTCTCAACCTTTCAGAGGGTTCCTATGTGCCATCTAGTAAGTGGCTGTGACAGACAGCAGAGTACAGATACACACAACTACAAGTACAAAATCTGATCTTTTTTCCGGCCTTTGTCTAGAGTGGTGGACTTAATTATTAGTTTCATGGAGCACATCTGCTCTGAAACAAACACATTTTTCTCAGTACTATTTGTCCTTCTCGCTGCTTTGACTTCTTGAACTCACTTTCTGAACATACGACCATAAAGGCCTGTGCACACCAACGGCGATGGCAACTGGGAAACAAACACAATCAATGAATGTTTTGTATGTGCTGTGTCAACAACGAGTGTTTTAATTGGTCGGATGTGTACTCATTGCAAGCAAAACTTGGAAAAATTGACCTCAGTCCAAAAAAGTAAAAGCCGCAGTTGCTCTTAGCAAAATAATGTTGCTGGTTTGAAAGCTTGCATTGAAAAACAGCAGGTTTGGAAAAAATAAATAATCTGCCAAATACTTGCATGATAAATACACGTCTGGTGAGCAAAGGGCTTGAGTCTGTTTAGTTTTATGGCTTTGGTACTGTGTGATACTTCTACAATATTGAAAAGTGATGTCTGATTGACTTATTTCTGTAATGTCTGTAATCTTTGTTTTGTGAAACCCTGTGAAATCATGGTGTCTTTAAAGGGCATTGCTGCTGATGTAATACAGTTTAGCACCATATCTTGAATGCAATTTGACTTTAAAATGGCACAATGTCCCTTAATCTTAAGATTGTGATTCACAGTCTGCTTCAATTTGTCATCCCAGTGGCCTGGAAACTAACAAGGGACCAGAGGCCATGAACGTATGTAACAGCATTCTGCTAAGAGACTAATGGAACTCATGCTGAATCACCTGTGAACATGGGGAGATAATTGCCATTTGGGAGACCCAAAGAGGATGTGGTGTTAATAAAGCCTGAGGAGCCAGAGGTCCGTCTCTGTCTGGTAATTGAAGAGTGAAATGCCATGCGACTTGGCCACGCATCAGGTAAAGAACCTACAGGTTTATTCTCAGGCCCCATTGTGAGGAAGTGTGAGCTTGCTTGGTTTAACAGGGGGTCAATTATAATGGAGTCGTGCTAAGGTTGTCACTACAAAGTGCATAATAAGGGGGTACTGCTGGGCTAACCACTAATCCATAGCTGTGCACTTAACCGTGCCAGGGAGCCATGGAGTGCAGTTCAATGCGTGCCCATGGTCTGGGTCTAAACCCTAGACCTCTGTGTATTATCACTGAGTGTGTGTCTGTGTGTGCGCGAGTCTGTGTGTGTGGGGGAGCATGAGTTTAAGGATGATCCCCATCGAGAAACACCAGCTGTCACTCAGGAAGCTTATAAACACAGTATTAGCATCCAATACAGGTGAATGTCAGCAAAAGCTTGTCTTAAAAGCCACCTTTAATCAGCGAGCCATCCTCCTGGAGATAAGTCGGCTTTGATGATATTAACTTCACTCAGCACATCACAAACAGGGCAAGCCTTTTGTGTGAGGACTTGGACATTTATTACCTTAATAACACAGAGGAAGGAAGCTTGCTTAGAGCATTGATATGCAGGAGCCTCTTACTGTTCAAAGAATATTAAAAAAGCACATCAGGGAATAAAGGCTGGAGTCATATTTGAGCAGGCAGGCCAGATGTCAGATGTCTTAGTTCAAAGAGTGACAGAAACACTTTGACAAATTTACTTCACAAACATTTTCATATGGAAAGCTCTTTCTTTATATTTGCACAATACAATAATTAAGGCTTCAAATTCTGTTGAGGTTTTATTTACAGTATCAGCCGCCAGGTTGATTTTGGCAGCCCTGTTTAGAAGAAAGTGACTATTTGCGACCCCTTTTTAATGTATAATGAAACTTGGAACTGCAAATGGGAAACTAATCATCACAAAAGAATATGTTTTTCTAATCATTGTTAAAAGGTGTGAAGGATGTGTGCAGACGAAGAAGTAAACAATGAGTGGCTGTATTTATGTTTGAGCGATCTGTGAGGAGTATGACAATATCTGCATGATAACATTGTCACAAACAACTGAATAGACATGGTTACTATTGACGTTTCATTCAAATTCAGGGAAGCATTAGACAAACTGAAAGTACAACTCATTTTCTTCAGCTATTATTAAAGGGGACATATCATGCTGATCCCTGATTGAATACTTACATATAATATAATAAATTTGAAAACAAGACCTTTCACCTCCTGAATTTTCAAAAAATTAGATGTTGTATTTTTTCTGATATCCTAGAACGAGATTTGATGCCTATGAAAATGGGTCATTGCCAGTTGGCCGTCACAAAGGTCGAGATTTCGACCTTCGTGACGACACGAGGATCCTTTCTTTTTATTGGAGTAATCTGATAAAGCAGCTCCTCCTCTGTGATGTCAGTTAGTCACACAACCGCCACCGAAGGATACACCCACCAAGAGCCGAGTATAAACGTATTTATACATGTGACAGTACCAGTTTGACTCACCACACTGAAGCGTCCTGAGATGATCTGTGTCCAGGTGGATTTTCTTCCTCCTGAGCTGCAGAACCGTGCGGGTCTGACTCAGGGTCCGATACAAAAGGACGTATCCTACACTCTGCCATTTTATTAGTGCCATCAATGCCGTACAGTGAAGTTTTGGCAAACAGCAAACTCGCTCGGTCTGCCCCATCCAATATGGCGAGTTTGTAAATACTGCCATGCTGCAAAAACTGCCCCCTGGCTCTACCCCCTCCGCCCCTCTGATAGAACTGACCAATCAGAGCACAAAGGGCTGTGACGTTGCAAGGTTTTTGGAGGTCATTCTCCAAACGGAGCGTTTCAACGAGATCTTCAGAATGGCCTAAATGAGGATATTGAGAGCGCTATTGTGGAGCAATGAAGGAACTAAATGACTTGTCCTGAGGGCAGAAATGCTTTACAGGCATCTTAGTCTGGCATAGTGAAAAGGAGAAACAAGCATGATATGTCCACTTTAAGCTTGAGGCATTGCTTCATTGCAATTTTGAGTGCAATTTATGTATATCAAACACTATTTCAAAAATGGGGCATATCTTTTCAGCAGATGACTTTTTATAAGCCTTTCACCCACTGTGAAAAGGTCAGTGCTCATGAACTTAGTGTTAAAACTTGAACAACCGCAATTCATGCACTTCAGAGCTACATAAATTGTGTTTTTCAAAATGTTTTTCCATTTTTTTAACACACCACTGTGCTCCAATATTTATATGTTGTTCTTCAATGTCTGCATGATCCACACAGAGAGATGTCTGATCTGTTTCCATGTCCAATCTCCACCCTGCAGACTGCATTACCACTGTGAGCCTACAGCCAAATCAGAGCAGCACATCTGCCCACACAGGTCCATGGCAAGGTCTAGTACCCAGCAGCACAGTGCCAAATTGCCAACTGTGCTACACAACTTTCTGCTTCTTACTGCCTGGGACATGACTTAAATCAGCTCCAGCTGAAAAACCTAGATCTTTGACTTGTCATCCTGTTTGGGAGAAATCCGGCCCGTCAGCTTGAGCTCAACATCCTACTGACTGCAACATGCCTCCCCTTAAATTTGCCTTACATAAAGTGGTATAAATGGGTCAGAAGCCTGCAGGAGATGAGCTGCAAACAGCTGGAGCTAGAGAGGTAAACATGAATCCCTCATATGACCGACAATTTAGTAGTCCTGAGAAAACAACGAAACTGTCTGGACTCTTTTAATGTGTCCAAAAACAATCAAAGTTGAGCAACAGCCACATGTTGTTTGATCAGTTGCACAACAAATGCGTCACACCAGATTTCAGAGGTTATTTTCCCACCATTGTGTGTGTGTGTGTGTGTGTGTGTGTGTGTGTGTGTGTGTGTGTGTGTGTGTGTGTGTGTGTGTGTGTGTGTGTGTGTGTGTGTGTGTGTGTGTTTGTGTGTGTGTCTGCAGATGAAGCAAGTCTTGTACAAGTATTTGAGCTCATGTGTGGTAAATTTCCTCTGGTGAAACATGGAGTATTAACCGGATGCAGGCGGTGTGAGTTACCAAACATCACTAACTCTGGCCAGACAGATTGCATTATCCAAGGTTGTGTAGCTGGAGGTTTGTGCATGTCAACATTTCGCTACTCACTGTTTTATGCTTGGGTTTGGTCCAAACACAACACTTTTTTGGCCCTCTTTCTTGTGCGGCTGGAGTGTCTCATAAGGCAGCAGTGAGCTGGATCTGTTGATTTCCTGTGCTGCTTTGACTCACACACATCCTGACCTATTTTCTAACATGTCAACAGTATCGATCTCCATGCTCACCCCAATGAGGAGGATTTAGTCTGTTATGAGACTAAATTAGATTCTTGTCAAACCAACGAACAAATACTGTGACTCAACCAAAACAGTCACAGGAATTTCACAGGAAAAAGAAAGGGAAATCTGGGACTTTTGAATCATGGGAAAGGGGGAAAGAAAAGAACTGGATTTCTTCGGAAAGGCATTCATGGTAGAAGACAGAGAACAGTAGTGTAGTGCTTATTTTAATGTGCTTAGAGTAGAGGTTGGGTATTGAATATACTTGATGTATCCAGGGTTGTTGCATGTGAGATGTATAAAATGACTATATTGTGACCATCGAGTACAAATAGTCATGTTAATGTTTTCTGATGTTGGTTTGTAGTTTTCTGCAAAGTTTTGCTTCTTTCTTTGTATTGGGAGAGTAGGGGAAAAAGGTCACTTGCACGTCTCATCAGTCGCAGGTTCTTGGGGCTTGTTTTCTAAAGTGTAGTTATTAATTTGGGCTTGCTTTGCTGCCTGGATGATGGTCCCCGCCTGATTCTCTCCCAGCTCTCCACAATGAGAAACGAATGCTGCAACATGTTCTTAAGTTTCACTTTCGTTTCTTTGTGCACTCTGCCCCTTCCCCATCCCCTGCTTGCCGTTCAGTCATGAACTTAGCAATGCACTGCTTGAGGCCTGATAGGAGCTTTGTTTTGTGGTATTTTACAGCTAAATACCAAAATACAGCAGTCAACAAATAAGGTCCAGTGATAACATCACTCAGTTCATGTTTATAATAGAATAGAATGGAATGGAATATAAGATAATGTAATATATCATATCATATTATAATACAATATAATATAATGTAATATAATATAATAAAATATCAGCCAGTTGAATGAAATTGAAAGAATTATTTTACTAGTACTGAAAACGTGCAATATGTCAGCTTTGTCTGTTGCATCCATGACTCCCCTGTCATTGTCATGTTCAAGGAAGTTGTTTGAAATGATTTGAGCTTTGTGACATGTAGCGTTATTCTGCTGGGAGTACCCATCTGAAGATGAGTGCAGTGTGGTCATAAAGGGATGTATATGGTCAGCAACAATACTCAAGTAGGTGGACTTTTAACTTTGCACAGTTGGTACTAAGGGGCCCTATGTGTGTCAAGAAAATCTCCCCCACACCATTACACCAGCAGCAGCATCCTGAACCAGTGATACAAGGTTGATACAAGATAAAGAAGGAGCAGAAATCCAGACCCTCCAGACCAGATATTGTTCAACCATCTACTGTCCAGTTTTGGTGAGCCCCAGTGAATTGTAGCCTCAGCTTCCTGTTCTTAGCTTCTAGGGGTATCACCTGGTGTGGTCTGCTGTTGTGGCCAGTCTGCTTCAACGCTGGATGTGTTGTGTGTTCAGAGATGGTCTTCTGTGGACCTTGGTTGAAACAAGTAGTTATTTAACTTACTGTTGCTTTTCTATCATCTTAAACCATTTAGGCCTGGAAAAGTCTCTTTTTTTCTCTGTGAACCCCTAGAAATGTTTGCATATGAATATCTGAGCAGATCAACAGTTTGTGAATTACACGGACCAACCTGTCAGGTGCCAACAATCAACAACCATGCTACTTCCGAAGTCTCTTAAATGACCTTTCTTCTTCATTCTGATGCTCGGTATGAACTTCGACAGATCATCTCCAACATGTCTACAAGCTTGAATGCATCGAGTTGCTGCCGTGTGATTCGCTGATTAGAGATTTGCATTGAAGAGGAGTGAAACAGGTGAACCTGATAAGGTCAGCGTACTCGGGGCATTTTGACACCGAGTGAGATGCTTTCACCACGCTGGGCCTTCACCCTCTGTCTTCTCGCTTGAGTTTCCACCTGCTCTGTGCTGTTAATATCCCTCACCCTTAGATGCAGGATCATTGGTTTCTGCAGGCCTAACTACAGAACCCTATCAGATTAGCTGGTCTATCTCTTGACCAATATGGGGTCTCAGTATCTCCCAAAACCTATAATGAGAAAAGCAAGATTGAATTTGAAACTCAGTATGACGGATTAGTGTGCAGCCCCAGACTTTTCTCACCTCAAAGATGTGTAGGATTTGAACTGGAGGGGGGTTTGGAGGTGGGTTTTCTATGATGACCTACATTTCTCCTAAACCGGTTGTAATGCAGGGACTTAGGACATGGGCGATGTCTAATAATGTTGCAGCCTGCAGAAATGGAACTGGCATGTAAGGAGGATTCAGTCAGCACTAATTTACCAGAGTTACAGGAAGAGGGGAAACAGGCTGTTTTCAATTTGTTTGGATCAGCTGCAACACCAACTTTAATGCCACAGAGATCGACTTTTTCCACCATTTAGGTGATGTTATCAGGTAGAAGACTGTTTTCTTATCGTCTTAATTTACTGTATTCTTTTTTCCAAAGGAGAAGCTATGCATGCACAGACCCACACTTATACACACACACACACACACACACACACACACACACACACACACACACACACACACACACACACACACACACACACACACACACATCAAAACTCATTCACTACTTCTAAAATCTGGCCTTGAGCTCTGTCAGCCCTGCAGCACATCATGTTGATAAGCAGAGGAACGCTGCTATCAACATGGCCCCTCTCCTCTCCAGAGAAAGAATTGCCAAAATATGAAAAATAACACTCATTTCCATGAATAATAGAGTGCGTTTTACACACACACACACACACACACACACACACACACACACACACACACACACACACACACACACACACACACACACAAGCATACCTCCTTTATTCAATAAATAATCAAGTAGTTAGTGTTGCCTAGCAACCACACCATCACTACCTGCATTGTTTTAGCACATTGAATGATAGGCTACTGGGCTCGGAGTCCCATTGCGCCAAGTAGAATGTGAAGGTCCTTGTTCAAGTGATTTTCTTTGGTCTGCATCAAAACTGCCTGCAGCCAAGTGAGTTTTTAAACCAAAGAAAACATGAAAAAGGGGAAACGTGGTGCCATCCTTCCTGAAAACGCAAACTAGCTCAGTCCTCACAAGGAAATACATTTAAGGTATAACAACAGAACATTTTGTACATTGAGTAGCTGTGATGATACCACAGCTGGCAGTCACACTGCTTAATAAAAAATAAAAGAGCTGAAAGATTAAGACTCTTTAATCAAGCAGGTATTTAATTTGATAAGCACACCCAAATTTATACCTTATTCTTACCTCCTTCTTTGGGTAAGACTCACAAGTATTAGATCAAATGATTGAAAAAGTCTCTTCACACTGGATTCTCTGTGTTCTTCAAAAGCATGCATGAAAACCACAGTATCAGTCTCCCTATTGGTGCGAACAGCAGCATGAAGGCGGACCTTTGGCACGCTCTCAAATGCATCCTGTGCCCTTGAAAATCAAGAATGGCCTGTTCACGCAGCAACTTATCTCCCAAAGTGAAGCTGACGTCTAATCAACACCTGCAACCCTTTTCCTTTGCCGCGCGTCCAAGTGAGACTTCAAAAGTTGTGCCAAGCCACATGCTTCCCGCTGCGTGCGAGACAGCAGTGGTGAAAAAAAAGAGGAGAAGTAGAGGGAGATTTTTTATCAAAGCAACAAAGAGAAGCTGTTATTTTTCCCTCCCATATGCATTGAGTAGAACTTTCGCCCCTCTGTTGGATTGTATAGGTTAGCAGCTTCGCAAGATATCACTTTCCTCCTCGTCGAACATCAGCTCCTGTTGCTGATGCAACATGTGGTTTCTCTGGAAAGCCTTGCACTTTATTCATTCTTCTCCTGGCCTGTGAAATGCACACATACTTTGTGTCATTCATTACTCTATTGAACATTGAGAATACAGCTGTTGGTTCAAAACGCATTGTTGTCTTAGGGGAGAAAAAATGTCTCAGCATTCATATCAGTGTGCTCCATTATCTGCACCTTGAGATCCTATTGTAGATGTCGGTCATCATGTTGCCATGGCCTGCGCTATTAATGGGCTACCCTACCTTTGTCGACAGTCAACAGTGGAGATGAATACAGTCTTTGTCAAATAGGCTCAGCGTTAAGATGGTGAAAGGAGCTTATCAGTCTGGTGCTGCTTGCTTGTAATAATCAATTACAGGTGACTATGAGTGACCTTGAAATGTATTGAATCTGCAGAAATACAATGAGAGGATTTGAATTGCGCACACCCGTGTAATACTGCCAAGGATTCTGGATGCACTGTGCTGGAAAGCGGCTGAATAAGAAGGCTGTGTGTGGATATATTTTTCTCCTGCCCAAACCTAATATCTTCCTGAAATGCATCGTCTCCCCTAGTCTTATCTCCCCCTCCTCCTCCTATCTCTCTCTCTCCTCCCTTTGCTGTAATTGTCAATGAGAAGCTTTTGGTTTTGCTGTTCCACCGGCAATAGCATGCAGAACGTGTATCCATCAATCTGTTCAGTTCTCCCTGAGCAGTTCCCTCGCTGAAATCCGTTTAGGGCTTTTCTTATTGAGTGGAGTGTAGTGGAGTCCTTCTGAGGCTGCAGCTCTCTAACCTAGTTCCCCCCTCTGTGTCTTTTCAATGAGCCCCTTCCCACTTGTGAATACATGCACTCGCCTCATAGAAACAGCTGAAAAGCTGATGATGGAGGAGGCTGAGTTTAATTAAGTGTGAATATTTCACTGTAATCTATTCAGGCAGGAGATGGCGCAAGTTGTTTTTTATATTGTATGTCTTAATGTCTTTTAGCAGCTTTATCTTTTTTTGTTTTTCAGACCAAGTGCCGTGGTGTTGAGTGAAAACTAACTATATCAGTGTCCACACAGCAGCAATTGCTGTCAAAAAACAGAGATCTATCAGCTATGTGTTAATGACAAGGCCTTCGAACAAAAATAACATTTGCAGCAAACACCTGCTCATTAATTTAGTCACATTGCTGATGCCTGAAAAGGTCAAAAGAGCGGTAAAACCTAGAAAAGCACTCAGAGGATGCAGACCTCTGCCACGCATATTGTGTTTGTCTAGCAACACATTGGTCCTACTTTAATGTTATACTCCCTTTCAGCAATCTGTCTGCTACAATTTGATGTGAGATGCAGGTTGGCAGGATAAATTGTAATCTGACAGTGTTGAAAATTATGATGACGCAGTCCATATTTTATATTCCAGATCTTAATATCCAGCATATTGCCAGGATCTGGGTCGTACTTTAACATCCGTCAGAACTTACGGTGACCTTGTCTTGTATTGTTTTGCAAAGCAATCCAACCATTTATTGTGGAGTTAAATACAAATATGGTGACAACGGCCCTATGTCACAATGATAAAGTATCCTTTGAAAAAATCCTGGATCCAGACAGTGATCTGGATCACCTCCAAAATTGTATTACTTTTTCCTTATCCCATTTTGAACATTGCCTGAAAATTTCATGAAGATCCGTTTGTTAGTTTTTGAGATATGTTGTTCACAGACAAACAAACCTTTCTCAAAAACATAACCTCATGACAGAGGTAATAATCATTTCCAAAACAGATGTGTCACAGTATACACAGAAATTTTTTTTTTTTTTTTTTTTTTGACTGCTGCAAACTTAACTTAAATCAACAGGCCTTTTCCACACAGGGATCCCACGTTGGGATAATACGTTAACAAATTTAAGACGTCAAAAGGCATAAAGTAATGCAGAAACAGCTTTTAGTGTAACCCCAAATAACTCCAGATCTTGTGATGCTTGACACACCTGAGATAAAATCTGTGCTGGATATCATGGACCCACTTTGACACCATAGAAAGGTGGTGTTAATGATATTTTTAGATATGAATGATGCCATATTTTAAATATCACACATGTTGCAATTCTAAGGTAAGGTCAGTACTTTTATTCTTCAGGAACAAACCGTGATGACATGCTACAGATTTTGTATCAATCTGTCCAATACTGAGTCCATATATTTCAAGATATTACATAAGAGCATAGTTTGATATTATATTTATTATGTATGGACCTTTGACACATCTGGTTACACTATCTCACAGTAACTTGTTCAGTATCCTTAACTTCAACCCCCTTCCTCATTTTGTTCTCCTAAAGCTACTACAAAGAGCTTTCATTTTGTGTTAATTTGACCTCTTTGCTAGACTTGCCTATATATGCACAAGTACTGTTTTCTGATGAAAAAGAACAAATCCCATCCCTCTTTATTTTTAATATCTAACATGCAACTTACCGTAAAATGACAGAAAGAAGGTTTCAGCTGTGTGATGTGTATTGCCTCATCTGGCGCCGACTCAGAGGCGGCAGGGACAGACATTGAAACAACTACATTAAAATAGCCAACATCCTGGCTGGTAATAAGGTAATAAAGAAGGGTCACGATTTGTTTCAGTCTGTTTCGTAACGGTCTACAAACCCCTCTCTGGAGCTCCAAAGGCGACTTGATTGGCTGAAGTGTTGAGCACACATGAGGGAGTCAGTCTTACAAAAGGTTACACAATGACTTGGACTGAATGTCAACACTTCTTCACCTTTTTTAAGGAAACCTCATTTGCAATACATATAAAGAAATAGGCTGTCTTAGACTTACTAAAGACAGCTTTGCATGATGAAGCAATGCACTTAAAACGGAATCTAACATAAATTTTAGCACAAAAAGTAGGGCAATTTGTGTTTGTTAGATTAGTTCTCTGTTTTTACAGTGCTTATTGTCAATAGCTCTCACACCGTTGGAAAGACGGTTAATGTTCCTTTTAAATGGTTCCATATTTGTAGGGAATGTGCATTTGTGGGATGTGTGTGGGTTGACCTCAAGAAAATTTGCCAAATCTTCTCTACCAATGCCAAACAGCTCATTCTGCTGTTGCCATAAACTCTTGTTTTGAGCTCCTAGTACCCCCAGAAGCCCCCCACCACAAAGAGTCCACAGCAGAATAAGCTGTAACCTGCATAGTCAGCTCTGTTGCTCATCCCAGAAAAGCATGTTACCAGCCAGAAACTGTACAAAGGAAGGACAGCTCCACTTCTTGATAATGTGCGGTTTTGAAGCCAAAATACCTGTCAGAGGCACCACTGTTGTGCAGCCAGAGTCGAGGCAGTAAGCATCTCAGTCGAGCCAGGTGACATAAAATGTTTTCTTTTTCCTCCTAACATCTCTTACTATTCCAGAAAAAAACAAACCCAAGAACGGCAGCTGTAAATCATTACGAAATGTGACGTAAGACCCCATTTTTAATGTCTAATAACAAAAAGAAATAGAAACTTTTCAGAAAAAAAGAGGACATATCACCACAGCATACAGATGTGAGAATCATCGAAATTAAGGTGTTCTTATTTTTTAAAGTTGAACCACAGCCCATCTGGAATGAACAGGGAGAGGGGAGCAGTTTTTGTGGCGGCCTCACTTTGAGTCAAGTGAGATAACGTCCATTTTTTTTACAGTCTATAGCCCCTTGTCCACCAAGCCATTCAGTTCAGTTTGTCTTGGTATGGCATGTATTTTGTGGCGTTCCCACTGACTAATCCCAGGACAGACGCCAAAATAACTGAGACGAACCGCCCCACTTTTTCTGACCCTTTTGGTGCCAGACCAAACCAATCTGATCCAAGAGGATCGAGCCACAACACTGCAGACCGTTGATTTAGGCCTGTCACGATAATCACTAAATCAATTAACCGAACGATAAATAAAAACGTCCTTGGTAAGTTTGCCAGCCTCGATAAACTGACATGTGCATGCATGTTTGTTTTCCTCCTCTCTTTCAACCAAAGAGGCTGATGAGAAGATGGCTCACTATCTATCTGTCTATCTTTCCTAACATCAGGCTGCATAGGTTCTATAGCGGATATAGCAGATTTAGCTGATTTATAGCGGAGTGAGCATCTGTCAAAAATGCGATCTTTGGGGTGAAGACGGGGCTACTCGTGTGTACACACAGAGAGAGCAGAAGCGAGCGTCCTGAAGGGTAAGGAGGAAACACACGCTAATATAAGTGATGGCAAAAGAAAGATAAGGTTTTTAAGCCACCTACCACAGTCCCAGTGCGGGAATATTTTGTTTTTTATCAGAATGAACAAAGTGTGAACTCATGAACACCAACGAGCTGATATGTTGCATTTGTTTGGTAATAGTGGCGAAGAAGAAGAAGAAGAAGGGGAGGTGCAGCGGAGCCTTGTTCTTTGACAATCCGCTCTTACTGAGGCTTTTGGTCTGCAAAGTAAATAGAAATGAAAGCGTCAAATGGTGGCGCTCAAAAGACAGCAACATTGCCAAAGAAATGCAGCCCTTCAATATGGTTGAAAGCCAGAAATGTTAAAAATGTTTGACAGACAGTACGGATTGACTGGGAAAAAGTACATGTTACAAACAATTCAGGAACTGTAAAAACTCCCTTTTATTTAGGCTATAGTTTTTATTGTTTTGTTTTTTTTTAGTTTCATTTTTTTTTTAGAGACAGGGTCTATGTTTTTATTGTTTTTGATTAGTATTAATTATTTTCATTGACATGTATTTTTTTCTAAAAGAGAGTCCATTTCATTTTCATTGTATTTTTTTCTCTTTGTTGTTTGTTAAATTTATTATATTTTTTGTTTAATTTATTTTATTCAAAAGTTCCTGACCTTTTAATTACAGTTAAATACTCTTAAGAAATTGAAGTTTCTTGCTTTTGATATGGTGTACTCACTTTATCATCCCATTTATCATAATTACATCAGTGAAAAAATGGAAAAAAAATCAAAATAATATTTACAATAATATCATTTATTGGCAATAATATTTTGGAAAATTATCATCTAGCAAAATTTGTTATCGTGATAGGCCTACGTTGATTGGTCGAAAAAATCATCAGATACTGTGCTGCAGTGGCTGTATATAACTTGATTGCACTTTGTAACAAAGAGCCACATGGAAATTACACAGGAGATGAATTACTGGATGTCTCTTAAAGCATTTTGTTTACTGTGTCCCACTTTTTTTCTTTGTTGGATTTATCAGCGGGATTCACTGTATCATGCTGCTATAGTGTCACATTTTTATGTAACTGCTGCTAACGTCACCTCGCTTTCACGCCCCCTACCATGAGGGGGAATGGTTGGCTAAGAAATGCAAAATGTGATTTGGCTTTATTGATCCAACCCGAACCAAACTGCACTGATCTAAACCGGACTGTGTGGAGAACACAAGGTTTTACTTACCAACAAATGCAGCGTAATTCAAAAAGGAAATAAACAGGTTTATACCAGATCCACTGGTATAAAATGTATTACCAAGAAGCATTGTTAGAACACAGAAATAATCAATCAAAAATAAGGTTTCTTACATTTTGTGTGAAGTCTATTTTTGAGGGTGTGGTGTTAATTAATCAAGCATTTTTTTCCTTTCATGTCTCAGGAAAATCTTTGGAAAGCTGAAGAATGTTTCTGTTTATGTCAAGACTCTCACGCCTGTCTTCAGGAACTTGTTTACTTGCTTTAGTGCACCACCCACGGAGGAAGGTAGCTGTAATTGGGAATCACTGTTTGTTGTCATGGTTCCAGTCATAATAGATTTTACATAACAAATGCATTTTAAAACAGAAGAAGACATAACGGGCTGCCCAGGCCTAATCTTGGTGTGTTGCCTTAATCGTTGTGTCAGTGACTATCATAGCTTCGAACATGCGGCATGCTGGGAGTAACATAAAATGTGCTGTCCACGAGACAGTAGAATACGGAGTTTTCATGTTGTATTATCGTCTGATCTGTGCTCATCTCCACCTCCTCAGTCTGTATGAAACATGCAGAAAGGTACTTTACTTAGCTGTTCACACTTCACCAACCTACTCATAGCCCTTTATGTAACCAATATGCTCTAAACTTGTCTTTCAGCTGTTAGTCCTTTATTGCAATAACTCAGTTTTTTTTTAACTTCAGTGTTTTCACTGAAAGATTTAAAGCTTTGTGAGGCCTCTATGAAATCTGAATATGAATAAACTTCCTAACAAGGTAGAGAATACAAGATGTAAGGTGTGTGCAGGTTGATATTCCAAAATTAAGCGCAATTAACTGATGCTTAAATTTTTGTGAGACAAAATAATCTCATTTATATAAAGCTCTGTGTTTCCCCAGCTTTCTGTTCTCACAGAAAAACAGCAATGATGTAGATTAGTTGCTTGCAAGGTAAGATTGTTTGAAAGGAAGCTCATTAAAATAGCTGCACCGTTGAGCAAGAATAATTGTAAGTCTTGTTGCAACGGAAGACTTTGATCCAATTAAGCGTGATATCAGCAGTCTGAGGTAGACGGAGTTTTGCACTCTATCTAAAAATCCAGTCTCTGCCGTAAATTGAAGGAAATGAAAAAATGGGTTCCACCATCTGTATTTGTCCCAGACCCAAGGATCAAAGGAAATTTTATATATGCAGCTCTGGTGTCTGAATAAAGTGTAGTGCTTTTTTCATCTTGGAAGATAAACATTTTGGGAATGGTAATGCGTGTTTTTCTGATGAAAAATAAAAACTAGTCCAGGAACGGCTTCCAATAAATCCACAGAAAGCAAATGTATTTACCTAGCTTAAATACATGTTCCCTTCAAAGTAAAGTGGCAATTTTGATGTTCCAACACATTAGTTAGAGTGACTACTCAGCTGTTGGGGTAACTGGAGCCGGAACATCAGCATTAACATTTGCAGAGGCAATACTTCTTGTAAATCAGTGATCTCCCATTCAGCCTGAGTCTATCCTGGTCAGACAATAAGCAGTGGAAGATGAAGGCAGCGACCTTAAAAGACACACAGAGTGCAGGATGAAGCACTGGGTTACCTCCCGAGAGTCACTGTGTTTTGATGGCAGTCTGTTACAATAACAGGACTGGCCTTGTGCCCCTTCATCTGTCCTGGAGTGACTACTTAGAACAAAGTAATCGTAAAAAACAACATGCCTTTCTTATGCTGCAGACGGCTGCAAAAAGTTACTTTGCTTCTGTTTGTTTGTCTGGCTAAGAGCTGTGTTGGGAAGAAACGCACAACCAGCACTGGTAAATGGATTAGAGATTTAGCAGCCAGAGACTAAGTGCACTCTGATTTTTTTTTTTTTTGGTCACACGTTAAAAATAAAGTTACTAAGCTACGATTGATTTTGGATTTAGAATTAAGTTATTGCTAATTTTGACAATCTCTTTTCTTGAAATGATTTTCTGAATTTAGTGGTTTCTGATCTTAGCACTTCAACAACATAAAAGAATACAAAAAATAATTTCCTCCTTTTTTTCTGTAAATGGAACATTAAAATGTTTAAAACTATATAGACATAATATCCCTTGCAAATAAAAAAGTCAAAATTAAAGGGTTAAAAAGTAAAGCTGGGATGATGTGCTTTCCTCCCAATTTGATTCTTTTACGACTTTTGAGGTGCCGATTCAATTTCAAATCATAGTTCTTCAACATTCCTGATTTTTTCGATTTTTTTGTTCACTTTTTTAACACCAGACCAAGTGAAAAAGTTGAATGATGATGATGTCAACAGACTACATCTGGAGCCAAATTTACCCAAAGAATGACATGCAAGTCAGTTTTTAGGATTTATTCAGGGGATCTGACATCGCAACTTGTTTTCAATCCAGCTTATAAATAAATACTAAAATGAAGAACTTAAATTTGACAATTTATTTTTTTTTTCAACAAAAAATCACGATACTACGATTTTTTTTTTCTCCCAGCCCCATTTAAAAGAGTGGAATGAAAGGGTTGACCTGAAAGGAGAACCAAAGGCTGATGGTTCTAGCTCTGCTAATTGTATTCACCCTCTGGCAACTAGTCTTCCACCATTTATGGTTAAAGGTTAATTAAAATGACTAGTCTAATACTAGATGACTAATACTAGACAGTATATCAGAATTCAAATTTCCATCCTAACAACAAGGGAATAAGTCAATTTGCAACATCCTTACTGCTAAAGAAATAAAAAATTGATCAGCTATTTGATAGTTATTGGTTAGAATATCATTCGATCCCCTGTGGTTGGTATAAACTTTCAAACTTCACCCTGTTTCATCTTTAGAGGCCTTTTCAAATGCAAAACTGGAGGATTTTGTCAATCTCTGATGTCTCAGTGTTGCAGCAGCCCCTGCCGCTTGACTTTTCCTCCCCTTCCTCTGTGAGCTCGTGCTCTTCTGGCGTTCCTCTGTGAGCAGTGGGCCCTGTAGTGCTCGCTGCTTCCTTGCTGTCTCTCCATTAGGCGCCTAACAGAGCGTTGGGCTGCGGCTGCTCTCTCCCTCAATGCCTCCATCTCCCTGTCGCCCTTCAGGTCTCATCGCCCTCGCAATGGAGGATCCATCCGCCATGATCCCAGGACACATACTGTCCTCCATTACCCATCCTCACAGCCCGCTGCATTCATACCCCAGTACCAGGGCCCATGCATGTACACCAGACCATGTTTGCATGTGTGTGGATCGTGAGTATAAATGTGTATGGGGGTGTATGAGTGACTTTGCTGGGCTAAACCAAGGACAGTAAGTCATATCTGGTTACACAACTGCAACACCAATGCACACACTCAAAAAGGGAGGGAGAGACACAGAGAGAGATGAGTAAAAGATCAATAGGCCATTTCAAAGGGTTTTGTTTTTAGCCTGGATGAAGTCCATCTGTAGATTCTTTACACATTAACTGAATGAAAGACCTCTGGCAGTGACAACTCATACCTCTGAGCCACCACATAAACATCGAACATCTGCCATAGCAGCTCCCCTGCTGATCATTAACATTGTTGAATAGTTTGTAAAAAACACATTTGCAAAGAAAAAGTATGCCTAAAAGGGCAAACAAATTTAATTCGCTTACTCAAAAAACTTTAACCAATATTCGGAAACTCAACATCTTGGCCTGAAGCTCTTGAAATTTTAATACATCAGAAACCCTGACCAAGCCAAGTTACATTGATTAGTCTGATTTGTTGCTGTTATTTTTCTTTTGTTTGCACATTGATCTTTTAAGGATATCTTTAGTAATTTCTGATGTTTCTCTTGCTTAAAGGGGACATATCATGCTTGTTTCTCCTTTTCACTATGCCAGACTAAGATGCCTGTAAAGCATTTCTGCCCTCAGTACAAGTCATTTAGTTCCTTCATTGCCCCACAATAGCGTTCTCAATATCCTAATTTAAGGCCATTCTGAAGATCTCGTTGAAACGCTTCGTTTCGAGAATGACCTCCAGTAACCTTGCAACGTCACAGCCCTTTGTGCTCTGATTGGTCAGTTCTATCAGAGGGAGGGAGGAGGTAGAGCCAGGGGGCAATTTTTGCAGCATGGCAGTATTTACAAAATCGCCATATTGGATGGAGCAGACCGAGCGAGTTTGCTGTTTGCCAAAACTTCACCGTAAGGCATTGATAGCACTAATAAAATGGCAGAGTGTAAGATACGTCCTTTTGTATTGGACCCCGAGTCAGACCCGGACGGTTCTGCAGCTCAGGAGGAAGAAAATCCACCTCGACACAGATCATCTCAGGTCGCTTCAGTGTGGTGAGTCAAACCGGTGCTGTAACATGTACAGTTTATACGTTTATACTCGGCTCTTGGTGGGTGTATCCCTCGGTGGCTGTTGTGTGACTAACTGACATCACAGAGGAGGAGCTGCTTTATCAGATTACTCCAATAAAAAGAAAGGATCCTTGTGTCGTCACAAAGGTTGAAATCTCGCGGCCAACTGGCAATGACCTATTTTCAGAGGCATCAAATCTCGTTCTAGGATATCAGAAAAAATACAATATCTCATTTTTTGAAAATTCAGGGGGTGAAAGGTCTTGTTTTCAACTTTATTATATTATATGTAAGTTTTTTATCAGGGATCAGCATGATATGCCCCCTTTAATCTGAAATATTTTGCATTTGGGCAAGCTTCTGCTCACTACAATAAGGACAAATAATTGGGAGAAATATCAGCCCAAGTTTAAAGAAGACTGAAAATTACTGAACCACTTTGCTTTTCTCACTTTGCTTTTCCTGGCCCCAAAACTGGAATCAAGCTGTAACATCACTGGAAGTTATGTTTATCCCCAAAGAAAGCACTACTACTTTGACCTGCCAGTGGAGTTGTCACAATACTCAAGTTGTGTAATTATCAACTGTTAAATTCATCCCCAATTAATTTTGTCATACATTTTTGTGAACAAAGCAGAAGCTCTCAGTCACTTTGATCTATGCAAGTGTAAGTATCTATTTTCTCCTTAGAACAAATCTCATCCTGCTTCCTTTTCTCAGTAAATGTATAACTGATCAAGAAACCCTGCTGTTGAAGATGACTAAAAAGGCTGTTTCGGCAGCATGCAATTAATTTCTCTTCCTGACACCTATCCTGCAGCATTGGAAATATGTATTACAATTATTTAAAAAGAAAAAATCATCTATACGCTGATGGTCCTGTTGTTTTTATAGCTGTAAGATGGATACATATACATTTCAGGCAGTTGCATATCCAGCTAAGCTGAAAGCAGCTTTAAGACCTGTATATATTACCCTTGATTTTTGATGGGAGACCCTTAATTTTCAGCTCAAAGAAAAACATGAGCGTAGGAGTAAAATTGTGAAAGAGAAAGTTCATTTGACATCTAAAAAAGGTGAAAGAGATTCAATGTAAAAGTACTCTTTAAATAATACAAGGTTATAAGCATTTTTTCTACCTTCTAAGCTGTGTGGTGCACAATTCAGAGTCAGAAAAATGACATGAAAACACAGAAGAAAAAGTTCTTTTTTTTCCAAAGGTTGGCAGACTATAGGTTAATAGTTTGGCTTGCTGTACAGCACAGAAGGTTGGTGATATTTTTCTGTTTCAGGTGAATGCAAAGGCTAACAATAGTCTGCCTGGGGACACTGGTGGCTCCCTCATGGCCACAGTGTTGCCAAGTGCCACATTACACCATTCCTGGCTGTACCTGTCTGTTTGAAAAGTTGGGACAATGCCCTAATTTTTTTTTTACAGTATTGTGAGATAACCTCTAAGATGCCTGAAAGAACATTGTCTTTTGGTGCTGGGGCATTTTTTTTCCACAAACTATGCAGAATATTGAACTTATTTGAGCCTGTTAGAGTGAAGATAAAAGAGTTATCACACAAATAATTAAACTGCTCTCTAAAAAGCATCCTAGCTGCGTTTCATCTGTTGTTTTTAGGTGGGATATTCTTCTTCTTGATGAATGAAGCACATTTGCAAAGCAAGGAAGAGATCTCCATCTTACCCCGGCAAGCAGCCACTTTTTTTAGTATTCAAAGCCTGGTAATGATGCATACATAACCTTAATGTATTGGTGAGAATATCATATCACCCTGTTAACATCACTTAGTGGTAAAAATAGATCATTTAAATGTGGCACACTGCTAATTTCTTGATGAAACATAAAAATCAAAATGTGGCGTCTCTGTGACTGTAAACATCCATCCTCGTACCTAAAAGCTGAGACTGAATGAACACATCAGATGAAAAGTGAGAGCAGCTGTGGGGAGAAAAGAGGCGGCTGGAGATGGAAATGTGAGTGGCAGATAGACAGGGAGGTAGACTGGCAGACAAGTGGGTGTGGAGAAAAGTCACACAAGCATGAGGAATTGCATAATGGCTGGGGAAGAGGGGGACAAGAAGGCCTCAGCGGGTGGGTGGGGGTGGGGAGCTCTTTCCTGTGAATTACCAGCTACATTGGCAGTGGCAGCATGCTAATGAAAGAAATGATAAGACAACAGAGCAGGAGTCAAGAGCAAGTCCTCTGCTGAGCCATCATTTCTGCAAACCTTTTTCTCCCTGTTTAAAAGTGATGACAGAAGACCTCTATCAGGATTTTGTAAAGCTGTAGCTGCTACATGGTAGAGCTACATATCAAATGAGCACAGTTTAATACAGTCTGTACAGGGAGATAGCAGGAGATATGGGCTAAAAGGGTCCTTAAGGGGAGGAGAAAGGTCATCCATCCTTGTGTGCATTCCTCTTTTTACTACATGCATCGTGCCTGTAAGTGCAGCGGCGATGTTGGTGGACGATCATGGACATAAAACATAGTCCACAGCGCGGGAAAATCAATAGCAGTGATTGAGACCGTTTACTGTTTCATTATTCCAGATTCATGACCTACCACCGCCCCATGCTGTTGTTGCCCCCCAGGCTAAAGCTCATTGTCACTCACATTCGCTCATTAAGTGCCAATCACACAGCTCTCCAGGCTATAATTTTGCCAGCACTTGGTGGCACTGCAGATGTCCCGTAATGATCCCCCTCTCCTACTTCCTGCATAATTCAGATGTAGGTGCTGTGTGCAGAGTTTACCCTTGACAATGAACTCTGCCTCTGTGTAAACTGGGTGCAGAACTGGGTCAACCTTCATTTTCTTTCCACTGTTTGGTTTTCATTGTTGGCTGATTGAACAGGTAAAATGATGCATCTGCAGCACCTTTTTGCATTTTCCTGGAATTTCACCTGAATGAAAAGTAATTTGTTTTCTGTGTGCTGGTTACTTTTCATCTCAACGGATGACGAGCTTTGCAAGCCCTGGAAAATAGCAGTGAAATCTCCAGCTTTAATGACAAACAATCTAGTTAAAGGCCTGTGTCTCTTATCTTACATCTCATAAAAGACTGTGGTCTCTGAGCATTTATTATCCTCTTATGTGCATGCTATAAGAGAAAACCCTGCTCTGATAGCTCTTGAAATGGAAAATAAGTTGTGAGTGGTTGATATTACTTCCTCTTCAGGTAACATTTACTGTAAAATACAGATTCAGTTTGATTCAAGGGATAATTTTTTATTAACACAGCAAAGTCCAGCTGTGCAACTGAGGCTGCAAAAGGACATCCGTGTTGAAAAAAGAGCCATAATTGCATGCTATGTAAGAGTGCAGGACAATTAAAGGTTCTCGTGTTGAGTCTACAGTTAAATATGGAGAGGTGCCCGAGCCTGTCAGTGAATAAAATGAAAAGTGTCATGTGTCAGTAGCCATAATGCTGACTTTAATTGACAAGTTGTCAGAGTTCAGGCATTTGGGAGGCAAATAAATCATTCACAGCCAAGTGAGACAGCGACCTGAGACAATTCACGCTTCTGTTCAAGGAAGTTTATAGAAAGCAGACTGATTGCAGAGTGGAGGAAATGTGAACATGCAGAAAGCAGAACAATGTGTGGGTGACATGCTTCCCAACCAGAAAATACGTTCATGAAAGGCTTGTTTACGCATTGTTTTAGGTTTATCCAAATGCATACACAATGGGCAGTTAAAAGGCCTCCTGTATGAGGTTTTTCTCCTTTGTCAGTGGGTGTCTTTTTTACTGTGGATTTCGTTGCCTTCAACGTCTAACAGTTCAAACTCCCAAAAGCTTGTGTGATTTTTACTTAGAAGCATGGAACTGCTAAAGAAGAGTTAAACACAGTAATTATCAGGGATGGAACACCCCAGATAACCTAATAACACCCTAATAATCCACTATTAACAGATTATTTTTGATCAATTCTGTCATGTATAGTCATTACAAACCTGAAAGAAGGAGGCTGTTTCCCTTTTAAACATTGCTAGTTTCAACATGCGAACTCCTCAGTAAGAAAAGTCACTACTGGCTGTCCCAGAAGTCATTAAAAGTCACTTAATGATGCTGCTGTCTAATTTGCATAATAATCCATTTGCATCATGGACTCTGTAAGAGGGAGAAATAAGGTGGGAGAGACAGAAAGCAGGTAAAACACAACCTCTTAAATATGTTTTACACTAAATTAACTTTCTTCAGTCCATTCTTGTTTTTTTATGTCTAAATGTCAACTCTCCTACTTTATCTGGCTGGGGACCGGCAGAAGTGACCATAATGAGACACACACTTGCTTGATTCATTTGAATGCAGTTGTCTGCTCTGGAGCAGCAGGAGGAGAATGCTGTGAGTGAAGAGGACTTTCTGCTTGTGTTTTGGATAGGGGAGGGACTCACACACGCTGACCATTGAGGATATCAAAACATGATTTAACCTCAGATTCTCCAAACTCCAGAAAAGTTGCAAGAATTGTTGTCTTTAAAACAGACATTTGTATAAAAGCACTTGTAGACTTTAGTCAGGATGTGATCACATAACCAACAGGACAACTAGCTGATACAAAATGTAGCTCCTGGAAAAATCAATCTATTGAAGAAGACAATACCAGCAGATAAATCATGGCTGAAAATACTCAAAGATGGGCTTCCTAATGTAGCCTGTGGGAGCAGTGTTGTTCACAGATCTATTGTATTTTTAAGCATTTAAAATATTAAACATAAAACACCAGAGGAAAAAAATCAACACAATCAATATGGTTTAATTATGTACAGAGTTGATGATTTGACCTGAGAGCAGCACTGAATTGACACTCACCGAGCTCATAGAGGGAGAGGGTGTTATGAGACGGTTATCAGACTTCTCTCGGCCTTAACAGCCTCATTAGAGGGTTGGAAACGGAGCAGCCCTGGATTATAACTCTAGCTCTTTATACCCAAAAGAGAGGCCTTTTACAAGCTTTTCTACATTTCCATTATTTGTTGCAGTTTGGGTAAGACAGGATCCAAGGCTTCCTATCAGCAGAGATGGGGTGTTATAATGTTTGGTTAAGCATGAGCATACAAAATATCAATATAACAGGTCAGATATAAGAGCTTCGAAGTCCTGTTAGAGCGCTCAGCTTGGGTTGGTTTTGTTCTGTTATTTCTGCATCTTAGTGTGTCAATCTAAGACTGTTCAAAACTTTTTTAAGCACAGGAAAGCTTTTTTTTATAAAAGTCGGATGGAGTTTAATCTGTGCATTATGGATTGCTTTATGCTTTTAATGTATTTGGCAATGATTCACACCAGGAAAAAGGCTTTTTTTGTCAAAGAAAAATGTGTCTGGGGAAGTTTGGAGAATTAAAAATAAGTTTCTTGCAAATATTTGTTCTTTACAATGTGTTATTGACAAGTGAAAATAGAACTGAGACACAGCATCATCGATGAGCACAGCAGGAAACCTTGACATGGATTATTTCCTTTTTAAAAAAAAAGTTTTTGTCTGATGGTTTATTGTGTTATTATTTTTCTTTTTTGTTTTTTGTCTCTTTTGTGCAATCTCACCTCAGTTTTGTTATTGGCAATGAGGCATCACTCTCCGCTTCAAGTGCATTTCTGGTTAGTGATCTATTTGTTCCTCTTTCTATTGAAACAAGAAATGTATTCAGATTTGTTCTGAGAAGCTGTACCCCCCTCTATAAATTAAAGCACTTGGGCTGCACATTTAATTGAATATTAATCCTGATCACAAGTTAGGTCTCCCCACTATTAAGGAACAAGGTTGACGGCCATCAATGCATTTAAATGCCTGCTCCACTCGTAAAAAACGATGCTGCATATCAAATCAAACGCCCCTTAACAGGGCTTTCAATGCGCCAGCTGTCTGCTTAACAGCCCACTTGTCACTAAATTGCAGCTGTCTACTTTTTCTATTGTTGAGTCTAACAAAATACTTTAATAACAAGTTGCGACTCAGTCTTCCAGTACAGAATCAATAGGAGCATGAGAAAGATGCCTGTCTGTCTGTGTCAGCTCCGCCCTGACGTGCTCTGACTGTGAGTGGGGGCGCTCAGCTGAGATGAAACTTCAGTGTTTAAAATTTGAAGACGTGAAGAACTGCAGCAGTTCAAGCAGGGGTCACTGTTATTAAAGGATTTTTCAGAAAATTCTGTTAAAGGGGACATATCATGCTTGTTTCTCCTTTTCACTATGCCAGACTAGGATGCCTGTAAAGCATTTCTGCCCTCAGTACAAGTCATTTAGTTCCTTCATTGCTCCACAATTGCGCTCTCAATATCCTCAGTTTAGGCCATTCTGAAGATCTCGTTGAAACGCTCCGTTTTGAGAATGACCTCCAGTAACCTCGTAACATCACAGCCCTTTGTGCTCTGATTGGTCAGTTCTATCAGAGGGGCAAAGAGGGTAGAGCCAGGGGGTGGTTTTTGCAGCATGGCAGTATTTACAAAATCGCCACATTGAATGGAGCAGACCGAGCGAGTTTGCTGTTTGCCAGAACTTCCCCGTAAGGCATTGATAGCACTAATAAAATGGCAGAGTGTAGAATACATCCTTTTGTATTGGACCCCAAGTCAGACCCAGAAAATCCACCTGGACACAGATCATCTCAGGACGCTTCAGTGTGGTGAGTCAAACTGGTACTGTAACATGTATAAATACGTTTATACTCGGCTCTTGGTGGGTGTATCCCTCGGTGGCTGTTGTGTGACTAACTGACATCACAGAGGAGGAGCTGCTTTATCAGATTACTCCAATAAAAAGAAAGGATCCTCGTGTCGTCACAAAGGTTGAAATCTCGGGGTCAACTGGCAATGACCTATTTTCAGTGGCATCAAATCTCGTTCTAGGATATCAGAAAAAATACAATATCTCATTTTTTGAAAATTCAGGGGGTGAAAGGTCTTGTTTTCAACTTTATTATATCATATGTAAGTTTTTAATCAGGGATCAGCATGATGTGTCCCCTTTAAACTCATTGTGGTGCCTGTACAAATCAAACTGACTGGCAACCAGTCCAGGGTGTGCCCTGACTCTTGCCTGAAGACAGCCAGGATAGGCTACAGCCACCCATGACCCTGAACTGGACAAGCGCTGGAAAATGGATGGACAAATCCTATTATAAGACATGATTTAAATACCTTCTTTTAATCAAAATTCAACCTTGTAGCATTGCAAGAGTTAACCAGTTACAGTTACAGAACAATCTGTCAAGTCTAGCCAATTAGATCATGTTAGGTTCAGGATGTTAGCTGAAGCAGAGTGATGAGTGAAAAAGACAAACCAGCAGCAAATCCTAAATGTCACACTTTTTTATCTATACTTCAATGACTATCATTTTAACAAACATCAATACAGATAATCAACCAAACTGCAAATATTTGCTCAAATAACCCGACTGATTGCCTGTTGATAATCAGTTTAACCTTTACTCAAGCACTTTGTTAGTTAGATGGACAGCTCTGGATGAGACACTAAACCTAAATTGCTTAGAAGTTGCCTGGAGTTAGGTTTCATGGTCCTCTTTAATAGCATCCTCTGCCATTTGTGCGTGGATGGGTTTAGCGAAAGCATTTTGAGTGATTGGCAAAGACTGGGAAAGTGACTGAGAACATCTTTTTTTCATAAATTATGATGATTAATACTCACGCTCTCTGTATTGTAATCATCTTATCAACTATAATGAAGTATCTCCATATGAAATACAACAAAATTATTCCAAAAACATTAACCATCCAACAGCATTGTGGGTAAGATTAGTTTCCTATTTTTATTCTAATTCTAATTGTGCTCTTTCATGATCAAAGTACAAGTTTGATTATCCCTATCAACTCGTTTCCATTCTTTGTTCCCTTTTTCTCCAGCCATAAACTTTCTCTTCATTGGCTGTGAATAACTTTTAATTACAGGTAAACAAAAACACTAAAAACACTTGTATTTACTTTGTTTTAGAGGATGAGCAAGGTAAATGTTTCCCAATACAGCACTACTCCGAGGCAGAGTAATAATATATGAAGGTTAAAATACAATGGTAATCTCCTGCTAGCTACAACAGTGCAGTAAAAAGCCTTTTCCAGGTTGCTGTTTCAAGGCAGTCCAATGTGAAAAGTTAAAGCTCCTCAGAGCGGCAAAAAGCACTGAAGGCCAAAAACCTCCCACTTCCATCTGGGTTTGATTTAAAATGTAAACACACTTTGTTCTACCACGAAAACCGCTGCAATGTTGCAACTCCTGACGTGTCAACAAGCACCATCTAATCCCTGTTAGGTTAAACTAGTTGCAACAGTTTTTCCTTCCTGTGTTTCTTACTTATCCTCCTGCTCTTTTACCTTTACTGGAATATTTTAAAACCTGGATAATTTAGGTGATTGTAAATATCTCTGTACAAGTAGTGCGACCAAATAAATAAATAAAGCTGTTAATGATGGGTTACAGAAATCCCTCTATCTACCCATTCTTCACTCCTCTGGGATCTGGCTCAATCTCGCGGCTGTTTTTGGCGATTAGGCCCTTGGTGTTCTCAGCTGAATGGCTCTTTTATCACCCACTACGGCTTTTTTCTCCCTTTTTGCCTCCAAGCTCAGAGTGAGAGAGGGGCTTAGATGCACCCCTCACACCCCTCATCCCCCTTTTCCCATGCTCCATTTCTCCCTCTTTTCCTCTTTCTCCTGGAGGGACTGGCATCCAGCTCCTGTGTACAGATGACCCCATGTTATCGCCAGCGCAGCCGCAAATGAATCCACTCCCCTCTACGTCTCAAGAGATGGCCGCCGACTCCTTCTTGTCTCCACAATGACACATGGCAATCTAAGTTGCTCTCACTTACACTGATGCATGCCACAGGGCCGACGATAAAGGGCGAGACATGACTTATTACATATGTGGACAGAGGCAGTGATTCTCAGCGTGTGAATCAGCAAGGTTGTAAATGCCTCAAAGGCCAGAAAAGGAAATTAACCGCCTGTGTTGGAGATATGAAGACAGACTGATTGGAGGTGAATGTCATGTGTTCACCATAAGACATGTTGATGAATCACAGCATATTTAACATACGGTTACACTCTACATTTTATCTGTCGTGTTAGTATCCCCTGCTGAAGCTGAAATGATCGACACAAACAAAATAGCCTTTAAGTGCGGATGTGATGTACTGGGTTAATTAGCTTACCTGTGGCTGTGCATGTCTGAGAGGAATGTGCTTATTGGCCAATTATCAATGAAGTCTCATGCATTAGAAACAAGCTGGCAAACATGAAAACATGGGATATGGTAATTAGCAATAAATAGCTCAGCATGTTGGTGTGAGAATCTACCACATTTTCCAGAGTATTTTGAATTATTGATTAAACAGAAATTCCTCTTGGGGAAGAGATGAAGAAATGCAGCTAAGAGTGTGTTTACCACATCGTCAACATATACAAAAACATATGTTACTGTACCTCACTTTTGGTGTTTGGGTTTTATTTGGAATGGAGGGGTGCTGTTCACCAGCACCTGTTGATTTAAAGGTAATCCAAAATATGAGCTTTTTTAAGAACCTGCTAATTAGTATTGCATTTTCCTTCCAGGTCTGAAAACAGCTTGAAGAGAAAGATAATTAAGTCTTCTTTTTTTCTCTACCATTTGTAGCTTGTTCCAGATTTAATTGTGCCTAATTAAGAAGTGATGTGAGTATTGATAACTAGCAAGGTGACACACCTTTGTGAGAGAGCCACAGGAAGAAGCAGCAGCTAATTACAGAGTTATTTATAGTTTTATGTTCCGTAGCATAGATTTCCATTGAAGTTTTGTGTTGACTTGTATATGTACGACACAATGTATACAAATGGGTCCCTTGTTGTGAAGCAAACTGAATTACTTTTTATTTGTTTGGAATGGGGTGCACCATTTCTATCAGACAAATAATTATTGGTTCGATAACAAGAAATTATTGTGTCATTCCGATCAGTATGATATTATCACAACTAGTCCAAATAACATTTAAATTTTTGTGAATACACTCCCACTATAAGACCTAAGCGGCCTGCAGTGGATGCTGCGTTCAAGCACTTAAAAAACTATACAAAAAAAACACTCTCCAAATTCTTACTAAATTGGAAAAATTTTAGAGTAGCCCCTCGTGTCGAAAGAAATCTTGTTAACTCAGTCATAATTCTTGAAGTTACTCGGGGTGTAAATCACCTGTTTCATGACGATACAATAAGATATCGATATTCTGGACAACAATTCGATATTTGGCGATATCACAAAGTCTGACACGATACGATGCGATATAGTGATCTAAACCCAGAAAAAATACAAAGCAATTTTGATGCTTTGACAATTTTATTGCTGAAACATTTCAATTGACATTTTTTGTAACAAAAAGAAAATAGACCTGTTTCACTGTTATGTGCCATATTTTTCACATCATCAGTTAACATTAAGGGTCACTTGCTAGTTGCAGTTATAAACAGAACTAATACACGATTCACCACCTTGAATTTACAAGTTTCTGCATAGGTGCTGTGCTCAGTGGTTATTAAGAGGTATTAAACTCTGCATTTTTTACATTCAACAGAACAAAATTTGAACAAAAAGCAGGAGTTTCTGTCAACAGTCACACACTTTTACTGTCTTATGAACAATATTTTTTTGGAATTAACAAGTTATAGAACTCAGGAATAAACCAAGGTTCATAGTTGACCAGTTTTGAGAACGTAGTGCAAATAGGGTGCATGATAGCGATGAACTACACCTAGTAATGTGCATTTTGCCATATAAAAGGTAAGAAACTTATGTGGGTATACAAACCAAATAACATATTTACATGTTGACCTCAGTGCATATTTAAGAAATGCAATACTTAAACCATATCCTGTGTATGTAATCATCAGTAGTTTGATAAGAACGTGTTGCCTTCATGCACATAGCATGTGATCTCGACAACAGTCAATCATGTCTGTCACTCATCAGCATCAATATGATGACATGTCACAGTTACACATTCTTGTGTTGTGCATGATGTCCATCCATCTGTAGTCAGTGCAACTCTTTCTGCGTTTATCAGCTCACGTTGAACCTCACCTTTCACTTGCTCGTACAGCCACAGTATGCAGGTTTGACTGAGGTGCTGTCTCGATGGGATTGTGTATTTTGGCTCCAAAGTGTGGAGTAGCTCCCATCATTTTCGACAATACTATAAGGCCTCATGTCCTTACAGATGAAAAATGTAATGGCAGATGTTACATTCATCGCTCGTTTGGAGTTGTGGTTCAGCTTTCGTTGAAAGAAGTTGGTCAGGGGCGCTGAGCAGGCAGCTACATCTACGGCAATGCTAATGTTAGCTTGAGGATCAATACCGTGTTTATTTTTAAGATGTGCGGCCAAGTTTGTTGTGTTTCCTGAGTATTTTATCTAGTGACGACTTTGCTTGCATATTCCACGTGTTTTGTCTGTTGACCCGTCTTGACACGACTGATTTGTTTCCAGGAGGGGAGTGATTATCGTCCTCTTCTTTGGCCTGGCTACTATCCATACTCCGCTAGTGTTATTTGGGGCACAATTGGGCGGGAACTGTGAAACGGATTTCCGGTCGGAATTTCAAAATAAAGGCGGATATTTGAGATGACGATGATTATCGATGTTTTGAATTTCCATCGATTTTATTGAATCGTTGCTTAACCAATCAATGTATTGCTATGTATTGATTGATCATTACACCCCCAGTAGTTACTGACTTGAATTGACATGAACAGTATCTTTCCACATGCCACACATAAACAATGGGAACTCAAAAAGGTAATGCAATGTTGCATCTTTTGCCAGCAGGTAATATGAGCAGTTTTTCCACTGGCCTTGGTTATGCTGGTCTTATTTTTCCAAGAAAAACATTGCCACAATGACACTGTCTTGTTAAACCAATAAAATGTTAAACTAATCAACTTTGCAAGATTTAACAGCCTAAAATAAGATCATACACTTTAAATATTGAGTACCTACTAATGCTGAGTCCAAACTGATTTCTCTAGTGACTCATACCAATTAATCGTGTCTCAAATATGAAAATAACTCTTGACAGCTAACTTCAGTACGTCTTGTTTCCCAGAAGTTACTTTATCAGATATATTAGGGAAGCAAAATGTAAAGCAGCCTGCATTACTGATATGACAAACATACTTTAAAAGAATGCATCTGTAAGTTATGCAACCAGAGAGGAAGGCTGCTGTAACTACAGAAACACTTGAGTTAGTGTTACAGATGGGAGGTTCTTCCATCACAAACAATCTTTGATGAGTACAGACACCAGCTGCAGAGAGCTCTCCAAGCAGACAACAGCTTCATTTTACCACCAAGTTACTCACAGGATTAGCATTCATTAGCAACAGCCGATATGATCTGCTGCAGGCGACGTTTGTCATTTCAGCCAGTGAAAACAAGTGTCATCACCGGGCTATAAATGAGAAGCTGTTACCCCAATGTTTTCTACACTGCTCTTTGCTGATGATAATTAGCATCAGAGATTAGAGAATATTTGTTTTTCCAAGCTTTTATTCATATTCAAACCCAATAACTCTCACCTGCTACAACGCTAGCAGATGGAGGTGGACAAACTAGTCAGGTGCAATGAGGGAAAATTAGACTTTGATTGACATTATTTCAGGCAATATGATCCATGAAAATATGCCCCTGTTCCTCGTCCTTAGACTCAACCCGAGACAGCTGTTAACTTGACATGTGCTATTAATTAGAGATGAGGCTGACAAATGATCTCAAATCAAATGCTGGGTGTAAAACTAACACAAACTAACGACAGCTCAAATCTTTGCTCAAACTCTATGGTATGCTCTACACAGATACACTGACAAGTGATCTTCAGATTCTCTTTCTGACCTGCTACAGTGACATAGAGGAAAGTGACACACTGTTTTCAAGTTAGCATTGTGATCTAGCTATATCAGATACTTGGTTCTGATTGGCTGAAAACCCTAAATGGTAAATTCTCAATAGCAAAAGCGACAGGCTACCTGATCACATAAGTCATATTAAACCAATCAAGAAAGAGTCCATTCCAGAGTCCTCTGCCTGTTAACAATGTGGCAAAAACACAAGTTTCTGTTAGCATTCTAAATTAGAAAATATTGTGCAAAAGTATAAGTTCCAATCTCAGGTTTGTTTTGGGAGTTGGGAGGTACTGGCAATTAGCTTGCTTAGGTTTAAGAGAAGCCTGGGATGCTAAAAGGTCCCAACCATCTCCGATAGGGCAAGATTTTGTCCTGTAATTCTAGCAATGGTCCCACAAAAGTCCCACTCACCTTACCTGGTATTAACTATAATAAAAAATGTTCAGTAAACTGTAACAAAGCAGGCTGATTCTTTTAAACTCAGGCATAAGATGAACTATTCACTTTAATGTTTATTGTTTCAATTAGGGATGTCCCGATACATATTTTTTCTTGTGATCCAACCCAATTTTTCATGATATGTTTTGCTGATAAATCCTGTACTCCGTTGGACGATTCCGTTGTAAATGACGAATCCTATGTTGCAAGACACTCTTTTACCATCATTGCTTTCCAAAGAGATGTTTTACAATACAGCAGACATGTTTGCAACGTGGTTTGATATTCAACAGCCGTAAAGCGTGACAGTGATGAAAATTTGTGAAAAATGGATCTGTCTCGATCACATAACAAAATCCAGTGCTATCCAATACCAGCTCAGGTAGGTTTCCATTCAAGTCAACGTGTCAACTTACACTAGATCTGTTCAGCTGTGGTCGGGCTGTGTGCCTGGTCTGGCAGGTTGCAGCCAGAATTTAACCATTGTATTTTTGCCAGAAGCTGGAGCTGTGAGACGTCATTTCACTGTAGAGAGGATCAAGCAGGACAGGAAATCCTGCATGGAAACGACCAAAAATCACTGTTACCTTCAAGATAAAACAAACCATGTCAAAATCAGGTCATATTTCATACTGACCACAACATCAAGGAACATAATGAGCAGAGCCAGGCCAAGAGTCAACAGGTTTGAGGTTATATAGCCCAACATGATGGTGGTCTATCAGTCATGTGGCTGAACATGCAGCTGGTGTGAGTTGAAGTCCACAGCCAACATGCTACAGAGCTGAGCTGGACCGGACACGCATCTGGTGTATTTGAACTGTTAGACCTTTGCATTAAGACATAAACATGCAATGAATAAAAGATGTGTTCAGTATGAAGGGAGGAACATAAAAAATAAAAAAATACATATGAATGCACAATAGTGATATCTCATAGTGTCTATATCTATCTGTTAATCACCACGCTTTAAAGACACCTCCGTCTTTCTCCTCATTAATCATAAAGTGACTCAAACAAGCATTTCTTTATCACCACATAATTGGCACCAGTGGGTTGATATAGCTTAAGCTTGTGGTGTAAAAGCAGAGCTTTTATAGGTTAGCATATGTAGTATGCTGAGTGAGAAAGCATTGCTGATTTATAAATAAATGTCTTGTTTATTGTCATACAGACTGATAAGCTGTCTTGCCTGTGATGATGTGATTTATATGCAGCCTTATTTCACTTCTGACAAAAGATGGAAGTTGCATCTAAAGTTGTTGCACTGCTACAAAGTATGAACAACAATCCATCATTAGAAAAAATAAAATAAAACAAGGTGTAAAGCAGATATTAGGTTTGCTTCTACCTCAGTACTTCTGTTTACTTGTTTATAATTACTTAACTGCCCCTGCAGCCTGTTGAGATCTCAGCGCCTAAAGTGCCAGGAGCTGATTTCATGCAATTTACCTCTTGACTAATTTTTAATTGATTGGGAATGAGGGAAACAACTCACCCTGACTGATTGTGGAATATGCTGTTCTTTTGGGCCGTGTATATATGTGCAGTAAATGTCCTCAATATTTCATGCTGTCAGACCTGCTCAGGCTGCTAGCAGTACTGGTGCATTTGGGCTCATTCCCACAGCCAGAAGGTTAGCATAAAGCCGCAGCTATCTGACACTTAAGACCCTGGCTGAAAATGGAAGGATGGAGGAGCAAGGGATCAGTGTTTACCCACCTGGCCAATTAGAGGACAGAGAAACCTACAAGATGGAGTCTGCGTCCAGGAGCAGGTACTATTGCCGTTATGGCACTCAGCAGTTGCTAGGCAACACCATCTATGTGTTATTGAGCAAACTTGTTGGTGGGTATGGCTATTATATGTATAAATCACTGGTAATCTCTGCACTTCAGATAAGGTGGTGCTCTTGTGTGAAAAAACACAGGATGTGAGGTTTGATTTATTCTTGCTCAGGCTGAAATTGATTGCCTCAGACTGAGTAGCATCCGACCCTGTAAATACATTTCCAATAAGAAGAAACATGATAATATGAAAGTCTCCACATAAAACTGAAAGCTATGGGAAAACATCACATTTTGAGAAGGTACAGATTTATCAGGGGCTTCTAAATTGTCCAACGCTTCCGATTCAAGAGATTAATCTTATGTGAAATTCCAGGTAACAGTGCATAGTGTGTTGTAGTTTGCTAAAGGGAAGATGAGCTATGGGTTTCTGTGCAGATTTGATGTATGCACCCCTTGGCAGGGGATGCGGTGTAAGCAGAAATGATGAGAGTGTTGACACGTTGGCATACATCACAAGGAAAGTTGAAACAGCCTACAGAATCTATTGCAAATTAAGTGCCTACTTTAACGCCATTAAAGAAAATATAAATCAGGGGGAAATTAAATTACTTAATCAGATTAAGCACACTGAATTTATTTAGTAATTTCATTCTACACAGCAGCTTACCTGCCCCTGTTATGAGCATTTTTGTGCACTTTAAAACCTATTCTAATTACTAAGACTCACAATAACATGAGAAGATGAGCTAAAGCTCTTAATGCTTAATATCCAAGCTTTAGCCAATCAGCAAAAAACAGATTTCAAATAAACATAATGTGATTTTATCATGTTTATTTTAGAACTGACATGAAACCAAGTTTTAAATTAAAAAAGTTGAGTGTTCGGTAATATAAATTCATGCAAACACTGGATTTAATGATTCCTCTGCAATGCTGCTGACAGTGAGACTTTGCCTAGAGAAATAAAGAAATTACTGCTGGCATATATTGCTAACACTTTAAATTCTGGATTAATGCTCAAATTTTAATATCAGAGTTGGGCTGCATGTGCATTATGCAGAGAGGAGGGGAGAGAGCAATAAGGGCAAGTAGCCAAATGATGTCTATTAGGAGCGCATTTCCCCAGATCTCCAGCATGAAAGGTACACTCCCCCAACCAATGCATTTCTCTCTGTATGTGTAATTATTTCATTAAATATTATATCAGTCCTGCAGCCCACAGCTGCTTGGTTCAAAGGAAGTTTGGTATCATGGCCTGGAGCCCGACTCGCATACACACAGCATCACTTCCCTCCCTCTCCCTGTTCGCGCTCTGCCTCACTCTCTCAGTCCAGCAGTGCCAGTTTTGCCCCGGGCTGACTGATCACAGGAAGGAGCAACATTTTTGAATTCAGGGGAGGATTGAGTCACACAGTCCCAGCATCAGGCTCGATGTGTGACCCAGCTTTGCTGTTTTTCACTCTTCCAGATCACTATGATTCAAATGGAATTTTAATGGCACGCTCTGCTAGAATCCTATCACTGTTTCCTGTTTGTCTGTGGATTTGTCTCCCGCCTGATAATGCTCTTTGTGTTCATTTTAGTATTAGCTCAGCCGTTTCATGCCAGGTATGTTGGTGGTCTGTTTATAGACTTGAGACTGATCCTGTTAGTCCCATGAATCTCATTGTGCTTTTGAGCTTTTGACCCATTAAGCTAAAGCTGTTATAGTTTATTTGCAAAACCCTCATAACAGGCTGCAAATGAAAGTCCAGCACTTCTTTTATGAATTGAATTTCTTAGTTTTTGGTTATCGACTTTATGGGTGATTTTGATTGTCCTTCGCAACAATCATTCCAATAACAGGAGCTGGATGATACTACTACTACTACTACTACTACTACTACTACTACTACTACTGATAATAATAATAATAATAATAATAATAATAATAATAATAATAATAATAATAATAATAATAATAATAATAATAATAATGATAATAATAATGATAATAATAATAATAATAACTTTACACCTTTAAAAGTAAATGTTTACGAAGTGTTGGATATTTAAGGATAAGACAAACAGCAGAAAGAGATAACCAGTAATTTCAGGACTTTCATCATAAAGATATAATGCATTAAGGGGAAGTAAAGCAAATGCAATATGTAGGGAAAAAAAAGAATTTGAATGAAGAGGAAAAAGAAAAAAAAAATATGCAAAGAGATTAAGAGTATAAAAAACTGTGACAAATCTACATTGAGTTTTCAGAACAGAAAACTCTTGCACTACTCGCGTGATCACAAAAGTACATCAAATTACGTTATAGCAAAGTAATTGCCGACTCCTTTTACTGTAATTGAATATCATGACACTGTTTGTACTGAACTGCGGTTGTTTGTCATTGTCACACAGTAATCTGCCTGCAATCAGTCCTGTTTTCTGGGCTAATTGGTTCCTGAGTGGATACCAGACACCAGCATACCAGATGCCAGCATACCCAATACCTGATACTGGTATCTTCATCTCCATCTGATCTCAGGTATCAGTGTCATGGTATCCTATCTGCATGTTTATCACAGATAAAACTGTAAAAGCAGAAATCTTAACAGAGGTGGATGAGATATGTGTTGTTAAACTTGACATAAACAGAAGCATATGTCACTATCTGGCAACTACATGTGTGAGACATTAAAGTATAATGTTGAGAGAATCTGTCTCATAGCTGAGCAGTTATTACCCCTCATCAACACATATTTCAGGTCAGATCTAATTGTTAGAGGAGAAGAAAATTGCTAATATCCTGACTCACACTGTGGCACATCATGTTGCCAACATGAATTAAAATGTAGGTGAATACTTCAGCCATTATAACCTTTAGAAACTGAGAGAAATTACAATTCCTGTATTATGCTGGTATTGACATTCTCAACCAGCTGCCATTCATGGATGAATTGTAATACCTTGAGGAGCTCACCTATTTATATTCATAGTCGTTCCCATACAGGAGGGGGCAGTGCAGTGAACCTCTGTGCCTTCAGCCAGCGCAGGGATTCAGAGAGAAAAGCATGGATGAAGTGAAAGTTTAAACCCAGGGCTTATGCACACAGAGACTGTAATCCAGACAAAATCTCCCTCCGCTATCCCTGACAATCAACTTAAAGGAGACGACCTTTGGATATACTTTTGGTCACATACTCTACTCTCAAGGACGTGTAAAACAAGCAGCTTAATCGATAGGTAGAGGTCAGATTCAAAGGTGGAACAGCTGAAAAAAGTCCCCTGTATAATAGTGATGGTGGGATAACTGACCCAACACTGTCTACAAATTCACAGCTACCAGCAGGTTCAGTGAGCGCTGGGCTCCTTTCCTCCTTTGTCTGCTTGTTTTTCATGTTGTTTTAATGCAAAGTTTGGGGGGGTGTCTTGCAAATGAGTTTCACGCGTTATGCAAATTTTTCCATTTTGCATGAAAATGAATTCTCCTTTCTTCTCTTCTCTCCCACCAGTGCAAACACATGACACCCACAGATAGAAGATGGAGTTTGATTCCATGCACGGTTCCTCCTCTAAGCTGTGAGGGCGGGTCATGTGTCTATAAATGAAGTGTTTCTGGAGATCCCTGCTCCTAGACGTTCTCTTTCTTTCCCTCCCTCTATTCAGCAAGCGCACAAAGAGCAGACACTCTGTTATTCCTGACAGTTTTCAACATTAAAAAAACTTATCGAACATTTTCTAAACGCCGCGCTGACACACAAAGTTAATGAAGAGCTACTTAATCACAGGAACAAACAGATTAACCTTTAAACACCAGTAGGGGCATTTAAGTGCCGGTTACTCTCATTTTCCGTCTATTAGACCTCCTTTGGTCTCTTGCCGTCTCACACACAATCAACCCCCCACCCCAAGCAGCCTTTTGCTGTTGGCTGCAGCTGGAAAGCGAGGTGAGTCTGTATGTGGGACATCACAGAGCTCATTAATGTGACTGTGCAATCAAACCAGGTCAGATGGATGCATCGGTGCCTCGAGGAGGGATTTGATAGCCAGTGCAGAAATGCCTTATAATAAGTTAATTAGACATTCACTTAATGGTCCTGCAGCAATCCTATCACTTGATAGTTCCTTGATAGGGTCTTGAAAATTGAGTGTCACAGACTAGTGCCTTATCAGTCCGGTGTAGTAATAGGAGAGTCCTCATTAGGATTAGGATCAGCCTGCTTCCTGAGTTTGAATTTGAGCATCCGAGGACAAGACATGCAACAACTGCTAATAAACTTCATTTGATTCTAATTTCAACTGAAACATTATGGGATTTTAATGTACAGTTTCTGGGGACTCAGGCAATGTGTGACCCATATGTGATACTGAGAGCACACAGCTGTTTGAAACCAAAAGCAGTTTACTTCATCAAGAAATCTAGACCTTTTTTGTGTTTGTTTGGTCTTTCATCTGGGTGATGCATTTTTTAATAAGCAGCTATTTCAATCCAAGATGCAATTCAATGTTATGTATTTACATACTGCTGCAAATATAACCGACCCTTTTAGGCTGCTTATTACACAATGTTCTTTTTTGACTCAAAGCACTGCAAGGACTTCATAAGTGATCTTGAAATATTAGCCTCTTCATAATCCACAATTTAAAAGTTGATTATCAGCACAAAAACTTGTTATTTCTTAAGTCCTTTTTAAGAATCCATAGTTGGGTAACGGCATGTAGACCTAATGTCCCTTGAAGGAATTTCTCTGATCTATTTAAATTGTTAACATTATTCTGAATTAACTTTTTCTGAATTCATTCACACCATGATGGATTTGTTCTTGTATTCTTGTCAGGGTTAAATTTCTCTGAGTATGATGTCCACTTATATAACAGTAGTCTGGTTAGGATCTAGTTTAAAGTGAGAATAGTGCAGGCAGGTTAGGTGAATTGGAAACTCCAAATACGTGTTAGTCTTAATGTGATAGACTGAGAACCAGTCAAGGTTGTAGCATGCCCAGTGCATGCTGGGATAGGCTCCAGCCCCCATGCCACTGAACAGAGTAAATGGTTGTTTAAAATGGATGGATGAATATAGTAATTGTAACAGTAACATCTGTCTGTCTCCCTCTGTTTCCTCCTCCCATTGACAGCTTCTCCTGGATTAGCATTCTCACTGAGCTGCAGCACTGTCACAAGGGTCCTAAACTCTGATACAGCGTCAGTTCACAAGGGACCCGGTCCTTTTCCCCCAGCTTTGGTTTCAGTCATCTATGCTGATCCCTCATGGCTGCTGTCTCAGGGGAAAAGCCCAGACAAAGTGGCATCTGTGGAATTACAGGAAATCAAGGGTAACAAGATAACTTTGAAGAAATAAGAGCTGCAGGCTCAGTTGTTGCTGTGGTAATTATGTGATTCATTATGTAGAATACAGTGTATTTGTTAAGGACTGCAGGCACTCTGGATACTGAATGACAGTAAATGTAATCGATGAGAGTAAAATGACTAGAGTAAACAAGGGAACTTAGTTTAAAGTTCCTCGTACAAACAAGGTCTGCTGCCCATTTTCTCTGTTTGCTTAAGTAAGACCAGATCCTGAACAAAAAATCCTTATTTTTTTAACAAAAGTGTGTAAGGGCGCAGTAACACTGGCAAACCGTACTGTGCCTAGGCGCACTTCAACCCTAAAGCCCATTTCGTTTGGCCAGTGTGACAGCAATTGTGCCATGCTTAAGTTCACTTCTCTTCTTTGGCACGTTTCAGAGAGGTGGGCTTCAGCGAGGTTCACCTCATGCATGAGCACAAGCATGCAGACAGTGCGAATGATCCATGATGTATAGGGATGGGAATTGATAAGATTTTGTCAATACCGATGCCCTGATCAATATGATTCTTTATCGGTTCCCTTATCAATTCCTGTTGTGAATTTTCTTGGTACAAAAAGTAGCTTTACAGGTTTTCTGTGTCAACAACATTTGATTGAGTTTATACTGTAAGTGAATAAAATGTAATTGGTCCCTGAGTCTGGATATTTCTGGGCACAATTAAACAAAAAAAGGTAAAAATTTCACACAATGTGACGTTGATGTACTGTGTTGTAATAAATTAATAATTCAAGTAGGCCATCTAGTGTCTCAAAGTGGTTATAGCAATGGTTTAAGTTGTTTGGAACCTTTCTGCTGTCAGCTGTCAAAGGACATTTAGTGTGCTGGTTTCATTTTTGAACTGTGGTAAGTAAACCTCCACTAAGCAGGATTGTAGGACTGTGCAGGCTGCTCAGTTTCTGCCCCTGCTCAGGCAGTCCCGTCTACTTTGATACCAGCCACAGAATCAGCAGCCTTTTCTATGAAGTCAGCCATGAGCCTTTCATTAGCCTGTTAGCTTTTGACATTTGTAATTCTCAGTATTTTTTAATTTCAATCTGAAGCTGAAGTTATACCGTTGTATGCTAACTGCTAGCTTATCAATGCAGTTTCCCATATACGTTAGCATCAAGCTTGTGCTATTTTGTTATTTTGGTAAATAAGGTGATTTATACCATTTTGAATGCACTGAATATGAATCTCCTGAGAGTGATGACCTTTATTTATGAAGTCAGTTCTTCAGGAAAACTTCAAGCTGAAAATCCTGAATCAGACTTTTCTTGGGAAACATTAGCTAACTGCTAAGCTAAGCTAGCTGCAGCAGACTAGTCGAGGTAAGGCCCGACGGCTCCGGTACAATGTAAAGAATTGATAAGGGAATCGTTAAACACAAAGGCTAACGATATCGATGGATTAAAACATTTCTTATCGATTCTCAACAGGAAACGGTTTTCGATTCCTATCCCTAATGATGTATGATCGCTGCGACTTCTCCTCTCAACCATTTTAAACAATAGCAGGGTGTTAGAGGGCTGTTTCAGAAAAAAACAACCTAACATAAGTCAAAAAGTCTCTAACGTTGTAGCAGCGCTCTCAGTGTCTCATTGTGCTGACCCTGATGAGAATGCTCTTCATGTAAACGGAAGCATCACAATGACGTAGGCAGGCCATGCACGTGTGTCAATGTCATGAACTATTCTTATGCAATGACCTCATCATTTCAGAAGTCTTGTGGAGATCTTGTGGTATTTTTAGAACAAACTGTTTTGAGTAGATTCCAGACTGATTATAGGATTTCTACAAGATGTGAATATGCTGAGGTTTGAAAATGCATATGTTAATCCTGAAAGCATGATTTCTCTTCTTTAAGTTCACAGACACACAACAAAAAGAAATAGAAATTTTCCTTTTGCTCTGTTTTGTAAGTGATTATTCTACGAATCACATACATTGCAAGGGAAATTGGGTTTTTTATAATGTAGATACAGATGAGTATTCAGATGGACTGCATAAAGGATAGTTCAGAGACAAATTCTGGTATCAGAATTGGCGCCCCTTTGTCACCCAGGACCAATAAAACATCCTCCCTGCCTTAGTGTTGAACTCCTTGCAGAGGGTTCTGTCAATATTTTCCTCTGCTGGAACAATTAGTACCTAAATGATTCAACATTGCTCGCAAAATTATTTCCCTCATATCTGTTGTTGTGCCAGATGCTGGCAGTTCTCTCAATCCTACAAGGCCCTGAAGCTCTCTCAATAACAAAAATGTTCAGCTCACCTGAGACCAGTGACAAGGTCATCGCAGATCAAGAACCCACCTGCTCCACTTTCTCTCTGAGGGTCACACCAGGGCTACACCTCTGGCTGACAAACGGCTGAGAGCTACTTTCGATCCAACAGATGTGTCACTTGTAGGAAAAAGAAAAGCATTTTTAAATGTACACTCCACCATTTTCACAGATACTCTGGAAAATTTGTCACTGTCAGCTTTTGGAAACACAGTCACCAAGAAGGTCTAAGAAGTTATTAAATCTAGTGATGCAGTTGCCAATTTGGGAACACTGCAGTAAGCAGCTCTGTTTTCAGCTTTTCAACATTTCTCTGTTCACACTCTGGGCAGTCACTTCTCTGTGTGGTGGTTAGTGGGTGATTTGAGTCCACTGACTGAAAACTGTAGTGTCAGTAGTATTTCTGCAGTAGGTGGGACTCAGTGTTCAGCCAGTCTGCAGCATGTGATAGGATGATGGTGGGTGAGACTGTATGTTAACCTTTTTATTTTGTTTTGTCTTGCTTTTCTGACATGTGAAGCAATTATTTTAAACAGACTCATATTTCAGCACCAACTGTATGCCTACCTTCAAATATCTAACATATAACTGCTTGTTTTACATACTACATTGTTTGTTATAGATTTACATCAAGTGGTAGAATGCTGTGTCGACGCCACTGCACTATGGGCCTTGTCAGCAAATTACCATAAACTAAGTTTATTGTTTGTTTATCATGCACGTTCAGGGAATAATTTTGATGATCAATTGAGGAGCACAGAAAAACATTGCTCTTCTCTTTGGCAATCCACTAATGTAAAGTGAGGCGCTCATTAAGACTCATTGTGAACGCTTGGTGGTGTTACACTTTGATTTACTCTCATCAATAAATAAAATGCAATCACTGCTGTGTGATTATACTTTGTTGGTTATTCTCCAGTGACGAAATCAGGCTGTTAAGAGGGTTTTGTGTAATTTACTTAAAATGTGCTTAAGAAAAGACGAGATGTTCTGCAAAGATGCATCTTTTTATTTGCTATATGCCACCCTGGATGTTGAGTTGTTTGAGTCAGCCTGGCTTGGCAGATATGATGGCTTCGACAAAAGTGAAGTACAATAATTCTGGAAATGTTTTGCCCAGTGGTGTTTTGAAAAAGGCCATTTTAAGAACATAAAGAGCCAGAGGGAACATCTCTGGGAGCCAGGGTTTCTTTTGTGTTGTATCAATTTTTTGTGGCATGCTGCTGTTACCCGTCTTTAGTGGTGCATAAAGCCCCTGAAAACATTCCTTCAGGAGCCAACCTCGAGGGTTTTTAATATTGAGTTGTAAGTCAACTGCTGTGGGATTGTAAAGTTCAAACTGTTCCCTAATGGTAGAAATACATGTTTTTAGCTTTGTTGCTGGGAATATAAATTCATATGTTTTGAAGCAGGGTATGGCCACAGAGAAGACAAGGAGAGGAAAAAATAAATTCTCTTTAATGGTTCAAAAGAAGAAGAGCAACATCCACGAAATGTTTTTCCTGTAGTCAAGAATGAATCAACTATGTTTCATTAATAAAAGAACTGAAAAGGGGCTTGAGATTAGCCTTAATCATCTCCTATAGTCGAACCTCTCATGCACATCAGTCTTATACTGATAAGTGTGGGGAGTCACTGATTAGATTGTTTGATTCCATGTAGATTTTTATTTAATCAAAGGTGAACATTCACTAACAAGGAAAAAAATCACCATATATGGAAAAGTCAAGCAGTACTTTGCGTACAAGACCAAATATTCTCATGTCTGATGGGACTACTTAATGTTGATAATCAAGAAAACTATTCAAAAAACAATGTTTTTTTCTGATATTAAATTGTAATCTGAAATGTGTAGTTGAATGAGAATGCGTAGGTTTCTTTGAATGGCTCTACTTGAGGGCATTGCTCAGTAAATTTAACTGATGGTATCAAGCTTTAGCTAACTAAGTAATGTAATATTGATGAGGGACAATTAACCATAATGGCATACAGCACTTTCAAGTCTGCGTTGCCTATTAGCTGTTTTAGTGGCAAAGCCTGAAGATTCATTGCAGGTGGTGAATAAATCTGCACATTCAGTCAGTTGGTTAAACAAATTTAAAACCTATTTCGAGTTCTTTACAAGCTGGGAAATGAAAATGTAGCAATACGAGCTTTGGGCAATGTTTTCTTTGCTTTAGCTGGTCTTTTGGAGAAGCTGACACATAAATGTGTTTTCAATTTGTTTTCCCTTCGTCTGGATAGAAATGCTGCAAGGTCAAGGAAAGATGTAAAGCAAAATTCATGAGGGGTAGGGATATGACATCCACAGTGCTGAGAAAAACTTAACAAGCAGTGTGCAATGTAATCATTTTCTGCCTGTCAGACACGTTTCTGACTGAATCTTTATTCATCAAGAACAAAGACGTGCCAAAAACACATGCTGCGTCCTGAGACAAGGTGTTACCAAATTCCACAGTGTTAAACCTACAGAGCCAACTTCAAAAGTCACCACCATAAACAGCATTTAATAAAATGAAATGATGCACAGTATTTGTGTATTATTGTAGCTTCTATAAGCACATAGGAGCATGCAATGAAAATAATATTTCATCCAAAGTTGTGACTTTTTATTACATTTCCTAACGAAGGGTGCATTCCATTATTTTGCGCATGACTACTAAGAAAGAGGAAACTTTATTTGTTCATGATGTGGAAAATTGTTTTCAGCTTTACAGGAAAATCACAAAAAATGACCTGAATTACAAACAAGTCAACAATCAAAAATGAGAAAGTAAGAAAACACTAGGATGCAATACAATATTAGAAAGTTGTTCTTGTGAAAACTTGAACTGATCATTTCATGAGAAGTATGTGTATGTATCTTTACAGAGAGTCTGACTCACAGATGAAGAAACTCCCTTAAAAATCCCAAATAAACAAAACCACACACTATTTGTTTCTCTTGGGTCCTCAAACAGCCCAGGAATTCCTACCACACATCATTAAGCCTAGTTTATGCTTGACGCAGTCGCGTGGTCGCATGATTCATGCGCCACGAATGACGTCAGTGCGCACCTCGCAACAGTCGGGCGCACTGGCACTTCGCGTGGTCGTGCACCTCCAAAATTTTTTAACTTGTCGCAAGAGCCGCGAGTGGCACTTCTAGATTATCGAAATAGACGAAATTGAGGGTGGACTTGCTGAGCTGGTACGCTCTTAATGACGTGTCTTTCCTAGAGTGAGGTTCACTCCTGGTTCTCTTGATCTGACTGCGTAATAAATTTGTGGGCCGCTTTCCTAATACTGGCATGAAGAAGAGACAGAGTTCAATGAAGAAGAGGAGATCCAATGGCAGCTTCAGTCCAATATCTTTATTTGAAGTTGACACAATGATGGCACACAGACAAAACCCTCCTCTCCTCTCTCTAAACCTGATGTCCTCACTACTGGGGCGTCCCTGAATGCATGCAAGTTACCCATGTATGGCAAACGGACTCTCTGGCTGTAGGTTGTTTTTCTGTAACCTGTAGTCACTGAGCAGACCTTGGTCAAGACAGCCGTGGGCACTAAATCTTTCAATCCTGGCAAAATGAAGAGTCATCTCAAGTACACAGCTAGGCTAAACTTGTCCAAGGGTCAAAGGTTAGCTCCTGCAGGCCTTTGGACCTCTGCAGGCTGCTCTGCAGTTCACTCAAAGTGGATCCACTCTGAATGATTTCTCAACAATATGAGCATTTATATAATCCATCATTAAGCAGTCATAAAGACCATCAAATGGCACTGAACTCGTGGAGGGAAATCCCCATCCAGATGCCTCGCTGCATGTAACGGGCAGACAGACCACCTTCTTCTACGGCGCTGCTTTTGTCTGCTCAACGACAGTAAACATAATAATTCCTCCTCCTCCATTCGTAACTTTCATGCCGCCATTGTTTTGGTCCCTATGTTTGGTCCACGTGACTTCACTTCTTCGTCTTTTGGTTGCTTTTTTACTGCTTTCTGTAACATTTTTTTCTCTACCGCCCCCTGTCTTTGCAGCGAATATTACAACGGAGAATGCGCCAAGCATAAATGCCACTGCGCTCTATTGAGGTGCACGCGCCACCCGAGAATGGAGCCAGGCGAAAGTATAACTAGCCCTTTATCATGACATAAGAGTGGTTGATCGACTCAGACTGAATGTTCGCAAGCTTTATAAATTTAAAAGTTTGAGGGTCAGTTTTATTTCTATCAGGAAAGTCATATTAAAAACCCTGGAATCACAGTGGATATTGGATCACTGCACTGCAAAAACTGGAACCAAAGTATTTTTTATCTAAAAATATATTGATTAAGGCAATGAGGTTAAATACGGTCTATATCAAGTGTGCACTTTTGTTTCAAATTCAAATTCAAATTCTTAATTTCAGTCTTTGTCTATAAACTAGATTGGAAAAAAGTTTACACTTTTCTCCAGCAGAGGGTGAAATGTTTCTCACTGACTGACATGATGTGCATTTTATAGGAAAAAATGTCTCCTGATATAGTCTGTAGACATTACCACCATCATATAACCTTTTTCCATGGTCCAGTGTTAAAAAGCATACTAAGAATCGCAAAAATCATAAATGTGGAAGAATCGGCACCCCAAAATTCGAAATAGAATTGAATCTTGACAATAGCATATTGTCTCAGCTCTGATAATTAGTAACTTCCTCACAAAGCCATTTGTATTGTGCATAGGCTGCTTGTATGATGCTTCGTGCACATCTCGAGTTCAAAAAACAACTCAGAGGACAACACTAGATTGAAGTTAAACAGTGGTGCTAAAAGGGAAGAAGTGATGCATAAAAATGTTTATAATTCAGAATAAGAATTTTGGGGGGGATAAAATTTGTGTTGTTTGCAGGTCAAAATAGTCTAAAAAACCTTCATAAAGAAATAACAATCCTTTTAAAATCCAGATCCTGCTCCTGGCATTTCTGCCCCATTGTTTTGCCTCGAGTTGTTTTTCTGGATATCTTCCAGCTGTCTTTTCAGCTGTGGTTGTTGAGTCCAGTAAGAGGGGTCTGGGGTATTTTTTCGAGTGTGAGACATCGAAGCACTGCAACAATGGGACATGAAGCAAGGGGCGGTTCAGCCACTGAATTTCAGACAGTTTCCTTTTGACCCCTGACCAGGAGTTTTGGATAAGTGGGTAGAGCCAGAGGGCATGGAAGTAATCTTCTCCTGAGGTGGGACAGTAGTGATGACACAGTGTGGGCAAGTGTATTTATGTTATGGCTGTGATGAATAGCTATGTCAGCCTCAGAGTAACCTTGAACCTTCCTCAGTAAGAATATAAAGTTGGGCTCAATCATTAGCTCATTCAGTTTCTCCCCCATTGAAATGTGCCGTCTTTTAAATCACTCCATTATTTCTGCTAATTATTTCTCCGCAGATATGGACTTTCAAGGCCTGGATTCTGTGCAAATGTAAAAGTGGAGTGTCCTTCAGCTTAGTGTTTCAAAATGTGCACTGTGTTATTTATAAGCTAACAGAAGGCTTCTTTTCAAGTTTGAAAATGAATATCATTTTCTATTCAACCTCAGGACAGTGCTAATAAAATGAGGATGATTTGATTTGTTGATGGCATTGATAGCCATAGTCAGCGCATGTCACGACTTAGGGTTTATCTCAGCTGCTTGTGACCCTGATGAAATGCTAGACAGGGCTTTTTTTTCATTGTTTGGATCATAAACTATATTCATATTAGAGGCCCTATTTTAAATTTGATTTGAAAAGGTAAACATTTTTACATTCTGTATTTTTTACATGTAAAGTTTAGTATTTAAAGCCTTTTATTGGTTTTACTGTTGATGATTTTGTTTTTTTTTAGTTCACAAGAGTCAGATTAATTTCCGGACTTTCAGCATGTGCATATATTTTTGGGTAGGATGTTAACCATCAGTTTTGGCATTGTGGGTAGGCCTGTGTCCTGTGTGGAAACCTCCATAAAGCTGATTGGCTAGAGATTCATCACAGCTTGTAGCTGCGTTGTTGTGTGATTGTTACAGGAATAAAGGTGTTAAACTTATCTTGAAACATGGACACACAAAAACAAGGTGGAAAAACAAGTTTAAAGCAAATGCTTAGAACCACATGTCCTGCTTGTTTACCTTAAGGGGTTTTGGGCTTGGGCCGAACATCACAAAATCAAACCACCAAGAAACACTGAATAACATATTTTCCTTGACTTGTAAATGCCATGCCTTCTGCCACACCCTAGCAGAAGTGGGATCTGGTGTGCAGGAGGTGGGTGGCAGTCAACTCTGCTTCAAACGGGCTTTTCCCCCATCATGCTGCTAGAATGTGGACTCTGCTACACACAATCAGTCAGTCAGACATAGCTCTGTATTTTCTGTGACTCGCAAACCGGTTTCTTAATGTCTTTTTCCTCTGCCTACTGCCACCTGCACCCGACTCCAGCTCCTGTCTCACTCCTGTCTCCCCTGGATCTCATGCTGGACTCAAACTCACTCACTCCAAACTCGGGACTCCCTCCCAGTCCTGCTTCACTCCAACCTCTGGCTTCATGCTCACTCCCTGTTCTGTCACCAACATTTTTCTTCAAAAAAACAGATATGTGTCAATAAATTCACCAGTCTCTTCCTCTCAGTGTTCTTTACTGTAATGTTAAACAGGTTCCACTAACATGCAAATCCTTAATGTGACACTATCTCTAAAAAACAGCAAAAAGTAAAAGTAGAGATAAGCATGGTTTGGAATGAGCTTGAATGACATGAGCTTCCTTGTATTGTTTTTTTTTTGTTTTTTTTTTTGTTTATAATCTATTTGTCAATGGTTTTTTGGGGGACAGTCCCCTTTATTTTAGTGGACAGTAAAAGAGGCAGCTTCAGCCTTTATGACTAACTTTCAGCCTTATAATACAATTGTTGAGATTTAAAATACAACGAAATACATCACCATTATAATAACAACAGGCCTAAGCAAAAGGAAAAGACATACAACATGTCACACACAGTTGGAAAAGACACGAACACATCAGAGCAGTTCATGCAACAAAGACAATACTGGGACAACAAGGGAAAAGAATAATAATAGAGGCCACATTTAAAACACAAGTCATAACATGGAGGCAGGCAGCAGCAATGACTAAGTCACATCAAACACACACATCCCATCTGACAGGGATTAATTAAGTACAGTTATAGTTGTCAGCAAGCCATATTCTAAGTTGAAGCACTAAAACACACAAGTTCACAGCAATTCCTTCATTACAAGTTCAATAACTATGCCAGGAAGAGTTTGAGACGGCCAGGAAACAATGTCAAGAAGACGAAACCTGTTAGTAAACGCACAGTGCAAAGCTATAGGTTACAGTGAAATTACATATTTCAAAATTTAATGAAACTTCAGCACTGTACTTTTAGAAGGCTGAGGTTGAGGTCCAATGGACAAGCCTTTTCATATCTCTCTAAATCAAATTAATATTACAACGTGAAAGGGCACTGTACTACAGTAAACTGTAAGGAGCAAAAAACGTCCTTCATTCTCAGTTTAATTGTACAGGTATTAATTTTTCTTTGTGGGTTATGTGACTTTGAAACAGCAAAGAGGAAAACCAGGCACAATAAACAACAGAAAAAAAAAAACAAATCTAAACAAATAAGATGAACCTATGTAAGTAAAACTTTTTTTTAATTAAAGAAACAAAATGTTATGATTATGGTTATGATAATGATTCTGTTCATGCCTAAAAACAAATGAGATAATCGATAGTTGAGGCCAAGGATGGTGCCACCACAGCTCAATAGCCATGGTTAAGACACGAACGAAGTAGTATTTTCATTTGAAGCACTTGAAGCATTTACAGAGGACCAAAATCTGCATCACCTACGACCTGTATTCAGTTACCGTGGATAAGCGGCAGCTCACCGTAGAGAGGTCACCTTGAAGCACACAAATCCTGTTCATTTCAACAGATGACTTACCATGACAAACAGTTTCAGTGCCTCTTAAGCACAATGCAGCATCCTTCAAACCGTCAGTGAAGACATTAAGAACAGTTCCCTTTCATTTTATGTCAGGAAAAATATGCACTTAAACCCAGTCCATTTTTTTCCGGGAAAATAGGCAGTTATTTTTGATTATCATACAGGAGGTGGATGTTTTTTCTGTCTTTAGCTTTATAGACAAAATGAATTAGTTACACTAACACAAGCAACCAGGTCAGATTAGCAAATGAATGAAAAGCTGTAAAAAAATAGCCATTATCTTTTTTTCTGGTGCTTGATTTTACCAACTTTAAATGTTCAAGTGGTGTGAAAGTAAGTTTCAGTCAGTCTCTGTTATTGTACAAGAGTTGTTCAGTGGCAATTAACCACCAGACTGTCAGACTTTTGTTCTGGAAAGAGGGTCAAAAAGATCACTGACAGTAATAACCAAGAAGACACAACCCCTCCTATTGGTCATTAAAAGCTATTGATTCATCACAGCCAGTATGAGCGGCTTCAAATGGAAATGGCCGCAGCGATTGATCTTTCAAGCTGCAGTTTGCTGCATGCTGTGTGTCTGTACAATCCAGCACAACAAAGAGATATTTGAGGATATGGATTTCTCACTCAGCACCTGCCTGGTCATAACCGTCACACATAAGTGTTTCTGCAACAACATGTATTTAGATTGTTCTTCCTGCAGCCATTTTTCCTTATCCTGTTAGTATTTATGTAAATGTCTCCTGGAGCATATTGAATGCAAAATCAAAACACTCTAAAGATCAGTTTGATTAGCCTTTAAAGGGCTGTAATCCTATGCATGATGGTAAAGCTGCACGAAAATGATTAGTAATAGACTGTGGATTAATCTGTTTTGATTCTTGATGAAACGTTTAAGCCATTTCCCAAATCATGTGAAACAATGCCTGGATCCTGCCTCTTAACTGTGATAATTTGGTGTTTTAACAACTCTGCAAAATGAATATATTTTAATATTGGACAGATGGTCGGGAAAAACAGAAGACAATTGTTGATGAGACACCTCACGCGTTTTTTTCACATCAACAATTGATCAAAGAATTCAAATTTTTAAACTGAGAGAAATCTGCAGTTTTCTTTTCATTGCAATCGGATTATGAATCTGATGTAAATGAGTGAATGTGGTGAGTCATTAGTTGTGAAAAATGAGTGATAAAATCAGTTGAGGAGGAATTAAAAAGATGAAGGTGCAATTAATAAACTTCTTTAACACAAAAGAAGTGGAATGGAAAAAAACAACTTCTTGAAGATGCTACAAGGAGGATCTGTTTTAATTGGTACCGCCACTTTCTGGCCCGTAGTCTCCACACACTGTTGTAAATTTCTTTTAGCGAGGTGTGTCTTTGTTTTGAAATTAAATGGAGATTGAATGGAAACAAACTTTCTGTGTTCAAGACAACTTTTTATTGGATAAGACACACCTAGGTAAGGTATTTATTAGTACAGTAATGTAGCGATACTATTTGATACTACTGTATTATTTGCCCGGTGCTCTAAGACAAGTCTGTAATATGTAACGTTAGTGAATCCTGGTTAGCTATGTCAAATGTCCTTAGTGGTCACATAGAGCTCAAACAACCCCACTTCAAAAAAACTTAACTATCCCTTTAAGCCCCTGTGTTAGCATTTAGCTTGGGCTGTATCTAGAGCTGAAACGATTCCTCGAATTATTCGAGGTACTCGATTACAAAAAATACTTGAGTAATTTTCTCTGCCTCGAGGAATCATTCAATTAAAAAAAAAAATCAAATAGAGCTGAAGCCATATTAAGAGAGTTTTCAGACCCCTCAAGCTACCTCTTATACAAAATAGTAAGTAGCAACAAATCTAGCTTCTTTTCTGGAGTTTGGAGACTAATGGGTCATTCTCGGAAACGGGTGCTATTTGGGTCCGCAACATTTGAGGAGATGTACAAGGCACAAAAAATGTGTCAGTGTGTTTACAAATTTTGAAGCTACCAAAGCAGGTGCTCTCATTGACATGCTGTATTCAATTCTATTTCTTAAAGAGAAAAAATTTCATTTGAAAAATAACTGCTCTTTATCTAAACAAAAATGTATTTTATCTGATTACTCGATTAATCGATTGGATTTTCAGTAGAATACTCGAATACTAAAATATTCGATAGCTGCAGCCCTAGCTGTATCACTGTCCTGGTTAGCTTTCTACTGCTCTTCTGGCCTTTTTCTGTCTGACAGTTAGGCTCCAGTGTCCACCATCACTACAAAATTAATCCCAAAAATTATTGTCAGCAGAGAAAAACACAGATCTCTCTGCTCACTACTACACTTTGTAAGCCTGTGGTGTTGTCATAGAGACCAAGACGTGCCGTAAACCAACCTGGTCCTGGTCAACCCGATCAGGAAGCTAAGAAGTAGCGTTTTGAAATAACATTTAACCTGTAATATCAGTGCTGATAATCTCATTTCAAAGTGGAGATTACAATCAGGCATATATCTAGAAGGGAGACTTTAGCAAGATCATTTGGAAACTGCTCTCAGCCCCTTTAAATCTGCGATCATTTCGCTGAACACTGCAAAGAAAGACCTTCCTGCAAAATCCATAATCCAGAACTTGCTTTTTATGAAAGCACATTAGTAAGAAAGAATTGAGTTGACTTTCTGTATGTCACCTTAAAACCCTTCATCTGTTCTTTTCTTAAATCTCTTTCTTCCACCCCTCAAACCTGAAACAGTGTAAAACTTCTGCAACTGTTAAAATAACTAATTGCATGTGCTAAAAAGAGTAATTTTAGATTAAAATATGAATGCTAAATGAAAACGTGAAAGTAATTCAACATCCGATAAGTCAAATAACCATTTTTGATGAGTGATAACCAGTCAGACAACACAAAGTTGTTTGTTACAGCCCTATCCACCAGCAGTCTGAAAGAGAAGAGAGTGTTACACAAGCACAGGTTTATTTACTGTTTACCATTATAGTTGTGGCAATAAAAGCCAGGTACTTGAGCCACAATAATGTGTTTGAGCAGGAAGTGTCAGTAGTTTTGGGGATATACAACTTGTCCAGTTGTGTTTGCCTGGAACGGGTTTTCAAAGTTATGAGAATGAGAGGCAGAGACAAAGAGATCAGGGCGGCAGAGGTCCCAGGGAGAGGGTGTGATTAGTGCATTAAGCATGCATCAGAGCCCCTCTGAGCTGTCTCAGCACAGGCATGGCGTCAGGAAGAATAGCCCTAATATCCCTGTATTGCTATGGCAGAGCAACAGTTGTTTCTCCATTGATGGCTCAGGGGTACAAGAGACTTAGACACTGACCTTTGGAAAGCTGTGTGACAACCCCCTGTCCTTTCTGGCCCCAGAGGCCTGTGACCCATGGAGCCCCTGGGGACAAAGGAGCAGCAGCACCAGTGGGAAAAGTCCATGTATGTTGGAGGAACAAAGGCGGGCTAATGCACTTTTTTCTCTTTTCATATCCTGGAGGGGGCAAGCCGACCTTCTGCCTCTTGTTTCGACACAGTAAAAGCAGCAGCAGCAGTAAGACGCTGACCTCTGGAGCCTTCCTGACACAAACTCCACTTATGGACACACTTTAAACACACTTTTCCATCCTTTTTTAAAAAAAGAAAAACTGATTCTATTTCAATGTAGAAGAAGAAAAACATCCTCACATTTTTTCTAAAAAGTAGACATCTTTCTTTGTTTTAGCTCACTTAATTCAGTCGAGGAAAAGCCGACACTTTTGTATCTGAGTGCTGATATGTTTTATGAACTCGCACCATGATTCTTCAAAGCCCAATGATGAGGCCCATCATCTTGTTCCTTTTGAACACAAAGAATCCAACATGTGTAAAGGAAATGGAATGCATTGATTCCCCGGGCTGCTGCTTGTTCTCAAATACCTTTCCTCAAGCCTTTGTACTGTATGGAGACATAATCAACCTGAATAGCTAGCTCTCTGATTTTAAAAATAAACCTTTTCTTTGAAGCCCAATTTACATCGCTGCTGGGTAACTGCCATGTTGCTCGCACCGTCAGATTAATAGACGACCCAGCCAAGAAAGACCCAATCAATTTAAAATAGATACTTTTGAAGTAAGCAAAAAATAACATTTAACACGCTGTCGCAGTCGCTTTTTGTTTCATCCTCAAAATAGGTCCTCGTCATCGTAATTAGCTGATGTGACACCTTTCAAGTGTCAAGCAAAGGTGTGCCTTCAAAATACTTAAATTCTCTGTATTTTCAGTACAGAGCAGAGATATGTTTAAAAATGAAAAACAGATAAAGCTCTCAATCCTTGTTTTTCCAGCGTCTGTCTTCAGATATTGACAATTGATAAAAAAAAAAAAAAAGGAAAGTTATCTCAGTCATCTCCCACTTTCTATGTAAGCTCCATCCTTTTCTCTTTTTCCTTCACAAAAGACAGATTTGAGTTGTTCAAGTGATAGCATGAGTGATGGCCATCTTGGGAAATGAAATATTTGCTCAAACTGTGCCCTTGAAAGTTAATTCGGAGGAGCACAGGAGGTATATGGTGGAAACCGTGAAGGAGAGCAGTAATGGGTTTTCTTTTTCTTTCTATTTTTCTTTTGTCAACTTTCCCCTTGTTTCTTCCACTTCTGAGTCCATTCAATATGCTTTTCAGAATACATTTCTCTTTACAAAAGCAGTTTCCTGAGAAAGACATCTTCATGATGTGATGCCGATGAGTTTTGGCTCCAGCTTTGGCACCATATGCTCATAAAATATTGAACAAAAAAACAGGATTATTATGTTTTGCTGAAATGAGCCGCTTCATCACATAATCACCATTCAGATTAAGAACAGAAACAACTGAGCAATAAGTTAATTAAAAGAATCAGGAAGTGCTTTTCTACAGATTTAGCATGAGTGAGTATTAAGGAAGTATTCCTGTGAAGAGCAGCTGTTTTGGTAGAGTCAGTTTGGACTAATCTCAAATTATTATTGGCACCGTTTAGACCAGAGGTCCTTAAACTTTTGAGCAACTCCCTGCTGTGGGAATACGCCAACAAGCCAATCCAAAACTAAATAAATCAAACATCAGGGGACCTTAAGATGAATAATTTAGCTTGATAGGTAGGCAGAAAAACTGACTACCTATGTGTACATGTTTCTTTGTTTCCTTATTCAATCTGCTGACATTTATACTATTATTATCCTTACTTAATCACCACAAGGTCTTGTGGCAGCAAAGAAATGTTGATATTTTCTGTTCGCATGGTTAAATATAGAACTGAACCATTATTTTTATTTTAAGTTTTACATTAATGTATGAAATATGCAACTGGGCATAGTTTTTGATTTTGGAAGGCATCCCGCACTCTCCCTTCAGAGTTTCGCTTTTATTTTGTAGTAGCATCTCTTCTCTTGTTTCAAACAACTTCACTTCCTGCCCTCATATTTTCTTGCCATTGTGGTTGTGAGCCCTGCCCTTAATTGCTTCCACTTGTGCCCTTTTACCTCTTATATAAAAGTCTGTCTCCTTTTCTGTTTGATTTAAGAAAACTTTATTAGTTTGAGAAAATTTGTTGCCCTTTTTAACAATCTTGTTTTTGTCACCGTTGCAATGATTTTGTGTTCATTACTTTAGTCCTGTTTTCCCCAAATAGTCCTGTTTTGATCAGTACGGTTTGGATTGGTAAAGCCTGATCTGTTTGTGTGTCCACAGACAACTGTGCCCCCTCTTGGTAGGCAGCGTGTTAGCCGGATGATAGCCGCACCTGTTACATACTAGTGTGACGCCATTGCAGGGCAACACAGTGTTTCCCACCAAAAATCCAAAGAAGAAGAAAAAAAAAGATGGAAGACCAGTAGTTTGTCTTCTTTGTGATTGGCATGTGGCTCATTGTTACAAAGCACAATCAAGTTTTGTTTCAGAGAAGGCTGTGTGCTGCCAGGATAAATACAGCAGCTGCTGTAGCACAATAAGTGACGAATCTTTCGACCAATCAACAGACTGCAGTGTTGTAGCTCCACCTTCTGGGTTCAGATTGGTATGTCTGGCACCGTGCATCTCGATTATTTGGGGATCCCTCCCAGAATTAGACCGTGGAAACAGCAAAAAATGTGTGCAGTACTAAGACGAACCAAATAAACCACTTGGTGAAAACAGGGCTTTACAGTCTTTGTTCACTTGTTGCACGTTTTAGTTCTTTTGTGCTGATTTTCTCAAAATACAGTTTATGTTCTTAATGGTCAAAATAATGAGCTTAGATTTACAAAGTGATCATATGTTATAAAAGCAATCAAAATTAGTCTGTTTCTCTCACTGGCATAAAGTATTTGGTGGCTATCCAGGATCTTAAGTGGTAACAGAAAAGGCAGCAGGGGAAGAATCATGAAATTCTGTCAAGGATTACAAAGATTTGCACTTTCATTGCCCACATGCTCAGATTAGGTCAAATGCGTAAGGTTCAAGGAGCAGTCACATCATCGTTCTGTGTATGGCTTCACCAAACACGGCACTGTGATCCTTTTAAAAGCCCACTAAGCATTGTGGATATGGCGGCTGTTTGATCTGTGATACAAAGCCCTTGAGCGGAAGAAAACACTGCGTTTTTTTTTCCATGGTAGACAGATTTTTTGACACAAAGGTGTCACAATGTGCAGTGTGGGGCTTTTTTATTTTTATTTTTTTTGAGGTGCCACTAAGTGTCTTGATAGGAGGGGAAGGCGCTGATTTGAATTTTTTTGGAGGACCAAAACCAAGGAAAACTAATCCCCATGCTGTGTACTGTCCATGTTTAATGTTGAACCACCACTGACTAGTTTTTTCTACAGCTGTTAAAACACTCAATCAGCTGAGAGAAAAAAAAAAGAATCACTGTACACATCTCAACCTTTCTCTCAAGCTTTTCCCACGCTGACCAAGTAGCGCACTAAACATCGTCTCATCTATGACCTCCTTGCACCAACAAGTGCATTTCCCAACCTCTCAGCTGAAATATGCTACAGAGCTGACAACGCCAACACTACAGAGAACAAATACCCTCCTTTAGAGCCCTCTTCTCAGAGAACAAACATCTAGACCTCTATCACTGTCAAGTTTAGTGTTGAAGCTGCTCTGTATCAACAGCACACAAAATGTCTTTCTCCTGCTATGACAGAGTCTGTGCTTTACTTTTTTTTTAACCTCTAACATTTCACCACTGCACTCATGCACTTTGTCGAAATATCTAATGAAATTGATTCAAATGCTTTAACAAACCCAGGACATGAGATATATAACTTCAAACAAACAAAAAGTATGACACCTTAAGGATGATTCACAGACTGCCTCGCTGGTGTAGAAACCAGGAAAGAGGTGGAGCTGAAGCTGGTTGCTCTGGGTGAAACAAGCCACATCTGTCATCATACATTACTATTAGTCTTGATGTGATCAAGACTGGCAGGTTATAGGAGAAACCAACACTTTTATACACACTTTATACAGGTTTTATGAACAGAAAAATAGTTGAGCTTTCTCATGTTTCTTTCTGTCATGAGGCCAGGGCTGAACAATTTTGGAAAATAAACTAATTGTGATTTTTTGGACTGATATTGCAATTGCAATTTAACATGGGATTTTTTTTAGGGGGGGACATTTATCTTCTGGGTTATTCACTTAACACAAGCAATAATTTATTCTATAGTATGACCAAAAAAACAAAGGATATTTTCAACATATAAACGATTTTTTTTCCTGTAGGGCTAGACCTAAATGTTATGATGAAATGAGATGAACTGATGCATTAATTGATAGGAAAAACATATCTTTATTTAACTATTACAGTCAGAGAACAATATTGGCTGATTGATTTAACTTCAAGCCTTTTAGAGATTAAATATTTTTTCAGAAAAAACAGCATATTGACTTTTGATGGTTTCATAAAGAAGAATGACTACAAGTTACTTTATCCCCTCCCAGTCTGTGAAAATAAAGTTTTTCTTTCTTTCTTTCTTTTTTTTATTGATTGCAGCCTGTGGGATTTGAAAATTATGTTATAATAAGTTGCGTTGTCTGTTTCAATTTGATGAACTGTTCAGCCCTACATGAGGCTGGCAAAATCAAAGCAACGTAAAGTGAAATTGTAGTGACATAAAATTTGGCAAAGTTTAGGCCTGTCATGATAATCAATAAATCAATTAACCGAACGCTAAATAAAAATGTCCTTGGTAAGTTTGCCAGCCTCGATAAACTGACACGTGCATGCATGTTTGTTTTCCTCCTCTTTTTCGACCAAAGAGGCTGAATGAGAAGATGGCTCGCTACGTCTATCTTTCCTAACATCGGGGTGCATAGGTTCTATAGCAGATTTAGAGCAGAGTGAGCATTTGTCAAAAATGCGATCTTTGGGGTGAAGACAGGGCTGCTCGGAGAGAGCTGGAGCGAGCGTCCTGAGGGGTAAGGAGGAAGCACACGCTAATATGAGTGATGGCACGGAAGACACGGTTCTTAAGCCGCCTGCCACAGTCCCAGTGTGGGAATATTTTGTTTTTTATCAGAATGAACAAAGTGTGAGCTCATGAGCACCAACGAGCTGATATGTCGCATTTGTTTGAAAATAGTGGCGACGAAGAAGAAGAAGGGGACGTGCAACAGAGTCTTGTTCTTCGACAATCCGCTCTTACGGAGGCTTTTGGTCAGCAAAGTAAATAGAAATAAAAGCGCCAAATGGTGGGCGCTCAAAGACAGCTACATTGCCAAAGAAATGCAGCCCTTCAATATGGTTGAAAGCCAGAAATGATAAAAATGTTTGACAGATAGTACTGATTGACTGGGAAAAAGTACATGTTACAAACAATTCAGGAACTGTATAAACTCCCTTTTATTTCGGCTATAGTTTTTATTGTTGGTTTTTTTTTTGGAGTTTCGTTTTTTCTTTAGAGACAGGGTCTATGTTTTATTGTTTTTGATTAGTCTTAATTATTTTCATTGACATGTATTTTTTTCTAAAAGAGAGTCCATTTCATTTTCATTGCATTGTTTTTCCCTTTCTTGTTTGTAAAATTTATTATATTTTTTCTTTAATTTATTTTATTTAAAAGATCCTGACCTTTTAATTACAGTTAAATACTCGTAAGAAATTTAAGTTTCTTGCTTTTGATATGGTGTACTCACTTTATTATCCCATTTATCATAATTACATCAATGAAAAAAATGGAAAAAAAATCAAAATAATATTGACAATAATATCGTTTATCGGCAATAATATTTTGGAAAATTATCGACTAGCAAAATTTGTTATTGTGACAGGCCTAGCAAAGTTAATGTTTAGTTTGGCCAGATCAGACGATTCAAGCTGATAAACCAGTCAACACTGTCAAATGAAAGAAGTGAATGCTTTAAACTTTGAGTCCACGAAACTCTGTGTCTGCAAAGGTGGTATGGAGAGACCACATAAACAAAATTAGATTTACTGCAGTTGGACCGCGATGATGTTTCACTTCAGACCCATTTTCTGTCTTCCAGACAGCCGACTGCAGACCACAGACATGAGTAATTGGCCAAAAGTGTCAGTGGTACATCTGAAACTCTCTTTGTTTACACTCCCTTCCATCTTTACAGCTCTACAGATACAAGGGTGTGATGGTGTATGTGGTAATTGTGAGAGGTGGGAGGGCCAAAGCCCTCAGTGAGGCACCCGTTGGTGGCTCTGAGGTGACTTTCGTCCCCACAGTTTGAAGTGCCAGCTCGAAAGGACAGTTGACCTTGACAAGACAGGAGCCTCTCTCTGCCTTGTGGGAAGAAACAGGGAGGTCAAAGTTCGCCTCTGTCTGCCCACATTGCATTAGACTTAATGGCAAATTGTCACTATGAAACACACCTCAGCCACACAGACATGTTTCAAGGCGGAGGCAAACAGCCAGCTCACCAAGGTTGGACAGTCATTGCCAAAGGGGAGCTTTGAGTTGATTCCAATGGTAGTTTAGTTTATGATCTCAGGGCAAAAACAATCTCAGCTGATGTGGTTATTTTCCCCCCCAGTAAATAAAAGGTGCAAAGAAAATGCCTAAAGGAGATCCCTGCTTCTGTTTATGTGCTGCTGTTTATTGCTTCAGGTGATGTCAAGTATGCTGTTCCTAAAACAGGCTTCTTATGCTAGCTCGGTAATTATAATAAGATTCACAATAATTGATAAAACAAGTCATTAGAAATACTTTCCATGAATTATGTCTGCAATCTTTTTTTAATTCTGTGTCATTACTCAATGTAATTAAGTCTCATTCTGGTTTGAATCTCATGCCATTGATATTAAATAAATTTTGGCTTAGCCAGAACTGTATCTGCTTAATAATATTTCAGTGGCTTTACTTTATTGAATTTTTTTATGCTAATAACAGTGTAGCTGGGCTTCACAGATCTGCACTTCACTGAAGCCATTTTTAAGAGCTGCTTTTTGCAATAGCTGATATTATATTTTTCCATTTAGTATTTTGTTTGTTTTGCTCTCTCTCAAATTAGATTCCTAACTGCTTGTTAGTGGTCGTCATCACTCATCATTCCAGATATTATTCATGTGTTGTCACCCTGCCTGCATTTTTTTAAATCAATATTTGCTTCCCATAAATGTGATGGTTAAAAAGTGGCTCGGTTAAAACACATCATTCTGCGTGCCAGTTTATGAAAAAGCATGGCTGGATTAGATCTCAGATGTGAATGAGCTCTGCAGGGGAGCTCATGTCCAGGAAACGTGTTTCAATCGTTGTCTCAGCCTCTATCAAAGGCTGTTTCAAAGTATAAATTACAACACAGTGGCTTAATACGGTGAGTGTGCATCTCTGCTTTTGGATTACACTGTGTGTTTGCAGGCATGTGACACAATTAGAGGAACATGCAGATCTGAGACCTCCCGGGGCTCTCCTGATCACTCTCTGCCAAATTTCTCATCTCTCTCCACTGTACACTTTGCTAAAACAAATTAAGTTCTTATGCAGGGTAATTTGCACTCTCTCTCCACAATAAAAAACATATTCTCACTATCTCTCAATCCCAATTCCACTGCAGTGTAATTCTCATCAAGTCAAGCATCCACAAAATTGCAGTGTCCTGACCTCCATTTCCCTTTGACCAAATGAACTGTGCTCTAAATGCATGGTCCCACTCCATTACGCAGTCATCCCCACTCTGCTGTTTAGTTTCTAATTGAGGGCCCTTACATGCACTTATATTTGGGGGGAAAAAATGTTTAACTGTGCTAGTGCAACCCCGCAGACACAGAGAAGCTTCTCTTTCCTGTAACATAACCACCACAGAAAATGCAATGTTTCTACAGCTTGATTTCAGCATTATACATTCCTGGCTGCTGCAAAGTAAATGTATTTACCAAAGTCATAACCCACTGTGATAAATGATGGAGAAATGCTAACACAATACACAATACAAATCTCACCAAAGACTGTCAGTGGAGCTGCCCTCAAATTAGCCAAGAAGCTTTGTTTTCTCATCTTCTGCTGCTATTCTTGTTGTGTTTACCACACGACGCGACTTGTCTGAACTCAACTGTCACTCACAGAATCACTATACCACTGAACGTCATGTAAAACCATCACAAAGAGGACAATGTAGTTTGTAGCTGACAGTTTTTGTAAGCGTCAGATAAGGAAGCTATTCTGGTCCTTAATTTCATGTGAGCAACTCAAACTGGACGTCCATTGCACCTTTAATTGCAAGTTTCTCTTTGATTGCTTACTTTTATTTCAGTCATTTTCAGTCTTTATACACTCTCACACAAGTTCAACACATTTTTAGCTCTTCACTCCATTCTGTCCGCAGCACAGTTTGACCAGTATATGTAAAGTCTTATGTAAGCCTCTCAAACTTTGACAATTGTACAATCCACCTCAACACTGTGTGCCACAGTGGTTCACACCACCCCCTCCAGCAGAACTGACAGTTAAGTATTGGGTGTTTGGCCTTTACATTGTTCACACAGTAAGCTAATATGGTAAAATACAAGGTTACAAAAGCTTACACTGAAAATTAAGGCACATTGACCTTAACAGTATGTGCCCTGACTGAAAAATTCTGCATCTGGCAGATTTAATGCAGCACAGGCTAAAGAGAGCTGAGTCAATAAGTCAATTAGTGACTGTTGTGCTTCCTACTAAACTGGGGACTTCCTGACAAGTTGGATATGTGCTATTTAAAACCTCTAAAAATTATTTAGATTGTTTGGGTTTCTCTGGTAATACCCTAACCAACACATGAGTAAGTTTTAACTACTGATGAAATCAGAGAATAAACCATATGCAAATCAAAATCGTACCTAAATGCCAACCTCCTCACTCCCATCACCAAGACAAGGTACCGCACCTTTGGGGAACAGAGCTTTTCACATCATAGCCCCAATTCTCTGGAACTCTGGCCCTCCAAATATCCACAATTTTGATCCATCAACTTCATTTAAAACACAACTAACTTACTTTTTCCATAAAGCCTACAACACGTGACTTTAACTCCCTCCATTACCTGTGTTGCACATTTTGTCAAGCACCATTTTGTGTGTAGAAAATCACCAAAACAAGTCCCATCAATTATTATCTTTCAAATTTGAATTCTGAGTGACCCACTAGTGACTAAAGATAAGAAAACACTTGGGAAGCAGTCAAAGTTATGCTTTATACATGCAAAAGCTGAACAAGGCACCACAGAGCCCACTGGTAAATAAAGCTTTCGTTAGTTTGCTGATTGTGGTTAATACATGTAAGGCCTACAATAATGATAGTATTCCTTATTTTTCTCACTAACTGCCAGTGCAGAAGGCCAAAATGTTTAGTTGACTAAACCTGTATATCCTTAGTTGATGAATAAGGTCACTTTGTGTTGTAAAACATAGACTTGGACTTTAGTAATAAAAATACTCCATTCAAGCTAATTTCATTCAACTGAGTCACATTTTATACACCGAAACAGAATACTTCACTTTAATCTACTGTGTTGCAGTGAGTTTTGTTAGTTGCTATCACAATAACCTCATGTTGTAAATTATACCAGAAACGAACCATCCTAGAGCATTTGGCCTCAATGTTCAAAGAGGAAAAGAGCACGCACACAACTTGTGTTAAGCTGCATGATTACAGTTTGATATGAAAACCTTTCTGACTAACAGCAACAGCCCACCAGCACTTCAACACTCAACCACTCGTAGCAACAATGGTAACAGACTGTCAAAGAGCAATAACACCGACCAAGAGCACAACATCAGGCTGGTGTGTCTGTGCAAACTGCAGCTTATGAAAACAATGTCACAGAGAGATGAATCCATAACAGAACTGATGTTCATTAAGCATCACAAACAGAAACCAGACATCATAACCACCTAATAACACAGCTCTTGATACAGCGATGATAAACAAACATCCAACCACCAAGCAGAACTGAATCACTCAGTGCACACTTGGAATAAAGAAATAAAGTCCTACCTTGAGAAGAGTTTCTTTCTTGACCTTCTGAGTGCAAACTGATCCTATCCTCAAAGTCCATCGATCACACCCGGTCCAGGTCACACTCCGTAGACAATGCACAGTCTGTCAGATCTGGAACAATGACAGAAATGCATAGTCACTGCCGTTATCTGCTGATGGTGATTAAATGAACCGTTCTTTTGGTACAGATTATATGGAAGGCTGTATTTAAGGTTGAACAGCTTTACAGCAAAAAGCATACTCTATAAAATCTCATCACAATTGCTTATCTGTATATATTCTTCCTTTGTATTTATTGTAGCTCAAACCATCTCTACTGACATGAGGCTGCTTCTGGCCTTGGCAGTGTGGAAATAACTGCAAATGTTGAGTCTTTAAAGAGAGGGGTATTGGCTCATTTACAGCCTTAATATATATTACCCATTTGATAGCCTTGTCATACATTTCTATGACTTACATCATACAGCTGGTATCTTTTAAAGGGGACATATCATGCTGATCTCTGATTGAATACTTACATATAATATAATAAATGTGAAAACAAGACCTTTCACCCCCTGAATTTTCAAAAAATGAGATATTGTATTTTTTCTGATATCCTAGAACGAGATTTGATGCCTCTGGGACTCTGCTCTGCGGAGCAGCTCGGCTTTACTTGGTGAATTAGCAGTTAAAACACTGTAGTTTTAGCAGACGTCGTGATACGTGTGACACTGTGATTTTTGCATGCTTGTTCTGACATGCACTGGGAACCTGGACCACAATAATGCTGCGGTAATAACATAGTGAAGAACTGACGGTAGAGGCGATCTTTAGACTACACTTTCAGCATGATGGATAAAACAGACAGAGAAAAGTGAAGGAGCAGGATGGAGCCCTGTTATAGAAATAGTTTATTGGTGAAGTCTGCCTATATTTCCACATATAAACTATATATGTTACAGCACCGGTTTGACTCACCACACTGAAGAGTCCTGAGATGATCTGTGTCGAGGTGGATTTTCTTCCTCCTGAGCTGCAGAACCGTCCAGGTCTGACTCGGGGTCCAATACAAAAGGACGTATCCTACACCCTACCATTTTATTAGTGCTATCAATGCCTTACGGTGAAGTTTTGGCAAACAGCAAACTCGCTCGGTCTGCCCCATCCAATATGGCGAGTTTGTAAATACTGCCATGCTGCAAAAACCGCCCCCTGGCTCTACCCCCTCCGCCCCTCTGATAGAACTGACCAATCAGAGCACAAAGGGCTGTGACGTTGCCAGGTTACTGGAGGTCATTCCCGAAACGGAGCGTTCAACGAGATCTTCAGAATAGCCTAAAATGAGGATATTGAGAACGCTATTGTGGGGCAATGAAGGAACTAAATGACTTGTACTGAGGGCAGAAATGCTTTACAGGCATCCTAGTCTGGCATAGAGACTTCAGAGCAGTTTTGAAAGGTAAACATATATTAATAACTGCAGTGAATACTGCACAACAAAAGAAGTGTTAATTATTACAAAACTAGTCTGATGTTGCAGTTACTTGCGCTTAAGAAGACATTTCAATTTTATCTTTTTAAACGAATAAACTATCTATTGGTAAATAATTTTTTGGGGATCAAAAAGAATTGTGACAGTGTTATGAAATAGGGCTGTTTTTCTGATTCCACAGATGTGACCTTTGTGACACTTTATGGTTTGCACAGGATATCTACGCAACAAGCATAGTTTGGTTACAAATCACAGTACAACAGTATGCAGGAGTGGTGACAACTGTCATTGATAATGATATCATAAATCATAAATAAACCACCATTCTGTATAGAAACTGCACACACAATAAACTTACACAGCACTTATTTGATTTGCCATCAGATAATATCACTCTCATAAGGCCCGCTCTACGAGACTCACGGGGCATTTTTAGTGTGGTCTGAAGGTTTACAGTTGGTTTACACAGATTTACCAGCTGATTTGTATTGGCTGGAATGACTCGTTGTCTGGGCTCTGTTTATGGTTATTGCATGCACTCCCTGAGCTCCTAACAAACCTCGAGAAAACTCTAATTATCTACGGTTACACTACAATACCCATGCATCACAGAGAGCAGAATTTTTAATTTAGCAAAACACAACTGTTGCTCAGTTTGGTTAGGTGCATCTCATGTTTGTGATAAAAGAGGGATCCTGTTTGAATTATTTTGGCATCTGTAAAGTTTTGTTGATTCACATGTCCTACTTTGCTTGCTTATGTCTTTCCCCCTCAAGTCATTAAATACTGGAGAGGTTTGAGCTGGATAGATCGCCTCTGAAAATAACAATTTGGTGCTTCCTCCCTTACAAAAAGGTTTAAGGAGTTTTTCAAAGAGAAACAAGATGAAGCCATCATTAGCATCTCCTTGGTATGAGCTGTGACCAAGGATACTGTGCTTGTGCAAACAACACTTCCTGTGACATTCCTCCGTTTTATTCTCTGCAATAACCTTGGCAATTGCCTCAATCACAGAGAATTAATTCCAGTCATGCCACTCCCTCCCTTCCCCTGAGTTGTATCAAGCCCATGCATCGTACTACTGGCCCTGGTTCACCCTGAATACTAGCCAAGCCCAATGATTTTCAGGTCCCCAGGCCCCTATTGGTATCTGTCTGCCTCCTCTCTGAGAATGGGCCAGTCTTTGTATAGACATGGTTTTTAGCTGCTAGTTAGAGGCAGTTTATGTTCTTTTTCAGTCAATACTCACAGAGAATATCAAAAGACAAGGGTGTTCTATTGTTAAAAATGTTCAGCCACTAGGGGCGCTGTTAAGAATTTCTTCTTCTTTTTTAGCTTCTCTATTTAAGGGCCTTTTGAGTACTTTTTGAGCTCTTTATAAAAATTGTGAAATTATCTCACTTCAATATGCCTGTTCATAATCCATGATTTAAATTGAGATAATCAAAATCTGGTTAAAAAAAATGAAGCCTATGGAGAAGTGCTAAAAGATTATTAGGATCACGAGTTTGTCTGATCAGAGGCGCAGCTCTGCTCAGGTGACTGGCAAAAGCCCTATAGCTGTTAGAAAGGAAGCTCAAAGCCCAAGCCATAGCCAATATTCACCAACAATCGGCTTTACAGACGAGTGACCTAGTAGAGACTACATTCATATCTTATACAGTCCATTGTTATTTCTGAATCCTATTTCTCAGAGTCTGTGGTCGGGTCAGATTTTACCAAGAAAACACAAAACAGGGCGAAAAGAAAAGGGACAGAAAAGCAAAGGAAACAGGACAGAAAGGCAGAAGAAAGCTTAACAAGAGAGTGATAGAGCACGGGCTAAAACACAGGCCGAGCTGTTTGTGATAATATTCATTCTAACCCACACGCAGCCATTATTCTGCAATGGTCTGTTCAAACGGCAGAGTCTACCAATAAAATGAAGAGCTAGGTTATGTTTGGTCTGCTTGGTGAGGTTGGCGTTCACTTTCTTCAAAACCAATTTACGCCTTGGCAAGAGTCGCATATGACAGTGGGTGACAGTACTCGTGGGAAATGGTGTCTTTATCCAGGAAAAATGCAACCAATTCCAGACAGTCTTCCCAGCTCTTGTAGCACATATCCATTAAAATTAAACATAAAAAATATTTTAAAAAGTAAATAACAAAAAAAACGAACATATCACATATCTTTCAGCCACAGTTCAATAGTTGGTCAAGCAAGAGAAACTTCTTGTAATAGGGTCACATGAAGACTTTTCATTTATAGCAGCTGAACACTCTGGGTAAATGAATGTCCTTTCCTTTGGAGGTAAAGCAATGATTATTACCCTCAGCCTCAATTCAGACTTCATTGAGCAAACACCAGGTGCTGACTCTCAATGTGCTGAGTGCAGCCAAACTGTACCACAAAGCCAGCTCGCTCATAAGGACGGTGAAGTTGCACCATCTAATAAAAGGGATGCTGTGATGCTAGGCAGGTAGCCTTATTTCTACTGCCTCAGCTTTGTAATGCACATTTAATGAGCCATCTCACATGGGTTACACAAGGCCTTTTAAATACCCAGTACTTCTAACAGCAGGCTTACTCAGAGTCTTTTGTAATGCCAGGCTGGCCACCTACAGAATTCAATTTTACAAGATTTCTGCTCTTTAATGGCATCCCTATTGGAAGCCATGATCTGAACTCTTATGACCCTCTGTTGTAAAGGTTTGATGAATTATAATTGACTATCGAGGGAGGTCATCTTGCACAAAGATGATTGAGGCTTCAAACCAAGCTCGACTGGCACTTGTGCTCTGATTTTGCTTGCTTTAAGAGAGGTAAAATAGACTAAATAAAGGGGAGCTGTCAGTAATGTTGATAGGTATAAGTGTGAGTGAGTGGTTGTCAAAATGTATATGATGACAACATGATATATAAGTGCACACATTAGGTTGTGCACTGCCTCCTACCAAGTGACCTGACTCCACCTTCCGCTGACCCTGAAAGGAGCAGTTCAGAAAATGGGTGGCTGCACAATTGACAAGTGAATCAAATAATGCATGCTCCTAACATCAAGATATATTTAAAGGGCCACTTTGTTTATCATTTCAAGCCCCTGAGTTTTGCCTTTTTGCTTGGTGGCTTACTCTGCAAAGAAAATATGCATAATGTATATCCCATATGGATTTGTGTCAAGAAGAAGTGATATATGTATGCTCCTGTAAAGGAATGGTGACTGGGAGAAGGTGGGGGGTTGAGTCTACAGTGGGAGGTTGTCTTGGACCAAAGGCATCTGTCTGGAAGTGGCTGTAATTGGCTGCAGTGTGGCGTTATCTCATTAATATGGAGCCCATGGGAAGGAGACAGCCATCTTCCCCCTCTGTGTTTGGTTGTTTGACTGTATCTCCATTGATGCTAAACGCAGTGCTCCCGGGGCACCCCATGCCTGTTGCCTGCTTCGTTAAAACCAAGAAAATGAATATTAATGTCATACAGACTGGAAGGCACAGTAGCAGGAGGGGGTCGTCAGTCTAAAGGCTGCTACCGCCGATTCCTGGGTTTACTTAATAGGGTCTATTCGGGGGGATCTGATCCTGCAGAAAGGGGTGCTCTATCAACATGCAAAGCGCTTTTGGCACCTTATTTCCTTGTCTACAGGGTATCATAATACAGTGTCCCTAATCAAATACACAGGACACATATGGAAGAGATGGCCAACTTGAAAATTCATCACGTTGATATGCCGGGTTTACCACCATGCTTGAACTCTCACTGACTACAAACACACCACTGGAGGTATAAGAGTGTAAATATATATTTATGGAACCCACTGGTGCAGAGTGAGGTAAATTGACAAAACTGTGTGTGCATGGGCAACTGAAGTGGCTCCACTCCTGGAGCCTTGATCTTGAGAAAGCAATATATAGTGTCTGTAACCACCACAGTCCCATTTATGACAGCCACCACTGCCTGTTTTCAGTTTACTCAACATCAGTAACACCAGGATGTGGACATGTCAATTCATCCATACACATTAGCACACAGCCACAGGCTACAGCATCACAAAGTACTCCCTCTGCTGATGAACAGGCATGGAAGGATGGGATGAATCTCTCAAAATAGGTCTGAGTCTCGGAGTGTGTCTGATTCAAACAAATGGGGAAAAAAATAGATACACAGATTGTAGAGAGACTTGCAGATGAAACAGAAGTCACTTGAAATAATAGTTGGCCACTTAAGAGAAATACACAAATTCTCTCTTGAGAATTAGGAAATAACACAGTTTGTCCTAAATGTATTTTCAACACGAGGCTACAGCCAGGAGACTGATAGCAGTGCTGAACATTAAGGCAGTTTCTTTAAGCCTTTATTCAGTTAAATGACAGCCAAAACTGATCACAATTTTACTCCAAGTGTTAAACGTGGTAAGCTGTAAATGTTAACTGCCTTGAACGTGTGGGAATTGTGTAAAACCTACAGCTTTTGGTAGAAGTTAGGTGCTGTGCTGAACTCAAAAAGATGCCTTCAGGAAAAAAAAACACACACACACAAGCAAAAATCCAATTTCAGACTAACAAGAAATCTTTGCAATAACAAAAGTCCAGAAGCAAACAGAGAGTCTCACCAAAACTTGAGAGGAATAAATCCAAGAATTTCCAACAGAAGAAGACAAAAACACAAAGAGAGCCACTGTGAGAACAAAAAGGGCTGACAAGAAAGATGCAAAGGCAAATGAAAACAGGGCAACAAAACCCACACAGGGCAATCTAACATGGGTTGGACAGCAAGGTCTTCTTCTCTGGTTAAATTTTGATGGTTGACATTTCAATAAGTAAGTACAATAATATTTTCTAAAGATAATTTTTATATAATAACTTCAAAATAATTCTAAAAGGGGTGATGCTAAATTAAAATCCTTTTAATCAGATTTGTTTTACTTAAATATTAGAAAAAGAATCTATAACAGCAATCTATAGAATTTCTTCATTGAATATGACATAACTCTAGATTCATCTTGTTTTTTCTTAGTTTCACTATCCGTTCTCTCCTTTCATCTTTGTACAGTTGACAATTCATGATTGCATGTCCCATCGTTTCTTCTTCTGTACAATGTTCACATATACCTGAGGGATGTTTCTCTATCTTGAATGCTGTTCTATTTAATCTTGTATAACCAAAGCATAATTTTGGTTTTATTATTTCTTCTACCATAGTACTCCTAATCTTACCATTTTTCCATTGTATTCCATAAATTCTCTCCTATTCTCTCCTCTCCCGTCCTATTTTACCATTATGCCCTCATCTTAAGTTTAAAAGCTGTTTTGATTTCTGTTTGACTGTATGACATTGTTGTAGCAACTCTTCTTTTACCTGTAGCCTCCTCAACAAATTCATCTGCTGGATCATATTATTTTATCCCCTGATGAGCCGGTAACCACATAAACATTATGAGAAGTCCCACCCTTTGAATTCAAGACACTGTCTATATCTCTAATAAAATAACTACTCTCTCTCTCCTTGTTATGTTTAATACTCATCAGAGATGAAGTGGAGACTGAACACATTACTGTTTTAATTGGTCTTACTTCTTAGCCTATTGTACAGCTAAAAGAACTACTATTAATTCCCCCGTGAACACTGATAGTCCATTACTTGTTCACAAGACAGGGGTGAAACAAATGTAAGTATATAAAGTGGAGGAAAACAAACACAAATGGGAACTAAACCTTAGCCAGACAAAGTGAAAAGACTTGGGAACTTAGCCAGAAAGCACAATAAATGTAAGAATATTAAAATGGTAGCGTCCGCACGTTATTTGTTTAACACAACATTCAAGCAGGGCTCATCTTAATCGGATCAGTTTCAACGTAGTTTACACCCACAGCCTCCAACCAAAGCTCCGCGAACACACTCTCTAGCCTAGCAACCACCCGTAGCATCGTGTTTCTACTCAAAAGAGAGACTCAAAAGCGGAGCACCTGACTTGACATGTTAGCACAAGCTAATCACGGCTATTTGATACATACCTGGTTAGCAGAAAGCTAACTCCCGTCGCTCCTCGTCCCTTGCTGCTCTCCAAGTGCCTGAAAGCGAGTAAAAGTCGAGCCAAGCTTCACCCTCGTTTAGGAAAGAGCTTCTTCAGTGCGGCGTTTCACTTTTGTTGTAGTTTTCTTTCTCTGTTCAACGTCCACTATCTAGCAGTTGAGGAAAGCTTCTTCCAACCGCTGTTGTCAATACGCAAAGTCACTCACGCGCCGGTTGCGCTGTGATTGGCTGATCTAGCCACGCGCACTCTCCACTCAGAACGTCCAGAAGCAACACAACATACACAGGCTGAGAAATCCAATAACGCACATGTATGGAGGTCCGTAGGAGACTATTAGGCAGGATTATTCCTTTGAAAATTGACTTTTTATTTTTAAGGACAACTCTGCAGACTATGCCTTCAAGGTTATAATAGTTTTGGATTTGTCATTATAGTTTATTTTTATTTTCTTTTGGCATTTTATTTTCCATTACAGTTCAGTTTTAATTGGTTTTAGAGCAGGTATTCTAGTTTTTATTTCGTTTTGCAACAAGGCTTAGTTTTAGTTTAGTTTTTGTTTAGTTTTTTCATACCTTATTAACCAGGTGCAGGATTCAAAAAGGTCAGAGTGAATATTTTGTCATTCTGTTTATTTTCAAGTCCAACATAGTGCTCACTGCTCAGTCAATGCTGATACCGGAATGTTGGCTGCTGCCTTAAACACATGAAAATAATATAAACTTAGTATAAAAAATATAAGCATAAATTATATAAAACTATGTTGACAGAAATTACATAAAAACAATATTAACATAAATCATTAAAAAAACAATATAGTATGAGCTTCAATAAATAAAAACTTTGACTCTGTAACAATAAAGGCAGACTCAAATACAATAAAAACTTGGACTCTGTAACAATTAAACTATTACAGATGCTCCAATTCATTGCTCCACTACGTTTTGTCGCAGCACAGCGCACAGACAGTCAGTTAGTTATTATTAGTTTGAGTTAACTGCAATGTATTTTAAATTTTAGTTTTCGTTTTTAGTTTCGTTTTAGTTAACTATTACAACTTTGCCTGCCTTCAAGGGCAAGACATCCTCAAAAAGAAGTGAAAACATGCAAAACACAAAACAAAGCCACACTAACACAAAGCATGATTAGCAAAATATAACAGGAAACGGAACACAAAAAAACGTGATTAATTTCAAAACATGATAGAAATATTTTGTATTTTATGGCTTTTATTCTGAAGGTAATGACAATGAAATGAAATTATTTTTATTGACAGAAAAGCCAGGTGATTGGCTTCAATATGAAAATGCTCTCAGGGAAGAGGTCTAGTAGATCATTTTGGCAGAGGTAAAAAGAAAAACTAGAAAGTCAGTGTTGATTATAGTTCTGTTACATAATCAACCATAAACAGCTCATTAAGGTTGAGTGAAGCAACTACCCCTCACTACTAATGTGTCAGTCCCTCCACCAGACTGCTGTCTGCCAGCTACGAGCTGCTGAATTATTAATTATAGAATACATAGAACCCTCACTGGGGAGCGACTCTGTATCCTCAGAGCAGACAACCACAAAGGGACATCCAAGGTCAAGTAAAATAGGTTTCTCTGCCAACTATGGACGGATAAAGACAGTGGAAAATATCCATAATTGGTTTAAAACACCGCAATGTGGGGAGCTCCCCAGCAGCCCTGCGGTCATGTCTGCTCTTTTTCCAGTTGAGTTTCAGCAGCATTAATGAAACTTCAATTAACCATCAGGGGTCCGTCTTCCAGCTCACCTTCCTAATCCAGTTTGATACAAGCAGTTAAAGAACCAGCAGAGCCAATTTACGCAACTCCCACCTTAGAGGAAGGTGCAAGTATTGTATACGAGCAGTCATAACAGGGATGGCCTGTCAGACAGAAGTCTGCATCATGTAGCGTCACACTTTCCTCACTGCCTGTCTTCCTTTGCTTCCCTCATCATTTGTGGCTCTATAAACTCTGCCACAGTGAAGACCTGATGTCACACTGCTTAATAGGATCTGACCCCTGATGGTTAAATTATTTAGGTACTTTGAAGAGAAGAAACCCAACAAGCCTCCCTAATTGATACACTCACACACCAACACATGCGCTGCCGTGAATGGGTGTGCGGCTCCCACAGAATTGCAGAGGTCCACCGCCATTCTTCTCCCAGCAAATTGAAGGTTTTTAATGAGGGACCACCCTGTCTCTCCAGCATTGTTTGCAGCACAGCTTTCCACAGCTGGATTTTAGTGCCGTAAAGACCTACTCTTATGTTTCCCCAGTAAATTAGATCCACTGTTATAGACTTTTCTGTGTTTTGGCAAACAGTTAAAAGTTTCCTTGTTTATAGGAATCACTCAGATTGGTGGAAAACTATTTCATTTGTGTTGATTTTCCAGAAAAGAAATCTGTTACCATTCTTTCTTTCAAGGATTATTTTAAATGCCTCAATGGAATGCAATCTAGTGTTAATAGTTGATTAAAACATGCATCATTTTGCAGATAAAATTCATTGCTAACTTTATCACTTTTGAACAGGCTTTACATCCTTTTTTTTATGAGAAGCAGTTGTAGTTTGGCAAAAAGTAGTCCCCTTTTCCAAGTTGTCTCCCCTCCAGGAGCCCAAATGTGCTGAGCGAAATAATCATCTCATCAATACCATATCAATTTTGTTTGCCTCAGACATCACGCTGTAATTCCACTCCAGTCCTTTTTTCCACAGAGACTATCTTCAGAACATTTGAAGGTCTTGAAGGACAAGTGGCAAGAGAGCAACAATGAGAAGAATGCCATTTGTGAGCTCCATGGTGCGTAGGTAATAACATAACAGCTTAATAGCTACGCTTTCTTGAAGATAATCATTGTGTCTTTAAGGGGACAATTGCTCAGAAAATATCATACCTCAGCCAAAATGGCAGTGGGAATTGTACAGTTGTTTGTGGTGTTCTGATGGCTGTCATGGCTTTCATCTTTTGTCTGCTTTAAGCAAAATGAGTCAGGTTAGTTTGAAAAATAGAAATTTATTGACCAGGTATTTTTGTCTCCTTTAGAATACTCGTCTGCAAACACAATACACTCGTTCTCACAAACAAATCAAAACAATCCTGCGGCTGTTGTCAATAACAGGAACATTCATATCCTTCAGTCAATTTCACTCATCTATATGCAGTCTGTACACAAGTACAGTCACACTTTAAAAAACTCTCCAAGAACTTCTCAAGTCACATCTCTGTGAAGTGGGTTAAGGAATTAAGAAGTCTGTCATTAAAATCCGGTGAATGTTCAAAGGGTTGTTGTTTGGTCAAGGATCTTTCCTGAACTGACTTGCTCCCCCAGGACCTGCCTCAAAGGCTTACAGTCTTCCTCATAGGTGTGAATTAATATGAAATCAACCTTTTTTTTCTTAGTAAGAGACACATTCCTTCTTATCAATAATCCAACTACCTTTTTAATTTTTCTAAACCTAGCAAAAAAGTAGGCAAGGCAATTTTTTTAGAAGATATTTTATTATTATAAATTGTATGCAGGCATTAAGCCTGTTTATTTCATTTTTCCTTGGAGCCACGTTTGTAAGGAACTTGCATTTGAGATGAACAGCAGAGCTGTATTTGGACTGTGTCTACCAAAGCCCCCCATTAATAAATGAATAAATGAATAAATCCAGCAAATAAACAGTCCAACAGTAAATCCTAATAAATGGGTACAAATATACAGCATGATATATAAAAACCCAACAAGAAAAGAAGAGAACCCAGTCAGCGCAAGAACCTATTGATACAGACCAAGACAAGAATGCTATAGAAATGATTAGACAGATGAAAATAATGAAAATAAAAGTTACTGAAACAACAAAAAAAATAGTAAAACATTGCTAAAATATGATAAGAGTTAAAAAAAAAAAAAAAAAAAAAAAAAAAAAAACGGTAATGGTAATATTATTATAATGATAATATTTATGAATACAACAAAAAGATAAAACAGTGTCATGTTTCACTGAAGACAATAAAAGTATGATGTAAATGAAACTGTTCAAATACAAAAAAAAGATCATTAAAAAGGTAGGAAAAAGGTAAAAAATCTATAACAATAAACATAAATATTTGCATGCTAAGGCCACCCCTGCAGGAGTCACCTTAGGCAGAAATTTTCTTCCACTGCTCTGGTGCAGACAAAAACCTCACATCACCCCCAGATTTGTGCATACTTGTTTATTAATTATAATTTATGATTTTATTACAACTTATATTTTAGAATACAATTAAAGGACTCTTATTTTCATGTTAGTTCATGAAGTTCTCCACGTTATTCCAACAACAACCATTATTAGACATTACTGACACAGTTATCACCTTCTACTTACACAGATACTAACTATGTGCTAATTGGTTCAATATGAAGAGAAGGAATTGTCACCTCTTATATTGACTGAAGTGAAACAGCATGTGTCATTGTGACACATATTAGATTGCTAAAGAACAAAGAGCTAACCTGTAAGCTATTTATCTGTTAGCTGCAATGAGCAGCTGTGATACGATAACAATATGAATTTATGATAATGAGAAAGGAATAATAAAGCCTTTTATAATGATGCATGGTTTGCATAATGCTGTAAGCTCCATAGATGCTGCAATAAGTCATTTGATGATGTTAACTACCAAGTCAAACCTTACTGTGCAGAGAAAACACAGCTGATCAGCTCAGCACTAAGAGGTCTGAGACTTCACTAAAAGATGCTTTTAATTCATTGTTGTTCTGAGTAATGGTCATGTTTTTGTTTAAGACCATCAATCTTCATTTTTTGATTGGGAATGCTTCCTGCCAACGCTCACACAGAGTGGTAAAGGGGGTATTGCAGCTGTCAGTTTGTCAAGCAAGGTAAGGGTGATTTAATGCTCCCTCCATATGCTTAATCATGTAAAACAAACAAACATGGTGGTGATTTGTTGGCTGCCACTCTTCTCCACATCCAGGGTGAGCCAGTGGGTGGATCAAGCCAGCTGGATATTCCAGGTCCACTTCCACTTGAAAGCCATTAATCCAGGCCTGTCTTTGCAATCCCACTATGTTGTGGCTTAGTGTATATAAAAACAAATGTAGGAATGGGGTTTGCATTTTATTTACGAGTTATCTTTGCATGTATGTTTTCACTCTTTAGTGAAAGAGAATGAAATAAGAAAAGAGTTTTTTTTTTTTTTTTTTTCACTAAAGATGGGGTAAATTTGACTCATCCTCTGGGACAACACTTGCAACAGCAGCAGATGAATGTTTGGTCTTTTATTTTCTACTCTGCAAATGCTTACTCTGTCTGCTTGGCTCATCCCAAAACAGGTTAAACAAAAGAAGTCAAGCTGTTGAATAAGCCTACATGAAAACAGTTTTATATTCCAGGTTGATGCCAAGAGTGAATATGTATGAGTTGTGCACTCTAGCTCTATTGTTGTCCATTTATGTAAAGTAGTGTGAAGAGCCAGGTTCAAGTGGCAGGTATATTTCAAACATATTTAGACTTGAAGTACAGACTGATGGTTGGATCCCTCTTTTCTTAGTCCCTGGCTTCACATTTATCCATCCACAGCTGATAAGGCACTGAAATTTACAAGTAACTCAGCATAAATGTTATTTTTGATGGAGAAAACCTCAGTCGCTTTCTTCACTATCTAAAAATCTGGCCTGCATACAGCGTAAATATGAGGTTATGATGCTTACATTTGAGTCAGCATCAATTGCTGACACCTAATCTACTGCTAATCTATAAATGTTTACTGAAAATGGGAGCACTTATAGATTTTTAATCCAGGATTTGGAAAGGTTAAACTTCGCTGCTGAGTGAGTCAAACAAATATCAAACACATGAAATGTCAAAGTTGGTACCCCAGAACAAATGAAATGTCAAGGACAATACCTCAGTCCAAGCCCTCCCTCAGCTGGCTGATCATCTCCCAGCAGTCATATTTGTAGTCAAACGTAAGAGGGCAGACCAAATAGTCTTTTTTTTTCCCCATGCTGAACTATTAGCACCCTTTTATTTGAACTGCCGGATAGAAAGTTCCTGAGGCCCTTCAAACGAGCACTGAAGGTTTGGGTCACAGTCTCCAATCCTCTGGTGCTTTTTGTCTGTCCTCTGGCTCCTGGCTCGGTTTTCTCCTGTTTCCTCTGCTTGGCACGGAGCCTCGATTCCTCCCAGTGTGGACATTCTCCCATGCACCAACTCAGACTATCAAAACAACAGTCATTAGGCAAATTTGCTTTGGTGCAGGATTACGTTAATTATCATGGAATTATCACTTCATTAAAGCAGGCAGAGATAAATTATCTCTGATGAAACGAATGCAAAATGAGGAAATAATGATCAGGCCAGGAAAAAAGGGGAGAAAAAATTAAGAGACTACGCGTCAAAGGGAATAAAGTCATTGTTTTCCACAGAGTTGGCCCCTGAGGGGCAATGCAGCAACCTAACAGAGCTATAGTGGGCTTCATACAGAGGATCCAGGACCACCCACCCTTTCACCCAATGCAGTACAATTTCCCTCCCCAGGCCTCAGCAGAGCTGGTGCTTTTTCCTGCAAATAGCAAGTATCATTAATCATGCCAAATACCAATTTTAATGAATGCCTGCATCAGCCCAGTGATGCCCTTTGTTTCTCTGAAAAGGCTCAGTGCTGCTGCACAACCAGGGTATGATTTCTGTTTCTGTGATGATGATTATATGACTGATTGTTTTTTTGGTCACGTAGTTTGATCTGCTGACCTCTTCTGAGAAATGAGTAATACCACACCAGGTCAATGATGTAGTTTTAAGCCAGCCACACAAAAGACAACTTTTAAATCCAACAAGATTTTAAAAATTTTTGGAGAGCAATCACAAAAAGATAGTTAAGACCAATTTGTAGCATGACAATCCTTAAATCACACACAATCATTCTATAAGACCTCTACAACGTCTAACACTTTAAACTATGATTCCACAGACATGAGATCTCACAGAGGCTAACGTAATCAAACATGACTTCAGAAGTTAAACAAACAGAGAGGGCGAATAGTATTGCCAGCCAGCTGTCCTGGCGTGTGTTCTGTCATACAGCAACAAAAACAAGGATCAGAATCTTGGTCAATAAATGGTTTTGTTTACATTAGCTGTCATGCTTGTGAGCTATTGACATCATACACTTAAGGATTGTTTAGACAAAGGTTGTTTTCCAAACCCCCTACTACACCAGCAGTGCCTACAAATTTGGCTGAAATTCAGTATGTAGTAGTCAGTATATGAAAACATTCAAAATCTGCAGTATGCCAAAAAATCCTTAGATGTTCTCCTGATCCAGAAAATTTCCTCATTATACAACCGACCAGTCTACCTGGTGCACTGCATCCCACAATGTACGCCGCTAATGCTGTTTGTCTTTGCATGTGGTAGGTTTTGGTAAATTACCGCCATCTACTGGAATGATTCAGCATTATAACTACAGTACAACACTAACATCAGACGGTCTGTAAGATAGAAGTGAAGTGATGCAAAAGAAACACAAATAAATCTTGTTACTTCCAGTTACAAAAGAAACATTTACTTTTACAAATTAATTAAAGCCCCTATAAACCACTAATTCACTTTTTAAATCATACATGGATTAAATAGAAGTGGTTTTTTTCAATCAGATGTAAAAATAAAAATCCCTTCAAGATTTATTTTCAGTAAACAATAAAACTTTTGGTGTAAAATTAAAAATCAAATACGATGATTCTGCTATGATATGATTAAGAAAATAACTAAAATGCCAAGATCTACTGAAAGTTTGTGTTGCAAATTTATAATAAAGGCAAAATAAAACTCATCACCTGTAGCTCCATTTTCCAAAACTGAAAACCAGAGTAGTATATAACAAAACAGACCCAACAGAACAGTCATACTACATACATATAGGCAGTACGCCTAACACATACTTCATTCACATGTAGTATATGTAACATGTAGATGGTTTGGAAAACAGCTAGAGTCGGTTAAGACAAACCCTAAATCAGGCCATGCTGCTGATCACTGGGAGAGGCTCGAAATCTGGTTTAAAATTGTTTAAGGTGTAGCCTGCGTTACTTCAAAAATCTCAGAAAAACTTATCTATGTTAAAACATCTGGCTAATGTGCACTATTTGTTATATATTCAGCTCACAAAATACACCAGATGCATCTCAGGTCTGTCACGGCACCAAATCTGATAAGCGTCTATTCAAGTCAGTGTGTCAATTTACACTGGGTACACTCTGTTGCATCCCTTCATCAACAGGTTGGAACCCCACCTCTGATGTACAAACAGCAAGGGACAGGAAGTCATGTATGGAAACCTTCCAAAAAAATGAGAGGAGCCAGGCTAGGAGTCAGCAGGCTTGAGGTTTTACAGCCCAAAACGACTGGTGGGAGAATTACCATAGGCTTGGGGAATGCAGACAGAACAGACACAGATCTGGTGTAGTCACAGCGTAGTGTTTGATTAGGCTTACTTATAAAACTGTTTTTAGAAAACTCATCTAAACTAAAACACATGGCTGATTTACATTGTTGTTCATATACAAGGTTGAGTGATTGGTCCTAACCCCTTATTGCCTGAATTAATTAACAAGTGTAAAATAGATTGTTTTTTTAATGTGTTTTTGCATTCTTACAGATGTTGCATTAAATGACACAAAAGTCATAACTAAGTTATATTATATATACACAGACATGAGAAGTTCATCCCCTGACCAATATATTGTGACAAAGTGGATCTGATATGATCTTTGGAATGTGTAGAATATGAATCAATAGGTAATAATGAGTTACAAAGGTCATTTCAGCTGCATCAAGACCAGAGAGGGTATGTCACAAATTTGCAACAGGCAACAAGGGTTTAACTTTAATGTTTTGGAAATTTCTCTTTAAGCCTGTTTAAAAGCTTGACAAACTACTTCAGTGTCTCTAAAACAGAGCTTTGCGGTCTGCAAAGTGGCTTTTTGAGCATCAGTCCCTTGTCTGCTTATAGATAGTGAGATATTCAAGAATAGCCTGTCATCTGGTCAACAGAAAACAATTTTTCAAGTACATGTGTGAGTGTGATCAAGCTTTTTCCATTATCAAATCAATGTTATGAGTCAGAAATCAGCAGATATAGAAGTCACCTCTTCAGTGAAACAGGTTTAATACAAAGAATGAACACAGCCTTGTTTTTCAAATGAAAATACAGCGCTGTTATCACGACTTTAATGAGATTTTCACTTTTTGGATGAATTAAAGTTTTGGCAATGGTTAATCCATCTCACTGATCTCTTTAAAGCATGAAATGGAAAGTACAATCCTTGCAACGATCAGTAATTTTTTTTCACTAGTTTCTTGACTTTACTTTTGACTCAGCACAGAGACTGCTCACTGGTCAATTAATAATCACTTGAATCATCTTATTCACGAGGCAGAGTTGCATGCAGCAGCAGAGGTCACTTTGAGTTTTTAGTAATAGCCTCTGATTCAGAGTATGAATGAAGAGTTCTGGCTCAGTTTCGGTTTAGAGTGAAAGAAAGAAAGAAAGAAAGAAAGAAAGAAAGAAAGAAAGAAAGAAAGAAAGAAAGAAAGAAAGAAAGAAAGAAAGCGGAGGCACTTACACCTGTATCTATTTTAGCGCTCAGTCATTGTTTGTTTCTAAAATAAGAGTGCTCTCCTCTTCTCGATGAAGCAGGTTTTATTATCTATTTGCGACTTATTCTTGAGGCCTCACACTGTAATCTGTAATGCCATGTTGACTGGCACATTGCTGCTCTGAAAAAGCTTTCGTCTGAATGGTGCGTAAAATTTTGTTGATATGAGGGGGCAAGAACAATTCTCGTCTCCTCTTGTCTCCTCAATTACTGGATCCAAATGCATCAAAAAAAAAGCATTTAGCAGCAAATCCCTGTTATGCAAAAGGCAGCAAATCTGTCTCTGACAAAGGATGTGGAACCTCCTGAGAGTACAAGCTACAAATCGGTCTTTGCTGGTTGTTTCCGTATTAATAAGAAAACAACAACTACAGCATGGGGGTTAAGTGGTTTAAGTAAAGGTGTCTCTACATGGTTTGAGAAAATAAAAATGTTGGACCAATTTTGAATTTGTATTTTATAAATGAATGACCTGAAATTTCAATAAATCTCAACACATTAGCTGAGTAGGGATCGTGTTGTTTCACCTGCACAGTTAAAAATAAGTCTGATCTTCCAGCACTAAGGGAAATCAGTCATACAAAGATGTCACATACTCCACAGACATCAGTGTTTTTAATATAAGTACTGATGCATGTCATTCAAGTCAGAAATTTCCAATGTTCTAAAGAAAGTTTGGTGACTCTTGTGTTGCATCCTGAAACCAGATATTTCATTATATTGCATCGCAGCAGATGCTCACTGTTTACTCTGCATCCTTCAAGTATACACTCTTGTTACATCTTATAAACAAACCTCTTCACTGTCTGCTGTGCACTGGAGAGCAGCTGGAGACATCCAATAGATGGCAATGGCCTCTGGTGTTAACACGAGTCAAGGCTGAACACCACAGTCACTGTCAATGCACCACTATCCCGGCTTTGTTAAATAAGCCAATAGGCACTAAAATCAATCAACATTAACTTAACGGATACTCCAAGCGTCGAGATCTCCAGCTATTTCTCATTTCTGTAGGTTTTTGTAGTGAAATGAGGAGGTATGACACAGGTGACTCTTCATCTAAACTTCTTCAATGAGCACTTCCCGTTCATGCATATGTGAGTGACAAGACCAATGTTCAGGCAAGGCCATACGGTACTTGACGTTGTGTTGCCTCTTACGTACACTACTCACATCTGGATAGATGCTCAAATGGGTGAGAGAAAATAACAACCCTGACACAAACAATCCAAAAAACACAGCAACACAAAATACAACAGATAACGAAGCAAATCAAAAAGTACAACAAACAGAGAATCACAACAACCAATAAAAAAGGAATACAGCCCAAATTATAGAAGACGGCAAATTGAACATCAAAAAAAAAATGAGTGAAAAAAAACACATCATGTTACTAGAAAAATAGAATAAAACAATAAATTAAAAAAAAAGTCAAACCAGAAAACAAGGTTAATTTCAAAATAAGACCAGCAGAAATTCAAGTCAACCAATAAAGGGAAAAGTGACAAATTGGAAAACATGAAAAAATTAAGAAATAGAACAAACAAAAAATCAAAACTATGAATAAAAAAGTGAAAATCAACAAATTGGAAAAGATGACAGATCATAAAACACCTAAATTTATGAACTATAATAAGTCAAACAAATAAGGCCAATCAAAAAAACCAACCACAAATTACAAAATCTGGCCCATCTTAAAATATGACATGCCCCTTAACAGGACAAAGATAAATATACAGCAAACCAAAGACAAAACAAATCGAAAACAAAAAAATAAACAAACAAAAAAAAAATAAAAAGAAAGAAAGAAAGAAAGAAAATGGAAATCCCACGACACACTGAAAAACCTGAAAACACTAAAAGTATTTCAAAAACTAAACTACAAATCACAAAAAAAATGAAAAAAAAAATGAAAAAAATAAAAAACCAGGAAAAACTATGACAAAACACAAGAATCAGTAAATCACAACAACAAATTCTCATCATAAAAATGAAAATTTACAAAACAGCAACTAAAAAAATGACACAAAAGAAATCTAACAACAAATTAACTATCAAATATTGGTTAAAACAGACAGACTTTTGGATTCACTGGCACAGAAAGGTTCTTATGTATTTATATGTTTTGTTTGGACTGTTGAGGCCAGGCTTCATGGTTTTATAACCAGAAAGAGATCATTGATATTGACAGAACTATGGTCGGTCACCACTTAGAACAACCTTCCTTCTCTCATTGAAAGTACCTCGGCCCGATGATCTGCACCACTAAAGCTGAAATACACACTCCTTCAAATCCCCCAAGGACTTCTTGTATTGGTGACACAATGTTCTTTAAAAATTTTAGTTTGCTTTGTAAAGTGAGGTGCAGGTGCATTTCATGGCATCCTGTTGAATTTGAGAAAGAAGAGAAAAAAAAAACTCCCAAGTGAGACAAGGAGAGGAGGGATAGGAGCTTTTAACACACAGCAGGTTTCTACCTGGAGTCCCTCTCCTGCTTTACTGGTGGTATCACCCAGGCCTTCCATTGTTGGAGTCTGTGGGGGGAAAAACCTCACACCAAGCTACTTATTCTTCATGAGGTCCCATTAAACAAAGACACTTTACTCTCCTGGGTTTTCTGCAGCTTGTTGAAGCATTACTTTACTGGACTGGGCTGGGTTGGCCAGGTGAATCCGAATACTTTCTAAAGAAAGAAAAAGACATTTACACATGAGTCTGAATGCAATAAGAGAAGCACAGAAGCCTGCATATTTAAATTAAACAATTTGGAACACTTAGAAAAGCGTTTAACAAAAAATATGATCTGTACATAAGGCACATGAAGATGTTTTGCAGGCAAACATGGCCAACAAGATTGCTGGCAAATCTTCCACCATTGTATGCTGAACAAGAGGATTTTACAGCCACAATAGTCCCAGCATGGAGATATATGCACTGCTGTGCTGACTATCCCGGTGTCGAGTAACAAATTACATAAACCACCCACAAGAAATCTGTGAAGATGTATTTGCGATGATACAGTTCCCCGGCACCATGGCCAGAGTGCACTCTTTCTGTTCTAACGCTTATTCCAGGCACTATTTCATGTTCTCCCTCTGTGCTGTGGAGAAAATCTGTCTCCAACAATTTCTACAACTTAGGCTCAAAAAAAAAAAAACATGTTCAATTTCTTCCACCAGCTGCAGTGGGAAGTACACACACCTGTAGTCAAAGCTCTAGGCGATCCGTTCCCTTTTGTTCGGAGATTTAAATAACATAGAGAACAATAAACCAGCGTGCACTCGACACACCGTTCCAATTTCAGCTCTCGGAGTAATCTCTCATTCTTCTCTGCAGAATCCATTCAGCCTTTTTTTTGTCACTGCCTCTTTAAAGGAGTACAATGGAGTTTATTGCAGCAGTCTTGGGTAAATATTATGCATATGGACACATTTTATTTGCATAAAGTGGCCATGATTGGTTAGATCATTGAAGAGACTTTTTGTGTTTGCACACTTAATGTGTGTGTATCTAAGCATACATTAAAACAGAAACACTAAAAACAATGATGCAACCTCACATTTCCATATTTTGTTAACTAACACTATCAAGCTGGAAAAGATAAAGAACTCAAACTTGTTGCTTTAAAGTTGACTAACTTTAAAATTGATATCGAGCTGCTTCCGTTTAAAGTGTGCTGCTCTTCTGAATAATAAAGTTTTTGTTAAAATAGCCGAGAAAACTTCTTCCTTGATTTATCTCCAAATGGCAGAGTGTAGATACAGAACATATTTCCAAATGTTTAGTGACAAATTTGCCTTCTTTGCAAAGGCGGAAGGGCTATTTATCAATATTTAAACAAAACTACAATCTTTTTCTCACCTCTACAGTTCTCTACTGTTTTGTTTCTTTTTGCTGCATTGAAACAACACAGGGGGCTGTGTTGGCAGGGATGTGTTGTGTAAGACGCTGGTGAAACAATAAAGTGCAGGGAACAGAAGCCAGAAATACTAACTGGCAGGATTGTAATTCTCCATAAGGCAACTTTTATCTTTCATCATGACGAGAAAGAAAAACCTACTGATTGATGTGTTAAATAACAATTTAGCTGATTCCAATGCCAGTGTTCTTTGTGAAGCTTCTTTGTCACTCTTCCTGCTTTTTTTTTTTTTTTTTTTAAATGTGCGCTGACAAGTGATGTGTTTTGATAAAAGCAAGTAGCCCTTCTTTTCAAATCCTTCGAAAAATGTCTCTAAAAAACACATTTCATCTGCCCAAAGTTGGTCTGCCATCCTTGCTGTTTGTTTGCACTTTCTTGTACAACATAGGCTGCTCTTAAATTAATTTGTCTCCTCACATCCCTCATGGTTTCCGCATGTCTTAGCTCCTTCTCAGAGAAACTTCAAGAGAGACAAAAGAAACAGACATGGAAACAGAGGAAACATGTTTGCCAAATGAAGAATTCTTCCTTCCCTAGCGTCAATCTGATGCAACAAATGACAAGTGGATATCTTGGAATATATAATAAATATTCATATTAGTGCAGAGGTGTGGCTAATAATGTCATGTCTTTGGTCAGAAGGCTCCTACAGAAATATGTCTGTGTATACTCCCTCCAAGCTCCTCCAGAAGCTTCCTCTGTCCTTGATTGTTTCCCCCTCCAGGGGCTTTATACAAATTGGAAATCCTTCTTTGTAGTGGAGAGGAAACAATGTTGGGGTCAGCTGAGGAGAGAGGACCCAAAGATGTGCAAATTAACAAATTGAGATGCAGCCTTAGACTTTAGAGTAAGATGGATGACACAACCCCTCTTCAAAGGTGAAGCCAAAAATGTTAAGAGCTCCCTTTGGCCGCTGACTTCAGTATGGTTAAAAAAACATCAAACATCAGGAGCGCAGATGGCCTAGTGGTTTAGGTTGTGCTCAACAAGGTTCGCCCTCGTGCAGGTGGCAGGTGGCTCAAATCCAGCCTGTGGCCTCTTTCCCGCGTGTCGCCACCCACTCTTGCCATATTTCCTCCACTATCCACTGTCCTTTCTCCTATCCAATTAAAGGCAGAAATTCCCCCAAAATAACTTTAAAAAAGCCTCAAAAAACAAACTGAAGTTTGTGCCACGCCTGCCCTGTAGAAATATCTTAATCAGCAGTTAGGTTTAGTGGCTTGTTGCATGACAAAGACATCGGTTGTTGACTTTTGTGGACGGGACATAGGGGAAGCTGTGCAGCAAAGGTTGTGTCTGTCACCTGTCAGTCAGTTGTTTTTCAAACCCAGGAGCTGCAGTTACATGCTAATGTACCCTTAAACAAGACACTTGTGACATACCACAACAGGAAAAACACTGGCCAGTACTGTTGTTCAACCAATCCCCCCAAAAATGGAACAACTGTAAATAATATGTGTATATCTGTCAAACCTTTTTTTTTTTTTTTTTCCTTTTTTTTTTTTTAAGGAGGTCGAGGAACTTTCAGTTCTTGGTGAACCATTCCCAGGAACTACATGGCTTCTGTGGTCTATTGTTTTCATGACCACCATAGGCTGCAGACCCATTTATATCATGTTAACTAGGTGACATGGATTCTGGCAGGGCAGACCCACATGCATGACTTCCAAAAACAGCTCTTCTTATTTAAATCAACAAAGTATTAAACACAAACTCACAGCTTTGCTAGGAAGAAAAAAAGGCAAAAAAGACACCATAGAATGTGATGACCGGCCTTATGTTCAACACCACAGTTAGCCTGTTAGCATGGAGGAGGTTCAGTATGTGCTGGTTTTGATTGTTCTTTATTGCACTATGGAAAGTTTATTGAATCGGCAGTAGAAAGGAAACAAGCGAAAGTGTTACAGCCATTGCTGGTCAAAGCCTTTCCAAAAAACCTGAAACTGCTTCGAACGGCGAAACTCCAGGACGCTTAAAAATGAAGATCACTTTCAGTGGGATGCATCCTTCTCAAACAGTTTTGGATCATCATTAAATACTCATCTGATGAGAATATTTCAACACATATTCATATAAAAGAAACTAAACCGGGATACATTCCTGAGGACTACAGCAGCTGTGGTAAACTGTATATACAGCTGAAAGTCTCCAGTTTACAGGGTCACTCTTAAAACTGTAACAGAAACGCATTCACACTATCAGGCTCCAAAGCCGCGTTTCCGCCAAGCAGACCGGTTCGGTTCGTCTTGGTACGGCACACATTTTGTGGCATTTCCACTGACTTTTCCCTGGACAGATCCCCAAATAACCGAGACTACCCACTCTTTGGGACCCTTTGTATAGGTGCCAGACTGAACCGATCCGCTCTTGGAAGGTGGAGCTACAACACTACAGACTGTTGATTGGTCAAAAGAATCATCGCTTACCGTGAGACAGCGGCTGCTGTATTTATCCTGGCTGCACACAGACTTCTCTGAAACAAAGCTCGATTGCACTTGGTGACAGAGAGCTGCATGCCAATCACAGAGAGGACGAAATGCTCCATGTCTTCCATCTATGCTCTACGGTGTCACGTTTTTCTTCTTAGTTGGATTTATTAGTGGGGTAAACTGTGTCACGCTGCTAAGGCATCATGCTATTGTTTAACAGCTGCAGCTTTCGGCATCACTTTTACACGCCGCCTACCACGAGAGGGCACAGTTTGCTGTAAAAAACGCAAACGGGATCAGGCTTAACTGTATCAAACCGTGCCAAACCGTACTGAACCAAACTGGACTGCTTGGTGGAAACACGGCTAAAGAAGACCATAGTTTAGGAGTTAATAAACCAAGTCCATCACTGCTGTGTGCGATATCATTGTCGACAGAGAAAGAAATGAAAACACAAGATCCTGTGATCAAAAAGCACTGGTATTGTCTTGTACATATGCTTCCATGTGATTCCTCAAAAGCTTGCCAGTCAATACCACAGTGCGTTATAATGAATTACTGGCTTGGTTCAACTATTTCTCAGACCTTTTGGTTTGTGTTGGCACCCCTGCTGCGCCAACAGGCTGGCCTCATTCGACTGCGTATGTTTTAAATGAACTCTTGGAATATAAGTCCAACACTTTCCTCACAGGAGAAAAAAACAATATATATGTAACAAATGTGTCTGCCAAAATATTCCTGCCAAAAAATGAACAATATATAAAAATATTGTTTCTAAGATTTAGAGAAGAAGAGCTGAACACGGAAGGTACACAGCTGATTTAGTAGAAGTGTCAACATGTTTTTGTTTTCAGTCCTAAACACAGAGTAAAATGTTTTGTTGTTGTTTTTTGTTTTTCCTTTTTTTCATAGAGGTCAATATATGATCTGTGCTACTTCAAACACTGCAGCAAGAGAGCTGAGTATCTCCAATATTTCTCTTAGCCAAAGGATTACTGCTGAATCACCAAAGGCTGATATCACTGTCTGAAAGCAACATTTCATGTCAACAATAAACACAATGATGAATAATTTATGATAGTAAAAAAAAAAAAAAAACAGCAAACAGTATTTTTTTTTGGATCAGATGATAGTCATTTTCCTCCTCTGCAGCTCAGAAAAAAAGGCAGCCTTGTTCTGTCACAATGGGACATCACAGGGAAATTAATTAGGTGACATGCAGGACAAAACAAGTGGTTTTTATATTCCAGCTGCTTGCCTTTTATCTTTCCACAGTTTAAATCACTTTGTTTGTTCTGGCAGCTGGAGAAACACAGTATATCTTTCTTAAAGGCTCCATATGCTTTTTGTACGAATGTCTTTTTTTTTCTCCTTCTTTGAGCTGCACAACAGATCACGATAAGAGTAAATGTGCGAGGCTTTAATGCCGAGGGAAACTCAACACTGTAATTGTTCTAGCACATCCGTGGTGTGAGGAAGGAGTGAGGAAGCTGACAAGATAATATGTTTTATGCTAATAGGTAATAAGTTTTATGACACTTAAATCACAGAGACAGAAGCAGACTTTCACTGATGTTTAACTGTCGACTCAGTTTTTCTGTAGAAGTTATTACTACGCCTATCACTCAGGATCAGAAATCAGAAGTGATAGCTAAAGTATATTAAAATAAACATCAAAATACTATCATATCCTTAAAATGTGAAGTATCCACCTCTTCTTCTCAAAAATGATCTATCTGTTTCACTGACTAAATTGGTATCTTCAAAGTCAGAGCAAGAGTTGTCAGATAGTGATCTTTTACTTGTAGGAGGAAAAAAGGGAACACAGCAAAAGGGCAAGAAATGAGTGAAATCGCAGGTGCAGTCGGTCAGACAGCTCCCTCTCATTTACTTCCTTCTCTGACGGTTCAATCCAGCCTGTTGAATCAGCCCAAAGGCTGCTGATGAGGGCCGACAGTGCTGGACATGCTGCAGAAACAGGTGTGTGATGGCTCTAAAGTGCCCGTCCTTATTCATCATTAGCTCACAGAGCATGGAGCAGCTTATTTCTGCTCTTTTCTGCCTGCACACAATGGAAGTATTATTTCCCCGCTGTGGGCTGAGTAAACGAGCACTGACCCCTGAAAGCTGTACTGCTTGCTTATAATATTTTGATGGAGTTGCAGCAAAACAAAAAGGTTAAAATCAATATGTCATCAAATGCATATAGTGTGATCAATAAAACGCTGCTTAAAGTGAGTTACTGCTTGAGTCAGACAGGTGCAAAGAAAACAGGTAAACATTGGAAGCTTTATGTTTTGACTAATAGGCTTCCGTTTGGTGTCAAAAGATCACACCAAACAGCACAACAGCTAGAAACACTTCAGAAAACAAAGACTTCTCACTCCTGCAGACTTTCCAAAGATATTGCATATTTCAGAGAAACTGCTCCCTTGTCTGCCTCGGTAACCATGAGAACTGACATTTGAAGTGACATGCTTCTCTGGTTTTAGCTTTTCACAGCACATTTTAGGTCCCACTCTGGACTGTAATCCATCTTACAGGGTTTCTGAAGTCGCGGAAGAAGTGATCCAAACTTTTTAGTCTCCTGTAAAATGTTTTATTCCACCCAAGAGGTAAAAGTCTCAAAGATGGGATCGGTGAAAAGTGGCACCAAGAACTTCTGTACCACTAATGATCCAGTATTTTCTGTCAATATGCTTCTCTCCAAAAGGCCAGGGAGGTCAGGTATGTACCTGTGCCAGGGTAAAATAAATCATCAGCAAGCAGAGACTTTAGGTCAAATAATCACCCCTTGGATAATGCACGTCCATGGAGAGGAGCAGCCAGATTCATTGCTGACAATAATGGAGGCTTTCAAAGGCCACAGTCTTTAATTTCTCATCCCTGCTATCAGCGTTTTCATCCTCAAGAGACAGGAGGTGGAGGTGGTGGGGGTTTACAGCCCATGTTCCCGTTCACCAGAGCCTTGGCTTTAAGGGCTGAGAAAGGTGACCGAGGTCAGTCTGTGATTGCTGCTGGAGATGGCAGGCTGAGGGTCCCGGGGCTCGTCGGACCCTGGCTCCAACAATGAGGCTTCAAAAAGCGGCTCCCAGGTCAGTTTTATCGGGGCATCACTAATGGTTATGATATGATCTGTCTGGCATCGCTTCCAATTAAAGCTCACTGGGGGAATGTGGCGGTGGCAGAGGGCCGAGCAGTGGTCAGTGAATGTAGACTATTGTTTGAGCCTCTCATTTCAGTGGTGATCAAAGTTCCTTTGTGAACATCACAAAGGGACGTGGCTACTGGCCAAGCCTATTAGATATGTAGTTGTGGTGTGGGGACGGAGAGGGTAATCAGTCTTCTTACTGATAGCAACGACCAGCCCACTTCTCATCACGACAAAGACTAACCTCTTCGACACAATGCCAGCTGCAACAAAAGGTTATTCTTCTGGTCTGGGCAGCTTTGCCTTTAGGCCTGTAAAAAAATGTCCCTGAGAGCGTTCAGAATATCTACTAACTTTCTCCAGCTTCACTATGAAGCCTCTGAACTAATATCCTATTCAAATGGCTCAGAGTGCAGTGAAGTCGAAACTCGCAAGTTACCTCCACAGAGGAGCTCAAATCCCCATCCAGGCCCGGGCTGAGGACTGTGCAGATGTGGTGTGAGACACATGCAGGGAGAGGTGAACCCAGGCCTGGGCCGGTCTGATTTCTCTCCAGCAGTGATGATAATAGTCCTGTTTAAAGGTGTGAACCAGCAGAACAAACCTGTAAGTGTTTGGTAACTCATCCACAGAGAATTTTACAGTACAGGATGAAACCTCAAAAACTTTTCTTGTGAGTTTTAAAGGGGCTGTGAGGAGTTTGAATGTGATCTTGACCCCTCAGGCTCCCTTCTAGATATATGCCTGATCGTAATCCACTCTGTAAAATGAGATTATCAGCCCTAATATTGCTGGTTACAGGTTATTTTAAAATGCTACTTCTTAGCCTCCAGGACGAATCGACCAGGACCGAATTGATTTATGGCACGTCTAGGTCTTTATGACAACACCACACCGACTGATGAAGTTTAGTAGTGAGAAGAGATAAAACACAGAGATCTGTGTTTTATCTCTTCTGAAAACAATTTCTATGACTCAATGTGTACTGATGATGGACACAGGAGCCTAACTGTCAGACAGAAAAAGGACAGAAGAGCAGAAGAAAGCTAAACGGGAGAGTGATACAGCCCAAGCTAAAGGCTAATTAGGCTAATTAGCCTTTAGCTCAGGCTGTTTCACTCTATAACACAAGGGCTAAACTGTTTGTGATAATGTTCATTCCAACACAGAGTCAGCAGTTATTCTGCAGTGGTCTGTTCAAACTTGAGAGTCTATCAATAAAATGAAGAGTGAGGTTACGTTAGCTCTGATTGGTAGATGACAGACAGGATATAACTAACCAGGATTCACTAATGTTACACGTTACGGACATGTCTTAGAGCACTGTGCTGCCAGCTGCGCTAAATAAAAATGGCTACTAAACTACTTACAAACTGACAGCTTTTACTTGTTGTCACGTAAGCCTATAGATACGTCAAACATCTCGAAACAAAGAAATTTGTTTCCGATTTGATCTCTATTTAACACCAAAACAAACACACGCCTTGCTAATAGTAATTTACGACAGTGTGCGGAGACCCCGGGCCACAAGGTGGCGAGGGAGTGCAATTAAAACAGATCCTTTTCATAGCATCTTTAAACAGTATACCTAACAAAGAGAAGCAATGAAAAGCTGCCAATCAAAACTTTTCTACAAGCTTTGGCTTCTTTTTTCTTTGTAACTGTGGAGCCTTGACCACTTTACACACTTTTCTCTGTGAAGGAAGATTGGAAGAGTTTGGCTAAAGTCAGTGTCTCATTTGAATGCCTGGGGTGAAATTATTTTGGCAAAGTGCTCCAAACTCTGGATAAAAAAAAATTAAAAATTAAAAAATACCCCACTATTTGAAGATTGAGTATCTGAGGGGCATCAATTGGAATAAATCTTTGACCGTGCCATTTGAATTTCAAACCACTTAAAACCAAAAAGTATAATGTAATCAGTGTTGAAGCTACAAACAAAAACCGGGACTAAACTTGATATTTTACCAATATATACGGCAAACCTCTTATATCCCATGATTGCAAAAGCAGAACAAGTCTGTTACTTCACTGTGTCAAACATTTCCTGGTTGACACTTAATCCCTTGGTGAACTTTCACCAGAGGTTGGTGAAAAGGAGTGTTTGGTCATAATGAGGCAGGAGCAGCTGCAAGCCCTTCTGATAGAATGAGGTCACTGGAGCGACAGAGATCAGCGCGCCTGATTGGGGGTTGGTCGCGAGGAGGTCTCAAAAGAACAGGCGACAAACTATTTTGTATTGAAGGAATGCACACTGCAGGCACCTCCTCCTCTCCTTCCTCCACTTTCTCTCAGCATGTCTGCGTCAGAAATAAATCACTTTAATTGTTCTCTGATTCCCTCTCTCACCATTTTGCAAAATGATAATTGAAACATTAATAGGATGTTAATAGGATGTGTGTCCTGGTAACCTTTGATATAAATCTCCCAGTAATGGAGAATATTCTCCATGACCACCATGAATCAGGAGTCATTAAATATGCGTGGACAAGCACCATTTGGGGGATTTACAAATACGACTCCTGCATTGCAAATAAGGTTTGACCCAAGGGGATACTGTTGGAAGACAAAGTTTTACTTTTTTCCACAAGAATAACTGCGATATTGTGCTACTGAGTCACTTTTTCCTGTTAATGATAATGAGTCTGGCTTCTTTAAAGTGGATTTTAAAATGCATGCTTTGCCCTTCAGTCTGAAGCAGGACTGCACCTTGAGCTCAGGCAGGTTTGTTATGGAGACCCAGGGGTCTAAACACAACGGAAAGGGCATGAGGCGGGGAGGGGGCAGGGCTGAAAAAGCGGTATTGCCCATGAGAAGAGAACTTAGCTGGAAGAAATAAGATCCTCCTTATAGACTAATGGATGTGTTAGCAAGAGCGCTTTCAGACCAGCTTTCATGTTGGCTCCACCAGAGGGTACAGAGGGAATGGAGAATTAATTATAGAAATGAAGCCAACCCTCCTTTTTTCTTATCATGGAGGGCAGCTGCGTCTTTCCCCACTTGCATGTTCCCCTCCTTCCTCTGTCTGCTGTGCTGGAATGTGTCCTGTTCTACATCTCCTCACCACATCCCTTCATCAATCCATACAAACTTACTCAAGAGAAAGACGCTGTGTGTCTGAGGGAGGTGAAAAGTGGAGTCTTATTGAGTGAGAATGTCATAGAGATTGTTGCAGACCGGCCGGGAAAAACAGGCTCTGTCTTCCCTTTCAACTTCTTTCATAGCTATTATACTCTTCCACTCAAAGTCCACCGATAAATCAATATTTCTCGTGTTGTAATAGCAAAGCACTGTTGACGGAGAAAGCACAGTCTCAATGACAGACTTCATGATTCAGTATTGCAGTGTTTTGTGAGACATTTAGAGGTGTTAAATGCCTCAGAAATGGCATGTGTGACCCACTCAAGCAAATGAAAAGAGCACTAGCATCAGAAAGAGACACAAATGCATGCTCACCTCACTTGTTGGACCGTTCCCAAAGGTCTGCTTTGGGAATAATGGGAAAGAGTTACAGCGGATGCATGGAATATTAATGCAGGGATGGAGCCAGCCTCAGGTCAAACTGTTAATTTCCATTTTTATCGTGACAAATAGAACAGACATCACTCCATGAGTTAAAATGCTATTTTAAGAAACAATTGTGTCACTTTACTGACATATTGCATATTCTAGTAATGCTCAGGCAGAACTTAAGAAATATGTTAGCACTGTGTACCCTTACTTTTTTGTAGCTGCCTGTACTCTTCATTCGTATGATTCAAGGTTGATTGACAAAGAAACTAGTTCTCAAAGTTTCTGCCTGTACTACATCACTTCTGTTGTGGTAATCTGATTGGCCTAATGTCTGTGTAGGTGGGCAAAAACAAAAGGCTATATAATCACTTTATTTGGCCACACAGGCAGTTCACCTGCTGGAGGGTGGGTGAAGTTGGGGGGTCACTCATTGTTAACCATTGCTTTGTTCCACCTGCTAATTAAGACCACTGTTACTTAATAACTACACATTAGTTTCCTGGGGTTGTGATACAAATAAATGAACACACAGGGTGGTAAGATTACCAAATGCTAAAGAGATCTGTGATTGACGAGTTGTTTGTCATTGTCACATCAGGAAACAGTGTCCAGATTAGCTTTATTGTCAGGGATGGTTCCTGTTTCAAGCCAGGTGTCTTGTGAGATTTCAGTGACACAATAAAATGTACCAGTTGAAAACATCTGATCATGTTTGTCAAAAATCAGGCTTATTCTGATGCATGATGATGTTTTCATGATAAATGCGTAAAATGTTTTCCTCAGTGCATGTGAAATGTCTGCGGTAACTGTAACTCAAAAGCATGCTGTAGGGTAAAATTCAAGATCCCACTCTACAGTATGGCCACCCTGTCCTGTATAAAAAGTGTAATGAGATCTACATTGAGTCGTTTTCAGGGATTAGCTGTATCGAGAATAAAAAACATAAACAAAAACAAAAAGAGAAGTAGGCTCCCAAAGGAAGCAATACCCATTTTTGCTAGCTAGTTCATTCATACAGTAGTTAGCCAGGTTTCCACCCAACATTGCTTTTAGTTTAAGTTTCAATAAATACTTGGTCTGTGTTGGCACAAGTTTTTATTATAATAATAATAATAATAATAATAATAATAATAATAATAATAATAATAATAATAATAATAATAATAATAATAATAATAATAATAACATTTATTATTATCATTATTGTTGTTGTTGTTGTTGTTGTTGTTATTATAGCAAAGAAAAACTGAATAGGCAAATGGTTAGCTAACATACTAGAGAGAAACAAGTGCCATTCTAAAAAATGCAAAAAAAAAATTAAAAAATTAAAAAAAAAAACAAAAAAAACATCTGGACTTAGTCCATTGAAATTAACAAAAGAAAAATAATGGAAACAAAAATGATGTTTTTTTTCTTTTTTTTTCTTTTTGAGAAGAATAATCATCCTCAGTCTAAACAACATATCTTAAATTAGGTGAGTCATACCTTCCTCTGACTAAGCATTGATAAGTAGCTTTAATTTTTGAAGTGGTATCTGATTAGCCAAGGTTGGGCACGTTAATTGACTATGGTTTCTCCTACACTTCTCTTTTTGAGTCTATCTTAATAAATGCTTAGTCACTGTTAGCATTCATTTACCCTGTTTTGTTCTTGTTGCACTTTTAAAGACAGTGTTTTGAGCTAACACACATTAGCTGTCTTTATTCCATGACTAAAGGTGTGGTGTGAATGTTTTTATTTTCAATTTTAGACTCTAAAGTGCACCCTAAAACAATAAATAATCCCACCAAAAACTGAGTGCGCTAATGGTCATCTATACTAAATACAGGAAAGTATGTTTCTACTAAAACTCAGGGCGCAGACCCCAGTACTAACAGATGAACCAAAACAGATGCCTTGTTACAAAAATACTTAACAGTCAACTTTAAAAATCTAGTTTTAAATTTTTATTTTCATTGAAAAATTATATTAGAGAAGAAACGCTAATGCTTGCTAGCCCTATGCTAGGTAAAAAGTGTAATTAGTGCAACACTGACAGAGTGATTGACAGAACATTTAAGTGGTAGCTGAGCTTCATAACTTCAAATAAACCAGAATATACGAACTTAAAAGTATATTGGTTCCTTGAAAATAACAAATATTGTAAAGTAATAATTAAAGAGCAAATAGTGCATAACCATGCTAACTTAGCTCAATGCTAAGAGGAAACAACATTAGGTCAGCCTAGACCAAAGGCCTATAAAGCTTAAAGGAAGTCCAGGCAGTAAATCATCACAGATGTACTGTAAACAGCTCAAAATGAGGCAGTGTCCCTCAGAGACAAAAATTGAAGAGGTCAGATTTTGCCAAAGTCAAACACCCCAAAAGAACTGCACAAAAAGACAAATAAGAGTCCACACGGGTAGAGTTTTAAAACTGGTGCCATGTGACTGATGATGTGTTGAGTAAAAACCAGGAATCCAAACAGGTGACATTTAATAGTTTAATTATAAGCTGCTGTATACATTCAGTGATTATTCCAATTTTCATGTTGCCAGAAGCCATGGGTGAGACCAGCAAAACATTCAGCTACAAGATCTAGTTTGTTGTATGCAATTTGTCCATTGTCATTCATATTTTTCCACATTGTACATAGTTTACTGCAAAGCAACATTAAACCACATTGCTGATGTGCAACATGGTTCTTTGTAGACCGTAGTTCACCCAAACATGACTCCACCCAGTGTGCTGTGTGGTGTTTGTAGGAGGGGAGGAGAGCCCTGTTTGTAGCACTCTGCTCCAAACTTTAGCTTTGAGGTCAACTGAACACAGATGACAGCAGTGCTGACAGACGCATGTCTGCTTGTCCAAGTGCCCTCAGTTGAAGCTTGAAAAGTCTCGTCTGAACATGACCGGGCTCAGCAGGAAGCCAACTTAGACATAAAGTGGGTGAAACCCCGTTTACCACCTCAGGGACCATTTCTTCTCCTCCTTAGATACTTAGATGAAGCAACATCCTGCAGTCTTTAAGGTTTCATTTGCATCTTTTTTGGTATCTTTTGCTATCTCACTCTAAGCTCATTGAACTGACACACTAATGTTGGTGCTGATATCGCTTTTTTTGTTGTTGATTTTTTTTTTGTCTTTTTTATACATTTTTTAGTAGCCCACACAGAAACTTGATGGCACAAGAACTGACCAATAAGAAACTCTTTACAACAAGGTAGACTGCAACAGTAGCCAGGGGTCACACTTAAAAAAAATCATAATCCAAGTTCATTTTGAAAATAAAGAAAAAACAAATCAGGTTCAATATAAAAGCAAAAAGACAAATGAACAAAAGCAAGTTAATTTCAAGTATAACTTACTCATAAAATAACTACACAGCATTAAATATTCTCATTATACATTTTTAAATTATTTATAAAATATATTTTGGCATATATGTTTTTTTTCCTTTTTGTGTTTGTGTAACAAACGCTACTGTAGCTTCAGTTGAACACCAATGTTTATTCATTTTTTCTCTTGAAACAAAACATTAAAGGGATTGTCACATAACAACGGGTTATTAAAAATGATAATAGTAAACCCTATGGAGAGTTTCACATAGCAAGACATGAGTGACGATCCCTTCTATCCTAGCCCCATAGTCAAAAGTCAAAAAAAGTACAAGACCAGAGCACAAAGTTCTAATTTGTGCTCCACTGGCTACAATCAAGGTTGGGCACAGGAGATTTCAAAAGCAGTAAAGTCTTTTTTTTTCATACAACTCAATTTGAACACAAGGATGTGTCTGTCCCACTTTCAGTGTTCACAGCGGCTGGGCAGATAGCAGAGTTCATTTAGCTCCATCCTTGATAAAATATAAATACTGTAAAGACCTCACAGTCTGATGACACTAGGACGTCCTCAGGGGTATGCAGAGACAGTTTCTCATATTAGCCAAGGAAAAAGGGCAAAATGAGAGCGAGGCCACCCTTTGCTTCTCCTGAATGCATTGAAAACTGTTGAGGGAGTACATGGGGGGTAATTTTTAGACGAGTCCTGTGTGTGTCTGCTGTCGTTTATTACACTGATGAAGCCCACTATACAAAGGAACAAAGAGCGATTTTGGCAGCTAGAACAAACTGCAAAAACCAAAGAAGGCAAATATCAGTTTGTGATATAAAAGTAGTTCAAAAGGCATAACTGTACTTAAGAATTGGCACCGGGGTGTCCAAACACGTAGTGTCCTGCTTTGGCGCTGAGAGGGCTGGAGAGCTCCGCTGGCCGTGTCCATGCAGTCCACAGTGACGTGCCTCGCACTCATTGCAGACCGAGAGAACCAAAACTGAACGAAAAGCAAACAAGGAAAAAGTACTGCGACTACGACAAAGCCACATCCACTACCTCAGCTTGAGCACACAGCTAGCTGCAGCATACTACAGTTCATCATCCTCAGCCCGGCTGCTTCTTCAATATTGTATACTGCAAAATGGGTGTGTCAGCTTGACTTTCCTCTGTGTACACACAGCTATTGTGGGGTACATAAATGTGAGTTTACACTGTTTGTGTGTGTGCATGATAGTGTGTGTCAGGGAGAAGCTCGCTAAAGCACTATGTCCTTCAGGCGCTTGCTGCTGGGGGACTCCTTGTCTCGGCCATCGTGGAGGAGAGTGTTGATCTCCCTGACGGCCGGCTCACTGTCCTTCCCCTCAGGCTGCCGCAGCAGGCTGTGGTTGGCGATGCGCTCTGCGTCGCGGCATTTCAACGTGTTGTAGGCAGACGAGGGCTTGGACACGGGGCTCTTCAGGTGCACGGGGGAAGTGACGGGGCTGGCTGCTTCGCGCCCGTTGCCAGCTTCACGGACAGCCCCTCCATTGGCCTTGGGGCTACACACCTGCGACTCCTGAGTCCGCTTCCCCTTTAGCTCTCCCCGCTCCACGTCCTCGGGCCCATCCTTGCCGAAGGTGGCAAAAGTCCTCTTGGTGGTGCCGTCCTCGTAGTGCGGCACGTCCACTGTGGTGGCCTCGATGGACAGAGCGATGACATTACGGCCGTGCTCTGGTGACTTGGCTCGTGCTGGGATGGGGACTCGGGGCATCCAGCAGCGATCAGAGTGACCGAGGATGCGACACTCGTCTTGGCAGTGGAAGCCCTCACCGGGATCTGTGGGAACAAAAAAAGAGAACGTGTGTTAATTAGTTTGCAAAGCTAACTTTATCCAAGAACACATCAAACTTGTCCCAAAATTATAAAAAAATAAACTAAAAAAAGTTTGATTTAGAGAAAAAAAAGTCAGATTTGAACACTGCAGTTGCATCTGTACAACCCAGGAGTCACTTTAGCACCACTCACTCATGACAAGAAACTGGACATGTGGGGCGCTCTTATTATGCCAGTTAAATTAAACATTGTCAAATCAAAAGTCCATTTGCAGCTCATGTATAATCAGGCTTTTCTGTGGCAACAGCAGATGAAAGGCAGGTTTAAACAGTGCAATCAGATCCCTCACAGAGAGAGACAGCAGACGAGTTGCGGTGTTGTTGCTTGGTTCATCCCTCGCCCCCTTTCTGTCTCTGTCATCTGGCGCCGAGTTATAAATATGTAATGATGTTTAACGCTGGAGTGAAAGGAAGATTTCCTGAGTCTGTATAACTGCACTCTTTTGTTCTTAGTTGTGTTGGAGGGGAAGGACTTTTTGAGCTAATTTTTGCAACATGTAACAACAAAAAAAGTGTCATGCTGTTTGTCAAAATGCTTTTTTTCTCCCTTTTTAATCCACACATGAACCCTGCAATACCTTGGAAAGTGTTTTCGTGCTCACTTCACACCTAGAAAAAGACTTTGCCCCAGATTTAGGCTTAACAATTTTAAAATCACATGCGTCTATGCCACCGCGCTGTCGTGTTTTCAACCTGTTCCAATCTTGAGAAAGAACCTGCCACTGATGACACATTTCTGTGCTCCCCTTCTGCTCATCTCACTCCGAGCAAGAGCCATCCTGCGTTCCAGGGGCCCAAGGTGACAAGCAGGGGATTGTGAGAAGGATTGCCATCGACCCAAATGCATACGCTTACATCTGGCAATCGCAGCTTGACAGATCACCTAATTAAAATCACTAATGATCTGTTTTTCTCCCTTCTTTCCTGAGCTCGTGAGAGGCACCTCCGCTAAAGCCCCGGGGATCGATATTTAAAGATCCGAGATGAGCTTTTCGGGGGCAGATGTGCCAGAGCTGTCCCTCATAAAGTATAATCTGATGAGAGTGACAGATAACATGGTGACTAAATGACTGGGTGAATGAGTAAACGGTATCATGGGCTGTTTGGAAAGAGGAGTTGTGGAGGAATCATCGCCCTCCAAGGCTGAAAACATGAACACCAGCTGCAGAAATGCAGACACACAGCTGTCCAGAGAGCACACGAATGCATCACGGTGAGTCAGAGATGGCATGGAGTTATCCCCCTTTGATCCTGCTTGTGTCTAAACGGACACACAGACATGACATTATCACTGATGAATGCATTGAGAAATCCTCTTCCTTAGCTTTTAAATAAGCAGCTCATACGTTAATGGCTTCTTTCACTGTGAAATTATTAACTCCAGGGAATACCATTACATACTATAATTCACTTTATCCACTCTGTTGCATAAATAGACAGTTTTACACAATCTCAATGCAGTTTAAAATATTTTATGAGGCAGAAATGAGCAGATTGGATATACTTGCCAATCCTCTATGTATGGATGTATTTGAATTTGCATGAACACTGATTGGTTGTCGAGTCTGCACTGGCAGCAATCAAGGCGACAAAAGGCACAAAGCTCAGGGGTTTGTTTAAAGAGAAAGGATCCAATCAGGATGTAATAATGTAATCACAACTGAAAGTCTGCAGCCAGGTACCACCGACATAATAGAGGGCGATGAATATTTGAGAAAAAAACATGCCCACACACTAGATTACATTGTCCAGTGCTGCAGTATTCTCAAATCCCATGTTCCTTTTTTTAATCCTATGTAGCAGCTTTGTCATTAACTGTATTGCGAACATTTTCATGCCTTTTCTTTAAGAACTTGAGAATAACAAACAAGCTTTCAGCTGAGCATGTTTTGGTTTAAGAAGCAGTGTGAAGCATGTTTCATTTTAATACTTAAGGCAGTGAATGATAATACACAATAGGTTTATAAAAGCTCACACAAAGTCCGAGCACGCACACATTTCATTCCCTGAGCTTCAAATTTAGCAATCAGGAATTTCTCCCTCAATCTTGTTTGACATGTTTGACAAAGTAGATCATTTTTCCACTGATTAAAGATTTACAAGCATCTCACTAATGAATGCAATTTCCTCTAAACACTCTGGATTTTTTTTTTTCGACAGCCCTAAGCACTTTCAAAAGCACGAAAAGCCTCGAGGCACAAAGAAATACACACAAGTTGTATGCTCTCTACTTAGCGGTGCATGCATATGCAGTGAATACCACTTTCCCTCCTTTCCTTTAGGGGTCTATGGGAGAGCAACTGGGTTGTAAATGACATTGTTATGAAAAGCCAAGTGCCATTAAGGCTCACACATCCTGCCTCTGCGCTGAGCTTCATAAAACGCAGATGTTGCTCTAAAAAGACACAAAAAATGTGAAAAAATGTGACAGGCCATCGACCTCTTACAAAACACAACCTCCTCCTAAAACGAGCAAACTGTGATAGTGAAAGATGATTTAATGGCTTTTACAGCTGTGCTTGGATTTGGAAGTCAACAACTATGAAACACAAAGACAGTGAAGGCATCTCCTGCTGTGAATGTGCATTCAGAGTTATCAGGAAATTAAGCTTGCCAATCAGCTCCAGGAACAGACTTTAAGTTCACTGAGCAGGAAGTCATTGGGAACATTTCCTATCGACAATTTGATATGAAGTAATCACCGAGGGAGTTCCACTGCGAGGTGGCAGCTGTCTGTGGTTTTTAGTGAGCCGCGTGTAAAACACAAACAGTGGCAGAGGCGGAAAAATCCATGTATCAAACACAGAAATCAGAAATGCTTCACTTTTATTCAGAAGCAAGGTCTGGAGACAGGCAAAGGCGCACGGGAGCACTCTAAATATGTATGTACTGATGCGCCTGGCATTGGAGATAATAAATATTGCTTCTTCAACTGCAGAGGCCGTACTCTCTTGATAATGGCGGCCATGTTTTTCTGTGCATAACTACCTGGAGTTATCACTTTGAACCAGCAAAGAGGGAGGAAAACCCACATTTCCCGCCAGCAGCTGATTCAATCCTGTCTCTTCCCCTCAATCAGATAAAAACGTCTTAACTTCAACTCACAGCACACAGATCCTCAGCTGCAGCGAGGGGATCCCACAACCCGACAAGCTCATTTTTCAATTTCCCCTTGTGCGTGGCGTATAATGATCCCTTCATGTCATACAGCTGGAGGTGCTATTTGTTTGTTGCTAATGTGGCAAAAAAAGAGGAATCAGCAAAAGACCACAATCCCCTCGATACAAAGGGAAGGGATGCGTTCAATGGAAAAAAAAAAAAAAAAAAAAAAAACCTCAACTCCCCGAAAAGCTCCCAGAGCTTTCGCCAGCAATTTTGTGCCCTGTTTGGCTAACACACGGAGCCTGGCTTGGAAAACAAAGGCGCTTTTCCCTCCAAAAGTAGCGCACACAGCCTCTAGGTTGAATACAATGATGTAATCCTGCAAAATGAGCGTAAGCAGCAACATGAAACAGGAGGGCAGATCGGAGGGCGGGAGACGCTGTGATGTGAACCCACATTCAGGTGACAATATCCTCAATGAGGATTTCTTAGTTTGGCTGCAGCCACAAGCTCTTGGGAAGGATTTTTTAGTGTGACACAATTCAGTCAGTTTGGTTTTGCAGCGTGATGAACCCCCAGAAAAAAAATAAAAACTGGAACAGCAGTGTGGCATGATAAATCATTTTGCGAAGAATGTCTGCCACTTTGGGCCTAAAATTCTCCTTTCATGCTGACATTCTTGTTGTAGCTGAAACAATAAATGTCCTGATTCTGTTTGTCACACAAAGACGCACACTTCTTAACAGACAGCCAGACAGTTTAATGTAGATGTAGCTGTTATAAAAAGCAAATAACTGAGAGCAATTTAGATACACTTAACTTGCAGCTTTCATAGACTTGACTGTTTTCCTTTGATTTATTGTTATTTCCTCTGCACAACATTAACAGATATATAGTCTGAAAGGTTGCTATTTCGCCGTGATGCCAGAGGAGCAAGAAACATGAAGTTTATGTCTGTTTTCACTGAGGACTGTGGTATATCAGAGGAATTCAATCTACAGGAAGTTAATAGAAGTGACCGCAGTCCTGATGACCTTTTTTGAGGACAGCCCTGTAGAAAACACTCGCAGCCACGTCTGAGCGACGTACACAGGGATTTTGTTTGCTGCTGAAACACCGTCCACTCCCTCTCTCTCATCTCGGCGTATCTTTGACAGCGAGATGGCTGTTTTCTAATTGCTCTCCATATTAATTTTCCATCCTGGCAGTCACATGGCAAAGATTGATTAAATCTAAATTGTTACTACAGAGTCTTGATGGAGCCTGTGATGCAGAAGCTGAGAGGGATACCACAGGGGAGGCAGAGAAATCTGAAAACATGGCACTATCGGAATGGAGGATGGCTGCCTGTGTCTGTGGCTTACAGTCCAAACTGTGCTTGAGAGCTAACAGGCTTGGCCCCGCCTGATCCCAACGCTGGGGATGGAGCTTAAACTCTGCTCTGCCCTAACTTCAGCGGAGGGCAGCTCGACGGCCAGCTGAGGCCGAGGCTTGGCCGAGCAGCCTCCTCCACCGCTCACCAGGGAGAGTCCAAGCACTGCTGTCATCCCAGCCAGCCAATTCAGTCTGTGGGCCATAAATCAGCCTGGAGGCCTGGCTCCTGCGGGAGCGGCAAGATGGAGTGTGATGGTCTTGTTTTTACAAACAGTAGAGGGGCACCCTTACTGCGCCACGCACAGCCATCATTCTCCACACAGCACCGAGTCCTTCCTCTCTCCCAGCAGCATCTGGTTCAGTCACATCAAGTTACCCCCCCCCCCCCCCCCCCCCCCCCAAAACACCCCCACATTCATCCTCCTTGCACATCTTTTATGCGTCTCCTCCTTCTGTCCTCCTCTTTCATCTCATCAGTGCTGCCGTCTCACGTTCGTCGGTGTAATTAAATAAATCCTTCACCCAAAAATCTCTCCTTCTCACTTTTGCCGAACTGACGAGAATTCCTTCAACTCACACAGTCAAATATTAATTGTCGAGGAAATTAGAAGTACTGGGCCGCCTTGTTAGTGCTGTCGTACGGGCTGGTGGAGCCAGGAGTTCACGTGGCCTTGGTTTCTATTTCTGAACATTAGTACCAGCCAATTTATCATGAGTGAATTTACTGTCTAATCCATCCCGGACTGCAGAAAGTGTCTGACAGCTTGTCACTTCCACCCGTCCTGCCTCTGTCCTCCCTAAAGCTGATGCACAATGGCATGTTAGCTTAATTTAACCCAGCCGTACATTCTTTTTCAGCGCTTGTCAATAATTGTTTTAAAAAAAGAGAAAGCAGCAGCTCAAGCAAATGCTGCAAATGTTTGCTTCCACTCCCCGGTCCATCCACCCAGCCTTCACTTTCTGCAGCCAGTCTGAGTATAAAGAATGAATTTCCAAACTGGTGTTGACAAACAATGCACTAGCTTCTAAATTGGTACAAACAGCATCTGTTTAACAGCTGTGTAACAGCAGCAGGGGGAAAAAAAAAAGCAATCGCTTCTGTGTTTTATAAATCACTATGTCATCGCAGCGCACTGTTTTGTGAGAAGCAGGACCACTAGCCAATGGACTGCTTGATGTAGTGGAAATGATGCGGGGCTGGTTGTCAGGAGGACATACATGAGTAGGCTGGTTTTTCCTCTTTCACTGAGAGGATCCTCTCACCTTATAGCGCCCAGCTTCTGCAGCTCTGCATTCAGGAGGTTGTGAAGTCTGAGTAACTATCAGTTAAGGCCCCACAAGAAAAACTTTTGGCCTTTATTTTGACACAGTAAAACGCTTGGAGCTTAATGATTTACGCGGCGTAGATTTTGTGTGATCTGTAGGTTTTTCAGACCAAAAATTACGCCCTACTTTTTGTTGTACAGTAAATAAGCTGGTGGCTGTTTGACTCTCTCCACAGACTCTCTGGACTGGATTTAACCCCAGCAAAAAGGCAAAACGCCAGGCTGTGAGTGTTTAACTGGGCTAACAGAAATAAAGGAGGGCACAAAGAGGCTCCAAAGATAGGAAACAGGAGCAGCACAACAACAAACAACAAACCCAGACACATGAAAATATCAAAGGAAGGTTTTTGTAGGAAGGCAGAGGAAGTTTGAGCTTTACAGTAAAAAAAATTAAAGTGTTACAGCATAAAAAATCCTTAATGAATTTGTATCGGAAGATTGTATTGTCTCTCAGCTGAACTTTAAGTCTGTAACCCGTTTTTAATTTAATCTAATTGAATTATTTTGACAAATCCTCTGACTTTACAACTAAGAGTTGTAAAAGAACTTTTAATATATCCGTTCTCCCCCCTCCTGCTAAAAGATAATGATGCCAACCGTATCGCTGTCAGTGAAATAAAAAATCCCTTTAATAACTTTGTGGCAGTAAATTAGATACTTCAGCAGCGATATATAACATCACCAAGAGAAAACTAATCAGGGATGTAATTCAGTGATCAGAGAAAATTCGTCTTCGGGTTATGAGTGTTTTAAAGGGATAATTATTTTAAAATATGAAAGACAGGTTGAAAAAGAAAGCAATTAAAGCCAAGAGAAACGGCAATCCCCGCTCATTTTTCTCATTTAATTTGATATATTTCCAGTTAAAATAAGACATTTTGGGGAAACATCATGGGGGGAAGAATTATTTTGATTGGAGAAGGAGAAAGATGGGTAATTTGATTTGATTTATGAGGATTAGTTTGAGAAAGGATTTTTGGAGGGTTCTGTTTCACTGGTTTTACTTGTTCCTACAGTGAGAAGACACACTGTGAGTTTGCAGACGAAGATGAAGACACACACTCATGGAAATTAATTTATGACCACACCTTTTGTCATGGTGCTAATTAGCCTATTGGTGAGCAGAAACCACATCTGCACTGCAAAAAAATGAAATCTTTTCAAGTGTTTTTGTCTTGTTTTAAGAAAAAATTATCTTGTTAGACTTGATATGAGCTACATTCATCAGTCCAGAAAAATGTCTTGTTTCAAGTTATTTAAAGACAAAATGAGGGCTGAATTGCTTGTGACCAGTAAAAAAAAATATGCCAATGGAACAAGAAACATTTGCTCAAAAAAATACCTTGAAACTAGAATAATATTTTCTCTTTTTCCATTGGCAGATATGTTTTTTACTTGTTACAAGCAATCCAGGACTAGGGGTGTACTGATCACAATTTTCTGGCTGATCACCGATCTTTAAAAAGCCTGACCTGCTGATACCAATTTTTATTTTTTATAACTGACAGCAAATACGTTCAATGTTCCAATCTTATTTTATTGAAAACCATCAAATAATACCTGTGAAACAATAAAATCTTTATGTTTTAACTTAAACAACAAAGAAAGTGTCCTGAGTTTTAGGTCTCAGAGCAAAAAGCAACAACGGCTGGCTGTCAGACCTTCCTGGAGGTTTATAAGATCAGTTTCATTTTTAAGGATGGGGCAATCACCAATCCCCCAAAATTAAGGAAGTCAGCACCGATTGATTGGCCAGCCAATCGATCAGTGCATGTCTAATTCAGACCTCATTTTTGTCTTTAAATAACTTGAAGCATGGCATTTTTCTGGACTGTTCTGGTGTTTGTGGCTCATATAAAGTCTAAAAAGGCATTTTCTGCTGAAAATGAGACAAAAACACTTGATGAGATTTCAGTTTTTTCACAGTGTGTGGCTGTGGCTCAGTTTCAGTAACTCACTTTACAATAACTCACTTAATTTGAACAAGAATTTAAAAAGAACTCGGATACCAGGATTAAGCTGCACAACAGTGTACAGAGGCAGGGCAGGCTGGCACAGTACACTGGCCTGGATCTGATTCCAGCCTGTGGTCCTTTGCCATGTGTCACCCCCCAAGTTTCTACTCTATCCACTGACCTACCTCTCAATGACAAAAGAAAAGCCCAAAAACTAACTTGTGAAATAAAAGGGTTAAGATTTAAACAGTCGGAATCCTCCTGAAAGCGCATGTAAAGAAGACACAGCAACTACCAGAGATGCAACTTGTGAGGTGTGTTTTTTTTTTTTAACAAGCTGCAAGTATTTTGTTGCACTGCGGTGTGATTGACTTCACAATAATAACAAAGCAACTATCACCCTTGTCAATTCTCAGCATCCATAATTGCCCTTCTAACGATGAGCCTCAAATTAACTTGTGCTCTGGTGCTCCAGGCCCACAGCAGGAGTAAAATCCACCCACAGAACTCTGCGCACCGAGCCGCTGGCGTCTCAGGTGCAGGCCTGCCCACTCTGCTCCACCGTGCCAGCCCGCCCGCCCGCTTGCCTGTGTCTACTTGGCTCATTTCCTCGACAATACATTGACAGAGGATATCTTTAAATACACTGGAACACGTACGGCAATTCTGTGTTTAAGCTTGACCGATCTAGCATGTTAATTTGCTCCTAAACCCTGGAGTCTGGGAGAAACAGGGGGGACAGAAATGGGCGCTTGAATTACAGCTGTGGTTGGGGTTGGAGGAGAAGAAGATGTGGCTGAGCGATGAAACCAGAGGTAACCATTAGAAACAACAAACTAGATTATTCCATGTGCAATTAGCGGATATATCTCCCTGCTGTATGATTAGAAGTTTTCAACAGTTCAAATGGGCAAGACGGGAAAAAACAAACTTTAAATGTCAGTGATATATTGCATCGGGTGGTGGAAAGTAATTTTTTTCTGTGAGGCATGGGGCTTTTCCTTAATAAACAACAGGTCCATGACAAATTAAAGATGCTTCAGCGACGCCAAGATTTCTATTTTTGAATCCTATTTTCTCCCCTACAGCCAAAAAAACACACAAGTAATAAAGTGTGGGAAATTGGATTTAGAATTTAATGGTTTTGAGTGATCTATAACCCATAAATATCTCAGCGTAAGAAACCATTATATCCTCACATTTGCTATAAAGAGACACTGCTCTGAGTTTTCCTCTTTTGATTTTTTTTTTTTTAAATTGCTATTTCTATTAGCCGTCTGAAACAAACACAATACTTCAACACCTGTCAGGAGTCCGGCTCTGAATAAGTGGAGACGACACCGGGCAGCATACCAATATCTGAGGACTTCAACTCTCTGTGAGCATCAGCTTTACCTCAAAAGAAGTGGCCTTACATAATTAATATAATGTGGCTTCTCATCCAGTCATGTTCACTTTGTGTCAGCCAGGACTGTGTGTTTTATATTCCATTTTATCTTGTCGCAGAGGCACCAGCATGGTCCCTGCGCTCTCTCTCATTTTCCTCCCCTTTTCTCTGTTTTTTCCTCCTGCTTTAGAAAAAAAAATCCACTTGTCTCTTTTCTCGACAGTTTTAACAACCTCCAGAAGTAGGGCACAGTAACAGGGTGAGTATGCAGAGTGATGGGCAGTTATAGCACAGCGACGTGCGGGAATATGTACACTAAGCTCGACCAGATGAAGACACCGATTGTGGTTTGAGGAGACAGTCGTTCTGTTTCTCTTTGAAGCATATTGACAGTGTCACTCAGGAAAAAAAAAGGGCATATGAGAAAAAACACAGTGAAGCCCTAGCTGCGTGCAGATGCATTAGATTTACACCTACTGGGCAGAGGAAAAGCCAGAGGGAGGTCTTTCTTACACGTTTCATTTCGCTGTCACAAAGGCCATTCTGTTTGGCATCTGGGAGTCATGCTGCTTCTCTCCTAGCTTCTCCATTATTCACCTCAGTAAGGTCTACCACTTAATATCAGGCAGTCAGAGGCAATGTCCGTGGCATTAGCCACCCACTAGCGAAGGCTCCACTATATAGAGGATTGTCAGTGGTGAGAAAGCAGCAGTATCTAAGACACACAGATTGAAATGGAGGTAGGAGACTGGGTCTGAAGAAAAGAGAAGGAACTAACAAGCACATCTTCTCTGATTTGAGGAACATGAGAGTAGTATACATAAGAATGATGGTGGGGGTCTGACACAGTGGTAGTAATTGGATTTCTCAGGCCTGGTGCCTACTCATGATAACATGCTGAGCTGTGACATGAAAAGTCCTTATGTGTGGCGAGGGAAGCAAGGTGCAGCCGAGTGGAAGTGACAGGTGTCAAAGATCCAATTCCCTCGCTCCTCACCATCATGGAGCGCCCTTTTTTCCTCAGGAGGAACAACCTGCCCTGTGTTTAAGCCAAACACCAGGCTTGACATTCAGTTGCAAATCCAAGCTGGTTAAACCTATGTAGAGTGCAGCGCAGGAAGGGAGGAGGCGGAGGTGGAGGAAGAAGGAGCAAGGGTAGGGGGCTTGGCGCAGTGTGGATATAAGAGGTCACAGCCTGATTGCTCACGTTATTTATTTTCTGAGGCTAATGTGGGCTGAATGCAGAAGGAGCGCAGGGTTGCCACCATGTGCTGGAGAGCACACAAAGGAGCCGAGGCCCCTGCTGTGGGTTCTTAGAGATGTAGTGGGGTAGTGCAAGGACTGTCCACAGCCCCCCTCCACTCTGTCCTCTGCATGCATCCTGGCTCTGTCTTTAATGAGGACTGCATGAGAACAGGCACATCATTAAAAAGAGCCATTCTGAGACTTTCCTGTCTGCCATTAAACTTAACAGCCAACCTCTCCCATTACCTTTTATCCTCCCTTTTAAAGAGGTGGGGGACGGTGAGGTTTGAAAAGTCACATTCGGCTGCCAACATGCATCCATTGAGCGAAACTTGTCCTCTAGTCAATCGTGCATGAAAGGAACAACAGCAAAGCCTCCTTAAATCAGGCTAAAGTATTCTTCTTTGCATACTAAATCAGATAAATGTAACACTCATGGCTCACACTGACCCGATTTTACATAATGTACTAATGTGATATGATAATTACCCTAATGCCCATAAATATGTGCTGTAGCCTTAAGGAAGTAATGTTAGCAGTACAAGACAAAAGAAAGGCTCTGGTGGATTATGTGTTTAATGTTGATGAAGTTCCTTTTATTTGATTATCCACCACCGCCAGCGACGCCAAGGAGCAGGAACACCACTCTGCTTCCTGTTCAGCAGATGACCTTTGTTACACGAATCAAAGAATACAAAAGAGGCAGAAATAGGTGTTTCTCATCATGTTTATAGTATATACACATATACATGATGAAATGGTTGTTTCATGGCATTATATAGAGGTAAAGGTCGGCACATCTTAGCTTTCATCTATCTGTCCAAGAAAACCCTACTGGTATAAAACAACATATGTAGACTGTAAATGAGTAAAAATTATTAAGATACTGAAAATGAGTCCCTCATTAAGAAGCCACTAAACCTGAGAGATGGACACTTTTATAGTCTGTCAGAAATTTAGTTCATCTAAACTGCTAATCTAAACTGGATGATTTGGTCTGCTTCTGCAGACATCAATAGAAAATGCAACAATAAGTGTAGAGCAACACAAACAAAACATTAAGTCCACAGATTATTAAAAAAAAAAAATCTGGTCACAAAATGTGGACTAAGAAGAATGCAGCTCTCTTTATCTTATTGAGCAGTTAGCTTACACATGCAACACTTGCTTCTATATTTAAATACAGGTGAAAAAGGTATTAGCACGAGCTAATTTTTGCTCAGCTAAAAAATACCCTGCAAGATGCTAAAGCTAGCTGTAAATAGAGAAACGCTGCAAAGTGACTTTCCTAAAGTAATAATAAGATTTAAAAATCTAAAGCACCAAAACCTGAAGGTGAGAATTTCAAAGTAGCTCAAAATAATAAGGTCCAGTGTTATCCAATCCTATCCAATACAAACAATAAAAAACGCTACATTGCATCACACTGTAAATACTTTTTTCCATCTTTAACTAAAGCCTAAGCTCATCAAATTCAAACTATAAATTGGTAAAGTGCACAACAATGCTTCAGCATTGAATAATAGGATTTAAACTCATTTCTACTTTGAACATCAGGTCCAAAAATGCCATAACTAGAAAGGAATCCTGGGTTTAAATTCTCAGGCTTTAATCTGAGGTAGTATGGTGATTGAAAAAGAGTTGGACACAGCCCAGAAGTATCAAAGACTCCTGCATATGAGGATGTGTTGAAAGACGGGATCCAAACAGGATCCTTCAGAGATCAAAAGACTAAAGAAAATGCTGGGGGAGACTCTCTGACTCCACATATATGAACACACACACACTCACACACTCACATACACACATCAGCAGGTCCCTCCTCTCCCTTACTATGTCTTCACTCTCTCATCAATAGTTTATAATCTGGGTCACCAGCAGTCACATTGTTCCTCCCACCATTGAGACCTTCTCAAAATTGTTGAATTACAACCCAGTGAGCTCATCTCTGCAAGGTTACGTAGGGGGCAGCGGGGGAACACTGACACTAATTGGTGAATGAAAGATAGTGATGATGGGGTGATTTGGATGACTTCTCTTTAACCTCTGGTATACTTCTGCTGAGTACAAATGCAAAGAGTGCTTCCTGTCGTGCTATGTTTTACTCTATATATTCAAAAGTCAGTGTGCAAGAAATCCTGCATTTTGCATCTGTAAAATGCGACCGAATAAATTACTCTCACTGAATATACATGAGGAGAGCAGGAGATGGAAATATTACGACACTTTGCCTGAGGTAGTAACCTTTTGTTGGTGCAACGGAGGAGAGCGATATAACTTTACATATTCCTGCTACATATTCTGTCAGGGTGATAATGTTGTCAGGTGAAGCGAGCTGATGAGAGCAATGATAAAAAAAACACAAGCTGGGCTGACACAGGTATCGAAACGACCTAAAGGTAGATTTGTGGATGTATTAAAAGGATGAGGTGTTTTTTTGCACATAGAAAGAGAAGTAATAGGGGTTAAAAAAAGAACATTGCTGCAGCACAGGAGACCCCCTCTCACTCTTTCTTACTCACTTCCTCTCACCACAGCTGCAGTGATAAATGTCTCTTTGTATCCCCGACAGAAAACTGCAGGCTACAATGTACTTGTCAGAAGACAGCTGATTTTCCCCTTAAACCGAGCAGAGTATATCCCTAATCTTTTTCTTTCGCTGAGGTAGAAGATAAAACAAAGGCCTCATGCCAAGACGCATAATGCCCAGAAAACTCCCCCATCCTCTACACATGCATGATAGGAGCACACTCCTGTGTGTGCAACGTGTAGCTATAGCATGTGCAAATGCATGCTTTAAACTTCACAGCATCCTTACCCCCGCAGTGCAGCCCGACTCCCACTATGAGGGCTCATAAAAGGGAGTCAGTGCTACAGGTAATGGAGCTGATTATAGCTATCTGGGCTCCGGGCCAGCTGCCAGACTCGGCCCTGCCTGGAGGGAGCACAGGCCGCCTGGTGTCTGATATCCTGGGATCCCTGTAATACAAGCCTGGCTTTGGCAGTCACTCGGTGCCCACTTCCAAGCCACACACTGAGGCTCCTTTGAGTAAGTCTATGTGTATAGCATGTCCTCATCAGGGTGTTTACCCCACATGCTAGCAGTCTATAGTAGTAGCATTTCAGCAGCAAGGCAGGGAACTTCTGGAAGGGTGGATTAGGGGGTGTTGAGAGGAATTCAAGTTGTGAGAAGAGGCTCAGGATTGGGAGAGGGGTGGAGTAGAGCTGGCGGCACCTTGCTGTTAAGCACACACATTCCTATCAGACAACAATGGATAACCAGCAATGGTTAGGCACCTTACATGCAGGGTCTTTGAAAGTGGAATCCTCTATAGTGTTATAAAACAAGCTGGGGTGAAAGTGCAGAAACCTGCAGTACCTTGAATGTCCACTTGAGGCTGGCTCCAAAAGTCAAAGAAACCCTACTTGAGTGCATGTCATGGGGCAACGGACGGGTACCTTTCAAATTCGAAATGATACGGTGCCGATACCCGGGACATAGCAATTGGTATCAGTACTCAATGGCACCAATTTTTGGTACTTTTTTGTGTTTACGTGGTAAAAAAAAGATTTTTTTTTTATAATAAAATGTATTTTTTTTTTAATTCAATTCAACATATTTATTCTTCAAAATATGACTTTGCAATGCTGTGTTCATGCCCAGCATGGAAAATCCCCTACTCTTCAAGTCCATCACTGTCACAAGGGTGCATTTAGGTACCTAAACATGGTACCTTTTGATTTTACGTGAATCGGTGCCCGGAACTTTTGACAGAATTCGGTCGGTACAAGGGGATAGACCGATTATCAGGGCCAATATTTAGCATTTTGAGGCATATCCGCAACGGCCGACAAATTTAAAACTGTGTTGTTGCTCTGATGCCGCTCCGCTGTCTGCAGTCACTACTCAATCCCCAGCACTGTCCCACCCGCAGTATCATCTGATTGGTTACAAGCAGAGCCGTGGCTTGGGTAACAGCCAATCAGCAGTGCAGTTATTACAGCTGTATTGAAATTTTGGAAAACTTATTTTACTGTAGGAAACTTTAGCTATTTATTTTTTTATGTTTTAATTTAACTTTATAAAACATGCTGCTGAGCCTGTGCGCTGGTTAATAAACATATGCCTGAAGGGATTTGAATAAAGTTAAGTGTTGGAGTTTGTACTATTCAAAATTTTGACACCAATATCTCCACTTTAGCTGCACATTAATATCAGCTTCAAATATCAGATATTGGCCTCCTTGACTACAAATAATTGGTATCGGCCCTGAAAAACCCATATCGGTCTATCTATAGTTGGTACCTATAAAAGTACCTAATTTAGTACCCATCCCTGCATGGAGCAGCAGAATTTAACATGATTTCAGCTTCGAACTAAAACTGGCTTTAGTCTCAATGCCTCATTTGTGTATTTGTGTCATTTTAACTCACATATTTGTTTACAGCAAAGATCTATACGCCATGACGCATGATGAGGGTGGAAATTGATCTAACCGACAGGCTACACCTCTGCTGGATTCTTGATTTGCAGAGGCTAGTTATACTCATTATTACCAATATTGCTTCTGGCATCTTTACGCCCTTTAGAAAAACAGTAGGCGTTTTTTCCTTCGTTAAGTAGCAACAAGAGTAACTACAACAGTCAAACACTTGTGTTTGAGAAAAAAAAAAGGAGCAGTAATTGTCTGAATCAACCCCGGAGCTAAACTAATTTAACAAACTGTTATGTTGTTATATGTCCAGTTTGAGTATCCAAAAAAAAAAAAAAAAGTTTTTCCTTGTCTGAAGCCTGTTTTAGATTAGATTTTCACCTCTGTAATCCAAAAGCTAGTCAGCTTATAAAAAAAATATCTGTCCCTGTGTGACATTGCTCTCGTTCTGAACAAGAGTTACACAAATGTGACTTTGGTCCAAGGCCAAAAAAATATTTACTGTGTGGTTGACATAAAGGAATCAACATCTTTGTTTAGAAAAAAAAAACAAGAAGCAAATGTTGCTTTAGGGTCGAGTCCTTCGCTTGTACCAAAGCTGCCGTCCCTCTTTCATAGACCCCTGCATCTTTCACACTGTGTAAAACCTTTAACAGATTTTTCTTCTGCTGCAGTGCTTCCCATTGTTCCAGTATACTGCATGTGTGTGGTACAGTCTCTGCTCTCACACTGTTTATGTGTGGGAAGGACATAAATAAGGAGCAGGATGGCAGAGGAGGCTTTGTTAACCTTTCATTACACAAAAGGTAAGATCATTACTGCTGAATGTAAAACAAGTCAAGATAGAATTGATGGAAGCAAACAACCAACTCACGTTACAATACAGTTAAGACTAGCTTTGCTACATCACTGAATAGCATGGGCAAATGTTTTAACCTCCATGCATTAGGTGAAAAATAAATGTGTGTTTTAAGCTGTAGTCTTTTTATTTGTTTGTTTTGTGTCACACTCTTTAACCTCTAAGAATGAAAAACACAATGGTGCGGTTAGGAATAAATTCTGCTGCCTCTTTCCCTCAAACAAGAACTTTGAATCAATCGGAGCCACAAAACGTGAGCAGACCGAAGACGATGCTGAAACTGCGGCTCAAGTTTCACTCCATTTCCCTCCTTCCAATAAAATTCCTCTGGCTTGTGCCATCTCTTTATCTCCTTCTCCCCTCTTTCTCTTCCCCCCCTGCTTTTCTGATTAACCCGCAGCCACACACACTCCACACACTGTGTACACACACTCTCACACAGATTTAAGATTCAGGTACTCTCCTCTCTCTTTAATACACACTCGGCCCCCATCAACTCCAGCACATTACCTGTTCTTAATCTCCCTCCCTCTGTCTGGGATCATCCTGATCCCCCTGTTTTCCCATCTGCCGTCGATTGGGCCCGGCTTGGCTAGGTGTTCAACAAACAACTGTGATTCACTTGGTTTCTGCAGAGATTATTAACACACCTAGCATGCCACGGCGCCATGAATAAGCAATGGAGATCCGGAGCCCTATTTTCTCTCTCTGTCTCTGTTTCCTCCGTCTCTCTTTCTCTCCCTCCCCATGTCGCTCTCTCTTGCCCTGCCGCGTTGTGAACTGAATGCCAGGATTGTCTAGAAAATGAGCTGTCAGTGGAGGGCCTGCAATGAGATACATCAGGCTCATTGTGAGCCCTAGAAAATAATGAACTATTCCCATTTCTCTCTCTGATATGTTCAATACGCTATCCATGACAAGTGCAGAGAGATAAGCAGTCCCCTCTTGAGCTGATTGAATACACGGGGTATATTCAGGAGGGCTTTGGCAGAGCGAGGGTTTGGGAGATGCTATTATAGTATTATAACATTACTATATGTTTTCAGTCTGGGCTGGAGAAGAAGAAAAACCCATCTGGATGCAGTTTTTGTTTGTCTGCGCCGGCTGTGGAAGAGCAGCTAGAGGCAATGCTTGTAAAAACTTAACAGAGAATCAAAACATGTCAAGTTTGTTTAAGTCTTTCTTCACATCCCATAACTTATTCCCTCCTGGGATTAACTAAAGAACTGAAAGGATGGGAGCGCGGATGATTTTTAAAAGAATCTGTTGGTTTACTTGGAGTAGAACTGCAAACAAACAGAACCAAGAGGCCACAGCCAATTTCTTTAAATTTAGCACACTTAAAGCAGAGGACTGCGCGCAGAAGCTGGCTCATTTTTTCATATTATTTACAGTAAAAAGGAAGAGAAAGCGAGAAAATGTGCTCCCCTTCCAGCAGTAGTGGTCTCTTGTCCATTCTTCAAGTTGCAGAATCAATATCAGCTGGCTTTGTTTTATTACATTAAGAGTAATTTTAGTAAAATAGAGCAGGAGATTTTACTGCGACGCACAGTTTGATTCAGAGGCGATTAAAGAGCCCAGCACAGATGGACACAGCTTGAAACAACGTTTTATTTCCTTTTATTCCTCCTCAAGTCTCTACATCTCAGAGGCAAAATCTGCATCCTGGTTGTTCATTACAGGCTCCATCACACCTGCTTGCGAGCATCCTCTGGTGTGTTTGAGCCTAAAGTGTGTGCATGTGTGCACTCAGTCTTCCTTATTGCTCAGATTGCGCCGAGCTCTTTGTCACTGTCAGCCATTTTACCTCCACCCCGGGTTACACATTAGATTAGACAAATCTAAATCAAAATGGATGGTCCCAGTATGGAGTTTGAGTGTTAATCTAATCATAAGACATCATAGCCCAACACGTGTTGTTACCAGCGTCGGATCACAAGGAGAGTTCTGGTGCTTAATTCAATTAAATGTTGTTTGATAATCAGTCAAATCCTCTGGCACGTTCACAGGGAAGAGAAAGGATGTGTGTGGGGGGAATCCTACCTGTCAGAGAGATTGTTTCCTCGTTTCCTCTTTTTTCCCCCCCTCACTAAGACTGCTTACTAGACTCTCAGCTCATCTCTCCATCTCCGTCTCCCTCGCACGCAGCCTCAGCCTCCCCTCTTTCTCTCATGTTGTCAGCAGCATGGCCCTGTTCCTGTTGCCTTCCTCATTCTGACACCTGTCAGCATTTTCGTTAGTAGATCAGAGGACTGCAAACTCGAAATGTTCCCCGTGTTGAATTTAGGGCAAGTTTGCAGCAGAAACATGTGAGCTTGCTTTTACTCTTTCTTTAATTCAACAAGAAGGCGGGGTGGAACTGCTTGAGTGGCACAAAGTTGGGGGATGTTTGCAGTCGCCGGATGGAAACAGAGAGGCATGACGTATGGAAGGGAAAGAAATGAAGGGGGGGTGAAATCAATTAGGAACAGTGAGACCCTACGGATGCGCTGATGGAAGGAGGGAATTTGGAGAAGACTGTCCCACAGAGGGGGCTTCCATTCCTGGGCTGCAGCTTCAGGCACACACCCACAGGGAGCAAGCAGATAGATGAGAGATATTCTCCAGAGGTGGAGGCCAAGGAATGTGTCAGAAATAAAAGAGGCCTGTTCCCTGCTCTGGCTAATTGAGCAGTCTTAGATCCCTTTGAGCCTAATAAACCAAAAGGAAGGGCTTTTATTTCCTAACACTTACATATTGACCTGGTAATAATCCTAAAACGAAGAGCACAAACCTCTAAACCCATGAATTGGACGCTGTCTAACGACATCGCGCTCTCCCTTTTTTTTTTCTCTCTCTGCTGTGCAGATAACTCGAGCGATTTAACAATACATGAACCTTAATCCCTGAAAACCATGGCTCATCCATATCCGGGAGGAATTAGAGTGTGAGCTATGACAATCAAAGGGAAGTTGAAAAAAATAGATTTAGCCCTCTTTGTCGCCAGCCTCCTCTGAGTCTGTTCCCTGGATTCTCCCTTGACACTAATGGTTCTGCAGAGCCAAAGCTAGCATGTCGCACATTTCAACCAAATCCCCCCTCCAACTTCACAGACATGCCTATAAAGATAAAGAAGAATTCATTTTATATAGCTCCTCATCCTCTCTTGGTTTCTAGTTACAGCTATATCATCCATTTTTATTCTATTGGCAGATATGAGGGAGCCATTACATGTTTAAGATAGCCTTTCTTTTATAGATTCGAAGAGATTTAATGTAATTTGTTCTTCAGACACTTTTTAAATCTAATCCATGAGGTGGGGAGATTTCTGAGCAGGTTTTTTAAAAAAACACACACACACACACACACACACACACACTCGCACTCAAACACACACACTCTTTGTATGAGTTTTGGAAGATATTCAACAAAGAAGAAGATTGAAGTGGAACATTTCTTCTCAGGCCCTTCTCTGAATGGGTCAAAATCCTGAACCGGGTCATTGAAAAAGCCAAATATCAAAACTTTATAAAGGAAAGGTAAAACATTCCTGTGTGCTTTGTTAGCAGCTGCATCTTGTCAAACACAAAGGGGTTCCCCATAAAAAAAGCCCCCAACATGATGTGGACGCAGTCTCTTTGTGTAAAAGGCATTGGCTTGTCTCCTGGGCAAACGACACCTTTACACAGCGCTGGGAATGGTAAACATTTGCACTGTGAAAGCCTGAGAGTTTAACCCTTCCTCCTTCCCCCTTCCTCCAGCTTCCTTTTGTTCTCAGCACTTATCAGTAGAAGAAAACAGAGCAATAAAGAAACACGCACAAAAACACAAGCCTCTTCTCTCCTCAGCTGGTATATGTGTGTGTGAGTGTGTGTGTTTGATGTCCTTTGGCAATTGCAGTCTCTCGACTTGTTTTCTGCTTTAGCTGGCAGGAGAGGAGTACTGTACAACACAGTGACTCCCAGAAGACATCTCAGCAGCGGGGTGTTTAGTGAACATGCCAATTTGTTTTCTGACAATTCCCATCTACCCACCCCAAATGGACGAGGAGACAGTGTCCACTTTTTGTCAATTAAGACAGATGAGCTCAAAGAGAAACCGCCACCATCACATCACATGACTGTAACCACTGCTGTTCTCAGATTATACCAACCTCGACGCTTCTATTTCTGCCTTTTTACTCAAGGCTCAGAGGAGGAACAAGCAGGGAAATGAGGAGCCAGAGGGAGACAACAAAAAGAAATCCAAAGATGTATAGTCTGCAAACAGATTCAGAGCAGCAGATCAAGGGAAGTGTTTGCAGAGCAGTGTTGTGGTGGAGACACCGAATCTCATGTCCAAGTAGAGTCTCAGGTCCACAGTGATCAAGTCTGACATCTACAACCCAACGTTGATTAGACTTCACCATCAAAATTACCCTTTATTTAACAGGCCTTCGCTTACTAAGGGTTGTTCTGAAGTGACTTACCATACAGTCTTTCCATTTGACCAACTGACTCATCTAGAGCTGGGCATACACTGTGGGGTTGTTGGTTCGTTTTGAGCCGATTTGCCACTGGTGGGACCATTTTTTGGATCGAGCTCAATTTTGCTTCGTGTAGTATACGTGGGGCAACAAGGAGAGACTGACACCTCAGGACGTGCTCCCAATAACAAATCTACTGATCGCAAGAAAATCAAACGTGTGAAATCCTGATCGTGAAGGTATCCACAGTATGCTCTCGCACAGAGCATGCACAATCTCTAAAGTGATGTCTTAAGTTGGAAAAAAGTTGGTCTAAAGTTTAATTTAGCTGTTGCTGCTTATCTCTTGTTGTCACTGAAAAATTGAGAGACCATGTTGCCCATATCTGCCCAGCCAATTCCTTGTTTATACACGTCCTCTTTTTTTTATTGTCTCTTTACACAGAATGGCACAAGGCAGTGTGTATGTTTTAGTTGAGCATCTTCGATGTGCGTCTCCCACTTCTGTGATTTTTTGTCTTCTCCTTTTGATGTTGCAGAGCTGGATACAAGAGTCCAGACTCCTCCTTGGGTTGTACAGTGTGAGAACATGATTCGTGGGCTGCAAACTTTTGAACTCAGCGATCTAGTCGTGCAGTTTGAGATGGAGCTGAGGCGAACGATTAAAATATTGCACAGTGTATGCTTGGCTTAAAGGTGAGTGGACTCATGGATTATAAGCAGGTTGTAACTACAGCTGCAAAATGCAAAAAGAAACATGTGCAAGAGACAAATATAGAGAGTAAGTAAGTCTTTTGGTTCCTTGGCTAGCGTCAGCATCAGTAATAGCCTTAATTTTGGTAAAGGATCCTCCTGTGCCTTCACAGACAGCCCATAGGATCCTTCAGCTCAGCTCAGGTGATTTTTTTTTTTTTGTAGCTACCACTTCACTTTTTGTTCCATATCACTCAGGATCTTTTCAGAAATCTAAAACGACTGCCTTACTGCGTCCAACCTCATCAGCGATGACGGGTTGTGAGAGGTTCAAAGGCAGAAAACCTTTTTGCTTTTGCCATCAGGAGGTCACGACAGTGTGAATAACTGAAGGAAAATGACATGAGAGGCAGGCTCCTGCACACAATCTGACTTCTTAGGGCTATGGTCATAAACTTTTCGATTGGCTGATGAACAGCCTGTTTGAGTTCAAATGCAGTTTGAATGACCTGCGATCTCTTTTTGTCTCCTGCTCCTGTTTCTTCTTGCATTTTTAAGCTCCGTACACAACCTGTTTACAATCCTCAATGGCAGAGTGAAGACAAGGGAAAGAAGTGTAGCCTTTGTACACTGCAAAAAAATTCAATTTTAGCAAGTGTTTTGTCTTTTATCAGTGAAAATTGTCTTTTTAGACTTAATATGAGCCACATTCACTTGACCAGTCCAGAAAAGTGTTATTTGAAGACAAAAATTACACCTGTTTTTTTTTTTTTCTTTGCTCTTCAAAGAAATTCAGACCTCATTTTTGTCCTCAAATAACTTAAAATAAGTCACTTTTCTGGACTGGTCAAGTGAATGTGGCTCATATTAAGTCTAAAAAGACTTTTTTTTACTGAAAATAAGACAAAAACACTTTCAGTTTTTTGCAATGTACATGGGAAGCCAAACGTGCACCAGCAGCGAACATAATCTGTGATATAATTAGGCTAACTTCTGAGTCCTTGAGTACAACACTGCACTAGACTACAATGCATCATATCATAACCACCCATCTCTGTCACCCCTTTCACCCCATTATAAGATCATTGAGATCTTACGTCTCCATTCATTTCACTTAATAAGATAAACAGCTTCTCATTACTCCCTGGAGTGACTACATCCTCCAAACAAAGGAAGAGATTTTCCAAAGGAACTGTTTCTTCAGGTTTCAACTGAGAAATACTGCAGGCCAAGAAGAAAAAAAAAGCCAATAACACACCACCTAATTGTAATTCCAAACAGACCCTTTTGTTATCATCTATTCGTTCTGGTCAAAAGAATGGACAGCACTGTGAAATAGCCTCTTGTTTTCTGTTTACCACCAATGTGTTGCTGCATTACACATTCAGCAGGCGAGCGTCCATTTTGCTGAAACAGATACAATCATTGATGGTGTTAATGAAAAAAGCACTGCCTCAGAGCGCTCTCTCCCTACTTGTAATATTCTTCATGTACATCATCTCTAATTGTCTCCAATAATGAGATGCTGTGAATAGAAGACCTGTCACTGTGCTTTTTTTTAATTTAAAGGCCTATGATTTTTTTTTTCCAACGCTTGTGAGGTAATTTCAGCTGGCAACCAACAGTCAGCAAATTCACTTTTCATTGTTCATTACCGTCTGTTGCCACCGAGGGGACATGCAGTTGATTCTGACGGTCACCATACCTCCTGACCCCCATAAACGTCTCAGCTAATTCATTACAGTATGCGGGCGAGCGGCCATGAAGCCATATCGTATGACTCCATTCTGGATTAACATAAAGTGCAGTGTGCCTAATGTTATTATCCTCCAGTCAAACAACATCAACGGGCAGATTGCTCCACGTGAAGCATCTGGTTAGTTAAATCTGCCAACCCGGAGCCTACACGTCTGTTCCTGCTTCTTCAGCCGCACCCACACACTTCACAGAGCGCTGATAAAAATAGATGAATTATTTAATGTAAAAAAGAAAAAAAACCATCATCTTCAGTCCTCTATGCATTTTTATAATGTAGAATTCCCTTTCGTTATCTTTTTGCTCATTAAAATTTCTCTCCTGTGCGAGCCGAGGAGGGGAAAAGTAGAGTAAGAAGAGAGTCGGCAGAATTACTGGGGCAGTGGTGGGCAGAAAAAAAAGTAAAAAAAATATGGAGGAAGAAAACTAAATTTGGAACAAAGTTCCCAAAATGTGGACTTTGGATAGTTTGAGCCTGATCCGTTAGTGCTGTCCTCCAGAGAGTGCCTTTTCAAATGAAATGTCCGGTGTTTTCTCCACACTCCAAATAAAATTGCTAATGTGAGTCATCCTTAAAAATGTCTGCAATTTCCACACAGTCTGCCTCTGGTGCTCTGCTGAGCTCTTGCACCTGTGCATGTGGCGTTTCCTTTGAGCTCGGTAAACACCCTCAGGTGCCTATAGTGTCATCCCAGCCTGCTCCAGACAGCTCTCTCCAGCTCCCTCTTCCTCTGTATCACTCACTGACCCACTCCTTCTCTCGTTTTGCTCTGACTGGCAGCAGTTAAGAACGAACACGACCCTTTACGCTGACTTCTGCCAACCAAGTGGATGTCTTTTTAAACGGTGAGTCAGAAATGAAACATCAACATTAATTCCTCGCTAAATGATCCCGTTGAATAATGGATGAGGGCACGTGCAGATATGTAGATTTCCACCTTCTACCTTTGTGAGCCTAATTGCTGCCATTCAGGCACATCTGAAGTCGGGCGCACTTCAAGAGCAGACATGGCTACTATCAGTCAATAATGTTGCCTAAGCCAGTATCAAAGAGGAGCCTTAGCTGTCAGAGATCCTGCACATTAGCTACTCTAGTGGGACTTCAAAGACAAAAAAAACTGTGCTGTTATTCATACTTGCACATCTGAAGCCCGTAATGCACCTTAAAAGATGCTCCTGTGGCAGAAAAACAGACCCACACAAACACGGATTGGGCTTATCTCGAAAATGGCAAAACACACTCCAGGAAGGAACACACGCAGCGTACACATGCACTGATTTCCTTACCTTGGTCTGGCAGCTGGCAAACATTAGGGGGCACGGTCATGTTCAGCACGTCATTGACAGCCGTGTCAACATAGTGTCCTCTCTGGACGTCGTGTTCACTGTCGGTCTGGTCACTCTCCTCGTGCCCGCTGTCCTTCAGACTGTTCCCCTCCAGGTCTTTGAATGTCGATGTGCTACATGGGGGCCAGGAGGGGGGAGAGGGATATGTTGATTAACTGTCACATCACCTTTCCTCACCAGCACTCATTTTGTGTTTGGTTTTAAGAGTCCTGAGCTCTCTCTTTCCCTCCTCTCCTGTTGTTTCTGTAAATTATGAGACACTTTGCTTGGAGCGTTTCCATGAATTAGAAGCAGAAGAAAAACTATTTTCACTGTTGTTGCAAGTCTTATTTAAATACTGCAAAGAACAAAGCTGCCCTCAAGTTTCCACACTTACAGAAATCATGAAATGAGGAAGTTAAAGCAACTCTTTTTTTGGATTAAGAGCCCATTTTTAACTTTACAGATAGCACAGCACCTACAGGCTGTCTTAAACGGGGACGTTTTTGGATGGATGCTCCGACTTCAAGGACATCACACTGAACAAACAGGAGGCACTCACTCACTCACTCTCTACAATCAAACAAATACTGCAGTAATCAGGAATTCCTGGAAGGAAGATGGATGCAGGAAACGCTGGAAGCATACAAACTGAGCATCTGTCTTGTTTGGGGCTCACAGTCAATAAAGAGGGTGGGTGTGGGGCGGAGGGGGTTACAATCAACAGCTGCACACTAACAGCGTGATTTCCCTTCATTTGATTTCCATCCCACTGGAACAAATTCTGCTTTACAAACAACACTAAATAGGGGTGAATATATGAACATGTGTTCCTGCAGGAAGAGGAAGAGGAAGAAGTATAGGAATGAGTTTCTGTAAGAGAGGTTAGAGAGGAGAGAGTAAACAATCGTGTGCAAACAAAAAGGGATGCAGAGGAAGTGAAGGGCAGTGCAAGGTAGCTGCATTCCCCAGCCAAAGCCTCACATTCTCGAGCCAGGGAGAGAGGACTGCAGGTAATGCTGGCTCTCTGATGTTATCACTGTAATTGCACCTGTCCTAGACCATAGGCTCCCCGGCTCCTGAGGGGATTTCTTTGTAGTGTGCTGCAGAAGGCCCCCCACACTTGAATGCTCTTTGTTTACATTAATGCAAGGGAATCTTTTGGGGGGGAAATTGCCATAATGGGTTTTCAAAAGGCCTGGGATGGCCTCAAACAAAGGAGAAAGGCTGGGATGATCTGTGGCTGCAGGTAAAGAGGGGGATTATTGTAGTTTGGTGAAGAAAACCTCAATGGCTGGAGGCAATTATTATGTGACCCCTATCCTAACCCCTGTGTAACCCTGCATTCCCACAACCCCATCTAATATCCTGGTTCAGGTGGGCTGGAATAACAAGAACAGTGATACCAATGAAAACACTTATTCTTCTCTTCTTCACCCAAAACTCCCACAAATGATTCAGGATTCTTTTAAGTGCTGTTCTGGGTAATGATGCAAAAATAAGAAATTAAAAGCAGCTAGAATATCATCCATCTACCGAGTATTTATTTTAATGTGATCAAGCCTCGAATCTGCTAATAAACAAAGTCATATGAAAGTAACGAGGTTATCCGTAAATGTGCAAATCACCACTTGCTCATGCATTCTGCTGCTTTGTGTAATCTAATAATCTGTGCGCCTTGTTTCAACAAGTGTCGACTAAATGCATTATAGAGGAATTCCATTCATCCCCAAAAATCTTATCCTCCCATTGCAATTACACTGAATGAGGAAACATGCAGGAACAAATGCTGCAGTGGTATAGCTGTGAACTCATTAGATAAAACAATTACAGATAACAATGGTAACGAGGTGCTGGTAACAATTCCTAATCAACACATACCTTTTAATGAGGTGGGCTCTGCTGTTCACGTAACTGGAGTCAATGGAGTAATTCTCCGTCTGTAAGAGAGGGGAAGGAGGTGGAAAGGAGGGAGGGGGGTGAGGGATAAAGGGGGGGGCAAAGAGAGAGAAAGGTACTTTTAATAATAGAAGCAACCAAAATGTTAGCTAGTAATTGGCTTTCAGTAGAAATGTTATTTTACACAAAGGCCCCGGTGAGCAGCCTGAGCTTTCAAAGGCCTGAATCCTATTCTCTTTCAAAGCACACACACAGAGAGGATGACTGGGAGTTGAGAGAGTGCTGCAGTGAGCGCATGCAGCCTCTCCTCTCCTCTTCATTCGCTCCCCTCGCTCCCCTCCCTCTGCTGCCGGTCAGTCTTTAAAATGGAGTCATTAGGGCGGACAGACAATCACACAAACACAGGGAGAAGTTTCCTTTTATTCTCCCCTGAACTCTTCACTTTTTACCATGTTTGAGTCGACATTAATGTGGGGAGATATTAAATAAATAACTGCGAGAAAAAGTAGAGAAATTAGGAGTGTACCGAGGGATGCTTAACTCTGCAATTGTAGATGAAAAGGCTTGGAGAATGTGCATACGATAGATCTCTGACCCACATTAGTGAACACAGTTCAAAGGCATCCTACATTCATTTTTTCCCCTAACATTTACTCAACAGGGAGAGTCTGAGGAGTAAGAGCACATGGACAGAGGAGTAAGCGTACGCCGAGAAATATCCCCCCTCCTGTGTCTGCAAAACATCTCTGCACACTGGGTAAGATGTCAAAGGGTATCAAACCCTCTCAAAGGACTTCCTCCAGTGAAAAGCAAGGATACAACCCTTTCGACACGCTTTGATAAGATGCAGGTGTTTGCTCCAGAATGAAAGCACTTAAAATTCCACAACACAGATACAGTATCCCGATGGAAGCTACAAGTCAACGGCCAACTTCTATCAAAGTGTTTTCCCCTTTTCAGGTTATGAGGAAGGTTAACACAGGGGCTCGATCACTGATTGAGAAGTATGCTACACGTTTGATACAGACCCAGTGATCTGTTGTCACTCTCAGTGATCCAACACGCTCTCCTGAAAAACTCCTCTCATTAGATTCTAATGGGGTTGAACATTTTGAACTTTTTCAGCATCTGCACGAAACCACAATGCCGCAGAGCCTGAGTGACAAGGACGGGGGCAGCAGGGGAAATGTCAAACATCATAGCCCCAGTCATCTTTGGATGCCTTTTGAAATAAAGACATACACGCATAAATAAATAAAAGTGATGCTGTCAGATCACAGAGGCCAATGCGTGGTGTGTACCTCTGGCAAATCGCTCCCGTGACCTGTTTGCAGACGATGAAATATTTAAGAGCTTGTCAATGCCACCAGAAACATGCTCGTGTTTGTTTAGATACTTTACGTCTTCAAAGATTACACATATCGTGCAGGATGAGAGTCTGACTGATGCCGTTTTTGTCTTTTTTTCTCTTTAATTCTGCAAACTTTAAGAAACTTGAGCTGAAGTTGCCCAAGAAGTGCGAAAAGGTTTCCCTTCAATCATTAGCAGATAAGCCGTTGTTTGCCATCCCACCACCTTTACTTCTAATTATTTCTGCGGGAAAATTGTGCGATGATTAGCAGCCAAACAAGGGCAGGCCTCTGACTGGGGCTGCTAAATTATGATGCAATGTGTTTGCACTGAAGGTTAGCATCATTGCGCCTCCTTTTTACCATTTAGCCTTAATTAAACTTTCACTCATTACTTTACTGATGATGAGTTACAAAAAGAATTTCATTTGCATTTTATCATTAGCCTTCAATTTGGGGCTCACCATGGTTGTTCTGTTGTTATTACCCCCGACTCTTCTAGCTCCTGTTCACTTTGACTCGATGAAATATCAAAGGTAACGGCTATGGCGACATACAACACTGATTACCCTTTAATTACAGATGAACGCATATCATGGTGTGATTTAAAGAGATTTAAAACCTCAGAGTTTCTCTCTTGAAAGAGAGAAGTACTGATCTGTCATGCTTTTGCAGGCGTTGTGTTCACCTCAGCTTCACTTCGGTCCCCAAATAAACCCTCCTCATCTTCTACTGTGGCTGCGCATTCAGAGAGACTAATGAAAATGCAAGGCATGAGTAACAAGGGGAAAACTTCATTTAAGAGACAAGATAGAAAATTTCTTGAGAATGTCACTCTGCCTACAGCCTGTAATTGGTTTGGATGGCAGGTTTCTGTGCAAGCATGGCCGGGAGAGGGGAAGACGGAAGGTAGTGTGCCCCTGCTCTCATGCTGCTCCAGTCCAGAAATGGAACTGTACTTTCCATAATGCAATTCTCTCTTGGGGCTTTTACATGGAGCCTTCTTAAATGTGCAGTATTCTTCATAGTGCTCGACCATTACATGCTTTCACTTCCTCCACAGCGACTCGTTCATCAAAGGATTCAGCGCAGATAACCTCATTTCCTCAATTCATCAAACTGTCAGAGGAAATAAACAAACTCCCAACATGCAAGGGCTTAACCTTGGGCGCTGATGAGTCACTTGTGAGCCTCCTATCTTCCTAGGGAAGAACTGGAAGCATTAGCCCAGGCTTCCTGTAAAGAAATGTAACGGCTGCCCCTCACATTTTCTGACTGACCTCAAATTGGAGGACATGTCAATACATCTCGCTGTGAGGTCAAGTTTCAGGCAAGAGGATGAGGACTGCTTAACTACAGCGAAGATGCCACAAATGGCTCCTTAATCAGGTTGGACAATGTGTTGTTGTGATCCGAGCGGCCCCGGTTTGGCGGCCAGAGCCACTCTATCCCCGTAATTATTGTTCCGTTTCATCCTGAGGACTGCAGGGAGGGAAAGCAGTCCCTTGTGTCGCCGGTTGACGGATAGGTAGTGTCAGGATGAGTGCAGCGGGAAGTAGGGAAGAGAGTGGAGGGTGAAGATGGAAAGGGAAATGGGTGAGACTTGACCTGAGGGAGGCTTGCGGACTTGACCGGCTGCTGCAGCCCAGTGGCTCTCCCCTTTTCACCCCTTCCTGCTTCTTTTTCTCCAGCCAAAAAAAAAAAAAAAAGCCAAAAGCTCAGGGACGACGGGCCTTGCCTCTCTGCCACTGAGAGGAAAAGCAATCTCCTCGCCTAGTTGCTGCCGTAAGATTTGATTTGCCTTCCTCCCAGCGTGACAATTGGTTCTGTAGTCGGGATGCAAGTGTATTCATTGTGAGGGGGCACAGGGAGCAGCAGAGAAAAGAGGAGGGAGAGGTGCTGAGGAGGGGGAGCGAAGACGCCAGTTGTTACACCAGTAAACACCCGACAAGTTCAGCAGATGTCACACAGATAGGAGAGAAGAAGAGAGAAAAAATGTCACACAGCTGCCGTACTATATGCATTATGGTGACTAATAAAGCAACACTACAACATTCAAACAGGGAGTAAGCTACAATGATCACTGGTGCGGCTGCATGCACAATTTCTCTGTTCTTGCAAAAATGTGTGTGAACAATCAACAAAGTGTAATCTTTCTATTTTAAGACATTGTTATCTTCAGATTTTCCACTGCAGATTTTTAATTACGTGATTAAAAATGGTGCATAAAAACGTATTAACTCAAAGGGAAGTTTAACAATGGAGATAACTTTAGGGCTAAATCAAAAGGTATTTTCGCCAGGAAGGAAATCTAAATGTGTGTGTTTCAGGTCCAAAAATCAATAATCTCTCACATGTCAATCAGTTAACCAGATTAAAAAACATCCGACTGTGCCTCAAATGCTCTAACTGCCACATTCCAACGCACAGTTTGAAAATACAGGACAACAGATGAGACGGAATCAATTAAAGCTGTCAGATCCCATTTTTTCAGCCCGTTCTGTGTTTGTGCAGCCCAGAGGCAGTGCCTCAGCCTTTTCTCGTTTCTTGTTGCGGCAGCTCGCTCATGGACTCCCCTCGGTCCCGGAAGGAAATGTTACACACAATGTGTCTTGTTATTGATATCCCACTGCTAAAGGAAGCCGTGAGGAGACAGAGATGCAGGGGGTTTACAGGGCCAGCCAGCTGCAATTAGGAAATAAAAAGGCTTCATTATCGAGCCAGGTTTCGATATGGTGGAGTTAAGCAGAAAAGGATGGGTGAAAAAATTGAGAGTGGGAGCAAAAGCATGTATCCCCCCTGTGTGATTTTGCAGAGAGGAGTGTGTGCATGTGTGAGTGCGTGTGCCTTTGTCATCCTATCCACTGTGACTATGAAAAGAAATGCTTCACTCGGAGCTTCTTGCACATTCTTGCACACAGACTCTCTTCCAGCTTCTCCTACAAAAGCACTCCTCCAACAATAACTGACTCGCAGGGCTGAGCTGGCGTGCTCCCATCATGCCTCAGGGGTCGGGCACCCAGCAGCACCTCTAAGCAGCTCACAATCACTCTGTGTGACACCCCGTGACAAAGACTTAGACCACCGAGACACATTCACCAAGTGGGTGTATATTTTGTTTAGAAGGAAAAAAACGCTCTTTGGCCCCTTTTCTGCTGCAACCCTCCAACTTCACCTCCAACCTCTACCCCCGACCAACGACCAGCATCACCACCATCTACCATATTATAGAATCTCCCATAGCTGCTCTGCCATCTGCTAGATTATAGATTTCCTTCTTCCTTTAGAGAGGCCAAGGCCCCAAAGGGAGGATCAGCGGTAAAAAGGGTGAAAGAGTGCCTGAGGCGCAGCCATGGTTGAGGATGAGATTACATTTTCTATTTCTGCCCGTTAAAGGGGGCCTGCCGTGATGAATACAGAGAGTTGTTACCATTTAATATCAAGCGGCTTGCCTGCATACTCAAATTATACACAATCAGTTGTGACAGAAGGGTACACGTGTGACAAATAACCTGCCACATTCTCTGCATCATTTCACTTCATCACCCATCAATTCACCCCAAACCTAGCAGCCCATTTGGGAATCAATCATGTTGTGAAAGTGAGCGATTCTGCAGAGAAAAGGATTTTAAAAGCCTCCTCAGATTGTGCATTCCTGCAGTCTTGGGAGCGAGTGGATGAAAAAAAAACAAACAATCTAGCTGAATTAAATGCTATTATGAGGTCGCCTGTGCCCTTGACCACATGTGTTAAGTGTATTGTTTGAGCAAACCAAATAACAGCCTCTCTGAAAACACAATGAAACAGAGACGTAAACACAACAGCACTTCCTGCTGGCATTTCCTCCTCATTTTTCTTCGCCTTTCCGCGCAAATAGAACAAATATTTGCTCATTCTGACCAAAACAATCAGCTCGCTGCGCTCATAAAGTGAGGAAAAGGGCCAAAGGCTTCAACTCTCCCCACCTGTGAACCCCCCCTCCCCTCACAGAGGAAACTGCAGACCGCAGACTCTTCTATTCTGAAAACAGAGACGATGCTCCAGACCCGTCTCCATGTCACTCAGGCCTACAGGCTCCACACCAGTCCAGTTAGTAGAGATGTGATTAATTATACATACATTGATAGAAACAACATTCATTATTCATGAGCTTCTCAACGTCAAAGCTATTTCCCTCCCTTTCAGCATGATGAAAAGATTTTAAATAATAGGCCCCCTCTGCAGACGTCTGCATTCCAGCGGAGTCGGCTGACGCTAAAGAGGCTTAAGTCAGAGCTGTTGTCTTACCAGAGAATCACAGTTCTGCAACAACATGTTTCAGAGCGTCGGTGGCTGCGCAGGTTCCGGGGGTCGCCGTTTTTGTTTTGTCTTTGTCTTAAAAGACACGGCTGCTGCTTCTTAAGCCTTTCAGATGGCAGTTACGGTGTCCACTCAGCTTGAATAGAGGCCTGCAGCGTCACCAGGCGCACAACGCCGGATTGAGTTTCACTGAACACCTGTTCAGCGCCAAGGTTTGCCTCTGAGTTTTGTAAGCTTATTCTATCTCAAAGTCGGAGAAAAACCTGAGTATCTCTATGAGATTACAATTCATGGTTTTACATAGTAAAGAGGGGGGAGGGAGGAAGAAAGACTTTACTATCTGCGCTGTTTCCTAAGAGAAATCGGCTTACTTCTCTTAAAGCCTGCAGAGCCTAATCAAACTCAAATACCAGGAACTTCCCCTTTAGGCAAGTCTTGAGGGATTTTCTTTAATTTGGATGTCAGATAGAAAACTTTTCACACTCCTCTCATCCCAAAATCCGTTAATGTGTGTATGCCACCACATGAGAGAGGTAGGTAAGTAGGTGGGGATTCTTTTTCTTTCACACAGTCGACGGAAATGTTGAGGGGAACATCTAATCCAGGTAGACTAGGAAGTTTCCGGGGCCCTGTGGGAACAGGCACTACTACAAACATGTGTTTTTTAGCAGCCATTTAATTTCTGTGAGAGAATCACTAGACAGTATTTTATCATCTTGGTTGTGCCCTATATTAGCCACTGTTGAGGGGGAGGGGAATCCCAAAGGGTTCTCCCACCTCCCCTGGGCTGGGTCTTAAAAATAAACAGTCAGAAACAGAGCAGATTACGTAAACACGTCCCTTTAAATGCTTACACAAGAGCAGCGACTGTATAAACTGCATAACTTTGAGCCACTATTAAAATCTGTAATTAAACTTTGATTGAATCAGCACACAAGAGTAAGGCAGAAATGAGAAATCCGAGCGTTTGCAAGAAGTGCTGATCATCTTGTACTTTACATTTTCTCTTGGCGGTTTCACTTTGGCTGCAAGTCACATCGGTGCAGCTGTAGTCTCCCTGTCTGTCTCCCAGTCGCCCCCCCCCTCCCTCCTTTTTTTCTCTCGCTCCCTGTGACAAGGCATCTTTCCAGACATTTTAGTTGGATGGAGATTTGCAGCAGCTCATTACAGACTGGGAGGCTCTGTGAGCGGATGCAGTCACTCGGAGATGGATTGAGTGGGTCTGTTTATTGACATGCCTTAATCTGACACTGGGTAAAGGGAATGAGTCACCGCCTCCAGACACACTACCACCACATCACAGCCACTCCGGCAAATAGGGAGGCAGCACCCGGGATACAAGTGGAACTTCATCAGCGCTCATTAATCCAACCACCCCGGGCCACTTGCTCAAACAAACCGTGTTTACACTGCTGGATGGAGGGGTGATGGAGCTTTTCAAAGGGCATGTGTGCAGGTGCCTAGATCTGCAACACACACACACATGAAAACATGAACTCCGCACTGTACACCAAACCCCACCCGCTCCTAAACATAATATCTGTGTGCACCAGCTGCTAAAACTCAGTCAGTGCACTTTGTTTCACAAATCAGGGCTGCTGCTGCTGAAATCAGGGGTGGACGCTCAGGCGTGGTGCCAGATAGCGTATCATAGAAAAGGGCTTTTTATTAAACAGATGGGCTCGGGAGATCTTTTAACTCACGTCACAACAAGGCTACTCCTATCAAGCTATACGGAAGCCTAGTTAGCTTTTTGATCCTGTTTGCTTAAATGTGAGGCACATCTGGTGCTAATATTTGGGGCGAGCTTTCCAGGCAGCTGTCAGCTTGAGATTGACAACAGAGTATTAGCGGCTCACGCATCATCACCACATCTGTAAATCCAGCTTGTTAGCAGGACTAAAACAGGCAGGAAAACAACATCCAACTGTATGTATGTGGTCTGAGCGACTCTACAATGCAGTTTACACCATTGTCTTTGAAATGTGAACATGTAAATCCTCTATATTTTACACCCAACTGTAAATTTACCAAAAAATATAGACCGCAGCTATGACAAGGAGAATGTGTGAAATGTATAAGCCGGTCACAAACAGAAGAAAAGCTTCCCCCAAGAAATGCACACATGCAGACACACAGGCGCAAAGACAAAACAAGCAAAAAAGGAATCAACACTGTGTGAGTCAGAGAGGGAGTAACAATACAAATTTACAGTCGAGCACACGTGTTCACACACAAACACACACGTATAGTAGCAGTGGGCGCCGTCTGTCGTCTCCATCAGGGACTGGGAGCCTGGCAGCTTGAGAGCAGGGTTAGTGTAGAAGGGGGCCAGATGCGGTGGGCTTGACCCGTTCGTTTGAGAGTGAGGGTGAGGCCTCGGGTGTGTGTGGAGGGGGGGGGCTCGGCAGCTGAAACACACAGGGATTAACTGCACTGACATCATTTAATTTAATTTGTATTAGGCCGTCTTTGGGGGCAAACATCGCTTTTCACTGCAGGGGGAAATACTCGGGGTCACAGAAAACAGCAACAGACGGTGGATCTCTGCCTGGATCCATAGGGAGGAAAAAAAGACCCCCACTCACACACGGAAACACACACACTTCTCCTCTCCCTGTAATTACGTCTATATTATGAAGTCAAATCTCCCCCCATTGAAATGCATCTAAAACCCTGAATCCACCTTTTCCACAGCTTGATTTCTAAAATGAATACCTTGAATCCTTTTGTTCTGCCACCATAAACAACATGTAGTAATTTTCTGTGCTTATCAAAGCCTCGCTGAGTGTGTCAGTGTTTGTGTGTTGTTAACACACACACACACACACAAACACACACACACACACACACAGTAAGCTGTTATCTGCTGAGAACATATCTTAGGGGTGGATGTTTATCTGTGCTGATGCAGATTGGAGTTCTCTTTGTCTCAGTGCAGTGGTACATAATATTATTTGTCTTTGTTTTTTTTTTCTTCCCAGCGTTTACTTCTCCTCGGCTGATATGGTTTGATATCCTATAGTGGAGAAATCCTTTTAGTTACCGCCAGGCATCTAATGTGCTTTTACTTGTAATCTGGGAATTTAATAAATGAAAAGGAGAGGGGGAAAAAATCTGTACACAATCGAATAATTCAACTCCCAGATGTATTCCTTGGAACATGACTTACGCTGTTAAGCAGAGGAGGAAAACAACTGCATCGAGTGAGCGCGTAAGTGAGTGCCCAACATGCCTCCTCACAATATGCAAAAGCACTGTAGAAAAAAAAACATGTCAGCGATCATCCATGAAGTGTGCTGTAGTCAAAGCTACGGTCATATGAAGCTCCCTTTTCTGGCCCATTCTGCAGGTGACGTGCTCTGTGAGAAATCTAATGTACCACGCTCTGTAGAGGAAAGTACTTTTAGTACAAAAACACCCCAAAAATAAAGAAATAATACGTGTGAGCGACAGAAGCACTGCTTTGTCTCTGCTAGACAAAAAAAGACTATACTTCTGCAGCGTGCTATCAAGCGCTCACCAGCAATCTCTCCCCCTCCTTCCCTCACCCGGCCCCTATCAAAAGATGTTACTGTGCGAAATGTCAAAGAAAAAAAGAGGCAAGAGAAGTAATCTCTTTCTCCTTTTTGATCGCAAGTGGAATAATTGGAACCCTCTTAGGCTCATTACATGAGTTGCCCGCCAGCCAAAAGACGACTCCAACTGCCCCTCTTCATTCATGTCGGAGCTTTGTAAAATACGGGCTCCTCTGGTAACAATTCTTTATGAGGAGAGGTCCTGGAACCTACACACTAACGGGTAATCCTGCGATGCCTTTGAAAATATATCTTTCAACTAGGACTGTCAAACATCTATTGAGAGCATTGGGAAGGAAACAGCAACAATGTGGCTCAGTAATAATGTCATTATGCATATTTCACAGCCTCCCCCCTCCTGCGCCTTTTTTTGGCAATGACGTTCTCTTTGCTTACGTAAGGTTTCACATGCAGCCAGTTCATTAAGATTCCTATTACTAATAACCTAGTCTTCATTGTTATTACAACTATGCTTGTAATTATTGTGACTCTAATTACTATTACTGTATTACCCAAATTAACCTTATTCTGGGTTTAGATCACCCCCACTGATGGTAGCCAAGACATGCCTATAAAGAATGGCACCAATGTCCCTTCAGATAAATCCAGCATAATTAGCTATGTGCCTTACAGGGCCTGTGTGATGGTAATAATTAGAGCTACTGTAGCAAAGGTCATGCAAAACAATTTAGAGAGGATGCGGGCTGCATGGGTAATCGGGGAGTGAGGGGGAGCGCTGGGATAAAAACAGACTTGTCTGCTTTTTCCATCTTTCAGGGATAGAAGACATATGGCTGTTACTTTGCCTCTGCACTTGGTTCATTTTTAACCAATGCTCTCAAAATAATAGGAATTGAAAACCCATTTTGATGGCAAGTAGACTCCCAGCTAACGTAGTTTAAATGGATCCATGATTAGATTTGAGGAAAGTGCTACAGGGTGTAGCTGTGAACTGGTATCAGATGAAATCGATTCGCTGCCTTCGAGGTGTGATAGCCGCTCTGCAGCCCGGTTGTTGCATCTGTTCATTAACCTGAGTGTAATGTGTTTATGCTAACCCTTAGTTATCATTATTAATTGTGAGAAAAAAGAGGGAGAGACAGAGTCAGGGGTTCGTTTCTTCACTCATGCACACATGTTAATGAGCTGAGTCAAAACGTTGACACTGAGGTAAACAAGTGCTCACAATAAGCTACTTCTATTTCTGTGCCCTCCCCTGTGTGACACGACTCCTTGTGTAACTCCCAGTGCTCCTAGGCCGGGCGCTCAGGGTTCACAGCCTTTATCCACCAGGAATTCACTCAGCTCTCTCATCTCTTCGCCATGATCTCACCCTGCAGAAATGAATAGCAGCCTCACTCTCAGATACAGCATCTCAAACAAAACACACTCACACACACACACCGATGAGTGCTAGATTGGTCTCCTGTTGCACAGCCCCTCTTGCTCCCAACAGCACTTCATTAGCAGGGACTAATACAAACAGCAGCAAATTCTTGAAACACATAGCGACCGACATATAAATGTCAGACTCCAAGTGCTATGGTGTTGGATTGTTGCTGGGAAGGGTCGAGGCAGATGTCTAACATGAGTTTGGCTTTGTCCGAGGTTTCTGCCCATTAAAGGGAAGTTTTTCTTTGCCATTGTAACTTGCTAAATACTGCAAATTGTCGAACTAAAGGTGGGTTAAGATGAGATAAGACTCCTTATCTTGTCTTCATGTTGGGTTTCTGCTAATAAAATTTTATCAACATTAACGTGTCTAGACCTGTTGATGTTTTTTGGAAAGTGTCTTGAGATTACGTTTATCATGTTTTGGCACTATATAAATAAAGACTTATTGATTGATTTACATTGAACGCATAACAATTCACATCCCCCTTCATATTTTGGCCTGTACTCTTATGACTAACATATTATCTGATTATTATGGATTTGATTCCCTACAGATTTAATTGAGAACAACCGCAACTGGACCTTATCCGTTTAATGTAAATAAACAACCATGGGATATCATTGTTGAAATACCTCATTGTTACTCTTCGTAAACACACAAAGCAAAACTTCGTCTTTAAGTTATCTTTTGAGCACAGGCTGGGATTGGATCTCTAATTGGATGCCATTCAAAGCTCCTGTAAGGATCGCTTGATTTGGCGCCCCCTTTGGACACAGCAGTACACAAAGTATAAGGCAAAGATCCACACCATGCCAAAACATGCAACTACCAATTTTAACTTTTTTTTTGACACTTTTTATTTCCTTTCATTTTACTGTAGTGCATTCTTTCAAATGTCTTTTTGTCACTTTAAAAAGTTACAATAACTTTGGTCCATTAAAAGTTTTTTTTTCTTAAAAACTGTATTTATTAAGGTGTCAAACTACTTTTATGCTGAAAGCAGTGACTGGATAAACACCAACCTCATAGTGAGGACAATACATGAAAATTACCCCTTTGGATAGCTGAATAAAACAGAGACATGGTGCTTCAACTGTGAGGAATTACAATAAATGCAGAGTAGCAGTCAGCACCGCTAAAACACAGAGACCACGTTTATTTCATTTCAAAAATTGAATTAAGTCCAAAACAATGCTAAACATTGGAAAATTGCCGGCTTCTTCTTCACAGTTTGAATGTTTGCTTTATAATGTTCCTTCCTTTTTTATTTTCTAATAGTCACTTCTAAAACAACGCCAGGCCCAGTGTTTCAGACAGAGCAAAAATATCTGTTTGAAAATGATTAAAGACAACAAGCGTGCCCTCATGAAGCTCTGCTGGACATCTGATTTAGCTGCTTTATTTAGTTAGAGCAGAATAACTGATGAAAATGGCCGGGCTGGGAGCGTGGAAGCATAAGCTCTGATCCATATGCCTTAGTGACTGTAGGGCTTTAAAAACTGTAAATTGTGATTATCATTGATCTCAGCTGTCAGATGCCTAATCTCTTTGACTCATATCCGCACAGGCTGCACTGGGTGCCGACAAGGCGTCCTCCCCCCACATCTGAAGCCCCAAACAAGTGGTGAGGGAAACAGTGATAAGCAGGTCCTTATCCTTTTAAAGACACTCCCGTAATCCAACAGCGGTGGGGGGACGGTGGGGGCTTCAGCTTTAAGAGACTTAGTCTGGATTATCGCTAGTCCTCCAAATTAAACCAAAAGTCAGCTTTCTGCAGTTGCTCATGCAAGCTGGGGACTGGCTTGTTACCAGCTCTACTAACAAGGAAAACGATGGAGGTCTATAATTAGAAAACACTCATTCAGCCAGTGGGCCAACAAACGTGGATAACACTGTCGCAAAACTCGACCCGTCCTCACCTCAACTGGATATGCTGCCCGTCTCTGCTCTGTCTCCACTCAAAATGTCTTCCATGCTGTGTACCTGACTCTTCCTGCCAACCAGCTTAGCTGCAGACAAGCTCCTCAGCCAGGGTAAGGCCGCTCTGTCCCCACTGATGCTGCTTCCCACCGCAAAACAAGGCCAAATCTGGGGCTTAGAGGCTGAAATAATCATTACTGGGTAGCGAACAAATAAAAAGTCAGAACACCACTCCCATGTCTGTCCTCCCCCACCACCCTTTGGTATTTTGTCTGCTTTGCTATCACACAAAAACAAAAAGGGGACAAACAGAGGAAAACAAAGCTAAGATTGCATCATACTTTTTTCTGGACCATATAATTGGTAAACCAGAAAAACTGACACATGCAGCAATGAACTCGGAAAGTAGGTTGAATTTTTGGTAAATTCTCTTAATTCAGAGTGAGGTTAGTGCAGAGGAGGCAGTTAAAAAGCTCTGCATTTGAAAAAAAACTGAAAGCAAGGAGAAGGCGGTCTGGATCCTCCATAAAGTTTAAACCTACATCCAACTCTATACATGCTCCTACCTACCAGCTAGTGCAGCAGCACAACAGCAAGTGCTAAATTCTGCTGTAAGCTTAAGGCATAACTTTTCTTGAAATTAATTGGAGAGTTTGCACTTTGCAAAAAAGTGTAAACATTGGATTCAGACATTGAATAGGAAAAAGAGAGCAAGGGAAGCCACATTACCGCTAACTACTAGCTTACAGCTCTGCTAGCCATAAGTTTTCTGAACTCTTGATCTTTTATAGAAACAAACACAAGTTGCTGTTTTTTCTTCTTGTGTCACCTACGTCTACAAGTTATGGAGAAAGTATCTCAAAGGCAACAACACTGAAGTTTACTTTGCAGAAGAGGAAGAAGAAAAAGCACAAATAGTCTCCATCCAACAATAATCAAGTAGTCCTGTGGGAAAAACAACAACCAACTTCTCAAATGCTCACTGGAAGGGGAAGAATAGAAGCAGAACTCAACTGAGCAGCATTAAATTCACTTGTTTAAGGTCAGAATGCATTTGCCTGATAGCAAAGTCAAACAAAGAGACTCAAACATGTCACAGCTCCTGGGGTATTAGTTTAGCCCGGCTGTTAGATCAATCCCATCGTGTAAAGAGGTCACAGTCTTCAGGAAAAGGTGGCTTGGGTTCGATACCAACCCACTCTTTTTTCCATATCCTCGGCTCGTGTCTATCGTGTTTCTTGAATAGAGGTATGAAAGTACAAAGAGAAAACAGTAGATGCTCTCCGCCAACATGTTTACTGACTTAACTGTTACAGATGCGTCAACTTTCTGATGAAACTCTTGTCACTTGAACAAACTAGAGAAGCACTCAGAGAGATTCTCACACAACACTTTAGTCCTACTTTAATGTTATACTCCCTTTCAGCAGACTGTCTGCTACAATTTGGTGTTAGTTGCAGGTTTGTACGATGATTTGTTACCTGACAGTGTTGACAATTATAATGACCCAGTACATATTTCATATTCTGGATCTTAGTATCCAGAATTTTGCCAGGATCTGGATTGTACTTTTACATCTGTCAGAAATTATAGTGACCTTGTCTTGTATTATTTTGCAAAGCAATCCAACCATTTATTGTGAAGTTAAACACATATGGGCCTATCTCTTTAAAAAAAACCTAGATCCAGACGGTGATCCAGATCATCTCCAAAATTTAATCACGTCTTCCTTATTCTATTTTGAAAATTTAATGAAGATCTGTTTGTTAGTTTTTGAGTTATATTGTTCACGGACTAACAGACAAGCTCTCCCAAAAACATAACCAGTGAGTGGAGGTAACAAGTCAACTCTTTGTCCTGATTGTAGGAGCAAAATACATCAAAAAATAAAAACATGATTACAGCAACTTTTATACAGAGTATGAGACTTAAAAAGACGCACAGATGTAGTGTTTATGAATTTCACCCTGTGTGTGTTAGCAGCTATGATATCTGATGATGCATTCAAAGTCGCAGTCTGCTTTGATGTAACATGCTCTGAAGGTAAGAGCATACTCAAACTTGGCTTTACAGTGACCTTCCTGCCGTGTAGTAATCCTCTGTCATCAAAAGTGGACATTAAATGCAATCATCCCTGAACTAAGTGTAGGAAGCTTCCCCACCAGAATCCTTAAAGACTAAACTGGTAGCAGCCTCTGGATTAAAGAACAGGTACAGTGAAGTAATCGCAAACTGAGGAGGTAACTGGGGAAAGAGCGGCTCTCTGAATAGTTTGACAGAGGCCAAGTGCTTTTCATTCATTGACTTGGCTGCCTATGCTGTGGTATGTCAAATAGTGGACGTGAGGGGAAAGTCAAAGCCAGCACTCTATTGTGCTCCACAGCCAGACACTGACTCTACCCTGAATATTGTTTTCTGAAGCCATAAGAGAGCACAAAGAGGCTGCTGAAGCCGTTATCAATTCCCTTGCAAGGCAATCATAACTATTATCATTAGTAGTGTTTTCATCTTCCCAGCTCAGCCCAGAGAACATATCTAATCTATTCCCCCCGGAGCAGTCTTGTCTTTCCAACTTGACCTGGTATCACTCGAGCAAAGAAATGGTTTCCCGCCTCCCAAGAAACCAGATATGGGCGTAAATAACAGGAGCAGGGCTCTTACAGAATAAAAAAACACTAATCCCAGGAAAACAAACCTGAGCGAAACAGGCCCACCTGAATTGTTGTGAGAAGAACTAGATAATCAAAATGCAAAACAGCCTTTGACAGAAAAATGAGCCCGACTTCTAACAACAAATCCCCTACACCTAACATCAGCACATTCTCCTCCTGAACTCTTATTTGTGTGCAGTGTTTGGGTTTTTAATGTAATCACACTGCACACAGCGCCCCATCAATGAGCCGCTCTGATTTATGTCAGCCTGAATCAGACTGACTACTTAGAGCTTTGCAGACATCATGAATGAGAAAAGGTGCCACACATAGAACACATTAGGGGTCCCACCATCTCCTTAGACAGGAGGACAATGGGAAAGGGGAGCAGAGATAAAGGAGGGGGATAACAGGGGGTGAAGGAATGGTTCAAGGGGAGAATGGGAGAAAAGAAAAGAGAGAGGCCCGAGACATTGGCCACACAGGGCAGGGGGAACGCAAGGGCTCTGAGAGGCCTATACTCGGTCATAGCCCATTAGGCTGGCTTGGTGAAAATGCTACAGCTCATTACATGCTCTGCCTCTGTTCTGTGGATGAACAATGCACAATTACGCTACCCTGCTGCTCCTCCAGCCATACTGCTGCATGCCTCGGAGGCGGCCGATATTGCTGCTATAGTGGCTCGCCTGCCAACAGACTGCGCTCATCAAACATCCCATACATGCGCATCCAGGTCTACGTCTGGAAACCAAAGCACTGTATGAATCTGCAGAAATGAAAGGAGGGGCGAAACAGGAAGGGTTGTCCTACTCGATGAACAAACAACACAAAGGTATACGGCAGCGTTTGTGTGTGACACAATGACGTTTGTTCGGCTTTTGTCCGCTCTTTAAAGAGGTAGGCATTTGAAAAGGAAAAGTCTGTTTTTTCAGCTGTATTCAGTTTCCATCTGTGTTGCAATCACTGCTAAGCCATGTGCACTGCCAGCATAAGGGTATAAAAAATTGGGGATCACAAAGTGCAAGCAAAAAGTACTGTGACAATATCTGCAATGCAGTGAATAACTAAGCCAAGGCTTCATCTATCCACCAGCAAATTGGTTCCCTTCAAGTCCTCCTCCTTTTCCTACAATTATGCATGCAGAAGTTGACATTTAATCTGATGGGGGAAATGCTAACTAACATCCTCCTGCTCCCTCTTTGTTTCAGGAAAAAAACAGGACACTTGGAAAGGTCATTCTTCCCTGGTGTCAAAGCTGGCTGCTTGGAAAAGTTTCCATTCACAGCCAGTATTGTTAGTACTCTCTGAATCCCTTCCCCCACGTCCCTGTCATTCAAAAAGCCCAGCATCTGCACTTGCAAGACAAACCCACACACTCCTCTTAACAATTCAGCAACAAGTCTCCTAACCTGCAGTTCAACTAAGAGAAAAAAAAGTCATCTATGAATATTAATTAATACCTTTTCAGTCCAATACTGGGATGAAATTAGTTTCTGGCACATTAAAATCCTATCATCATTAATAGAGAATTGTAATTACTTTTCTCTCACTTCTGATTTGGTGAAAAACATTCATGTTTTGTTGTTCCTCAACAGATCTGAAAGGAAAATAATAATTCCCCAATAGACTGATTATGGCTCCCTTGTTATGCTTATCTGCGAGAGGGGACAAATATATTGAGGAGTCTCAATGCTGTCTCTCAGTGCATGCTAATTTACATCCCACAAATGCTGCTGTTTTAATGTTTTTTCTATGCCAGAGGGACAGAGGTGGGTACAACCCTCTTGACATACAAGTAAATAGCATTCTGAGCTTCCACAGCAAATAGATTCCACTCCTGGCCATAACAAGTCTTAAGGCTTTGTGTTTTTTAAATATGTACGCTGACCTTTTCTATCTTGTATTAAAATAACTACAGGCAAGCACAGGCAGCAAAATCTGCATTAATGAGGGATGGGGTTATTTCTTTATTCTCCTGGAGCCTTCCCTTGTCATAAGTTTTCCTGTGACTTGTTTGCTGTATTTTTTAATAACGCCTAAGTTTTGTCCAACTCTAAAGAAATGTTAATTCTTGGTGCAAACTTTGCAAGATAATGTGTGAAAGGCCTGGAATGATACCTGCAAAGTGCCTTAATAAGTCCATTTCCTCGATGGTACATTCTCACACTCGTACGGCCACTTTGTTGGTACTTGAGTGTCCGAGGAAAGAAATCAGAATGCAGCATATTTTTGTCAGAGGGTTTAATTTGAGAAATAAAAAAACAACGCAGCGGGAAACTCATTTCAATGGGTAATTACGTCCATGCGGCATTGCTTGCAGGGCTTAACAAGGTGCGTAATGATGTCCCTCTTCGCCAGCAATAAACATTATCACTATGTCCATTTCCTTCTCTCCATTTCCCAGTCTCTCATTTACGTGAGGACCCATCAACCTGTACATCTAATGCCATTATCACCCTTTTTGCAGTCGTGTTCACGTCCAGTAAAAATCTTTCAACGTAAACTGTTAGGACAACTCATGCCATTATGTGCACATCTTTTGGTTCAGCTAAAATCCACCCTCTCTGAAGTTTATGGGAGAGTTAATTCTTTCCACATGACGCAGCTTGAAAGACATCCCTGCCTCTTTCTTTGGCTTGTCCTGAACAGAGTCGATTATCTTTAAAGATGCATGAGTGATTAAGTTCAATAGAACCATATGGCTGAACCTTTTTTGAGTAATCCTAAGCTTGTTTGTGTATGTGTAAAAAAAAGTCTCATGCCTTTTAAGTTTGGTGATTTCATTAAGATTTCCAACCATTTGATGATTCTGTCCAGGATTTTCCCATGTAAGAAAAAAAAAATGTGAGAAACTTATACTCAAAACCTTATCTTTTGTTATCCCTCCACGTTCAGAGAAACATTGAAATAATCACATTGTTTGTTCCTTTTCAGGGTAAAAAAACCCATCTTGTACTAACAATAGAAGCGTGGCATTATTGCTTTCTGTAGAGGCTGATATGGTTTGTGCAATAAAACCTCTCCTCATCCTCACACTGCATTTTACAGAGAGAAATAACATGTTTCAGGCAGTAGCAATACAGGTTGAGCAAAATCATTGGCATTCTATAAATAGCTTACTCTGCCCTCCCCTGTTCCTCTCTGTCTCTCCTCGTTTTGCTTGGCCTTAGCATTTCTCTGCACTATTACTCTCTCTGTATGCTCGTGCAGTCACATGCTGTTAAGGACACATACAGTGACATGTGTACATCAGACGCTGTCACTCGTGTGTTTTGACTCTTAAGCTCTTTGGCTGGATGCTCTGATCCTGACGAGAGGGTGGCAACCCGGCGGCCCTGGCTGCTCCTGACTGGCTGCCTGGGGTGGTTATGTCATTTCATTGTACCTCCGCGACATTGGGAATGACATGCAGTGATGGGGTGTTTCGGGTTGGGGTCAGGGCTATAAAAACCCAGCCGAGTGTAAAACTAGCACTGGTTGTGCATGAAGTGAAAAGCATCTTGTTGAGTAATGCCACAAAAAAAAGCCTGCAGCTTCAACAGTTCTGTGTTAAACGTAAAGGGAGGAGCCAGCTGAGGAACGCAATAAGAGGCCGCCGAGTACATCACTGTCACACTGGTAATTTATTTCTGACAGACTGGGCTTTATTTCACCTTATAAACACTGACACATGAAAAGCAGAGCATTTCTGAAGCCTGTGCCTTACAAATAACCTCTCTAAATAATTAACAGGTTCATCTGCCACTCAATCAGTGCACGGCTGAAGCTTTTGGAGATGAAACGATTCCCACTCAAACCCTCTTTTGAAAGGAGGAGACTTTAAAGAATGCAACATACACCTCCCACTCCTCCAGCACATCAAAAATAAATACAAAAAGAGACGGCTTTTAAGATCCCGCAGTTATGTATCCCTTCTGCTACGGCACAGTATCCGTGTATCTGCTGTTACTTTTTATTATGATTGACAAACTGTTTTGGGGTGAGAGGGTTTTGTTTTATTAGAGAATGTGGCATTTTTTTCCCATGGAGCTTTGCAATACAGCCCCAGCTTCTTTTTTTCTATCCCTTTTAGCTTCTTACACTGAGGGCTTCATCTCACAACATGATACACATCCTGATACAGAGCTCTGATTCAATACGCTGCAATTAGGGCTATCAGTGTAACATGTTAACTGCAATGAGTCTAAGAACTGAGCCTATTTTTTAACACCTTGTGCCATGTGTTCCCAATCCATGCAATAGCAAAGCCACAAAAATAGCTGTTATTGAAACCACCTTTCAGACAAACAGTTGGTACAGATTTGGGATAAAAGTAGCAAATTGTATAAAATATGTTAGCCAGAGTGGAATCTGTGGTTTGCCAAAAACACCACAATTTTCACACCATTTTGGAAAAAGTTCTCACTATGCAACAGATTAGTCGACCTGAAATACAATTTCCCACAATGCACATTCTTCTTCTGTCTATCCATGTCTGAAGTCAAAAGTAATATTCACTTTATATCAAACAGAATCAAACGAGCCAAGCATACAGGTGCAGCTGATCGACCCCATCACAAAAGTCAACAGGAGTATTTCTCAGTGATCAAACCGTCTCAGACCTCATTTAACAAGAATTGCTTTATCTTTTAGATTAGGACTTAGAAATAGTCTCGAGATGAAAAATACAGCCATTTTAAACATGACTAGAAAATACAAATGTGGATGTTTACCCTGTTTTAAAACAAAAACACTGACTTGTGACTGTTGTTGAACCAGTTTTGCTGAAACAAACATCCCTTGTTCCCTTTTCTTTACTCCCAAATGGCATTAAAAACAGAAAACAAAGGTGACACCCAATCTGCAAAACTAAAATCAGTCAGAGAGCTCTTATGTTTAAACTTCAAAAACCAACTGGATTCTCCTGCCGCAGTGAAGCCTGGGAGCTGAGGAGCTGAGAGGAGACACAGTTTTACTTCCACTTTCACCATGCATGCTGTCCTCTTCTAATTACACTTCCAACCAATGTTAGCTGCTTTCCGTCAATTTCGAGTTCTTCAATTTCTCTAAAAGAGGTTAAATGTTTCTGCCGGAGGTGGGATGAAAATAGAGCTTGAATTGCTACTCAAAACCTGAACTATGTCTTGCCTCAAAGAAGACCTTCAGACTGTTAATACATATTTTACAGCTGAATTGAAAAGCAGTTAGATCAGGGGAAGATAGCAATTATTTCATGAGCTCTGAAACTGTCTACACTGAAGAAAACAGAGAGTAGTATAAATCTTTAGGTGTTTGATTTCCCAGAGACAACCACTGAGAAATCGTGTTCACATCTGAAACAACAGAGAGCAACGAACTGCTTGAGAACAACAGCACGAAGCTCTTAAAATGCAGAATCCCAACAAGGTCTAATTATTGCAAATGTTGATCCGCTCTGCTCAGCTCTCCTTCTCTGAGATCCCTGAGTTGGTCATAATGATGTAAATGCTAATGTCACTGCCCATATTTCAAACAAATGTGACACTCCAGAAGAAAAGATGTTTGTGTGTGTGTGTATTCATGAGTATACGTGTGGGAGGAGATTGGCACTTTCAACAGATGTGTAGTATGCGCTGACAGCATGACATCTACTTTGCATGCTCAATATGACACGTCTGAATGCTCCTATGCATATTGTCCTGATGGGAAGTGATAGCGAGGGATGTGCAGCCTTGATGGAGCCACTCCCTGTTGTCTCTGCTGCATCAATATCAAAAACATCTTCTTTACTAACAGGCGGGGACTGCTGCACAGAGGCATCTCGTCAGATGTTTTGTTTCCAGTTTCATTTTCTCATTTAGGTGCCTTTGAGAGACTGGAGAAGCGAACACAAACTGCATTTATTCCTCTTTTGTCGAGGCTGAATCATAACACTTCTGCATACAATGAACGCAGTTCCTTGAGACGACAATGCAGGAAGCATCTGGAGGAGAACCGCATCAATTATCAATCACTTGTGAATGTTTGCATCATGTTGAGCACACTTCTAACCCATTTTTCATCTGTTTATCACCTTTTTCTCACTCATTTATTATCTGTCTCAAAGCAGAATCGTCAGTTTCCTACCTGAAAAGACCGATCGATAGAGTCAGATCACTTATTTTGCTGCTCTGCTCATTATCTGGAATCACAGGTGTGCAAAGCCCTAGCACACATTACAAATTCAAAAACACATTCTAGCCAAAGGCCATTCCTTTACTGTATAATTGTCTACCCCCCCACCAAGTGATTCGCTATAATTAAGCCATGGAAGACAGCTCTATTCTCCTGTGAGCGTTCATATTAGCGCTAGCACGGGCAGGTCTAACAAACATCTCACAGCTGATGCTTTTCAAAACAATGGACAGCCATGTTCACAGAGGTATATGCTGCTGCACAGTCTCACAAGGGAGGGAACAATATACACAATGCACTAGCAGGTATGAGGCCTTTGGGGAGACCTGTCACTGTTATCTTGGCCGAGTCTGCTGTGTTTTTTGCTGTGTGTGTGTGTGTGTGTGTGTGTGTGTGGAGCAGGAAAAGCTCAACTCCAGCTGACATAAGCGGGATGTTTCACCGGCCCACATAAACTAACAACGCAGGAGAAGCTCTGCATCGATCAAAGAGACGCGGGCACATATCCACATTAGCTCCATTAGCAATCTGCTAATCTAACCTCCAATCCTCACTCCGGCTCCTGTGATCATAATAATCTACATGTTAGCCAGATAAACAAACACAGAGGCATCATTGTGCCTCTTTATAGAAAACAAAAAGCTCTTCTGCCAAATAAATGAATCATGGATAATTATGAGGTTGCCCTCAGGATGAGGACATTTTTTTAGGGGGGGACAAAAGCAGCCTCGGTAATCACAGCAGAGCAGCCACTCATGTGTCCTTGCCAGTCAATGAGATATGGGTTGAGGACTTGTGGAGTCAAGTGTTTTCAAGCCCGAGCTTGCTCATCGTAACGAAGCAATTATCAGTTGTTGCACTGCTGTTTGTTTGCGCTATAAATGGCATTGTAATTACACTGAAAACACTGCTCATTTAAGAGCAACATTTGTATATACTGTCTGTAAAGCTACAACAATGCCACAATGAGGAGACACAACTGTTGCTTGAGTTTTCAATCACAAAGCTATTCTCTATTCTCCGTCCAGGGCAAATGTGCAAAGAAAACCAGGGTCAAAGAGATGTTTGTCAACATCATGTGCAAGGCGGGGAGCGGTGGAAGCTGCATGCTAAGCAGGTCTGGCCTCTATCAAAGCCAATCAACTGCCTCTAAGAAGATGAGAGAACGTAGTCGGGGGCTCAGACACCTGGCGCTGAGACTCATTCACCCTCGCTGCCTCACTTCATCCCCCTACTTATCTCTCTATCTGCCCCCTCACACACAGCTCCTAGCTTTGCATATGGAATCATCAAAATCAATCTTCGACCCCATTTGTCTCCCTCTCCACTTTTTCATTAGCTGAAACAAATAAAGGCTCTCCTAATCCTGCGGCAAATGGGCTTTTATTGGATGTTTAAGCCACAGAGACAGGATGCTGCTGGAGCTTTTCACAGCCAAGGTTGATTTCTTTGTGCAGGCCCCACCACTTTATTTTCTCCCCCTCTCCTCTCCTCTCTTTCTCTCTAGCAGGGAAAAAGGGTGGTGTTGACCTGCGCTGCGCTACCTACCAGCAAATACAATCACAGCATATGGGTCACTGCATGTGCCCGCTGAATCCCCCCACCTCTGCCTCTCCACTGACCGGATAACACCACAGGACAACAGCCCACCCCTCTCCTCATTCTTTCCACCTGTGTTATTCACGCACACACTCAGTCAGAACTGCCTCAGACAGGCTCAGTAAATCAGCACGCCTGTAAGTAGGTCTCATTGACCCCTCAGGATCCATCGGTGCCTGGATCTCTCTAGATCACACAGTCAATACATCAATATCCATCTTGTGTTTCTTGTTTTAAGACCCCCACTCCCAACCCTGCACCCCCACCTCCTTCTCACTGAATGTCAAACGGAGATTGGAGTCATCAATTACAAGCTTGTGTGTGTGTGTGTGTGGAGCTGGAGCTTATTTGCTGCTGTCTATAGGAGTGAGCACAAACACTCACACTGATGCACATTTTTTGTGCATGCACACAAACATAAATGCCCTCGTCTCCCACGGGAGCAGGGAGAAGTGAAAGGAAGGAGAGAGGTTGCCCAAACAATCCGATAGAGCAGTTCATACATACTGAAATCTATAAACTAAAGATCAGCTGGGTCTGCATACACTCCGTCAGCCTGCTTACATGTCACAGCTTCAATGCTCTGCTGGAGCTGTGCATGGTATGTCGGGGAAATTCAATGGCTGCCTGTGCAGAGCAGCCTTTCGCTAACACTGCAGCCAAGTGGACAACACAACTGAAAAAGCATTTAAGCAATGATTATTCTTTTTTGCTAGCACCTGGAATGACTGCTGTGTGCTGGAGCTGATTAGCCAGGTCAATATATCTGGCAGGTGCTCAGACTCCTGTGCTCTTTTTTTTTCTTCTCCTGCAGTAGCTCAGCACACACAAATAAAAGAGGGAAAAAGTAAACAACTGGTGTGAGAAAGGCCAAATAATCCACTTTGTCAGGCCTCCAAATTCTGCTTGGCAAAGCGCTCCGTCCAAGTCACGGGTCAGTGTCGGCGTCACAGTCTCAGCCCTTTAAAATGCCTCGAAAGATTCTGCTCAGATGGACTGACACCACGTCACACATGCCATTTCAAATAGCTCCGCTTTCTGTCAATAACAGAGATTCATGGTGACTCTAACCGGTGGCTCAGTGGAATAGAAAATATCTCCAAAGACCTTGTTCCTTCCTCAGGAAGCAGCAAGATTAAAAAAATACAAACTTTTGGTAGGGAGACAATGATTGTTGATATTTTGATAACTTTAACTCAATTTCAGGATTTATTGTCCCTGTTTCATCATAATTGACTACAGTATCAGAACAGTGCTTTGAATGGTGAATCTAAAAAATATCAGTATCCATGTCAGAAAGCAAAAATACGCTGCTTTGTCCTTTTTTGGGGTCTTAAACTTCACATTTTGTTTGGGGAATCATTTTCAAATCTCTCTAATACCCCGATCAGACCAGCCAAGGATTCAGGGTAGAGCACAGCAAATTGTATCTCACCTCTGGCAGCGGCATGCCGTTGATGATGAGGTCTGGCTGCTGGTGGCCCTGCCCAGTGAATGGGTGCTGATAGCCATGGTTGGGGGCGGCATTGCGTGAGTTCTGGTTCTCCACGTTGAGGAAGGTGCTCTCGGAGCGCCTGCAGCCCAGCGGCAGGCTCTGCTGGTGGTAGTCGAAGTAGTTGAGCGGGGAGGTGAGAGACGAGCAACTCACCACATTCATCTTGTCCGTCTCCTCGACGTCCCGCGGCACCAGGCGGATGTCGTTCTTGCTCAGCTTCTTCTTCTTGCTGGACTTCTTCTGGTTGCCGTATGAGTACTCCGCCACCCTGCGTAAGTAGAAGAAACTGAACAGACTCAATAAAGCAGTGTTCTGCCTTCCCCATCCCCTGTCCACACGGTCGAAAAGCTCGCCCGCCATGCCAGCTAGGCCCACTGTTCGACCATGGGGGCTAGACTCATTGCTTGTGTCCGGGGGTAGGACTGCACACTGGAGTGCCTCCCCACACCCGGTCTGCAATTGAGCCCTCATCCCTTGTTTTGTTTGCATTTGCATGCTCAACAATCGACATGTCACAAACAGGCAGACAAAATGCAAACATGCCAGAACCACAAAAGCAAAGAAGCAAAGAAGAGCACACAGCTTTTGAGCAACACTACCGGTATATGCAATCACATTCAAAGCACACAGCCCACACTAATTCCATTTTTTCTTTCATAATCATGCTCCTCAGTAGCAAGACGAAGTGCAGGAGAACTGCAGATTCAGATTCATTTAGCGGCTCTCGGTGGCTGCTGCAAACTTGAGCTGAGTATTTTGACTTTAATAAGAGCAAATGAGCAACACAGCCATGTTCTATCAAAGGAAACTCCGACTGAGGGAAATATTCATTCTTCGCACAGCCTTGCAGTTTTCCACCATGGAACAGCTGCTCTCTACTATACAGTGAAGACTACAAACTTCATTAGACATATTTCATAGAATTTGGGATGTGTTTAACATCTGCATTGCTTCAAACTCTGGAAGAGGCCATTTTGAACCTTAAGGCTTGGAATAAATCATTTAGCGTCCTCAAAAGCCTGCAACAGAACCATCATTATCCCTGAAATTGTGATATCTGGAATGTGTCTGTTTCTCCCTCTTGTATTGTCTTGAACGTCTGCTGCACCAGCCCCCACTGGCCTCTGTTCCTCACTAAAAGGCAGCTCTAATCCTCAGTCGCTTTTCAAATCACACAGTTTAGAAGCGCCAGTGTACTTTGTCTTTTTCATTTTTCTTTTAGATTGCATCTTGAAAACAGCTCCCTCCCCCATTTCCCTCCCAACACCTCCTGATTTAGAGGAGGGAAAACGAGGAGCTGCGAGAAAACACTCCATCTCTTTTTCATTTATCATTTTAACATGTAGTGTCTCCACTCTCAGCCCAAATTGAAATCTTGGAGGGGAAATCTTCAGAGTCAGACCGACTGACACAGGACAAGCAATAAATTGGAGATAACCGCTCCTCAAATTCGAGGTGGCGACTGAGGAGCAGAGCACATCAGAGCTGATTAAAGCTCCCAGTAGAGACAGAGGCTCACACAGGCAGACGAAAGACTCGGAGCAGTTTGGAAGTCAGGGTTTTGTTGTTCTCCTCTAGGAACATGTGAGAGCGACTGAAAATAGGTTATAGCATGGAGAACTTTGTGATCTCGATGTGAACGAACCGGCTGTCTTTTAGCTTCTTGGTGTTAATATGATGCAGAAAACTTTGGTTGTCTGGTTTACAAAATAACGTGCTTCATCTTGAGACACCAGAGAGAGGTTTTATATCCTCATGTTAAAAAAGCTGAAATGTTGGTGATAAAATTTTCAAAATGTATTCAATTTAAAAAAAGGTGTTTAGAATATTTTCCAAGGCTCTATGTCTGAAATACAGCCTGTGTTACCTTCAAATTAACAAAATTATGTTTGGAGCAAAATATGATTATAGCTGCAGGTTAAATTCTCAAATCCAATCTATATGTAAATTCATGGTGGTAATGTGGCGCAGGGAAATCAAAGCCAGAGCTGATGATCTGATTGATGAACAAAACAGAGTGTTCAATATGCAAGGTCCAAAAAATAATAACCTCCTTCTCTCTGGGATAGTGGATAAGAAGCTGTTGGTGACTTTTTAAATTATGTGATTTTGACTCAACTAAACTACTTTTTTTGATGATGTAGTTTTCTGCTTTCATCTGGCTGTACTGTTTTATTTCTTGGTGCATGACAAAGCAAAGGAAAGTGAGGATGACAGAGAGGGCTGTCCATAATCACACCAGATTAGGGCTGATAACAGCCAATCAGCCACGGTTCACGTTAAATAATAAATGCCTGGGACTGCTATTGAACCAGTGGGACGTTAATTGTCCAGAAGCACAGCCGCAAATTGAACATGACAGTTGAACAGTCACATTTATGAGTCAATTGGTTACAATTGGTGGATTAAATCAATCAATCACGTTGTTCTTAAGGCGGAACAGTGTGCGTGTGTGTGTCGGGAGGAGGAGGGGGGTCCTCAGCGGAATGTGTCTGATATAAAGCAGACCCCTTCACTTTCAGCTCCCTCTCCCTCTCTGTCTGTGTGTGTCTGTGTGTGTGTGTGTGGATAGGAAAGAGGCAGAAATCTGCAGTCCTCACAGTAGGGCCTCTACATGCTGCATGACAAAAGCAAAGCACTGACAACTCGCAGTTTTAGGCACGATGGCGGGAACACACACGGGAGCACACACGCTTACACACACTCACGCACCCACACCCACACATGAGATTGAGTCAGTACCTGCAGTTGTACGTCCGGATCTCCTTGTTATCCCTCTTGCACTTTACCGCCACAAAAATCATGGTGACGAACAGGATGGCTGCGATAGAGCCCAGAGCGATGATGAAGATGAGGGACAGGTTGACAGGTCCTATAGGCTCCTGCGCGTTCAGATCCGGGGACAGGTACACCACAATGTAGGCCGAGGCGGAAAGGGAGGGTTTGCCATGATCCCGCGCAACTACCGTGATCTCGTACGTAGATTTTGCGTTTTCTCCAAACATCCGGGTGGAGCGCACCTCTCCGTTCACCTGATCGATCTCGAAGAAAGCCCTGTCCCCCTCAGAGATGGTGTAGGTCAGCCTTCCGTTCTCCCCCTCGTCATAGTCGTCTGCTTTCACCTGTGTCACCATGTATCCAACCCCTGCGTTTCTAGGAATGGACACTTCTGCTGTGCCATTAACCAGGGGAGGGTTTGTCATAACAGGTGTGTTGTCGTTCACATCCAGGACAACAATACGCACAGTGGCGTTGCTGGATAAAGAGGGGTTACCATTGTCTCTAGCCAAAACTTTGAAATCAAAAGTCCTGGTGTATTCATGATCAAATGATCTCATGGAGTAAATGCGGCCTGATGGGTTTATACTGACATATGTGTTTACATCCATGTGTTTAATCTCACCAGGGACTATAGAGTAGGAAACTGTGCCATTCATGCCTAGATCCGGGTCTTCTGCTGACACAGCCAGCAGACAGGAGCCAGGGAGGTTGTTCTCCATCACCATCTCTTGATAGTGCGGTTTGAGGAAGTGGGGAGGGTTGTCATTTTCATCTGTGACTTTGACAACCAGAGATTTGGTGGCGCGTAAAGGAGGGATGCCACTGTCCTCCGCTTGGATAGTCAGGTTGTACGTGTCCTTTTGCTCCCTGTCCAGCCTGCCATCAACAAGTATGGTGGAGAAGCTCTCATACTCTTGCAGTCTGAACGGCACGTTGCCCTGCAGCCTGCACTGCACTTTACCGTTTGCCCCAGAATCCTTATCTGACACTCTCACCAGCGCGATGACATACCCGCGCTGCGCGTTCTCGCTAACTTCCACCATCTCCGTGTTCAGGGAGAGTAAACTGATGACAGGTGGGTTATCGTTCGTGTCCATCACGTTCACAGTGACTTTGCAATGAGCTGGGATAGAGTTAGGACCTAAATCTTTAGCCTGGACGTCGATCTCATAGATCTGCGTTGTTTCATAATCCAAAACCCCGTTCACGGTGATGATTCCGGTTCTGGGGTCAATTTTAAACGCGTCCCTCGTCTTCTCGGTGACGTAACTGTGGAAGGAGTACACAACCTCTCCATTAGTGCCCTCGTCAGGATCCGTTGCGTTTAAATCTATGACTAAAGTATTTATGGGGGAATTCTCCATTACGTTGACTGTATACACCGTCTCGTCAAAAACAGGGTTGTTGTCATTTGAATCTATCACCTTGATATTTAACTGGACCGCGCCTATCTTAGGAGGGTCTCCTCCATCTTCTGCACTGATTTCATATGTATAGTGGGACTGTGTCTCCCTGTCTAATGATTTTTGCACGACAAGCTCTGCTATTTTGGACCCATCCCCTCTGGTCTTTATTTCCAGTCCGAAAAGCTCATTTGGGGTGATGGAATATGATTGCACTCCAAAGATCCCCGAGTCCGGATCGCTTGCCCCCTCTAGGGGAAACCTGGTACCAGGGGAGGCGTTCTCAGAAATCTCAATATCAATGTGGCTCGTTGGGAATCTGGGTGCGTTATCGTTCAAATCCTCAATCTCAACTTTGATGACACAGATCTCCATAGAGTTTGACATCACTTCTAGGGAAATAATGCACTTGGGGTTCTGTCTGCAAACTACGTCCCGATCTATTTTCATTTGGGTTGTAAGAATTCCGGCTGGACTCAGTTCCACCCATCGCGGCTCGGAATTGGAAATAACCCTTAAGTACGGGGGCTGCGGTGCAATCTGAAATCCCTGCTTTAGCGCGTCCTTTGTCACATTCCCAATCACAGAGCCGGGCTTCATCTCCTCGTTTATTCCATACTTCAGGTTGATGACAGCCTCAGCCCCGACCCAGAAGAGGAGGAACACGCCAATTAGTTGTATTAATTCCATCTCCTTGCTTTGCATTGAACCTGTTGAGTTTTTCTAATGAAAACCTTGGTTATTACGCACAAAAATGCACGTCAGAGAAAAGAGGAAAATGGTTCCAAATGACTCATTTCATTAAAGTGTCCGGTAAAAAAGTGTTTGGGTGACGAATTAGTCTCGTATTGTGCAAATTAAATCATGGTGAGAAAGCTAGAATTGTACAAGTGCCTCAGCCTATTTGACTCTTCTCAGGCGCAGCACATCCTCCGGTCTGCTGCAGCGGACAGAACAGATATGTGAAAACATGCTGAATCTTCTCACAACAGTGATTTAGCCGTGTAAATCCGTGCAGCTCTTATCAAGCAGCAAAAACATGATGAACTGTCCATATTCAAGTGAGCAAAGGGGAGAACGAACGCTCGCACTGCATGGACACAAAACGAGAATTCCTGGGAGCAGCAAAAGTCCACAAAAATAAAAATGAAAAAAAGGAAAGAAAAAGAAATCTTCCGTGCAGAAGTGATCGGGCTCAAAAGTCCGTGTCAGATTCTCCTCCTTGGTGCAAAAAAATTAAGTCGCATTCTGCTTGAAAACACTCCGTGTGACACAGTACACGTTGTGATAATATTTCCTCTTGGACCGGTGATATGGTGCTCTAAAACTGCACACCTGATGAAAAAAGGGGTACAAGAAGAATCTGCAGTCACAAAATTATTCAACAGCTTAAGTCCGGGTATCTTTGCCTAAAGAACAAGGGTGCAATTGAAGGAATGTGTCATCACATCACCAGAGTCCCGATTACCTTTTTTATTATTTCCAGCAGATTTAGTCTCTCGTCCTTTCCGACAGTCTTCAAGCTTTTACTTACTTATTAATTTCCTCGTATCTCACTTGAAAAAGGCAGTGCGTATCCCGACAATTAGTCCATGCAACACACACACTCCGGTGAAAATGTAGCCAAAAGCCAGTGGCAGAAAAAAAGATGAGAGAGTCTAGAGCATGTCGCCTATAACACGCATTTCGGGATGCAGCAAAGTAGAAGCACAGACGCCTATATCCAGCCTGGTGGAGGCAGAAAAAAGAAATCACTCGTTGCCAGTAGGCTGTCTATAGTTGACTCCAACAAGCGCTCCTCTCGCTTCACTGGTGCACACTGGCGGACGCACAGCTCCGAGCTGAGCGCTCAGTCTCAGGACCCGCAATCCCCTCAACCAATCAGGGGTTACACAGGAGGGCTGGAGCTGCTGGTGGGAGGGGCAAAGTACAGGCGACGAAACACGGCCAACTACCTGTTCTCGTGCAGATGGGCGACTCAACGGCAATTTCAAAGAACAAGTCTTAACACTAAGATGTGTATTAGATGATTGTTCTCTAAAATGTCCGGGGACGCGTGAGGGTCTTTGAGAAAGGGAAGAGATGCTGCAGAAAACAGGACTACAGACTGATTTTCCTCTGCAGAGGTAGAAGAGATGAGAGGGATAACTGCACACATTTCTCCTTCTTGTTTTCTTCACTGCTGCTGTACTCTGTCAGTCTACAACTCAAATCTTCTCAGTGGGGATCCTGGACTTCATGTGGGTCTGTTTAATCCTCAGAAGTCTGATGTCCTCAGCGTTAAAAGAAGAAAAACATTTTCCACCATCTTCAAATGCATTTTACAAAGTCAAGTGCAGGAGGGCCTATTGATCTTTACGCCAATTGCAACTGTACCAGTGATGTTACATCATTTATACCATATCTTATGTGTGTGTGCACTACATCTAAGTTCAACCTGAGCGTCAGCAGCAGCAGCGTGCGTGCGTGTGTGCAGGCGGGTGAGGCAATTCCCCCAATAACCAACAAACGTTATGGACTATAGGTTTCCACGTGGAGCGTGCTGGGAGGAAATCTCGCCATGGGCTGAATCAATACATAAATAAACCACGTTTGTATTCACATGGGATGTCTGGAAATAAAATAAAATAAAAAAATCAAAGATTTTCTTGACGGAAAATGACCCCTGAGCACCTTTATTAATCACACAGAGTTAAATGGAATTTATTGAATGCCAACAGCAGGTGCTGGTCGATAGTTTTTCCAGTTTGTCTTTGCATGAAGCAACATTTAGATCATGTTTAAATATAGAGAATTATTATTATTATTATTATTATTATTATTATTATTATTATTATTACGTCACATTCTCTGTTTACATGAGGGTTAATACTGACATGAATGCACGTTGACCTCCATTCTTCACAAGAAAAGGTGATAAAAACAATTACGAGCGATTATAATGTGAGTCCCTTCAGCTCCAGCACCGTGAAACTCAGGTTGACATCATACCGATACTCATAATGTCGTTGAACAATGTGCGCCTGTCACTTGTCAACTACAAGAAAGTGGGAAAAAAAGTGGGTGATAATAAAGTTCCGCATATTGCCTCTCATCATCACCCTCTGCCCTCAAATCTCGCTTTTCTCATTCAGAGAGAAGTGTCACTCGGTCGCAGCCGGTCCCTCACACACGGAGAAACACTGAGACACACACTCAGACACACACACCTCCTCCCATGCAGTAAGTCTGCCTCTAGAGCACACGCTCAGCCGCCATCACTTCCTACGGAGGGCAGGCCGGTTTCAAAGTCACAAGGGTGACACCTAGCGTCCGCTCTTTTCTGTGATTCCAGTTTGCCCATTGCACTTCCTCACCCCGATCCGAAACACACAAAAACACTCAAGAATAAAAATGAAACACATTGGAAAATAAATTTTCTGTTAATAGTGGGCCAAAAGTGTGCAGTTTGACCACGATTAATATGCTGCAGCTAAAGGAGAATTAGCTCTGAGTTATGTTCAGTCATTGTAAATCAATAAGGAGTGACTGAACTGTGTGTGGAGGAAGGAATAAGGTCATTGCAGTGTAGTATGGACATGTAATAGAGATTTTGCCATAAATAAATCCTCAATTAAATATGCCAGACTATTAAAAACTCAAAGACTGAACAGTGGAAGCTCCTATTGGCCTATTTAACCCTAACATCACCCAGAACAAAACTATAAACAGGGTATACTTTTCTTTAAACAAGGTCTGTTGACCCTTAATCCCCAAAAGAAGGTTAAAAATGGTGTCAGACTGAAGTAAGACTTAAGGTATGATGACAGTTTATACTAAATGCTTAGACACTCAAACCAGGTGGGGTCATTTTTGACCCCAGAGGGCAAAAGGTGCTTGTCAATCAGTAGGTCATTGCGTGGGTTAAGACTATAGCTGTACAAACTGTTCAATATAGGGAACTCTTTTGACACTGGATATCACAAGACACAAGAGAAAAGTGGTTATTAGCTTTAAAAGTGCAGAACATCTCCTCACTGTGTCTGAATCATGCTGTTATGGAATAAATAAGTGAATATATTCAAGGCCAAACTGTATCATGAAAGAGTCCCTGTTAAACGCCTCAGATGAAACGTTCTCTTAGTGAAAATATTTCCTCTCCTCTTGCATAATGCACTGGCATCTTGACAAACAACAAAGTATCAACAAAGCAACTTGTTTGCTCCTCCATAACACTTTTCAAGACATGTTGCCGTCACATAAGGGAGAAGCGCTGCAAGAATCTTTAAGCTCATAAATTCTTAATGCCAGCGAGTTAAACAACCGTAGGCGGTGGCAGGGGACTGTCTTTTACCTCAGGGCTTTCTGATGGCTGTATGTACAACACCGTGGATGGTACGTGGAGTATTTCTATCAGTCTCAGATTACAGGCGCTTGCATTGCCTACTGAACAGGTGCAAGTTCTCCATGGTAATAGTGCTAATTTAAGTACTAAGCAACCTAAAGTGCTTTTTTTTTGCTTCCTGATGTCTACAAATGTAAGGGTGCTTTCTGTGGGAATGAAATACTATGAAAAGGACTTCTGCTGCTCTGACTTATCACTTGTATTTATGAGAATATTCTTGTTAGACATAATTTTTTAGTGTTTTTCTGTGAAGACTGCTTGTGTCAGAAGAATTATGTCAAGATGTAACCCACAAATTTAGGGTTTAACATTTCTAGGCCTGCAATTTCTGGTCAAATTTGCATTTAAATAGCACTTGATAAGGGTTAAAAATGTTCCAGGTGTTCTTGTTCCTTAAAAAAAGAAACAGCAGTGCCTGAAGCAGCAGGGTTGATCATAAACTACAGTGCAGTAATTTAGCCAGCATGCTTTTTTTTTTCTCTTCCAGAGTAGCAGCATATTTCATTTATTAGCACCATCTACCACAATACTTCCTGCTGTTTGACGTTCCTTTGTGTCTTTTATTGATTTTACTCCTGTGTTAAAATCCTTAAATTTTCCGTCGTGATTGGTGGTGCATTGACTGTGCAGCATCTGTGTTTGTTTTTTCGCTGCCATTATTGTGGTAGGTGGAGTAAAGAGAGGAGCTGATTGTGAGTGTGTGAATGTGTTTACTTGTCTGCTGATTCATTGAACTGTCAGTCAGACAAGGTCAGAAGTGTCTGACCGACTATGCTTTATGGTCTGGCTTGATTTCTGTTTTTCCTCGGTGGAACAGAGCATACTCGCAGCTCCTGGCCACCATTAAAAAGGATAACAGCAAAGTATAAAGCATTTATTCTGAAAATCCATACTTTAAATAATGAAGAATCTGAAAGGAAAAAGTGCTGCTCGCTTCAGTTGTTAGAACAGGTTAAAACTCACACAATGATGCTGTCATAACTCAGCAGAAGAAAAAGAACACCAAGGCTTTGTCGGTAAGATTATCTGACTTTTTAGATTCACGTCCTGCAGTTTTTCCTCATTAACTATGCAGGAGCATGACAGTGAGGTGGCCAGGGATGTTGGAGCTCCCTTGAAATGTAACTGGCCCCTCCAAAACCCCTTCATTGTTATCTTTGTAAGAGGGAGACGACACATGAAAATCAACTCTTCAGACTGAGTTAAGTTACTAGGCATTTTCTGAGCACAGTGTGCAGTAGTTTTCTCATATTTTAAAAAATCTGAATCATAAAATATGACAGTTATCTTCTGCTGGAGTCCTTAAAGGGATGAGGTTGATATTTTAACAGCTGTCACTCCTTTGTGCTACTTTTTAAACCAAATCTAAGGCCCTGTTTACACAACATTTCATCTGTAAATGCTAAAACACAGTGAAAATGCAGTGGAAAAAAAATCAGTGTTTACACAGAAACACTGAGGGACTGAAAATGCTGCAGTAAGCATGCTACGCCTGTAGTTGATGCTATAACTGCCTTGTCCAGAAGCAGCTTTTGGTAGATCTCCACCGAAGTAGAGTTGAGCCGATCATCTGGTGTATTGGTGAATGCTAAGTGCAGAAATGGTGCAACAGATGCTCATTTTGTTGAAAGACAGTCAGCAGATTGAGCAGCACAAGTACAACCATAGACTGTATAAAAAATGGACGTAGTCTCGCCGACGTCACCCATCTGTTTCTGAAACGGAAAATGAAGCACATTGGCTATAGTGGCCATATTGGTAGTGGCAAGGGCTTCACCTACAGCCATAGGGCGCCGGCCGTCACGTGACCCTCAGCTGTGCCTCTTATTGAGGGTGCTCGCGATCCTAATATCATCTGAACGGCTGCGTTAGAAAAAAATTCACCCCCCGTACAGTGGGAGCTGGTAGTAAAACTAGCGACTCAGACATGAGACGTTTTTTGAACCAGGCTGTAAATAGGTTGATTTCTGCTTTGAAAATGGCTTTCTTTTTTGCTTGATGTGTATGTGACTTTCGGTGCTTCCAGAGCCAGCCTCAAGCGAACACTGGAGAAACAGCAGATTTTAGCACTTCCGCATTGTCTCATATTATCAGAGCGGAGGTTACCGCTTGAGTACAACATGGTAGTCCGCAACGATTCTAACAATGATACTGCTGTTCTGTTGTAGGTGTTGCATAAAGCAGAATGTGACATCAGCATTTCCACTGAAAACATCGGTTTACTGTTTACATGGCAATGGTGGTGGCAGAGTTTCAGAAAAATTCCACTCTGGGCGCTGTTTTCAAAAGTTTGCGTTTAGCTAAAGCGCCATTTCCATGTAAATGCAAGGCCGGAACGAAACAATACTTTTGCATTTCACCCTAAAACCATTATCGTGTCAATGGCCCCTAAGTCAGAGACGCACACATTTTTTTGGAACATATTTTATTTTGTAAAAATGACCAAGGGACTTTCGATGACATATCTATGAAATGTCTTTATAAGTCAAATTTGCTAACTATTTCTTTTAGTGGTCTCTGTAAACATCAGTTAATAACTGTGGTCAAACTTGTACCATGATTACAGACTTGTGAAATCAGACCTCACCTGTTCATCAATTGTCTCTTGATATTAGATGATAAGTAGTCCGTTTTCTGCAGTTTGGCGTGCTGCGTAAACATCAGCAAACTCTGCTTTTCCATTAGGAGGAAGAAGATGAGGATTTTTTTATGGCAGGATCAGAATCTGGATTTCCACCCGATTGTTTACGACTAATTTGACCTGCAAATAACATTTAAGCTCCAAACATTTCTCATCCTGCATTCTAAACACAAATATTTGTCTTTTTTTTGCACCACTTCATAACCTTAGTCTGGCCTTGTGTCTCCTTTGATGTGTGTTTTTCAACTCTGGGCGTTCATGACGCACATTTCCACTTCATGGTAAATACATTCATTGAAACACATCAGCTGTAAGAGTTCTTCAGTATCTGCAGAATGAACAGAGTTTCAGCTTTATACAAGTGGCCTAGGCAGAGTCCATATGTTGTTTTTTGAGTCATTACTAGATTAACTTGAGTTTTGTTTGTGCACTTGACAGAAAATGTAAATAAACACAAAATTCGGAACATGATTCATTACAGCACCATAATTAATACGCTGAAATATAAGATCTGGAAATGGATCTTGGGCCACATGCCTGATCTTAGTCATCGAGTGTGGTTTGATTTGTAAAGATAGAGGGCAAACGAATGACATTAATGTGTTTGCTCAACTGTAGTGCAACCCTAAGTACCCCACTTTGGCCATCCCTATCAGAAGGCCAGAACACAGTTTCATAGTGTACAGAGTCAGGCTCCAGGTGTGAGACATGAAGTTGATTGATTTGAAACGTTGAAATATTTAAGTGTAAGGCAGTGTCAAATGGTGGTTTCAAGGTCACACATACAGATCTTGCTCCCTCATATGTCCCTGACTTACTTTGTCAGTACTGTTACTGTTCAAGACCCCTAAAATTTGAACAGAAAAGTCTCATTCATACACAACATTTTGTCTGCCAAGGAGTTGTGGTCATGTTACAGTGGATAAAGGATGAAAGAGAAATCATTAAAGGCACAGAAAAGTACACTAAACATCACAAAAACACACCAAAACACAACAACCAGTCACAAAGCATTCAGGGACTGAGATGAGTCAGAGCCAAGAAAACACACTTCTGAAACACACTTCACTTGAGAGCAATACTATTGTTTCTCCAGAAAATAGATTTCAAAATACTGAGCTTTAAGGCTGCACAGAGGTTTATCTTTAAACTTCTAGTCAAAAGGCAAGAGCTAGGCTACTTAAGTCCATGGGAATTTCACAACCTCACACCGGTTTTGAGCATATTTGAGGCGTTTGAGGTGGAAAGCTTGAACCAATGCAGCTGAAAGTACACAGAGAATGACTGATTTTACTTCATATCTTTTTTTCTTCTCTGCTGCCAAGGAATGGCACTCGTCTGTAGTCTGTCCCTGCTGCTTGCTTGGAAAGGAATATCTAAGCTGCTCTGACAGATGCTGGCATTATCACCCCAATGTCCCGCCTGCCACTGGAACTCGGCCCGTGCAGAGAAAACAGACTTACAGGAGCTAGAACAAGACTGCAGAGACAAGGAGACAGACAGACAGCAGCGCATTGATTCCGAATAAGCAAGATGGCCACGCTTATTTTGGCTGGAGCTGAGGATGACGTTATTATTATTATGGTCCTCATCCATACAGCTTCTCAAAAAATTGATTCCTCCTGAGCGCCCCTTGCCAGAGGCATAAAAAGGAAGGGGAACTGACAGGCTTAATCTATGGGCGTCTTGTCAATGACGATACGCCCTCCACTCCATTCCACACTGTCCCTATCCATGACATATCAATTAGTATCAATTCTCACCGTCCGTCTGAGGGTTCACAGAGTCCCTCCAGCTCTCCAACATGGCTGAAAGTAAAGTGGTCTTTTTCTAAACTCTTCTCCAACTACTTTTTGTTGTGTTGTCGGTTGTTGTTGAGCTACTTTTAATTTAATCCCATTTCAAATCCTAATTTCCCCGAAGCAGTGGCCTGGGACCCCCATCATGGCTGAGTTGCAGAAAAAGAGTGTGTTGGCTTCAGCTTGGTTGTGTGTCACTCAATCAGTGTTAATACCACTTAATACCATTTCTTCTCCTCCCTGTTCCTTCTCTGTGAGTCAGTGAGTGGAAATAAAGTGGAAGCATTTGTGTTTTTTCCTGGGCTCCTTCTTTTCTTCTGTGTATAAGAGAAGTAGCATGGCAAAAAGAATGCTTTAACATTTCACTGAGGTTGTCAGATTTCGCTCTCATAAATGTGTCTTTTTTACCAGCACAAGAGCTGCTTTTGAACTGCACAAACTTTATTTGATGTGTTGCTGTGAAATGTTGTTGGTTTCCCTGCATGGCTTCCCTCAGGTTCAGCGGTAGCACAGCTCTCGCCATGCTTTGCCTGACACGAGCAGGAAATGGATGCAGATGGTCTTGTATTAGAATGGATGTGGCCCTTGATGCATACAAATGCAAATGAATGGAAGAATTGTTGAACGGGGCTGTTTGAAGTTGCATGGTTGGTGGCGGCTCCTGATCATCAAGAGCTTACATTGATTTATTATGCGGTTTGTTGATGTTTAAACAATTAATAATTAGTAACCCAATGACCCGTTTGTTTCTGAAGTGAAACATGTTAAGGAGATGCTTGTTCTATTTGTGCATAATTGGTTTGGCTATTTATGCTGTTGGGCGGCAATTAACAGACTTTGTGTGCAGTCCTCTCATGTTTTCAGCCAAATGTGTTTTCATTCTTTCTCTTTGAAAGTCGCTGTGATAAACAGCATTTAAACTTTAAACGGCTTAATGTTAAAGTGCTCTCTTTAAAGTGGATTTACAGTTTTAGAACATTAGCAATCCACTTTATTGTGTGCTACTTAAAGTGCTATTTATGTGTTTTGTTTACATCAAATTAGGTCAAACATACTTTAATCTTGGAGAAATATAGGCAGGACAATAATCTTTTTTGAAAAGTGCAACGTATTTAAAAAGCAGACTAATTATTATGTAAGTGCAAGAGTGTAGAAAGCAAACAAGCCATGCAAAAACCCAAAATCATAATCAATGATGGTTTTATTTTTAGGGAATTTTACAAGACAGAATATTAAAACACATATAAGCAAATTTGCAATACAGATTATTATCATTATTTTTTTCTTTTCTTTTTTCTGGGTGTTACAAAGAGCCTTCAATGTTTAATTCAGATGCTGGGGCTGAATGCTTTACCATTCCAACCACTTCAATCAGCTTTCCTCCCTGTTTCCATAGCATGAAGCACAATGGGTGTAATCATGAGCACAATGCTATAAGGGAGATTTTGTTTTGAACTAATTTCCTTGTGCAATAATCAGTTGTCTTTGTCAGGAAGCCTGGGCCTTTGGAGGAAAAAAAAGCAAAAACAAATAAGCCACACAAATCCAAGGCTTTGAACAGACAATAGACAGGATCTGTGAACACAGAAGTTTGTGTTCACCTGGCGTATGGTCAATTAGCTTTGTGTTGCTGTGTTTATTCAATGTCAGCTCTGATTAATAGGCACAGCGTGGTGGATTGGACACCCGAAAATGTAGCATGGCGCCTGGGTGGGACATTGTTGCTATCTGATGCCATCTCCTCAACACAGCGCTTATCTCTTTACCCCCCCTTGAGGGTGCTTACAGCTGTTTTCCCGTCAAGACAAATTAGTGTGGTTGTGCACCGTCTTCACCCCCTCAGAGTGGAGCAGTGAATGGAAACATCATGGTCACCACCCCACACAGAGGTTTTGTACATGCCTGGCCATGTAGCAGTATTCTAAAGTTAGTGACATTTGTCAGTTTTAAGTTGATTTGCTTATCTTCGTATACATAACCTTGCGAAACATGAAGCGAGAACATATTGTCTGGATTATTATAACCTCTTTAATCTGACTATCTAACCTAATATCCATTTTTTGAGTGGCTGGGGTTGATTTAGCCTGTTAATGCTCTTAATCTCTGCTAGTCCCACCAGGCTCTATGATGCAAAATGAGGGTATGAGTTGTGTATTAACTGAGGATAACCTCTCACTTCACCCAAAGCCCATCTCCGCTGTCTGCTGTTTATCACAAGCAGCATTTTTATGATTCAGGTTTACAGTATTTAATAAGTTCTTACCATTTTACCTCTTTATTGTTGATCTTAAGCTGAAATAAAATGAATCTGGTCGTATATTAAAAATCAAAACAAATTATTTGAAAACCTATTAGTTACTGTTAGACAATAGCTAACGTTAGCATCCAGCCACCTGCTAGCTAACATGACTGTTGAAGAGAGTAGTTGAAATCTTTGATTTAAATTCTTAACCAATAATCTCAAATCTAGCTAAATGCTGACAGTAACTGCAATTAAAAGCCTATCTGCAAGTTTTGCAGTTTTATTTGCCCAAACTTCCTCACCATCAGTTTTTCACCATAAGTAATCTTCTCAGTCTTTTTTACATACTAGCTAGCCTATAATAACCATTAACTTTGGAAGAGGACAAAAGCTAGCATTGGTGCTAAGTTGGTGGACTGAATCACTTTTGAAGATCTAAAGTATTAGCTAATGGAATGTTGTCTACAAATTTAATTACTTTTTGTGAAAGTAAGAAAATGGCTTTATGCTAACAGTAGCGGGTACCTAGATAACTAATGGCTGTTTTTACCGTTTGAATAATGGCCCAAATTTTCTTTCAGTTTTTTACAATTAGTTGTTGTGGTAAAGATTTCTTAGCATGTAGGCCATTAACCGCAGAGTTCAAGACACCTATCATGATTGAAAGGTTTGCAGTTAGTCAGTTGCACTGATTTATGGCCCAAATGATCTCCAGATTTTTATTAAGAGTTGTCTTGTTCATGTCTATTTTACATGCAAGCTACAATAACTATTAGCATGGGAGTGAATGTAGGTAACATCGTTTTAAAGTTGATACGTTGATAAGTTAATAATTCATTGCTAGCTATGAATTTATGTTTAACCTACGGTTAGAAGACAAAAAAAGTGACTTTGTGCTAAAATTTTCAGGTGGTCATGTAAATAATGGCTGTCATTTTCCTTACGAATAATGGCCAAAGCTGCCTCCAGTTTTTCACTTTTTATGTCCTGTTGAGGTTTTTTTTTAACATGCTAGGAGTTAGCTATGAAGCTAATGAAGCCCAAGCTAATGGTCAAGCCTGAAAGGTTTGTGGTTGTGGTGATAAATGACCCAATTTGTTCCATATTACCAAGATATTTTCTTGGTAGTAGCTTGTTAAAAAGATAGATAAGACACCTGTTGGTTTAGAGGTCGATGTTGGCTAACATCAATGTTAAGTTGTTGAGTTGATACAATTTGGGGAGGTTAAAAATCCGAGGTAGTGTAATTTTCGTTACACATCTAGTTTGAAGCTTGGGTTATGGTAGCAAGAAAGTAGCTATGCGAAAGCTAACACTTGCAGGTGCCAATATAAATGATGGCTATGTTTTAACTTGAATAAATGCCCCAGTGTCCTCCAGGTTTGAACTTTCTGATGTTGTGTTAAAGACTTTTGCTTATGCTAGCTTTTACCATGCTCAATGAATTGGATCAAACAATCAATCTTTTAAATTTATGGCTAAACTAATACTTCCCATAAATCTAGTTATCAGACATGGTAATTAGAGAGGGGCTGCATGTCAACATTTTAGGGTGTCTGCACAGGTGAAATACATAAATACTGAGGTATATAGTCCCAGATTCCCTCATATTTTTTTCCTTGATTATCTTTTCAACTGCACATTTATCAAAAGAAAAAGGGCAATTCAATGATGACTGCAGATATACAACATTTTAATTAGTTATAGGTTGTAAGTCAACCGTTAATAGCCTACAAGCATTGGAGCTCACAACACCATGAAGAAAACAGCTGCTCCAATAATAAAATAAATTGACTTTTTGTGGCTAGATGGACACTTGTGCCCATTTTCACTCACAGGACAGACACCTTGGTGTTACTGCTGAAAAGGTTATATTCTCAATCCAGCACAGTCCCAGTGGTGGGAAAAATCCAGTTTTGTTAAGAGAATGACATTTCCTTTCACACTGACCACAACAGTGTTGTTAGCAAACCTCAGGCAGAGAAGTCACAGCCTCTCCTGTGGGCACCCATATGTTGTCTGTGTGATAGATGCAGCACGAGGGAGGGGGTCACGTTTATTGCTTTTCGTAATGTGCCACCAGTGCCTTCACGGTAATGAGGACTTTGCCCTATGATTGTACCAGTTTAAAATGTTACACTTCATCACCTTAATACTGGGCTGCTGCAACATTTGATGGCAGAGGCTCCATAAGGCCGGCCACAAATTAGTAGCTCTTGTTATTCCAACATTAGCTTGTCGACACCTCATCTTAATTTTGCAGCTGAACCACATCTGAACCGTATAAACGGAGACTCCGAATGCTTTGGCTGCCTGTGTCAAGGGGAGATGGGAGGTGAGGGAGCGTGTGGGCGTAAAGCACACAGGCGTTTTTGTGTCTATGCCACTATGCATGGACGTGAGTGCAAGTGCGTGTCAGCATGTGTCGAAAAGGCATTCTCCTCCTCTGAGAGATTCAAAATAACAGACACACACGGAGAGGAATAGAGGGAGAGACACAGCCAGAGAGAGAGAAAATAATCTCATGCTATGTTATCCCTGCAAAAACCTGACAAACCACCCCCGAGACTGATCTGGCTTAGCATTCAGTGTGGTTAGGGGCTTGTTTGTGCTCCTATGATTGGAGCGGGCTGGCTAAGTTGGCCTCATAACAGTCCAGTCACAGCGGAGCCCCAGTGGAGTCACGCTGCCTGGGGATGGCAGGGCCTGTCTCTATCTGGCCGCAGATATCAATAAAGGCAGCAGTGCAGTCTTCTGGGAGGATGGACAGTCCAAATTTTCTCCCCCTGAAGGAGGGTTATTAATTGTCCCCATGTTGTATGTGTTCTGCCTGCACAACATGCTTTTTTGTTGGACATTCTAAATTCCAGGCATGTATCCCAGAATGCAATTAGTCCTCTGCCATTAGATCAAGCGACACATGTCTCCTTGCCTCGTGCCTGGCCTGGAATTACGGTGAGGGGAGGTAGAAAAGAAAGAAATTAGTATGGAAATTAGCTGTCTTCAAAGCCTTTGGCGCTAAAGGTGGTGTAAGGTGCTACAGGAAGGTGGCAGTTCCCTTTGCAGATACCAGTGTACGGGAAAACGCTGGGATATAGCAGGATTGATTTCCTCAGGAGACTCATATCCCTCTGTGCAATGTGGGATTAAGGAAATGGCACATGAAAGGCACGTCATGCTGTTTCACATAAACTAATTGTGCATGTGGTATGAAGTTGTCTGGGCTAAGCAGATTGTATTTTAACATCACATGCTGATTTTTGATCCATGGAGGGTTGGTGGGTCCTTAACATTTTAAAATAAACATATTAGAGTTTGTAATCTTCACCCGAGCCTGATGGAGTCCAGGCCAGAGAGCGGAGTCTAGTTCGCCTTCTGATGCTTTTTATACCCCCTGTGGGCTTGAGGAACAGTGACAAACTGACACATGTCGGAGCTGCCCTGTTGTACACAACGTCCTTAAAGCTACAGTTTTTAATATGCATATTTTTCAGGAGGTTTTGTGTCTTCTTTTGAAACACACTTAGGCTTGAACCACACGTATATGGATATATTCCTAAACGCAATCGGGCCTCTCAACCACACGAACACAGCAATTTCACCCACATAAACGGAGATTTTTTAAAACGGATAAAAAAGTGAAGAAATGAAAAAATATCCGGTTGAGTGGATCCGTGTAGCGGTGTTAAACGGAGCTGGTGTTGACGGGATGACGTCAAGCGCCTAGCAATGAGTCACTGTAGCAACGGCTGCCAACGACAAAACATCCGCGCCAACTGCTTCTTTTTCCTGCGTTTGACTGCGCATGCTCATAATGTTCTTCTTCTATGGTTTTCACATTTTGCTAGCCTGCCACTTATCGGCCAGGCATGGTATTGTAGGCTTCAGAGGCGATCGTTTTCAGTTTGGCCTCTTCGTATGGACAGACATATTTCTGTGGTGTGGACGGAGATTTTTTTTTAAATGAGGACAAAGATATCCGATCAAAAAAATACCCTTATACATGTGGTTCAGGCCTTAGAGTATGGAGATTTTTAAAGATAGTGTTTAAAAACAGGTCAGCGTTTTGGGCAAAGACTGATGTCACCCGTCTGTTTCTGACCCGCATCTTTGAAGCAAATCTGCTGGCACGGCCATGAGTCTCCACACTAACAGCTACAGGGTGCCCATCAGTCACATGAGCTGAGCCGTTCATCTGAGTGGGTAAACCCGGGATCTAAATATCTTTTAAACTGCCGAGTCAGAAAAAAATTGGCGATTCAGATGGGAGATGCTGTTTGTACCAGGCTGTAAATATGTCTATATCTGCTGTGAAAACAGCTTTTATGTGTGTGTGTGACTTCTGGTATGGAGCAAGCCTCAAGCAGACACTCATGAAACAGCAGATTGTAGCACTTACGCATTGTCTCATATTTTTAGACCAGAGGTTGCTGGCTCGTTTCACAACTAACACGCCAAAGAAAGTTATCTGAGCCGTTGGTGATCATTTTTAAAATAAAATATTTAGTACAAAACTGAACATTAGACAGTAAGGATAATAAGGCTCTTGGATCACTGATCCCAAAGCTGAGATGTACACAACTTATCGGGATGTTGTGCAGCCTGCTTTTATCCCTTTGCACTTGATAAGTAATGTTCACCTGTGCACTTACTTAATGTCCCCAGTTATGTGAATAGGTTAGGAAATTTTAAGAGTATTACATGAACAATGTGATACAGCTTAAGGATGTGTATAATGTAAGGAAGTTGACTTATACTGCTGCAAGTCACTAGGGGTAGCTCCCAAAGTTCCAACATCATTTTTGGTAAGCTGTTTCGCCTTCCATATTTCCATTCAATCTATGCCCAGTCTGTGACAGACCTTCCTTTAAGAGAGGGTTTCATTGCAGGATTGAAGTCACACAATCTTTTGAACCTAACTATTCACATTAGCACCCTACTGAAGACATTTGATGTTAACCATAACAATGTATTAACTTTTGCATATTACTGTCAAACCTCAAACGTCCACTAGAGGTCTTTTTCTGGGATGTTATGTTTGGGATTTGAATACACAATCCATGCTGTCAGCTTATTAACAACCACATAACTTCAGTGATGGTTTAAAGACATATCAAGGGTGTGTTTTACATGTCTGACACATGCTCCATATGTTCCTTTTTATTTCATACGACCTCAAGGCATGCCAAGGTCTTAATACCTGAAAGTTTATGATTATTTCTCCCCCTCAAGCACCCCCTGGCTTCATTATTCTCACTTACTATGTAGAGGGGTGGTGTGCTGCTTATTTTGGCGGGAGGCAATCTGGCCCTGAGGCTATGGGGATTCCTTTCCCCCATGTGTCAGCTAATGTTTACCCAGGCCTGAGGACCAGGGAGGGATCACAGGATTTCATAATCCACTGCCTGTACAGTGGAGCAAGGGCAAAAAAATAATTCTCTTTGTGTCAACAGTTGTTTCATTCATGGGTAATTTCACCATAGCTAGCCTCACGCTGCAGCCAGAGATAGAGGCAGAGAGGAGAGGGAGAGATAGCAAGAGAGATGTCCACACTCAAGTGCTCTGCTCCCCTGGAAACCACTTGTACAGAACTCACTGTTTGTATTCCACCTCTCTCATTCATGTGTTTTAACCAACCGTGGATGTGAATTTATGAGATCTGTATAAGCACAGAGATGCAGATGGTGTCAGCATTTCTTTCAGGGGAAGGGGGAATGGAGACACACCTCCAGAATTGCTTCTCAACAGTTTTCTTCTTGCTCTCTGGGCACTGGCTATTTTCCAAGACATAGTTCAGGATCAATGCGCTGTGGAAGTGAACTCTGAGTGGCAGCACTGGAGGTAAAACTCACTCCTGCAGACCTGAGCACAGAGTGTGTAAAACCAAAATTTAGAAATGTGATGTTCGATGTGGTACAAAGCAGCAGTGCTTCTGCTCCTCTGATACGTTTTCTTTCATTTTCTGACTCTGTGACTCTGGTTTTGATTTCACTTGGTTTTATCACACATCAAAAAAGCACGTCCTGCAAAGAGACGGTGTGAATCACCAATAGATTCTGGAAACAACTATGACAGAAAAGTTTTATTGATCATCTATCTTTGAAAAGGAAAACAAGTCTATGACTAAAAACACAACCTTGGTAAGAAGAGCTATAGAATGATTGTTATTTGGCAACATATTAAACCCGACTAAAAAAACGCTTCTATTGATTTTATTCATTGGCTTTTCCACTGATCAGAATGCCTCTGCACAGTCCCAAACAGCAACTCAGCTGATAAGCAGAACACAACCCTCTGCAGCTCACAATTAACTCTTGTTCGCAGGCTGCCAAAGCTGTCTGACCTGTTGCACTGCCTTTAATAAATGCATCTAAAATTCAGCTCTGCTCAGTCTTAGTTTTGTGATCTGGTGTTCATGAAAATAAAACAGATTTAATGATTCTGTTCAGCTATAATCTAATGAAAGTCGAGTACGCTGGAGGAAAAATAACGCAAAATCATGCAGGCGCATATGTATTAATAATGCATATTTAGAAATGCTAATTTGAATTATATTATACACACCCCGGAACACACTGTGTGCATCTTAAATGGCTAACAAATCACCAAGTAAATGTCCACATCCTTTCATTTCAAGTCTGGAACAAAATGTATTGTTTTGGGGACCCTGAAAGGCTGAGAAGGAGCTAACCTGTCTCACACGTTTTAGTCAAATGTTTTCCTCTTTAAACTTAAGTTTGATGTTAGAGCTGTACTAGTTGTTGTCTGCAACATTCAACACTTCCCTATTTAATATTTGGAATTCTTATCATATTTGGTTATTATAATTATTTAAAAAATATATATTTAACCAGGAGAACCTCATTGACATTAAAAATCTATTTTTTTAAACTATATTTTGAGCCGTTGTTTTATTTTAGGTTGATTTTACACACCTAAAAACTGAAATCTTATCAAGTGTTTTTGTCTTATTTTCAGTGAAAAATGTATTTTTAGACTTAATATGAACCACATTTACAAAAAAATATCTTATTTCAAGTTATTTAAAGACAAAATTTAGTTCTGAATTGCTTTTAACAAGTTAAAAAAAATCAACCAATGGAACAAGAGAAAAGTTACTTGTATTAAGACATTAGTCTAGTTTTAAGCACGTTTTCGAGCAAATTTTTCTTGTTCCATTGGCAGATGTTTTTTACCTGTTAAAAGCAATTCAAAGCTAATTTTGTCTAAATAATTTGAAACAAAACATTTTTCTGGTCTACTAAGTTGATTGTGTCTCATATCGAGTATAACAAGACAATTGTTTACTTGAAATTACGGATGGGCTACTACTGGTATTGGTACCTTTTTTCAAGGTATCGGTACTTGCTAAGGCTTCTGATACCAGCAGCTGATACTCAAGGCAAAAAAAATCTCAAGTCAAGTAATTCCTCCTTGCCAGTCATTGCCAGTTGTTGCCAGTAGTTGCTTCAGCTTGCTGCAGTTTAATACCATGGGAAATATGCATCAGGTCCTGTTCAGACACCAGGGGGAGTTTAACAGTTGAACTGTTTTATTTAGCACTTCAGTTTATTTTAAAACTTACGTAAACTTTGACAGTTATCTTCATTTTGTACTTTTGCACTTTTGTTAATTTATTTAAAAAAAAAAGTAAACTCAGGGAGATTTGTTATTGTTTTATTTTGGACCTAATGTCAGAGTTGCTGCGCTGGTTGTGGATGTGGCACTGCAAATTGAAGTTTTATGTATAAGTACTAGTGGTATCGGTACTTGGTATTAGCGAATACTTAAGAGGGAGTACTTGTACTGGTATCAGTCTGAAAAAAAGTGGTGTCGAGCATCCCTACTTAAAAAAGGCAAAAACTCATGATAAGATTTATTTTCTTTGCAGTCCAAATCGGGCTCAAACAAGGCGCATTACACAACGGTATTTCAGTCAGAAAACTCATATTTTGATTGTTTATTGTCGCAGCAACTACATGTTAAATGTTTGGAACCCAGCTCCAGCCTCATCACTCCTTGCAGATAAGTTTACATCACAACACTGAGGAGTAATGAGCAAAACGTACTGCAGGTGGATGCTGGGGATGAAAGAATATGCAGCAATACAAATGCAGGGTAGCAGAGGCATTGAGAGGCAGAGGGAGATATGGGAGATTTCCAGTTTAAATAAACCGCCAAACTGAGACGATGCGATTGGAAGCTGGTTATGACGAGTGAGACCTGTGACATGTGTTGCAGTGCAGCTCAAGTTGTCTGCCTCAGCTTACTTGCAGATGTTGCTCCATAAGTAGTAATGGAGAGGAATGAAACTACTCCAAGTTAAGAAATAAAACACTATTTGACACCGACCACAGGACTTCCAATATTGACACACATTGGCCGTAGATCTGCTGCATATTTTATCTCCTCTGACATCTCTTCACCATCCCTCCTTGTTATAGCTTCTGTATGATATGCATGAGCTCTAATTTAACATAATATGCTCAAAACCGCTGTGAAAAAAGCAACTAACGACTGGAAATAGGTGATGTGATGATCATACCAACACCCAAGTCCAGGCAATGCTACACTGTTTTGTGAACTCCCCCAGACATCATATCATCAAAATAGCATCTACACTTCATTTACCAGACATGTGATGCATCTTAATATCTGTGTGTGATAAAAAAAAAAAAGTGACCAGCCTGTGATAACTTGGATTTATAGAGCCCATGGTGGTCAGAAACCCCTCAGGATACCTTTAAATGATGTACTCTGCAACCGTCACAAACACAGCAAACACAGCAAACACAAACACACGCACCATTTTTCATACCACTGCACACCTTATTGAGTTTACTCAAACAACTTCCTCCTGCCTCTGCTGCTGCTTCACTGGCAAACTCTCCCATCAATATGTGTTTATTCAGCTGTCAGTGCTCCACCCTAGCTCCTCCTCTGCTCTGTCCCTCAGTCTTCACAGCGATGGAACAGCCCCACGCTGTTTGTGGGCGAGTCATCGTGGCCCTTTGCAGACCTCAGGATGTACATTCTCCACCAACTCCTGTTCTTTATTCTCCCTGCGGCTCTGACTGATATCTGCACCACACAGGACTGCAGAAGCAGGATCATCTTGAGGTGGATAAAGAAGGACTTTCACTATCATAACCCTGTGGATTAACTGGTGCCTTCTCTATGCTGATAGGAAAGTGCACTGCATTGCAGGCGGACTATACGAGCACTGCAGGCAGAGCGTATAAGTCAAAGGTGCATTGTTTGGTCTTGTATCAGACTGAAAGGGTGACTCAGTGTTTTGTAGCTGACTGGTTTGGTGGCAGAGATTCACATTCAATACTTTGTTGTTAAGAGGAACAAAGAGGAAAGAAAAAATAAGTAATATCAAGCACACAAGAGAGGGAGAGGGAAAAGGGAGGCTGTATTATCTCCCACAGGATACAAAGACCTGGTGCTAATATTTCTGCAAAATAACCTCATTGGAGCTTCAATGTAAATAGTATCCAGGAGTAAGACAATCAAACTGTTTTTTTGAATATCCAATGATCCACACACATATGTCAATTACTTCTCAATTAAGAAAAAGAAATATGTATTTGGGACCAACTGATTGAGAGATCAGTATTTAGTGTCATGGAAATGCCCCTCTGGAAAAGAAGGATTCTTTCTTGGGCTTTTATTTCCCATACATGTAATAAAAAGTACAACAACAATAATATTCAGAAAGCTAAACTTTTTTATTACTATTATTATTTTGTATTTTTACAGAAGGTTTTGATTAGTGTTAAATGCAAAGCCAGTATCTTAGTTAATTAAAAAACTGCAGTTCCTCAAGAGTCCACTAGAGGCTGGCTTCAAATCCACATAAACACCCACGTTTAAATGCTCATTTTTCCAACTGCATTGAACATGTTTTGCCCTCATGATACAAAAGGAATTTTGAACGACTCATTCCTTTTGATTTGTATTGAAAATTGCAGAAATGTGTCTTATTAGGGGCTGGTTGGGCTATTTAGCATGAGGTCTAAGTCTTGTCTATGCACTGGGCTTCACCAGCTCTGATTAAATTCAAAGGTAGCCAATTATCACCATTAAGATGGGTCTTTTGTTTAAAATTAACTTAAGGTTGATGAAAAGGATTTCGTCACACATAATCCAAAAATGCTTCCTTCGGTGTCTTGTTGATCACTAGCCATTTGGTAACTAGTCAGATATGAATGGCAAAACTGTGACAGATATTCCTTTAAGAGTGGTGTTTTGTTGGCCACAAGGGGGTATAGACCTCACTTCAGTGATACTATTTTGGGTGGTGCGGGCTCTCTATACATGTGTCTCAGTATCTCTGTCTGCCTCAAACCCTCTCCTCTGCCTGTATGTTGATGTTTAAGGTTGTTACGGGACGTTTCTGGGCAGAGAGTAGGCATTGTTATACTGCCAACTGCAGCGCACCCATTGAGCTAGTGACTTGGTACGTTGACGATCGCGAGTTGAAGAAGCTATCACAAGCGGCTATGATAGTAGACGTAGCAGGGAGCACTAAAAATACAAGTGAAATTAAACGAAACACCACATAAAGCTTTTTACTTTACGACGGTGAAGCTTGGCTCGACTTACACACGCTTTCACTTTCTTGCTTTTGAATCTGTACTTACAAACAAGTAATGGAAACCTTTGATCCTACCTTTAACAAATATTTTGAAGTGGAATCTGCACTCTTAGTCAAAGGTAACTTCACATCTATTGATACCTTATTTTGCTCCAGTTAAGATTGCAAAAATGGCTCATTGTTGTATTTTTTACATGGGTCATGGGTCCAAACAGTCCTGACCTAGGAAGAAAACCCATGAACCCATGACCCATGATTTGGAAAATAATGCAGAGACTGATTTGAAGCTTCACCAAATAAACAGCCAGTGACTCAGCACATTTTGTCTGAAGCAGTTGAAGTTTTCTATAAAGATGACCTGCTAAACCACAAGTTGTATGAAAGCTGTATCCTTCATGCCAAACTAATTGGCAACTTTCTGTGGAAGTTGAAAACCAATAACACAACTTGATAGTATCACTGTTGCTTGCTCCTTCCTGTCTACTGGAGATACTTGAAATATATTGACAACCTTTGTTTCAACACTTTATTGATTCCACTTGTGTGTTCTCATGTGTTTCATTAGCTTTTGCAGGGAAATGATCGATTGGAGAGGTGTGTGGTTTAGCTGCAGGCATAGTATGAATTGAATGCAGACTTTAGGTGTAAGATGAGGCGGATTATTAGTTGTTAGGTTGGGGTTAGGAACATGTCTGAACAGGACGAGCCATGGAAACACTTTGTCTTTCTCACGGTGGTTACGTTTTGAGAGTTTTATTTGTCTTTACGCTGCAACAAGGAATCATGAGGATGTACTACATGAGTAAATCCAAGGATAATGGAGCAATCATCTGTTTTGGAGGCTAATCTCAATGACCACAGCAACAGGGAAAAAAAAAGCTTAATTCTGGGTTTTTATGACAAAAGGCAGTGAGGTCGATTGCTGCCCCCACCTCCATGGCAGCTCAACCCCTCAGTGTTAGATAAGGTTGTAATAAGATATAGTCAAAGCCTGGCACCTAATCTGATATTTCACCTCGGTGAGCGATAGGAAAGATATAAAAACGTATTAGGAGTGGGCTTTAAGAGGATTAGAGTATGGAAACGGATGTGTGCCGGCGTTTTTAATCCACTCATGCTTAACCCTTTCAAGCTGCCCAATCTGCTATGCACAAACAATGATTATTTAGCTGAGCTTTCCATGCAGACTCTGCTCTTGTTGTAGCTCAACAACTCACTCTCTCTTTCTCTTGCAGAAACGCCTCCCACCTACTCTCATTTAATTTGATTTTGTGCGAGAGAAAAAAAGGTGCGCAGCGGACTGACAGAGCTCAGGTTTGATTAAGATTCTCTGTCCTGTGACAGCACAGCAGGGCTCTGTGTCTCAGCTGAATTACTCAGGATTGAAGGCTGACATTTGGTGGTTGGTTTAGCAGCAGCATGCGTGTGTCTGTGTCGCATTCGTTTACATTCCTTTAGGTTCAGTCTGTGTACATTCAGGCAGCCACCCACGCAGCTGTGTGTTTTTTAATGCTTTACATATGTGTGCACGCTCTTAGAGATGTCTCCGCCTGTGTGTACACCAGGCGCTTAGTGGCTTAGTGCAACCTAATCTCACATAGCCACACTTTGAGGACGTGAGATTAAGTACACGCACACTGCAGAGGGCAATTAATCTTCCCTCCACATTCAGGGAGCGGCTTTAATTTCAGGTCGGGCTGATCATAGCCGGTGTGTGTTGTGTGAAAGGTGAAAACACACTCATTTGACCTTTTGACATATGTTAACGCTGATATTAGTTTCAGGGGGGCAGCTCCGTTGAGGATGCTTCCAGAAGGAGTTGAAATGAAGCCATCACTCTAAGAGACAGCTGTTACACGGGATATGAGATGTCAAGCAGAAGGAAAGCAGCTTCTTTGAGTCATACATGTCGGGGTGTGGCCCAGTCTCTACCGAGACCCGACCCTAGTGGCGAGGCAGCAATCGCAGGAGAGCAGAGTGTCAGTAACCTCACACAAAGGGCATGAACATTAATGAACGGTAGTCTGCGGAGGGTGGAAGAGACAGGGAGAGATAACAGGTGTCAATCTTCATTACATGTGATCTGCAGCCTCTCCAAACTCCAAATTATTCCCCAATTAAGAAGAAAAATGAAGGTGAGGATGCTCTGCACATTTGACATCCCAATTAATTACTTCCTTCACATGAAGAATTGACTCATACGTCATGTCACCTTGGAGCTCTTTCCTGTGTTGTGTGGAGAATTAGCCAAGTGAGCTCACAATTAAAACTAAAGTTTTCAGAGTGGAGAGTGCTTTAAAATGTTTGTCAAGTTAGAAAAATGTACACCATCAGGAATAATTACAGTTGTTTTAATTATGGGAAATATCTCCCTGATTGTTAATGTCAGAGTTTTGAAAAAAGATTCATCACTGACAGATTTGCCTCACACTTGATTGTGAGGTGTTAAAGTCTGACAGGCGTGATGGCAGAACTTACCGAGGACATAATTGGCTATACTGTGAAATAGGCTTCAGTTTTATTATCAAATCAGTTGTGGTGAATTAAAGCTGTGTCTTTCATCCTGTCCTCACATTTGTTATTTAGTTCTCCCACACCGTCCCTCTGACAATTCTATCCTGGATCGTAACGGGCAATTTCATTCTTACAATCAATTACAGGCTGATTGTGAGAGGTTTACTGTGAGAGGGAAATGTGAAAAAGATTGGAAGTATGATTTTACTTCCATGGGTAATTGTGCCAATATGAAAGAAAAGGATTTTATGACTGTCCTTCTTTTCCCCTCAGTGGTGCACAAACACACACAAACACAAATCACAACAAACATAAAGTCCTTTACAGGCAGCACAACAGATTTTTGCATAAATTTGGCAATTCGGTGAAACTAGTGTCCTTGTGAACAGCGTAGTGATAGTTCTGCAGCGTTACAGATGGCTCGATAAAAACACCCTGGAAAAAAAAACTTCCCCCATAACCATGTCTGCTACATGACAACTAGATGAGGACATTAAGCATTTGTACAGGACTGAGCTCCCTCTGTGTACAGTGGCACATCAGTCGCAGCTCCTCATGCGTGCATGCTGAATGTATGTCATTCTAGCTGTGAGCCAACACCCTCCTTTGGTGCAGTTTTTACACTTGGCAGGGTGATTAACGCTTGTGATGCACCAAATCTGGGTAGCCCAGAAAGCACCAGAGCTGCTTCCATCTTCTGCCTTCTGGCTCCTCAGGCTCATACTGTACTTTGTTGGATATTTTTTTCTTCTTTTGATGATCCCCAATAAACAAATATTTGCTTCGTGAAAGAACAGCCATGTTTTGTTATTTGGATTTGGAAACTTCCTGCGATTTCACACATGTACTCTTCCAGGTGCTTCACTTCACTGAGCAATGAAGGAGGAGTTCACATTCCCCTTTTCTCACTTCTATATTTGAAATGTGAAAGTTAACTGGCTTCTCGTAACCTTGCGGAGTCGTCTGCAGAGCCTCCGGTTGTGTGAAGACGCTTTAAGCTGCAGCACGTCTCAGTCTTCCCGTGTCCCCGTCTCAACTGCTTAGCAAATTGTCAGACAACCTACAAAGAGAATTATGGGCCCTGAGGGGTCTTGAGGAAATTGCACCACTGGCAGTTTTATCTGGGGGGAGCTGCAGGGCCTAGACAATGCTCCACTTAAGTATGATGACAGACTGGAGGGGATGTACCCTGGCCTGTTCTATAAACTTCACAAAAACCCTCACAGCTGAAAACTAAAACTCCAGGCATCCTCCCGTTGAAGCTGTCACTGTAGGGCAAAAGTCAACCACCATAAATTCAGCTTATCAGCCAACTTGGTGACAGAAAGCATATAATAATTCTGGATGTGTTCCATTAGGAAAGTTAATTCAAATTTCACCAGGCAGCACTTTCAAAGCGTTATACAAACAGTGTTTTCCATTCATTTGACCGGGACTGGCTTATTGAATACTGCTGCATGGAGTTCATCCATCATGTACGTGCACATGCTAAAACATGGACAGTTGACTTGCATGGTGACACAAAGAGCCAGTAGGTAGATGTGCATTCGCCTTTAGTGTGTTTACACAATGCTGCGGCTGCTGTGGGGGATCATAGCAGAAGAAGATAGACCTCTAAATGCATGCACAACACATTCAGTGGGGCGCGTTTGCTTTGAAGTGGTTATTAATACACAGACGGAAAATTCCTGCAGGGATCAAGACAAGACACCAGAAAGAGACAGTAGCGAGGTTCTGCAGCATCTGAGGAAGCTCATTTTTCTTCCTTTGCTGGGTTAACATGTTGGTTTGATGTTTCCTCTACGTCTGTGTAATTTGAATTAAACACTAGCAAGAAAAAAGGAGCGCACAGATATGACTGCCGTGTTTTTATATTGGCCTGTTTATTAGGGTGTTCCACACATGTCACGTTGCCTGTCACATATCGGTGATGAAACTCTGCCTCCAGCTCCTCCTGAACACATTTCCCCATTCATTTGTAAAATGCATGCTCGCTGTGCGTCCTGGGCGCTCTATGCAGAAGTTTCTCATTAAACACAGTAATGAACAGGAGTATCAGCAGCAGGCGGGGGTGTTTTATCAATACCACAGGCAGAGGAGTGAACCAAAGCTACACAACCTCACTTTCTGACACTCAGCGGAGAGCTAAGTAAGTGAACATCAGGCTTTTCCCTTATTTCAATACTCTGAGCGAATGAGGGAGTTAAACAGAGGAATGAGGCCGACTCAGTGTGTGTTTGTGTGTGTGCGCGCACTGCTGGTGGAGCCTCTTGCTGGCTGACCCGTCCGTGCTGATGAATAATGAATGAGCAGGACAGAAGCAGTTACCATTTGGAGACAGTTTCCTGATGAATGATTACTGGCTCCATTGGGTCTGTATTTGCATAGGAGATGAAAATGTCGAGAGGAAGACACATGGCTGTTACAGTCTTGGAAGCTGTAATACTTCTGACTGCTGAGCAGGCAACTCTTCTAATGTTATAATCAACCAGCATGGCTGCTCATAAGAGACCACACATAAAAACAGAGAATAAGTGAAGATGGGTGAGGGGTGCACGAGGTGACATTTCAAATGAGATGTATTTATCTGTTGTGCTATTAAATGGGTTTGTCTGCTCCTGCAGAAATTCCGATTTATGCTCGTACCATTCTGTACAGCTGTTCCTTTAATAACCACATTCATTACCAGGCGACAGTTATTAACACAGCAAAATAAAAAAGCTCTGCAACTGAGGTGAGGGAAATTTCTCAGGAAACACACACACACACACATACACACACAGTGGAATAATGAGGGGAAAGATAATGATCAGTTTTGCAGAAAGGGAAACAGAACCAGTTGATTCATCCCTATGCAGACAGATAAAACCAGGCTGTCACTTACTCTGCTGTCGAAGCCATGCCGCTGTGAAGCAATATCTGCCGTGCTGAAGTGAGGGAGATAAGGATTTCATGGTCATCGCGTCTCCTTCTCGCAAGGTGGTTGGGTGGTGTAAAGAAGCGGGGAGGTGGGGCGGTGAGGCCTCCGTCTGGGCCCCTGCAGGGTGAGATGAAGTGTCCCAGTCAATGTCAGATCTGTGTTTACACCTCAGAGCAGCCACCTATGCCGCCACTTCTCGCCTCGCCACACAGAATCTGGCGCGGTTTGATCAGCTTTTTGAGTTGGCTTAATCTTGTCAGGCTTGACAATGAAGCCCGATCTCCTCTGTTCTGTCTTAGTGGAGGAGCTGGCCTACAGCTCGCACTATTCAAACAGAGCCCCAGATCCCCTCCTTGAATCCATAATCATCACTTGGAGGGGATTTTTTGGATGTATCAAACATCTCTAAGCAAAAGCACTGATCTGCATTCATCCCTACTATAAGCTGGCCTGGCTGAATGCAAAAACAGTCCTGCTAAATTCTGAAGGCCTCTCTTTCTAAAACAGATGCCTAAGATATGCATAAGGGTTGGAATAAGAGACAGAGAAGTCATCATTTTTTCTCTGTCGCTGAAAAGAGATGAGGATACAAGTGTGTTTTAGTGCTCTTGGGGTCGGTTAGAGCGAGGTAAAAGACAGAGAGGAAGGGAAAAGTGCGAGAAAGCCGAGAGACAGAGAAGGTGGGAGCCATCATTACCACAAGGCTACTTAAAAATCCTCCACTGAGGGCACTTAATAGAACCATTTGTAATAGAGGCTTCCTTTCACCGCACACAGCGTTGGCAAAGTAAGGAGACACTCTTTCCGTGTGGGTGGGTGGGTGTGCAGCGAGAGCACGAAGTGAATGTTCTACCCCCCAGATGTTGGCCTTCTTTGATAGAAAAGAAAGTCAAATGCATGGCACACAGTAGGCTTTTTTGTTCCTTAAGAATGTAATCAGCGTTACTCGCCGAGCCCACACTCTGCTCTTTCATGTGTTTAGCTGCACCTGTGAGCTACAAGGACAAACACATTCACTCCACGCAGACACTCTTCTCGTTTAAGACTCGCTTTGAATTGGAGTTTAAGGATGCCATGTAACACAAAATCCACTTTAACTGGTGCAAGAAAAAAAAAATGTGTCCCCTGCATATCTACACCCACGCCCAACAGGAAAAAAAAAGAAATCCCCCCCCTCTTTTGCCTGCTCCCTCTTTCTGAAGATCTCTCCTTGAGTGAAATGTTTTGAAATGGAGCACACCTCCAGACCGGAGTGACCCTCCCACGTTTGCCTTTGTCCTGTAGCAGCTTCCCCAGGACATGTGAAGGCTCTGGTTGAAGATAATGTACAAGCAAAGGATGTCTCTTGCTCTGTTTTTGGCTGTATTAACAAACACAAGAGTCTTTTTTTTTTACCTCCACCTCCAAAGATTTGAAGACCGAGTGGATGGACTTCGTTTTTGATGGAGACTTTCCTGCAGTAGCAGTCGCAGCTAAATGCTATATGTATGTGTGCAAACCATTTCACTTCAGACTACTTTCTCAATCATGGACAGGTAGTTCAGGGTTTACCACAAATCTGGAGATGAAGCATGGATCATTATACACTGTCTGTGACCCTACTACATCCTCAGGAGCTTTATTTTTGACTATTTGTGCTGCTTTATTAGCATGTTAGCCAGGTGAATGTGTTTCTAGCATCACCACTTAACCTGATTTGAATATATCTACAGAGTCATTGTTTTAATGGAAAAGGTAAGAGGGTGACGAATAAAGATGGAAAAACGTAGATAACATATTGAAATCTGTAAAGTGCAGCTTGTTGCATATAATGTATAATGCGTTATAATTTTTTTTTTCTTTTATTTGTTTTTATTTGCTTTCAGTTGTTTTTACTAAGTTTTCGTTTATGTGTCTGTTTTCCTTATCTGTTTTATCATTTTATTTTGATCTACCTTTGTTTACAGCTGTGGTTGGTTTTAAAAGTGCTCTATAAATAAAGTTGGTATGGTTTGGTATGGTACGGTATGTGGGGATGGATAACAGCGTGGGTAACTAAACATTTCACACAGTCTCAACCTTTGATAATAGATTTAAGCTTGATGATGCCCACAGGTTGTTTGGGCTGAATTACAGCATAAATTTCATTGTGGTTTAAAGGATAAATGACTATATTCTGACATTTCTTCTGACAATATTGTCAGAAAATGGAAAATATTGTTAAAAATATTGCGGAGGAGTACAATGACAAAATGCATTTTGTTAGTATTTATGTTTATATCCCATCATTATGCATCAGCTTTTCTCAAAGCCCTGCCAACCAAAAAACGTTTGCTTTGGCATGACAAAATCTAATTTCTAATCTTTTTTTTTTCTTTTTTTCCTAAAGAAATGATCTTCAAACTGAGCAGCAAACCTCTGGTCCAAGAATATGAGATAATGTGGAAGTGCTAAAATCAGCTGTTCCTCAAGTGTCTGGAAGTCACATACGCACCAAGACAAAAAAAGCTGTTTTCATCTCAAAAATTAACCTATTTACAGCCTGGTTTAGAGAACGTCTCCTGTCTGAATTGCTAATTTCATTATTGGCACACACTGTACGGGGGGTTGATTTATTTCTAACTCGGCAGTTCAGGGGTTATTATTAAGATTGCAAGCTCACCCAATCAGAGGCACAGCTCAGCTCATGTGACTGACGGGTGCCTTATAGCTGTACTCGAAGCCCCCGTCACTTCCAATATGGCTGTAATAGCCGATATGCTTCAAAAGTCTGTTTCAGAAACAGACGGGTGACGTCGGGTAGACCACGCTCATTAAATAGACAGTCTATGCTTCTTACATATGATTTGGGACCTATGAAACTACCATAAATCAAGTCAAACATGTAATTGTAAGTATATGTCACCTTTAAAGCTGGATATACAAATTTAACTTTATATAACAAGTTGTTAGGGAAGTGCCTCTTGCTTTTTCAGAGATTGACTCAGTTCAGGTCTTTGAGTCTCTCTAAAAATATGTATCACATCAGTTCAAGCTGTCCATACTAAACAATGAATGTCAAATCTCCAACCAAGTGGATCTGAAATTTCAAGCAAGAAGGGTGTGATGCAACAGCCTCAGAAATAGTTATAAACACAGGGGGAAGGTTTATATTCTAATGAATCTCATCTTAATACATCAAATTTAAATAAAAACTTCCTCTAAGTTTTACAGAAAAACAAGAAATTTCACCATGAAGCATAGCACATGCGTTGGGACATATTTGTTTCCTGCCTCTGCCGCTCACCGACAGTCATCACAGACGCTCAAGTGAACACATCAAAACATACCCTTGAATCTCCTCTAATGTGATTGGCTGAATAGGAGGGAAACACCTGATTGGTTACATGCATTTCACATTAAAAAAAGCATTTCAGAATCTAACCATATCAGGGGAATCTTAAAATTATATGTGGATTTTTCTTACATTAATATAGAATGATACATATTTGTGTGAGCATTGAAATACATTTGTGAATCCTCCTGTGTGCATTCATGAATATTGACACTAGTCTAACTCCATATGTAAGACACGGCTCTTGCCAAGGTCTGCATTTGCTTTGGCATAATTTATGGTTTTCTTGAATCCCACCAAAACAAAACTCAGACGAGTAAATAAATGGTAGAGAAATCAAACATTTAAATGGTCTTAAACTGTAAAACATGCATTCAAGTACACCGACTATGTCTCACTTAGCACCAAAACAGGAGCTGTTTGGTTTTAAATTCACAGCCTCGATTTAATCAGAGACTTTTCAAAGCGGAGGCATGTAACTTCATTTGAAAGTACATGGTTTTCTGCTTAAACTGATTCATGAGTGGAGTTTTGCCAGCAGTCAGCAGTAACTCAGCCACAGCTGCTAAAATATTTGCCAAGGCTGTTCTCTAAAAGAGCATGTAAAGTGAAAAATGGTGCACCTATAGCATAAATAGGGCTGGGGCCAAATTGATCCAAAGAATTATGCTCAGTGTACATTTGTGCTGAAATAGGTCTCATTTTATCTCCAGTCTTCCTTTGAACTCAGTGAAGGTTCAGTGAGTCATCTGGCACTCAAGGGCATGACATTTTTAATTGACATCCTTTCAGTACTTCAAGCTCTTTACATTCATTTTCAATGAAACGGGCGCAAAGTGACGTCACGGCACCTTCAGTAGAAATGGATGGGAGAACATTTCTCCGGCAAACACAGTATGTTCTAGCAGTTATGGCGTAATTATAAGCATGGGCTCCTTTCCTGAGTAACAAAGAGAAGCAGGTAAAAATGCACAGAATGAAGCCTTTTCTCATGATTCAATGAGGAAAAGAGAAATTAGAATTAGCCTTAAAATAGGACTGTACAGCTTATGATTTTACCTTATTAACCATTAATACGGGTATAACAGTTATACTAATAGCATATGAAGACATAATCAAAAGCTGTAATGTGTGAAAATTGAAGTAAAAGTGACTGAGACATGAGGTGAATGGACAGGCACATTCTGATCAGTGGTAATTGCTCTAAGACTGCAAGGGAAGCTCAGCTTCCCCTAAAATGTCCCCAAAAAAGTGGTGATATGTACTGGTGTGTGTTCATTTCATTGACAAAATATGAGCTATAGTTCCTTCATCTTTTGTTCAGAATCAGCTACCTATCACAGGAAACTGGCTCGACCTCCTTCTTATTCATCCCGCAGTGTCTCAGCACTTTAATACAATCGGACGCTGAGCGTCTTCTGACTTAAGCAGGGAAGCGTAGAGTGGGTTGTTCCACTGTGGAAACTGGAAAATCATTGGATAAACGCTGGGCTTTGTCCCGCCCATCAGATGCTCAGCGTCTCTGGGGGATTATGAGGCAGTGGGCTGGCCTGGATGCTCAGCTTCTGCATGATGATTGGATGATCTGTCTGAGGCCGAATCCCTTTTTAATTGACAGTGAAATGAGCCAGTCAGCGATCTTGAAGTATAACCCTCCAGTGGAGCATCTTCTGTAGAGAGGAGCTTCTCCTGTCTAAAACGACTCAAGTCTTAAGCCCGCAACATGATAGGCCAAGGCCGTTTAAGCAGTCTGGCTGTGCTGGCCATTGAGAGAACACTGGTAAAATTGCTAGAAAAGACACCTGGTTGGTACGACAGGGTCACAGATCATTTTCTTGAAAAAGAACTGAGGGTAGAATTTACATTTAAATGAATAAACAAATTTGTGATGTAAGTCGGAAAAAATGAACTTCCCCTCCTTGACTGACCAGCAGACGCCACTGATTCTGATCATATTTTTGTCAGGGCAAAAATGTACAAAGGCTGAGTAGTATCTACTAAAATTCATAGTACTTTTCTTCCAAACACCGACTTCTTGAAAGGAATGGGTATGTCAGCAAAACAATGACCTGAATTACTCTGCTCATATCCATGTAGAAAACAGACTGTGAACCCTTGGTTGGCTTGGTTTCACTTTTAAAAAATCTTCGCTTGCCATTCAGCACATTTTGCCAAACTGTGCTCCTCTCCGCTTACTGTCGTAAAACCACTTATCTCCAGGCTAAAACTGTTTCACACAAGAAGGAGGAAGGAAAAGAAGACAAAGAAGAAGAAGGAGGAGGAGGAGGAGAAGCCACAGTTGATGACTGGAGCTAAGGGGCGTGTCAATTCCTCTCCTTCAACTTTGGCCCCACGTTCTGAAGCAGGCAGCCGAGGCGTCGGGCGGGGAGTCGGCAGCACGGGTTGAGCGCAGGGGTTAGATGTCGGAAGTGCCGAGCTCTGCTGGCTTAGAGGCGAGGGTCTGCGCAAGCATGCAAAATTGGCTGCGAGTTCAAAGAGAATCAGAGAGAGCTGGGAGTTGAGTAGAAACCTGTTATTTCTCTCCCCTTCTCTAACCCAAGCCTTTTCTAATGATGACTTTATCTGCCTCCCACTGGAAGGCAGGAGAGCAGCGGCCTCAGGGCCTTCAGCACTAAGGTATCGGCAATTGCAACTTGTGCTTTCCTCCATCTCTGCTTTTCATGTCAGCTCTACTTTAGCTATATAACCCTGAATATGCACAAGCGGAATTATTTAGGGATGTCCAGACGCCAAAAATTTACTGTCTAATACTCTCTCCTAGTTATCATCAAGAGTGTTTTTCCTCCTCTTTCAAACCCGTCAAATGGATACAGATATGAATGTTCGACGTTCTGAGAATATCTGATGAACTGACTCTGAGCGTAGTGATGAGCTAAATAAGAGGAAATCTGTGCTCACCTGTGATGGAAGTCTGCCACTGGAATAAGCTGACAAATGACAGCCTCTTTGATCCAGCGCTTATTCTTTGATGAGAAGACAGAATAAATGAGCCTCTACACATGTGAGATGACGTTTGCTGTGAGGTGTATGGAGGCACTCAATCACGCTTCTTTGTAGAAGGAAAGTTTAGGTTAAACTCTGAGTGAGGAAACTCTGCTTACGTCTGTATGACTTCACTAGTTTGAAACAGGCTGTGACACAAAGGGAATCCAGGGTTATCGCATTGTAAAGTAGGTCACCTCAGCCAATTCTGCAGACAGACATCTTCCAACATAATGATGCTTGAGTTCATTGTCCACTTCTCTTCACCTCTCAGCATCTCACAGACCGAAACACTTAACACTGCTGTTCTCCTCGTGGATTCAACATGTGCTTGTTTAAAAGTGACACATTATGAATGACTGTCTAAGGCTGAGAACACTCAGCAGCTTGAAGATGAAGCCATTCAGAACACGAGTTGTACAACATTTTATTACGTTTCTGAGAGGAAAAAGAGGAACATGGTGTCTTTTACAATCCTCTTATGAGACAGTGTGTTTTTTAACATTTGATGATTTATTCGGCAAATGTGCAAAAGAAAAACTGATAAAACCTGTGATCACACAGCGTGCTTATCAAAACATTTTTTCCAAATTATCACTTTATCATTTAAACAGTTTGCAAACATGAAGATTAAGATATTGCTTAATTAAAGCAGCATCAACAATAAGCAGAGGAAGTGACAGACATGCAAAATTAATTCGGAGTAGTTGTGACAACACGTGTTAAAAAGGCAAGATGAACAACTGAAGACGGGTAGTGTTATATTTCTATCTGCTTATATTTTTGTCATCATTACACAAATTACACAGTGGTGCATTTGGGAGTGAAATTTTGTTGCATTGGGTTCCTGAATGTAACAACACTGTAATAGGGAATGAATATATAAATACACAGTTTAAATAGAAAGAGCTAAAAAAAAGAGAAGTGTAATTAAACAGTGGGTATTGGTTATAAAGTGACCTATGACTAAAGACCAATTTACGGTCGACAACATCAACAATACACATGCGCATTTCGGCAATGGATGCGAAAATTAGCCCCATTCATTCAGACAAGTTGGTGCTCTTTAACCACTGAACTAAAGCATCAGTAAAATTTTTGGTTGCTCTGTGATCTGTTGTAAACTAAACTTTACCATGGAGTAGGGATGGGTACCTTTCACATTTGAAACGTTACGGTACCAATGCCCGGTACCTGGCAATCGGTACCAGTACTCAACAGTACCAAGTTTTGGTACTTTTTTATGTTTATGTGGTAAAAAAATATCAATTTGGTTAATAATGAAATATAAAAAAATTTCAGTTCAATAAATGTATTCTTCAATATATAACCTTGAAATGTTGTGTTCATGTCCAGCATGAAAAAATCACCTACTCCTCCACTCCCTCACAGTCACAAGGATGCATTTAGGTACCTAAACTTGGTACCTTTTGGTTTTACATGAATCGGTACCCGGTACTTCTGACAGAATTCGGTCGGTACCTATAGAAGTACCTAATTGGGTACCCATCCCTACCATGGAGTCAACTTCTATCAAGTTCAGATCATTACAGAGCAACCGGTGTTTTAGAGGAAAGAGTGACCATGCTAACTGTTGACTCGCATCCAAAAGTGTCGTTGATAGTTAACAGAGTCACCGTTTAACAGGGTTTCACTTTACACTGAAACACTAGTGACCTCTTTGGCTGTCATTACAATTTTCTTCTTTATCCAACCTCTGGAAACAAGGTTTGACCTCCAAGAAATAATTTTAAATGCTGGTAGTCTAAATTCAGTTTTCACTTTGTGTATTCAATGAAAAAGTTGGTTTTGGGCCAAAGTTTTATGACCTAACATGAACTCATTTTGGAGGGTAAATATAAGTAAACCTATATTTTAACAAACAGATTTTATGTTCACAGTGAAGCTATGATTTGGTAGAGTTTCTGGTTTAGTAAGTGTCAACAGATAATGCAGTCACAAGCAACGAGTGACTTGTGGCTCACACGTTGGTTTCTTCACTAAAAACATCTGTCCACTGAATATGTCTGTGCACTTGTTGATGTTTCCCATCCACTCACTGATTTTTCACCAACTGTGAGTCGTTCACCATCCGTCAAATTGGTGTTATTTAGGAAGAAAATGTGATTCTTGGAGGTAAAACACCCTTATGTTGCTTTACAAAACGTATTCCGCAACACTGGATGTAGTTTGGCTCCATCCTACCATGTTGGTGACATGTGACCTGTGGATTTCCTGTGCTTCCCACCCCAATGACTCCATTCACATTGCTACAACATACGATGGTTTGTTGTTGTGGTTAAGTAAAATATTATCTGGAGTCACCACAAAGTGTTTTGTTCTGAAAATCAGGCAGGTGATTTGATGTTGTTTTGTGTCTGATTTTGGAGCGGAGATGAACTGGCCATGGATCTGGTGGAATTTGGCCGCAAGAGAGTAAACACAATCAAAGGTTAGCAACAACATCTGAAAAACCATACGATTATATAATGAAAAAAGATGGAGTTATGTCTTCAGCTGGTTTTTGACGGAACTGTCATCATAAAAAGACAATCCTTTAAAAAAAAAAAAAAAACATATTCAAGCCAACGTTGTCAGTGAAGATTGAGAGTAAATGCAATGCAACAGTTACTTCATTTAACATTTTAAAGAATAAATACATGAACTTATTTTCCTTAAAGCGAATCAAAATGTGGCCTTATACCTGGTTTAGTGTATAATCAATTACTTGCACTATGTCCTCTGTTAGTTGACAATCACAGCACCCTTTTTTTCCCCATGCTCTGGATGAATTGCTCAGTCTCTCTGTTCTTTCCTTTTAAGTCCTCCACTGTCTCCAGGTGGAACACTGTCGCCAGTTTTTCCTGAGCCCAAATCGCTTAGTTTTAATAAAATGGAGAAAAATGAACCAACCTATGCATGCTGGCAATAGGTCAGCCGAACCAGCGTGTGTTAAAGATGAGAAGTGCACATCGTTCCGCACTCCAACTTTTGTCCTGTTTTAATACACCGTGCCATCTGGGTAGTCATAGCTGACTGCACCCTGCCTCACTCCTCAATGTGACCACACAGTTAGTACATAAGGACATGAGCTGTACAGATTGGGCTGTATAAGCAGAAAGCAGGTGAGAATTATCAACAGAATAAAAGTTAAGAACAGCTTTTGGACATTTAGAAGTCACAAAGTTCATGTTCAGAGACATGTGGAGGTGGATTACTTGAAAAGTGACGGATATACAAACCAAAGTTAGTTACTTGCAAAGAGAAACATGTGAAAAGTGATCTATGAGTAGCATGTTTTAGCAACCTCAAATATTGATAACATACTGAATGTTAAAATATATTTTAATAATGATCACACTACATTTTCTCCCAAAGCACGATGAAAAATTGCTTATGAAAACATGGATTTGTGTTTGTGTCCTTGCTCCCGTCTTAGCCAAGGACTGATTCAGGCTTTTTCAGACTTTATATGTGAAATGCTTGTGGGTCTAAATTTAATTGTACCCCAATTAAAATCACAGCAGGAAAACTTGGAGAAACAGTCAAAGGTTTGTCTTTTAAAAGGGGGACGTTTATAGAAATTGCCTCATTCTAGCTCCCCATTATTCAGTCAGCATTTTGATTTAATAGAGGCCTCGCAGTGGTAAAGTCAGAAGAGGTAAGAAATGTGTCTTTTGTGGCAAACTAACAAACAAATACCAGCACAGAACACCTTAAATCAGAAAAACCAGAGAGCTATGATTCTTCTGTAAGCCTTTGTCAAATGACCTTGCCAGACTGACAGGAAACATCAGCAGCAGGTTCCTGGTTGTGTTATCTTGGAGCTGACAATAAAAGTTCCTGTGTTCTATTTTTTATGCTCGCCACAGCTTCCTTGGTTCAGAAAATAACAGTTTTTCAAAGGTTTCACTGATTTAAGGGCTCTCTGTTGGGCACGGACCCGTTTGGCAAAGTGTGATCTCCCTTAACTCCATGCTCCAAACCCGCCTGCTGTATCTGTTGCAAAAACAGCCAATAACCAAAACATAAAACTGTATATCGGAGGATAATCTGAGGAGCTTCCAGTCTTTGATTCAGTGCTTAAAAGTATGAAACATGCATGAAAACAAATTTGAACTCAAAGCACTTTACATGACTTGTGTTTCATCAGATAAACAGTTGTTGTCCGATATTTGCATGTCTTTTAAAAACCATCAACCAGTTTTCTTGAGAACAGATTTACACTTTAAAGCCAAACTTAAAACAAATCATGCCCTGAAGCACTCAGAAACTGTTTTTAATCACAGAAGTTGTTCCTCAAAGTTATGGACAGAAACCTCTTTCTTCATTTTGGGTTAAGTGAATGTTAAACAGGCAGAGCCAGTCAAACTGGGTGTCTTTCTAAACTTCCTTTTTGAACTGTCTTTGTGCATTAAGATGGTGTCAAAAGAGGAACACTGGATGAAGTGCAGAAAGTTTTAAATGTAGATTTCATCTGGTTTTTTGTTGTTTTTTTGCTGTATTTATCTGTAATTTCTTTTTTTTTTGAGTGTTCAGATACCACTTGTATGAGAAGCCTAAATTGGTTGTTAAATCAAAAGTTAGTTGTTTATCGCTGCAGGAAATATCCTCGCCAATACTCCTGCAGCTCGTCAATACTCCAGCAGCTTTTACATGTAGAAATTGAAGAGTGGTAAAACTATTTCTTTAACCCAATGGTTAGAGACTTCAGGTGGATGTTAAAGAGGTATTTTATTTAAAGTAGACTCACAGGTCACTGGTACCTGTATTGGTGTAAGCTCCACCTCTTTAATAAAAAAAACTGTTGCAAGAAACAACAAACTAGCTGTTATAGTTTTCTGCAGGTTTGCCACATGATAAAAACACTTGAGGACTATCTAGAATCTTCACTCTTTTTTCCTGGGATAAAGAGTGCATTTTCCATGAGCACTATTACCAACTGCTGTAAGAATGTGATTTTTGCTAGGGCATGGTTTTGTTTTGTAAGCAAATGAACCAAGATCAAATTGACTGTAACATTTCTTTTCTTTGTTCAAGACCAGTGGCGTTTTCTCCCGGAGGCCAAGGGAAGCCATGCTTCCTCTCTTTTTTTAGACTGTAGCTGTGATTTAATGAAAATATTCCTTTTTAACAGTTTCGATACTTCTTCTGTGTTGTGTCACTGTCATCTCTTCCTTATTCCTCTCCTCTAGTTATTGAGCATTTTACAATGTGTAAAACAGCGCCCTCGTAAATGTTCTGTATCAAATGAGTGGTGAAAATACCATACTGCACGCTGTTGTCCGCAAGGAAGCCAAGCTGAGTTGGCGTCCCTTGGTGAAAAAAAAACAAGAATGATTAACCAATCAGATGAGGCCGTGGTCATGACACTGCTCATCTGTGATTGACCAAGACTGTGTCAAGGGAAGCCACCCTGTCTTTAGCCTCAAACCAATCAAATCACAGTATCATCATCGAGCCACTGAATGAAATCAGGGAGGTTAGCACATTAGCAGTGTGCATGAAGCGGCCGGTTGTGTGTTTAAGTGGGCGGTTGAATGAATTAATAAGATGTTTAAGCTAAGTCAAGAGGACAATGTACGAGTGGGAATGAGTGAGTGAGAGTGGGAGAGTGAAAGGGCGTGTGTCGGTGTTCAAAGTAAGTAAAGTGAGTGCTCTCTGGGCGCTCTAACAGGTCGTTCCGTTACATGAAATAGCGATACAAACTGCAACATAGCCTTTTATGTACCCCACTCCCTAAAAAAAATACAGATAAGAGGCTTTTGTCTCACTTGGCTTCCTCAAAAAAAATCTCCACGCCACGCCACTGTCAAGACAACTTTTTTTTTAACCCTTTTATAACCTTTGGCACTCTTTTTAAATTGTGGATTATAAACAGGCAAATTTATTATGAAGTGACACTATTTCAAGATCACTTAAAAAGTCCTCACAGGACCTTTGAGCTAATTTGGGACAGCAACCCAAGCACTCATCTCAGTCTATGATGAACCTTTCAGGTCTACATTTTGCTATCAGGGAAGCCTGTTTGTTTTTACACTGCAAAAATTTTACCAAGTGTTTTAGTATTTTTTCAGCGAAAATTGTCTTTCTATGCTTAATATGAACCACATTCTCTTGACCAGTCCAGAAAAGTGTCTTATTTCAGGTTATTTAAAAACAAAAATAAGGTCTGAATTGCTTAGGGAAGGTAAAAATAATATCCTGGAGGGGTAAGAGAAATGTGCTTGTATTAAGACATTATTTTAATTGCTAATCTGTTTTTGCAGTGTACTATGTTTGTAAAGATTTATTTTGCAAAGATACATTTTAAATAGTATTTTATGCTCAAGTAATTCGACCTTATTTAATACTGGTCATGTTTTGTATTTGTCGTTACACTATTTGACAATTTAATGGGACTGATTCTTTAATTTGTTAAAAATGGTAAAAATGTCATAAAATACTACGAACCGCCCGGACGAAAACTACACATCTAAACAAACATCAAACATCTAGCATGTTGTTTTAAGTAGTTTAAAGAATATTTCTGATACCAACCCTTATTTTGTTACTCTTCATTTGACTACAGAGTTGATGCTTTATTTGTCTAATCTGTAAATAAAGATAAATATCAGAATCTGTTTAATGCAGCTTTTACCCTCACAAACCCAGTGTGAGGTCATGTGACCCTGGTTACAGCAGGTGGTTCAACCTCACACTCTGTCTCTCGGTGGAACCTGAGGTGAGGAGACAACACAGATATCTTCAGGTGAGAGTACTGAACCCTGATGTGAACACTGGTTCGTGTGAGGACATTTGACATTTACTTTGTGTTACTTCAGGTATCAGAGCAGAAAGAGATTATCTCTGTCTGTGTTTTCATGTTCTGACTACTCAACACTTTCCCTGCTCTCTGTGAGTTCCTCGAGCGCGTTGTGAGTGATAGGCTGTGAATTTTATCTCCTTGTATTTGCATACAATTCACACGCAGATAGCACTTTCACAATATTGTGACAATTCAAACACTCAAACATAACTTCCTGAATGTAGCATAGTTTTGACAATGTAACATGGTCAGTCGGTGAGATTTCCACAGATTTACGGCACAGATTTACTGACAATATTTAAAGTTTGGAAACACCATTAAAAGGATAGAGCAGAGTTGACAATACCAGCTCTAAACAGCTGCTGTCAGACTCTTGTGGATGGTCACTCTGGCAGTAGATCCTCCATGGCAACCCGAGGTCTCACATGTGATTGTGTGAGTGTAATTCATAGCTTCCTTTTGTGTAATAAATACAGACTTGATTATAGGGTTGACACAAGCTGTATTCATTCTGATATTCTCATCCTATCCTGGAGTGCTGAAAGCCAGACCATGTACATCACCATAATGGTAAAGACAATATATTCTGCTTTGCATCTTTCTTTCTTTACAGTGAATATTTCTGTGACAGTGCTCTCCCTTTTGGCGATACCTAGCACACTGGAGCACTGTGCTCTGCTTTATATGCTACTGTTTGATGGAGAAGGCCAGCTACTAACATATCTCACTTGTACCAGCGCCTGGGGAAAACTGACTGTATTTCAGGCTCCGCTACAAGGTGCTTCCAGCGGTGTACTAAGCAGAGCATGTACGGTTTTTATGAACAACATGTCTGTGTATTTGATTTCATACCATGCCGCGCTGGCCTCTCACTCTGCATCACCTCACTGCCCTCTCTCACATCCACAAAAGAAGCCACTCTACCCAAGCTTTTCCAGGCCAGCAGAGGTTACAAGCTGCATTCATTACCAGCACTCCTCAGACAGATTGAGCAATTACCATGTGAGGGTAACTCAGTGTAAACTCAGAGCTCTATATGTATTGTACCAGAGAGAGTGGGTGGGTGTTTGTCCTGCTGGGTTTCGGGGTTGAGATGGCTGCCATCCATGCATTTTATTTCTCTCTTTTCTGAGGCGGTGGGTAAAAATGAGATGAGGCCTGGTGCTGCCGGGGAGAGTGGATGTGTAGCTTTGAAGCAGAGCAGGATAGCTGTCAGAGTCAGTCATGGATGAGATGTTACCATCCACAGCCTATTAAAGAGCTGTTTATCAATGCTGCTGCCACTCAGGTTGACTCATGGTTCGTCCATTCTAATCTGGACTTCATAACCTATTACATACGGTGCTTGTTCAGTTCATTATGTCAGACATCCTGGGCCTGATGTGGTAGCAAGGCAGCAGGTACACTTTGCCTGCAACAGGATTTATAGCAGGTGGTGGCAGGCATGCGTGTGTATGGGCGACGGGGAAAGACAGTTATCCCCTCTTGTTTCAGGATGTTTTAGGATGGCATGTTTTTGTGTAGCGGTACTTTCAGCAGCAGGACGTTTCACAGAACTATCAGGGGGCACTGGAGTCAGGAGTCATACTTTTCAGAAAATGTCCAAAGAGAGCTGAATCGAAGAAGAATGCCAAGAGGCCATGTATGGTACTGTAAGTGGGAAAAATCCAGATGTAGTCTTTAGTCCCGTTTCCACACATCTCAGCATGGCAGGCATTTCACGGCATTTCCACTAACTAATCCAGGGACACACTCCCAAATAACCGAGACGAGCCGTCCCACTTCTTGGGACCCTTTCATTGGGTGCCAGACTAAACCAATCTGATCCCGGAAGGTGGAGCTGCAACACTGCAGTCTGTTGATTGACTGAAAGAATCGTCGCTTACAGTGCAACAGCCGCTGCATTTCTCCTGGCGGCACATGGCCATTTCTGACAAAAAACTTTTTGCGCTTTGTAACAAAGAGCCACATGCCAGTGGCCATTGGGTTTATTAGCAGGGTACACCGTGTTGTTCTGCTATGGCTTCAAGCTATTATTTAACTGACGCACTGCCTATCACAAGGGGGCATGGTTGGCTGTGGAAACGCAAACAGGAGCAGGCTTAACTGAGCCAACGCGTATCAAACCGTGCCGATCTAAACCGTACTGTTTGGTGGAAATGAGGTGTTTGAGACTCCAAATAATTTCTGAAGGACTTAAGCTTACCTGTGCACCAGATAGAAGGTGTAGCCTAGGCCTGTCACGATAACAAATTTTGCTAGACGATAATTTTCCAAAATATTATTGCCGATAAACGATATTATTGTCAATATTATTTTGATTTTTTTTCCATTTTTTCATTGATGTAATCATGATAGATGGGATAATAAAGTGAGTACACCATATCAAAAGCAAGAAACTTTAATTTCATAAGAGTATTTAACTGTAATTAAAAGGTCAGGATCTTTTAAATAAAATAAATTTAACAAAAAATATAACAAATTTAACAAACAAGAAAGAGAGAAAAAAAAAAGAAAATTAAATGAACTCTCTTTTAGAAAAAAATACATGAAAATAATACTTATCAAAAACAATAAAACATAGACCCTGTCTCTAAAGAAAAAACGAAACTCCAAAAAAAAACCCAACAACAATAAAAACAATAACCCTAAATATAAGGGAGTTTATACAGTTCCTGAATTGTTTGTAACATGTTCTTTTTCCCAGTCAATCCGTACTGACCACACCTCCTTCAAATATGACCACACCTCCAACTGATGTACACCACAAGCTGTGTAATTAGATCAGCAGATTTGTTACAAATCAGCCAAATGTTTCATCAACATGTATTAGTATAACATACTACGTACAAAATCTCTGTTAAAAAAAAGACTGAAAAAGGCGATGTAAAGATCAAACGGACCACACCACACTTGGGTTGGATTATCGCAGAAATGCAATGTAATGCGACATCAGCACAGACATCAAGTATGTTATATACCGTACAGAATGAAGAAAGGCACAGTATAGGGTCGATGCAGAAGTACAAACCAGGCTTAACTGAAGCCAAACAATGAGAGGTAACACCTTAAAAATGCTGCCAAACCAAACTTCTGGGCAACCTGGACAATAATAATCAGGTGGAAGTACATTTGGCTCTCAGCATCCAAGAAAACGTCAACAATACATTCATATCTCAGCCAACTCAGCCATCAGCCTTATCGTGCAAATTTAAATATTCATCTCCTATACATTTACTCCTTCATTGCAAATAAAGATTGATTGAACCAGACTATGTTTTATTTCCTCTAAAACAAAACCTGAGGAACATGGGTCATGAAATGGGAGTCAATGAAAGAAAAAGGAAATGATCGTAACACAGAAAGAAAACTTGTTATTTAAAATGCGACTAAAGAAAGCGACTGATGGTGGTGACCTCTCCATGAGTTGAAACAGACAGACCCCAGTCTCTCTGAATAACCTCTCAGCTGAGAGGGAAGATCTCAATGCTTCCAATATCTAGTTGCCAATCTGAGATGTTGTGCTCCCTGTCTGTTTTGTGGCACCTCTGTGTGACCGGAGATTGTGAAATACACAACTGTTTACAACATGTTTGATGCATTGAGTTTTGCAGTACTTCAGGCTGTCTGACTTAAGCTACCTTCATTTTATATCTTCGTCTCTGTTATAGTCTACAAGAAGTTGTAAAGCAGCACACCAGGTATCTTTTTGACCCCCAATAACCTCAGTATGATTTATTCATTTTGGTGGTATTTCTGTAAATAAGCAGGGACACACTGTTCTACACGGAGAGATGTTCTGACTACAGGGAGTGTTCTGATATTTTGATATTGACAGATTTGGCTTGACAGGAACCAAAGTTGATGGAAGTTTTAGGAACAGAACATAAGGTGAAAAAATCTGCCCTCCAATTGTCCATAATGGGATTTCATCATTTCTCATTTGCATTGACTGGGCTTCCTGTCTCCAAGTTCCCGCAGCGTTTGTGTCTGTTTCTCTCCGGCTTCCAGCACTTGTTCAAATCACGGGCATCACTGTCTGTCTCTTGTTGTCTGGGTGCAAGCACAAAGTGAAAATGAAAATTCAAATATTTGTCTGTTTGTTCCATCACAATAATCAAACATAATGAATCACTGACACTATCATACAGAAGGTGTCTGCATCGCCCCCATCCTGCTTGCTGTGTTTTCCTTCCATTCGCATTTTCTTGCAAATGAAACTGTCACCAGTGTCTCTGGTGGAGGCTGTAATTACATAAGGGATTTCTTGAATTTCAACTTGTGTTGTTTCTCAACACTTTGCTGAGCAGAGACCTCTGAATGTAATCTCAGTAGGAATTTGGACCAGGCTCACAGTGGTTAATAATTCAGCTGTGAGCTGGAGGCTCTCATTGAGGTGAACTATGCAGCAGTCTTGTTAAACATTCATGTTCTCGGCTATGCCTCGCCCCTGGAAGGCATTTGACCGCTGGAGCGATAACTCAAAAGGTAAAGGCTTCTCATTGATATTAATATCAATTTGATGTCTGTGGTGTCAGATCTGGCCCTTCTCAACAATTCACAAGGGCCGGCGATGTTTTGTTTTCTCTGTTGCAAAGACAGTCTCTGTGTTCTCGCAGGCATCATGAACAATATCTGTTTTGATAACACATTGATAGTTTGTATGGTAGACAAAACTATCGATACCTTGCAATACCATGTGCTCTGGAATTAGTAAAGACCCTTTGTGTTGTATTGTATTAAAGTGAAAAGCAGCTAATCTAATCAAAAGATCTAGAGTCATATTGTAACCCAACGGCTGCCACTGGCAACAGACAACGAGAGATAGACAACAAAACAAGTTATTTCTTGATTGTTTCACAGCACTTGCTCTCAACACAACTTAACACCTCCACACAAACGCAGAGGAAGGTGCAAGATTTTTTTATACCCTGAAGTTGCTTTTCTTCCCTCTGCTGTTTGTCACAATACTACCAACTTTTATCATCCTTGCCACGTTTGTAAGTAGAAGAACGAAGCATCTGGAGTTTAACATAAGGAAGTGCATGACTTTATGGATTAGAAAACCTGATAAAACTATCTTTAGGCTTAGTTTTCAAATCTGTCTGGATTGCTTATCAACAAAACAAAGGAAATATGATTCATAAAACATACTCAGATATGTGCGCATCACAGGGTCACTGCAGGAGTCTAGCATCAGCAGCACAAAGCTCTCCTTGCAGGATAACATCTACATGTCGGTGTTAATTAGGCATTGTGTAGACGAGTTAACTATGGCAGCTTTTCATACAGTCAAGCATGCAGCCAGAAGTGCCTCACAAAAGAGACAGAAAATATCAGACATTCGTAAATATTAAAAGACCAAAACCAGAAAAAAGATGAGTCATAAAAATACAATCCTTATAGTAGAACCAGATAAGACTAAAAAAAACAGAGTTAAAAGTATCAGAAAAATACTAAAAAAATAGACTGATAAGATCAAACTAAAGCTTTTGTCAAGTTTAAGTTGATGAAAACTCGAAACAATTTACTTTAGTTTGGTCACCATTTTAACTTTACTTTTAGTCAAAATGTTTTCCCTTTAGATTCTTGTAGACAAACGCTGCATGGACTGTATTGCCTTTTATGTTGACACTTGCCGTGTGGGAAAATAACTCATTAAAAAATAACACATTCTGTCATCGTCTCATTAAGAAAATCAAAACACAAGTATGTCAGTTATTAATCAACAGTACTTTAGCTCCTCATTGTCTAGGTTGCAAAGAATTTGGCTGTTGACAAACATTTATTGTCATAAATTTTACTAATGAAATTAACACAGCCAGACACAGCCTGTAAACAAATTAAACTCCCTTTCCTGGAAATAAAAAATAAAGCCAAATTGTGCTGAGTTATAAGATGCTACTCTATATTACCAAAAGTATTCGCTCACTCATCCAAATGATCAGAATCATGTGTCTTAATCACTTGGCCTGGCCTCAAGTGTATAAAATCAAGCACCCAGGCAGGCAGACTGTTTTTACAAACATTTGTGAAAGAATGGGACACTCTCAGGAGATCAGTGAATTCCAGAGTGGAACTGTCATAGGATGCCACCTGTGCAACAAATCCAGTCATGAAATTTCCTCGCTCCTAAATACTTCACAGTCAACTGTCGGCTTTATTACAAGAAAATGGAAGAGTTTGGGAACAACGGCAAGTCAGTCATGACGTGGTAGGCCATGTAAACTGACAGAGAGGGGTCAGTGGATGCTGAGGCGCATAGTGCAAAGAGGTCACCGACTTTCTGCACAGTCAATTGCTACAGAGCTCTGAACTTCATGTGGCCTTCAGATAAGCCCAAGTACAGTACACAGAGAGCTTCATGGAATGGGTTTTCATGGCCGAACAGCTGCACCCAAGCCATACTTCACCAAGTGCAATGCAAAGCATCGGATGCAGTGGTGTAAAGTGCGCTGCTACTGGACTTTAGAGTAGTGGAGACGCATTCTCTGGAGTGATGAATCCCGCTTTTCCATCTAGCAATCTGATGAACGAGTCTGGGTTTGGAGGTTGCCAGGAGAATGGTACATTTCGGACTGCATTGTGCCAAGTGTGAAGTCTGGTGGAGGAGGAATTATGGTGTGGGGTTGTTTCTCAGGAGCTGGGCTTGGCCCCTTAGTTCCAGTGAAAGGAACTTTGAATGCTTCAGGATACCAAAACATTTTGGACAATTCCATGCTCCCAACCTTGTAGGAACAGTTTGGAGTGGGCCTCTTCCAACATGGCTGTGCACCAGTGCATAAAGCATGTCCAAAAAGACGTGGATGACAGAGTCTGGTGTGGAATAACTTGACACCAACTTGAACACCTTTGGGATGAATTAGAGTGGAGACTGAGAGCCAGGCCTTCTCGACCAACATCAGTGTGTGACCTCATCAATGTGCTTTTGGAAGAATGGTAAAAAATTACAATAAACACACTCCTCAACCTTGTGAGCAGCCTCCCCAGAAGAGTTGAAGCTGTAATAGCTGCAAAAGGTGGACCGACATCATATTGGACCATACGGGCTAGGAATAGGATGGCACTTAAGTTCATATGTGAGTCAAGGCAGGTGAGCGAATACTTTTGGTAATATAGTATATCTGCCATCTGTACATGTTGACATGCATGCAGTAAAGCAGTATTAGTGTATTCGTGGCTGTGATACAGCTCCTTAAGTAGTAGTAGTAGTAGTAGTAGTAGTAGTAGTAGTAGTAGTAGTATTTAAGATGTGCTGAAAGCTATTTCCAGACCAAAATATTTGAAAGGGGAGGACTTTTGGAGGCAATTATGGGGATTCCCATTGGAAAATATTAACATTCTCTACATAGGAAGATGATGTTAAGTGTTGATTTGCGTTCACTGACTTTCTTTGGACCAGGCGGTTAAGAATCAGATTTAAAAAGCTCAGTTTCTCTTGCTCTGGTGATAAAACAGGTATTAATCTGTATCAGCTGAAAGCATCATGTCCAAAATTCTGTTATTGTGACAACTCCATTAGTAAGCAGCTCTAACCATGTGTCCTTCCAGCTCTCCTTCCTTTGTAAATGAAGCAGGAGCTGAACACTTTGCAGATATTTAATCACTATGCTGGGTTGGTTCATTTAACAAGTCCTCAGGGGTTTACTTTTCCACCTGTGCTTTTTTATATTTAAAGGTATGTTTCTGGGTTTTTTAAACTCATTCTTTTTCAGATGAGTAGGTGAACAACTGGGGAGCATTTGTTCGCTTGAAAGCACATAAAAAATGTTTCACTGCATAAAGAATAATAAGAAAACCAAGTATGACTTATTTAACAGCACTAATAGTGTGTGATCTGAGCTACAGGGGGCTATTCGGGCAAGTATTATTTAGAGGAAGGAGCTATACTTGCTTAAATGCAGAGACATATGAATGGAGAACAGAGACGTTTCATTGTCGTCAACAACAATGAGCAACCAGCAGGGTGGTGATAGCACAGCTGGAATGAATTCAGACTATACAGTCACTAGTGACAGCTGCTGCTGCTCATGATTTCAAGGTGAAGCGTTTGTCAACTCTTTGTTCTGCAGTGCTGAGCAAAAACAACAAGAAGAAAAAACAACAAAGACAATAATTCTTTTGCCTTGTACCTGGGAGGAATTTCTGTTTTCATAGATTTAAGAAAGGGTACATCAATATCAATAATGGATGCTAGTTGAAAAGATTAAAGGCACAACATTTTTTCAGATTCAGTGCAGCACTGGTGAGCTGTGTCTCCTTTACTGCAACCTCGAGCATGCTCATCAATCATGCTCACAGTGCAACAACACAAATTAGTTCTTTTTGGGTGGCAGTGATTTATTAGAACGACAGCTGGATATGCAAGACTGGATTGTTTTTCTGCACTTTCATAATTCATTTAATTCTCCAAACAACAATTTTCAGGCAGGTCAGTGTTGTGCTCTGGGTTCAAAAATATCAAAGTAGTAGCTGATGTAATTGTGTTTTCTACTCTTTGACTGTGGACCTGAGCCTGTGGCTACGAGCATGAGAAACGTAGGTGAGGCAGCCAAATTGACACAGTCCTCTCCCTAACTGAGGCGCTTTTGCAGAAATCTTTTTATGTTTTATTTTTTGAACATTGCTCAGAAAACTTTTACATCCTTAAACATCAGGTATGCATTTCATGACCTGATTATCTTTTTTTCACTTGAAGATCAGGCGCATTATAACATGCACTGGTCTATGATCAAACTTTTAAGAGTGTATAAATATTTAACAGATGTTTGACTGTTCACACATTTGCATTACCAAAAAATCTTGTGAGTCCTTATGGGAATTATTTTTATTTGTCTAAAGAAAAGAACAACCATTAGCATATCTGACCTTCCTGGAGTGCCTGAATTGTTGAGATGAATATTTTCTTGAAATGCTTTGAAGTATTTATAATTTGTTTGGCCAAATAATTTATTGAAGGAGTGATATTAGGGCTAGATATCATTAACAGTGCATGGCTTTGACATTGGAGATGCAGGCTTGATTAAAAAAAATCCCACCTGTGGTTGAATTTGAGAAGAAATGTTTTAGATATGAGTTTAGAGGAACTTTTGTTAAAAAATACACCACATTTTTATCTGAATCTCAGTTTTAAACAGCTAACACAACCTGGCACAAACTGCCATGTCTTCATGTTGTTGGAAAATATTATTGTGATAAAGGAGGTACTGCCAGGAAAAAAAATAAAATACATTATAAGTTGTCTTTAGTTTAAATGCTTCTAGCTGGAAAATAGTTTTAAGTAAAAACATTCGTTGCTTTTTTTAATTCAGGGATTCCTGCTAAAATCAGATCCTGTTTTTTAAGTCCCAGCTCACCCTTTGTTTTTACTTGTTTCCATGTTGTTTATAGTCTGTATTGTAGCATGTATTTATGTGTATTTAAACAGTTAACTTGGTTCTGTTTTCTTTTGCAGGTTGTTCCGCAACAAACACATGAACTAGTTATGTAACACAATACCAGGTTGATGCACTTTACTTAAGTCATCTTGTCTACCTACAATCATCAAACAAACAAACAAAAAGATCCAAATCAACAAATCCAACCCTCACAACTTCCATCTTCCATCTTTCCCTCCTTTTGTTGAACAAAGAGACCTTTGAGACATTTTTGCTTTTGAAGAAGTGAATCCAGGGGGTAACGACGGCCACCTTAAAATCTAATTAACCACTCCTGAAATTGGTTATTTCTGTGTCAGAAACTAAATCAACTTTTTTTTTCATTCTAACATATCTTTCACAAAGTCAGAGTTTTAAATCCTGAATTTAAAAATCAGACTTTTCAGTCCTCAAAGTTTGGGGCAAAGACTTGCTGCCACTCAGTGTTAGGCCGACTCACTGAAAAAAAACACAAGGGGATGTAATACTTTTGGGTACCTACATGTTTGTATAAGTTCAATTATGATGTGTGGTGACAGGAGGGGATTAATACATGCCTTTCATCATGTGTGAACACAAATTAGCAGTGAAGAAACCAGCAATGCTACATGATTAACTATTTAGACACACCACTCTCTGATCATACTCTCTACTCCCTGAGGTTCATTTTCTTTTGTCCTACACGCAAGGTCTAAAACTTCTGTTTTTATTCATTTTGAGTTTATTTGCAATCAGTAGCAATGGATTTAGACTGTTCTGTGGAGCTTTTATTGTAGCACACTTATTTGTGTGTGTTTGTAAATGCATCCACAAATGTGTAAACTGATCCACAAATGTGTGGATCATTCCATAAAAATGGCTCTTTTGGATTATTTTGGGGAGGTAGGCCTTATTATTATCTTTCACACCAAAAGATAGACAATAATATACCAAAATCAAAAACTCCAACTTTTACTTACACCAAGAGAAGACACTACAAGACTAGCAAAGCTGAGAGGCACAATAATTTTGTGTGGATTTATGCATGCATTTTTGGATCTGCCGATAGCGCTACATATAACGGGCTACTACAACATTTGCTTGATGTCAAGTTTCAAACTGTATGGCTACATAGCTGTACTGATAAATACCTTAACTCAGCACGTTGTATCTCGTAAAAAGTTGATTTGAACAATGAAAATTTGTTTTGACCCAATCTCCATTTAATTCCAAAACAAACACATACCTCACTAAAAGAAATTTACGACAGTGTGTGGAGACTCAAGGCTAAAACGTGGCCAGGCAGTCCAATTAAAACAGATCCTCCTCAAAGTGTCTTTAAATTTTTTAATGATAAATATGTTACATTTCTAAGAGGTTTCAAGATAAATCAATCAGTAAATATTCTACTGTGATTAAAATAAGTAAAAATATGTTATTTGCATCAATTGATGCATCAAATCATCTCATTTCATCATAACTTGTAGGACTGGTCTACAGCACAAAATTGTTTATGTTGACCGTATCCTTTGTCTGTTGGTCATACTATAGAATGGTTCATTGCTTGTGTTTAGTGAATAATGCAGAAGATGCAAAAAATTGCATATTAAATCACAATCATGATATTGGTCCAAAAAATTGCAATTAGATTATTTTTTAGATCGTTCTGCCCGAATGCACTTACACACACACATACACACATTCCAGCTAGCTCAGTAAACTAAAAGAAAGCCATTTCATCAGACAGGTTTGTTCATTAGCGATTTGGTTTCAGTGTTTTATGTCTCTGGTTGCAGCAAACAAACATAGAGCTGATGGAAGTAAACAGAGAAGTCTTTCAATATTAAGAGATCAACTCATGCAGGTTGCATTTGGTCTGTTCCTAGGATTTATTGATCCAGAGAAAATTTACATTATCACCAGCTTCACTCTGTTTGAGCTGGTAAAATTTGCACGGCCCTGAAAGAAAGATCAAATCTGAGCACAAAATTCAGACATTAATTCTGCACAGACTGTACAAGCTGCTCTCAGCTTCTTCTGTCTAGACAAACTAACTTTCAGGCCCAGTTGGAAACTGTTAAATATAAAAGGTACATTATAATAACAGTGCGATTATTATAACATTGCACAATAGACTGTACTTCAACCTTAATTTTATTCATATGCTTTTGAGATAAGGTTTATAGAGGGGGCAGAATACATTTGAAACCACAATAAAAGACTAAACTGCCTCCCATTATTATGAACTCAAATTGATTTTGATCTCTGACCTCTGTGCACCTTATTCAAAGTGATAAAGAAATTTAAAAAAAGATGTGAATTAAAAAGAAATAATGTACATTCAAGACATGTTCATTCTCCACATCTCAAATAACTATCCCTGTGCCACTGATTCAGTAAACACTTTAAAGCAAATACTTTAATTTATTCACTGTTATTGCCCCAGAAATGTTCCCATTAACACACTCCCAACACAAACATGCCGTTAAAAACATGCAGAGCTGTGCAGATTTGTCGGCATTTGTCATATGTTCAGCGGGCGGGACCATCCGATGGATAGTCCCAGAGGGCTGCATTTTAACAGCCTGGCTGTCAGATCTGGATATGCAAACATATGAGACTTCACACAGCGACAAGGGCACAAGGGCGAGATCTATCACTTAGATGACACCCTAGGATTGTCCTTAAGCTTTCCTGGTGTTGCACACATAAATTAGCCTGAGCCAAACTTGGATCAGTCAATTATGCTGGGGGCGGCGATTAGTGTTTGAACACAAACGTTTTGGAGAGGGGGGATTATCCCTGTCAGCCCAGAGACCCCAACCTTCACCCCTACAAGGTGAAAATCCTGACGACAGCAGAAGGTGGGATTGAAACTCTGTTCCTGTTTTAAGATCAATAGAAGAAAGTGAAGCTGAAAGAAATGTACTTTTCTGTAAAATACAATCAAGGGGACGAGGATGCTGATCTGCTGCAGCCCTGATGTTTAATACACAGGGAAACATGCTGCATCTTCAGGACCAATGCCATAAATGAAAAGGGTTCCTCTGAGCAGAAACCATAACAATGCTGTTGCCACAATGCTACTTCTTAGCTTCCAGTTTGGGTCGACCAGGACCAGATTGATTTACAACACGTCTAGGTCTCTATGACAACACCACGCCAGCTGAAGAAGTTAAGTAGTGAGAGGAGAAAAAAACATATAGATCTGTGATTTTCTTTTCTAAAAACGATTTCTGTGACTAATTATGTAATGATGGTGTACACCACGCATGGGCAAACTACGGCTCAGGGGCCACATGCGGCCCGTTTTAAACTGGCCCGCCGAACTTGAAAAATTAAATGAATTAACCTTGTTAATGTTTTCTTTTTCCTGCAATTCTGATGTTTTCCCACTAGATGGCGCACTGTAGATACATTGGCTTTGTTGAGGTGAAGCGTAGGCCTATTACTCCACGTTTGCACTTTACCCTCTGACCCATCAGCCCTTCTGTAAAGATGAACGGACCTAAGAAAAGGAAAGTGGACAAAACAAAACTCATTGAAACACATGGAAGTGCGCATATGCGCGCGGATAAGATGGAGTTGATTGTCAGCGATCTGTTACTTATAAAAAAAAAAAAAGCTCAGGAGCATGTCTGTATAAACCTTCAATGCGAGTTATTTGTCTCATTTTTATTTAGAGACGTTCAAAAACTGTAATTCCGTTTTTCCGTTTTGGTTTTAAAACAGAAAAACAAAAAAACAAGTCAGTTTTTTTCATTTTTTAAAATTTGCTTTGAAACAAAAACGAAAGAACGAACCATACACCGATTAAAAATCCCATTATAATTCCATTCTCACATATTCTAATTTTAATTTCACAACAAAATCAAAACAGCAAAAAATAGACTGTTATTTGTTTTCTGATTTTTGATTTGAAAACGAAAAATTGAATAACAAGTCCGTTTTCCGATTTTGGATTCTAAAACGGATATGGAATGAACGAATGATACCCTGATAGTTACCAAAGCACTCCATCCATCTGCTCCTGGTCCGGCCCCTTTGTCAAATGTTAGAACCCTTTGTGGCCCACGAATCAAAAAGTTTGCCCACCCCTGGTGTACACTGAAGCCTGTCAGACAAAAAAGGACAGGAGAATCAAGATTTACTTACCTTACACATTAAGGCCATGTCTTAGAGCACCAGGCCGTTAGCTGCGCTAAATACAAACGGCTACTCAACTACCGTAAAATACCAAATAAACGCTGGGTTCCAATTAAACGCCGGGATCCAAATAAACGCCGGGTGTAGCAGCACGTTTAGCAAAATAGAAGCCCGTTCCAAATAAACGCCCAGTCCCAAATCAACGCCTGGTCTGCTCAGTGATTGAAACAAATAAACGCCCCGGCTACTATTTGGTATTTTACGGTACTTGCAAAATGATAGTGTTTACCTGTTGTCACGTTGGCCTACAGATATATCGGCGCACCAGGCGCAACATGTAGCTGGCTGCTAAAACGTTTGCCTGATGTCACATAAATACCTTACCTTATATAGTCTTAGTCTCTGCTTCTTCTCCAGGTGGTTTTAGGTCTCAGTGAATAGTGATTTGGGTTATGACATTTTTGTGTTTGAGTATCTGATTTATTTAAATCTGTCTGGGTCACTTCTGCCTGTGCTTCTCTGCTTCTTGTCTCATTTTCTATTTAAAGTTTAAAGAACAGATATGAGCTTGTACCCCCTCACACCTTACACTTCTCTGCGTGGTGTCATTTTCCCATTTGGTGAATGTAGGCAGTGTAAATTTGACCTTCTCCCTTATTTTCCTGGCTCTGCTCTTTGGGGATTGCTCTACAGCAGAGTTTATCCACATACAGTATGCTAATGACTCTCTTTGTTTTATTTAAGGTATGGATTACCATTGATTATGATGGGCGTCCTTGTGTGAGGCAGATGGTGCAATAAGATAAATTGTTTACCAATACAGCACATTATCAGAACATCTCTCGCTTTCTTTTTTATTCCTGCGGCTTTTTCTCCTCTCTTAATCCCCTCTCACCCACCTCTTCCTCTTTTACAGTCATCTAATGTGCTTTATCTTTCTTAATCTACTGTATCTGTTCTTCGATCGCCTCACTTGTTCACCCTCACTCGCAAACTGATGCAAGGCGAGGTAACTCATGAGGGAATTAAAGGTTGAAATGTATGCTCTTTGTCTTGAGCTCTGCTGGGCTGTGTTATACACTCTTGCCTGCACAAACCAGAGCAGTGTTTTCCTTGTGGTGCAAAAACAAGAGGTTTATTTCATTTACTCCATGAGACCTTGTTGAACCAACTGTATGTTATAAAAGGAGGAGCGGAGCACCTTCCTCCCTCTCCTCCTAACTTCAGCGGATTAGGCTAATAACACAGAGAGACAGGAGGAGACAGGTGGCCTACAAGATGTCTCCTCCTATTTCATACAGTGGTGAAATTGAATTATAAACCTCTGCTAATCTCTTTCACAAAGGTTTGGAAGATATTCCCTTGACTGCAGGTGTGCTGTAGCCCACCAATCAGCGTGACTTAAAAGTCTGATTTACATTTCCTGTCTGTGAATTGCTCTAAGAGTCTATGCAGAGCTTCCTGTAGTGAATGCAGAAATGTATCTGAGGTTTTATTCATGGATCTAGGCTTTTGAATCTCAACTGGTCGGTAAGGCCCCAAAAGTGGGTCATGGGGACTTTTTCAGTCACAAATGAGCGCCTGTAATAATAATTGAAGCAAAAAAAGTCTTTGTTTAGTCTTAATTTTTAGGACATGTTTTCTGTGTCTGCATGCTGTTTGCTTGAAGGAGTTGGGAAGCTTCTTCACATGTGCACTCAGTAGGTTTGAGTATTACTATTTACACCTATAAGAAAACCCTTAAAAGAACTTGCTTTGAATTACCACAAAGCTCAAAGAAATAGCCAGAATTTTTCTTTTTTTGGAACTAAGCTGTTTATTGACCCTTTAAACAAAATCCACATAAAATATTGAAATGTAATTTTTCTTGTATCATGTTTGACCCATTGGGTGATTTTGACAACTTTTTTAGTAACATTTTCAGTAAATATGTATACTCATTTTAAAAATCAGTAGTAGTGAAATAATAATCCTGAAGGGGGCAGAATATGTTTTGAGCAGGTCGTTCTGTGTAAATATCCCCATGTTGCTCCACAATGCTGCCTGCTTTTATGAAAAGTGTTATTTATCATACAGTAATAATTTTAAGGAAATAGAGAGGAAACATCAGAGGAGGTTCCTGTTATATTCAATCTAAGACTGATGTGCAGCCATTCTGGAAATGTTGTAAAGACAGGAAACACTATCCCACTCAGCTGACCTATCACAAGGCATGTGGTGTGTGTCACTGAGGTCCATAGATACATTTTCAAGGAGGTGGACGTTCATTATTTTTGATGTCAACTTTACTATAGGTTATTTTTTCGATTAGCTGATTAGTCAGGATTATTTTGTGTTTTAACCAAATTTGGCCTTTAAAATGTGCAGACCTTTAAAATTCAAACTGTGTGTTGCATTTTCTCTGCATTTACCCAGGGTTAGGTTCTCGCCTCTGATTGGTCAGCCCTGTGTAATGTGAGCAGGTAACAGGGAAATTAAGTTGTTGTTTGCAGTATTGGTTGGCAAGACGGCTTATTAGCGACTTTGGGCTTGTTTTCTAATGTTAGGGTGCTTATTGGGGCTTGCTTTGCTCTCTGTATGATCCTGCCTGACTCTCCCAGTTCTTCATGACAACATATTTAGTTTCATTTGTCTACATGCGCTACTTTGCTCATGCGCACTCCGCCCCTTTTCCTCCCCGCTGAGTGTTACCGGTGCAGTGTGAGCATGAAGAAGCTCCTTTGGATAAATGTCCTCACTTTTAGAAAGTTAGGGGAGTTTTGACACTAGTTTGTGACTCAGATCCTGAAACACTGTCTGTAATAGAGAGTCAAGAAGACTATCTGAATTATGTTATCAGGCGTTAAACACCCGGAGCTGTCAGGCTGTCCAAGCCAGAGATGCAGAGCCTCCGTCAGCACGCAGTGTCGTAGCGCCTCGTGCAGTGATCTGAGGTTACAGATGAGCATTTACTGTCTGGTATTTCATTTCACGACATGACAACAACAACAAAAACAATAATACCACGCGTCGACTGTTAAAATTTGTGTCAATTAATTTTTAGAGTTGAGTATATCAACTAATCGTTGCGGCCTTAATCTTCACTTCTAGTTTCAAGGCCACATATTAAAAACTATTTAACAAGGAATCTCGCCTTAGAAAGACCATCCATCCATCCATCCATCCATCCATTTTTACTACTTGTTTCATTTTGAGACACTGGGGGGCTGAAGCCTATCCCAGCTGTCCTTGGGTCAGATGTACAACTGGGACATAATACCAGATTCACACCTACAGACAATTTAGAGTGACCAATCACCTTGACAAGCATGTTTTTGGACTGTAGGAGAAAGCCTTCGTGCCTGAAGAACGCCAACACATTCACAGGAAGACCATGCTAACTCTACACAGCCATAAGTTTGAACCAAGGACCTGAGAAAGTGTTTGAAGGAAGACCTTGTGGCATACACTGCTCTCTGTTTGGTGCCTCCTACAGTCAGAACCTTATCATTCCCTGCAGATTATTTCAAAAGATAAGGAGTGATGATGTAATATAAACTGCCATAGCCAGCCTGCAGCCTGCAGGTAGATGCTAAGGCTTGAAGTTCAGGTGAAGGACAGCAGTGGCAAAGCAGAGGGAGAGAGGAAGAGATCCAGCTGCTGAAGACCGTCAAGGTGTGAGGATATTGTGTCAGAGCTTTGTGAAAGCAGATGTAAAAGTAGTGGTGCTCAAGAAGTTTTCATAATAATGGTCAGTGTTATATTTTCATAGAAAACTCAGACCATTGAAATCTTTGGAGGAACATTTATCTGCAGTTTGACTGTTTCCTACATGGATATAAAAAAGATAATCCTCCAGGGTTAAGCTCACTCTTCAACATCGAGCCTATCATCGTGATAGCAGAACAGTTGCAGCATGATTGTATCCCTTAGCAACAGGTGATGGACCCCGCTCTCATTCATACAATAGCCGTCTCTCCACAGTCATATCCATTGCACTCACACACTCACATACTCAAAGCTGCATTCTGCAAAGTGCAGTGTATACTTTTCCCACTATACGAGTCTACAGGGGGGCTTCAGTGTCAAGCTGTATGAAACTCTAAATTTAGATCAAGGCCATGCCAGTCAAGAAGGCGAGCTCCTATCTGTCAGAGCCTGTGAAAGAGACAGGAGAGCACACATAAGCCTACAGTCTATGGCTGCATCATTCTGTACAGAGGAGCCCTTCAGCATGTTTATGCTCATTCAGTGAGACAGCTGCGGGCATCTCGAGCTTGCCTCAGCCTATGTTTCTCCTAGGCTCTCTAAGCCCGCGCCATTCATCATCCTCCAACAGCCCTGCTCTAATTGGGCTGCATCCCCACCTGCTGTCACTCACCACCTCCTCCACACTGAGCCGAGGAGATACAGATGTAGCTGGTCCGGCACAGCCCCTGTCGCAGCACACCAGAACCCGCATTTGAATTGCATATGTGGGCAGCTGAGCCCCAGCACCCACACTGAGCTGATCCCAGGGATGTCTCTCCTTTTTCTCCCTGCTGGTACCTGCCTGCCCTTCTCTTCACAGTGGTGTGGAAGCCTGGTAATGATGTGGCCTATCACTTTAACTAGAGATGAGGCTACACCGCTGCAGGGGCTGGAGGCATCCCCCAATATGGCAACACATTAAACATTCCTCATCCTTGGATTGCATGGCTCCCAAGTTTTGTGAGGCCTACTTTCATAATGGCTCCTGTCTGATTTGAATGGAGCCTGCCACTTCACATAAGAATTGCAGATACCCTTTAGCTACCAAGCGAAGGCAGAAGACATCTAATGAGCCTTTGAGATTTCCATGCTAAACCTACCATGAAATGCCCAATGTGCAAAGAGACGTTTGTTCAATTTGTCTGAAAGAAATGCTTCGGATTCAAGTTTCAGCGTAATGGACAAGGCAGCAACCAAGGCCTCATTTGCTCAATTTGGTTTTATTAATAAATAAAGGATTACCGCTTTTGTTCAACGGAAGATTGAGTTAAGATCTGTAAGAGCTGGCTTTGTCTAGTTGGGCTAACCAACAGAGAGATTTGCATGTGTTCACAATCTTCTTTTCATTGATTTTGTATCCTGTATACTTCAACTCTCCTGTCAGACATAACAAATATCCTTGGCCAAGCCTTTATAATGGTTGACAGGAGCCTGGGTGGGGAATTTTATGTGAGCACAGCCCATTTAGTCCATTGTAATTGACACAGGAGCATACAAAATCCTTGGGCTTTCCCAATATAATTTTATGATGTAAGTCTTGCTGTTTTACAAACTGTCAAGTTAACATCCTGGCTCCTCCTTGGAGATGTCTCCAAAATATATGTGCAAATTACATGATCAAATATTCAGTTCTCTCCCAAAAAGCCAAAAATATGAACAGACCAATATGTTTTTCCTGTATTAGAATAAGATGGTTGCAATGTTTCAGTGAAACAGAGCATGATCAAATCCTAATTTATAACTGTCCTTAGGGTTAAGTAAAAGCAAGGCTTTCGCATTGGTTATCCTTATTATCTATCCATGTATCCATATCAGTGTAAAGGCAGCATTGACTTATCATGAAGCAAACACTGTGAAGAGTCTATCCATAAAATGAGAAACTTGAGCACAATTAACAAACTACACTCTTTTTTTTGGTTGGCACATTAGTAAATACAATGGAGACATTGTTACTTTTTGCTAACATTAGCCTTAGGAAGCAGATAGGTCAGTGCTAGCAGAATACGGTGAAAAAACATTACAAGTGCAGCATGGTGACAAATAAATTTAGCCTTAGGAGGCAAATTAGCCAGAATCATTGGTATACAATCACTGGGCAGCTGTTAGTTAGCATTAGCCAAAGCCATCCAAAGCTAACTAGCCAGTATTAGCACAACACATTGACTGATTCTTAGGCAAGCTGGTTTAAAGTATTAAGTATCAAAATAATGTAAAAAATAAAAAGTGATGTACTGTTGGGGATTAGTATTCGCAAGAAGCCCATGATACGATAGGCATCATGATACTTGGGTGACAATACGATAATTTCACAGTATTGTGATATTTTGCAATATTCTGCACAGTTAACTATTTGAAAACAGCTTTTATTTTTGATTGTGGTTAAAATAATGAAAGTCAAATGCAGTGTTTCATACATACACTTAATTTGAAAACATAAAGTGTATCAAGTTTGTCACTCAAACTACTGTGACATTAAACTAATGTTGCAAAGAAATTACTGGCTGAGAGACATGGTCAGTTGGTGATACTGATAAATGTCACTTGGTGTAACCAATGTCTTAAAAATCTAATATTACACAAAACATGACTATGATTATTATTTTATCAGTTTACTACACCGTAAATATTATACTTAAAAGGATTTTAAACTAATTTAACAATTTTTTATTTTGACAAAAGTATTGATTCAAGAGTTGAAATATCTTATCACTGGTCCAAGTATCACGATATACTGCTGAATCAATATTTTTCACACCTCTATGTGCTATTCTGTTTGTGAAATGACCCTGTCGAGTACTTTAACACCCTCTTGTTTGCAAGTTTAAATCCATTTTGGCCTTTGTGTTTTGATTTGCTTTGATATACAATGGATTAATCCCATGATTCTATCTCCCTTTGGCCAATCCTGTTTAAGGTGATATGAGTGAAAAGGTTGATCTGTTGTCAGAAAGCCAAACTGACAGATATGCCCTTGCAGTTGCTCTTATATAAAGGTTTAAAGTCAGGTAGACTTGATTTGTCTTGTAAAGTTAGTAAAATATTTAATCAATTTTGCAAATGAATTACATCTTACAAGTGCACTTTTAACAACATAAAGGAATGAAGAACTGCTGATGAAGTGACTCAAACCACCACTAAATGAAGCCAGAGCTTTAACTCCCCTTTCTCATGTTGAATACTTGGATGTAATGTGGTCTCTGTTTTTCATTTACTCGCTTTTCATCGTTTGAAAAAAAAAATCAAACTTAATTAAAGCATACAATCATACAATCATATCCATTCAAAAATTCAGCTGTGTCATTACCACCAGAGCAAACAGTCAGGCTTTAAAAGAGATGCACTGACAAGGTTTGAGTACCCCTTCCACATTTCATCAAACACAGACTGTCTCCTACCACCATATGCTGCTACCATATCCTGGCTTGTAACTTTTAAGACAGGAAAGTTTGAAATGTCAATTTTTATGTTTCAGGCTACATAAACACGAATACTCGGCTGCTTCCTGGAGACAACATTATGGTTTAAGTGATCTAACCATAATGAGGCGTCAGCTGTACAGACAATACACAGGATGTTGACTTTGATAGTAGAACGAGGGAGCAGTCTTAGGAAGCTGCTTTATATTGATGCAGAGCTCTGCAGGCCCTGGCTGATGAATCACACAGTAAATAGGGAGGCTCTGGCTTTGAACAGCAATCTAAAGTTGTGGCATTTCCAACGAGTTGGGAGCCTTCTTCATGAGACATTTTCCTGCTAATTGCATGTTAAGGTGGCAGTAAAGTGAATGTTTGTCAGGACATAATTAATTAATAAAGCCAACTGGTCAAACCAGCGTGGTGATCATCTTTTGTTTCATGTTAATTAAAATAACAAGTACTGCATTTACTACTTAAAATGACAAGTGCAACAAAGACCACTGATTAAAAAAAAAAAAAAAACACAGAACAACAAGAAAACCGACTCTGAACAAGTGAAACAACAAACTGTAGGATTTATCTTGACGCTATGCTGTGAAACAAAGTAACTGCTTTGTTAAAGAGAAGCAATAAGTCTTTGTACGATGAAAAAGTATCAAAGAAAGACATGTGCTGTGCCTCAAATCGTGTATCTCTGTAAGAACACTTACATGAAATGCACTGCAGGGTAGTGTTGTCCCAAATCAAACACCGTGGCTTCGCACTAACCAGAGCTACAATCTCATTTCACAACCGTTAATTGATAGTTTCATCAACCATCATATAATCCATTCCCGCCCCTTCCTCTATGGAAACCAATGAGTATTAGAAGTGTCTTGTGTCCCACACTCAACCTCGGACCGTATTGAGTGCGCAAGCTGAGAAATCTCAGTGCACTGTGTTTTTCCATACCGATTTGGGACGTAGCATTGGATTTATTTTTACTTCTATGATACATGAAAGCATTTAAACACTAAGCTAGCGGTTCCCAACCTTTCCAAGTCAGGGCCCTCTTTTCAGTATCAAAAATTCTTGCGGCCCACCTCCAACCCCATAAATATGAAGGCAATATAATGCGTAACCAGAGCTGAATACTGCATTGCAGTCTCTACCTCAGTTCTTATCTCTCATTTGCCTGTCACATGTCAAATACTTGAAGGGAAAAAACTAAACTAAACTAAAATAATAATATTTTAACATTTTCTACATTTTCACAGTTAAAAATTTTCACTGTTAATTTGACAATGGACTGACAAATGTGTTCAAACTACCAGGTGCAGAAATATGCAAAGTTCAAATGCGTCTGTCTTTAATTCTACAGCACATCTATGCAGCATTTGTAAAACAACAATAAAAAAGTGTGATGTTTATTGTATGATGTATTAAACATATTGTACACAACATCGGTGCTCTTTGCAGAACTAAAAGCGTGTGGTATTTATGATCCAATGTGATAAATACAGTAGTTATTATAACTGTGGGTTATAAAATCCATTAATTGCAGGGTTGGGTCTTTGATTCTTGGCTCCTCCTGTCTGATCCTCTGAGTGCTCCTGATTATATACTGTTACATACATCACCTATCATTAGCATGTACATTAGAACGTGGGCCGTCAATGTGGAAACATTTAATTGTACACAGACTAAATATGACACAAAATGAACTTAATAAATGTATATTTGAGGTTACCTCTAGATTGGCATTTAATTTCTAGCTACTATTCACATGATTTTTAGATCTAAATTTGATGTGGCTTTCTAAAAAAAAAAAATATATATATATAGGCATATAACATATACGTACATAGGAATTGCATTCTGATGCAGAACATAAGCTGCTCTAGATGCCTTAGAGGAGGCTTGCTTTAATCACCAACTCCAGTTCAACATCAGCAGAGGAGCTGGTGATGGGTGCCGCAACATCAAAGGACTCAACAACATCTTCTGCTTCAGCATGTTTGTTTCAGTTTAATTTGTCCAGCCTTTTGCACTTGGTGGATTTTTCTTCTCATCATTTGAACCTGCCTAGTCTAATAACTCTACATAGCTCTGTGTACTTCATTGGCTTCTGTGGTCCCTCTCTGTTTTTTTAGTGGAACATTGCTTCTTTTTTTCAAAGGATATTTAAGAAAATGCAAATATGCATGTGCATATTTGCAGCACCAGTTGTCAACACTGTTTTTGTAATGGAGGAGCCATAATTTAGTTCTGTCACACCAAATCTTAACACTTCTGGGATTTTTAAGTTCTGTTCCTACGTATTTTTAAGTATATTTCAATAAGTTATTCTTTATAGTAAATTATATCATTCAAAAGTAAAAGTAAAAGTAAAACCATTCCAATTACTGTAGAGCAGAAAACAGGAAGTAACTGCAGAAACTTTCCAGTGCTATGCTAAAATAATCAAAACAGCTAGAATGGAGAAAAATAATGCAATTATTCTGGACCTCAGTCACATTAAAGTTAACTTATTAAAGCAGACTGTCCTGAAGTATTATGTGCAACTACTCCATGTCAATCATTTTATAGGGAAAGCAGTTTACAAAACAATAATATCATTTTTCCTGAAATAACACACACTCAAAGAAGAAGGGAGACAGATGTGCATCTCTACCCCTTCCCAAACACACACACACACACACACACAGGCGAACGCATATATAGAGGGGGATATAGCTGCAGCGTAAACTAAAATCATAATCATATGAATAAATTAATGTGTGATGATAAAACACACGCGACAACAATACCAAACCTACATCACACATGGGGCAGATGAAGTGCCAGCTGTTGCAGAAGTAAACAGAGAAAAGAGATTTATTTAAACGTGTTATGTTTGTGCGTTGCAGCAGTGCACACCTCTCACTTAGCTCTACCTGACGCAGAGTATGAGTGGCTCACCTGAGCAGATGTATGAGACCAAAACACTTGCTCCTACTTTCAACCTCCCACTGCATTCACTGAAAACTGTTTTGTTGCAGCGTGTCATTAAACACCAGCTTTGATATTGCTTATAAAAGCTTTGATCCTGTGATATTTTTCATTCTAATGCAGTCAGTTTCTGTTGTTTGTTTTTGTCTCTTTTCCTGCTTTAATTAAAATGTCCCCTGGTTAAGTGGCTCTGGGAATAAAATGTGGGACTGTGTCAGCTTTGAATTATTATGCAATGCAGAAATGAGTCAGGGTCAGTCATCGCGGGGAAACTGGACCCCGGGAAGAAACTCTTGTGTTTGAAGTGCTGGTCACTTGGAGGGCTAGTGTTGCATGTGCGGAGATATGCTAATGAGGACATGCTTTGATTGGGCCACCCACGTCAGTGACTCCAGCTGACAAAGGTGCACAAGGCTGCATCCGCCAGCTTCATTAACGCCCTGTCCAATTATAGAATAGCAATTGATCGTCTGCTTTGTGTGTTTCTGCCCTCTCTCCTTGTCTCCAAAGTATGCTTGAGGTCAATTTAAAATGCATCAAAGCTGTAACATGGTTAAATCCCCACAGACAGCTGCTGGCCTTCCTTGGCTTTTTGGTAAGCTCATACAAGCACCAGCGTACTAAGTGTTGTCCCTGTTTTCAGGTTTATCTGGGCTTCCACTCATATCAGCAGTATGCATTGTGATACTCTGGGGACTGTGGGGGTGAAATATGGAGGGCTTGTGATTTAAAGCTTGAAAATTATTATAATTTTGTTTACTGTAAAGAATGCTGAGAGATGAACATTTTTCTCCTGTACAAGACCTGCACATTCTCTCCTGTAATGTTTATAAACAAGATTTAATTCCGACCCCGTAATTTGATTGGACACAAGGGACGCAAATTTCGTGCAGCGCACCACTGTGCGCTGCCAATTTGACAATTTGGTAGACCGTCTGCGCAGAGATGGGTGTGACTGCGCGCCAGAGGGAGTTAACGGCGCACCAGGGGGAGGTGTCAGCAGATTCATGCTGGCGCAGTGACAATTTTGTGTCAAAAAAGTGCGCTGAAAGCTCGCCAGCTCCAACCTGGTCTATCCTCAGCGCAAGGCGGAGCGCACCCTCCGCAGCTGTAATTTGGTGACAGGCGCACATGTGCGCACATGTCAACAAAGCCTCAGAGGCAGGTGTCCAGAGTGTCAGGCACATTTAAATGCAATACACAATCACAGCAATCACTATTTAATGTAACTGTCTGAACCAGCATATACATTTGTATCTATATTAACTGTCCCGTCACATCTGATGTCAGATTAAAGCCGTTTGTCATAATGGAAAGTTAACCTGAGGCAACAGCGCCAACCTCTACGACACTGAGCAGACCCCTGTTCCAGCTCATCATTCACTAAAATATGAACATGTTGCTGGCTGATATTTCTGTTGAAACCGGCAGATACACCATGCAAATAGTGCTGTAGAAAAAGTGTAAATAATCTGCTAGCATGATCATAGCTGATAGTACTTTGACTGTCTCAGTGTCTGAACCTGTGGATCCCTATATATGACTCAATGTCAGTCTACCATGTGGAAATGCTACTTTAAGTAAATAATCCCACCTCCAACCAGGCCCCCTGTTGCTCTGTTGTTTCAGACCAGGAGAAATGATTTGCTTTCTTCCAGATGAGACAGGGTGGCTTGGGATCCCAAACTCTCCAGTGCAAATAGAGAGAAATAAACACTGAAGCGTGCTTGTCACAACCATCACAATGTTGCAACAACTCCAGCGAATACATGGCACTGCTTCCAGATCTCAATTTTTAGATATGCATGCTCTGTGAGTGAACACAAGAGGCTGGGACTCTGATATTGACAGGGGACTAAGTTGAACTGATTCCCAAGTCAGTCAGTCAGTCAGTCAGTAGCAAAGGTCTAATTTATCTCTCAATTAGATCTCTCCTGCTGTATTGCCTCGGCCCCTCTCTGATTTGTATGCCAACAGTGATGGCTCCGCTGCTGCCCCATTATGAATAGAGACACTGCCCTGTGTGGTCTCATTATTGAATAAGTAAGGGGATGGAGGAGGCAGACAAACGTTTTTAAGCCCTGACGGAGAAGACGCCATGGCCATTAGAGGCTGAGCATGAAACAACACAAACCATTGGAGAAGGGGGAGGAGGAGAAGGAGGAGGAGGAGGGGTGTAGAGAAGAAATGAAAAAGGTAGAGGAGCTGTAATTATGATAACGTTGCCACCTTGTTATTATTGCATGTACTGCATGTAAAGCATGCATGAGAGCATCTCAATCAAAGACCTGGAGCCAGATTCTGTTTGCCTTATCTCTTCAAGCCTTTTAGAGGCTTCCTTTTTATTTCATCCCATCCAATAAGTACTGGACATTTGGGATAACGTTTGAATATTTTTATTACCTCTGCCAAGGAGTATGGGAGCATACTCCCTTATGGGAGTGTTTTTTTTTTGCCTGTTTTTGAAAAATATAACTCAAAAAGTAATGAATGGATCTTGATGAAATTTTCAGGAAATGTTTAAAATGTGAAAGGGAGAACTGATTTTTGGAGGTAATCCTGATCAGGTAATCTGTCTGGATCCAGGATTCTTTTAAAGGATTCTTTATCATTGTGAGATAGGGCCGTTTTCACCATGTGTGTAAATAACTTCACCATAAATGGTCGGATCGCTTTTGCAAAACAACACAAGACAAGGTCTCTCCTGACAAATATAAAAGTATGATCCAGATCCTGGCAATATTCAGGATACCAAGGTAAGGAATATAAAATATGTATGGGTCATCAATTTTCAACACTGTCAGGTAATAAATTATCATACAAACCTGCAAATAACACCAAATTGTAGCAGACAGTCTGCTGAAAGGGAGTATAACATTAAAGTAGGACTAAAGTGTGCTTGACAATCACAGTATGCTTGGTGGAGGTCTGTGCTCTCTGAGTGCTTCTCTAGTTTATTTTTTTTCTACTTGGACCCCATATGTGACACTGTATCTTGCATGTTTTCTGTGACTAATTTTATAAAGATGTTAAAAATAGGACTTTTCAAAAATATCATCCCATGACTTTTGGAAAGTGTAAGAAGATTCTAGGCCAGCTCCCTAATGACAGCACTGAATGCATTGGACATTATATGAAATGTTGCCGGTCGTTAAAATGATTAAAGCTTTTAGTAATTATCAATTTTGTTTAAGCACATCTGAGAGCTTTGTGTGGAACACTAATGGACGCCACCAGTGAAGCCAGTCGCTCAGATTTGTGTCAACGAGTCATTAAGCCGCCTTTGAGGGAAGTCAGCAATCTGATCCATCATGACAATAATGAGACGAAGATGAACTCATCAATTTCACTCTCCTCAGCGCCGTGTGCGTGTGCGCGGCTTATTGATGCCAGTCGCTGTCTGTTCTTCAGTCTGTCTCTATATGTAATGTCTTCTGGCCTCTTAGTCACATCTTTACCTCTCTCCTCATAACCCTCCTGGCTCCTCTCTACTGTGTGTTTTTTAATGTCAAACTTTATCACCCTAAACCACTTTGTTTCTTAAGCCCTCCCCGGTTCTTGATTCTTTTTGCCCCTCCCATAGCAGAACAAGCAAATGGATGCATCTCCAGCCAACGTGGCACCAAAGCTTATCTCCTCTTACAGCAGCCCACAAATCATGTCTGACCTTATTCCTGAAGCATCTTTGCTAAGAGTTCATTTAATATGCTTCACAGACAAATGCCAAAAAAGAGATAAAAGAAGACAGGAAAAAACACAGGCTGTCGATAAACATAGCTTTTACTGTCTTTATTGGTTTACAGAAACAATATGTCTCCTATAAATGGCTTAAAACTTAATTCTGAGTGAGCATCTTCACAGACCGGTAAAGATATCAGAGTGAAGGAGAGAGATTTTAAGAAGTAATTTCTTCTTTCTTGCATATTTATTTTTACCTCAAGGGATTTCTCGCATCCAAGATGAGTTATTATGAATCTCTGATCAGAACTTTATTCTGATCAATTCATTATCGCATCCCAAGGTCAACAGTTTATTTATAAAATATCTTTGCTGTGAGGGACGAAAAGTTTCTTGGATATGGGGATATAATCACAGATTCTGGAAGACTTAACAGTCTATAAAGACTCCAAAGATTACTTTTTAGACTTTGAAAGAGAAATCTACAAAAATCTAAGATTTAAATTCCCTGAAATTTAGGATGCTGTGTAAAACTTTCAATTCATTATGGCCAAATGTTTCTCAAGGGTGACAAGTTAAGACTGCAGGAAGCCAGCTTAGCACCTGGACCCTTCCCCTACTGAGCCATGCTGTTGCACTACATGTAGTCCAGCATTGTCGTGCTGAAACAAGCTCGATCTGAAAAGAGACTTGGTCTCATTAACAGTGCATACACACAAACGTGTTAAAACCGAGCATTTGAAGCACAAATCTGGGATTCAACCATATATATACTTGAATTTGTTCTTATACTAGGAACAAAAATAGAGCCTCCTCAGATCATGGGTATGCACAAATGACAAGAAAAGTAAACACAAACTCTTTTTACTAAATGCTTAAAATATTTAAAATATCTTCAGTAAAAGAAAAAGTCTTTGAATGAGTGCTAAACAATGAATTTAATAAATTGAAACCTTTTCTCCTTATAATACTGACAATACTGAGTCTTGGATTCAATAGTTTACAAATAAAAAAGATGATACGTATGTTAAAATGTCACAGTTTTGATGACATGCTGGTCAGTCTTGAATTATTCTGATTCACTACTACATGTAAGGTGGTCAACACAGAATTGGCTGGTATACACGTGTCATAGAGAATAAAAACAATTCTACACATTTATTAGTATTTATTTTATCTGACCTTTATCTAAGCTTTATTTAACCAGCTAAAAGGCCCATCAAGATCAAGATTTCTTTTACCAGGGTGACCTAGCCAAGAGGTCAGCAGCACACGCCATGAGAAAAACATAATGCGTGATGGCGCTATACAATAATTTAGAAAACACAAATTTTGTGAGTGCAAGGTGTTTTGCAATTAAGTGCAGTAACATTAACATAAAAAAATAAAATAAAACACAGCCACTGTTTAGTGGTCTCGCGCTCTTTACTCATCAGCATGGACTGAAAAGCCCTATGTGAATGAGGCCTATTGGAAGACAGCATGCTTTAAAGAGAGGTGAACCTCTTCCCATATTTACCTTTGAGGGACTCAATGTGCTCTAGTTGTTTGAGGTTACAAATCGTTTTCAGCTTTCAGTTGTCCCTGTCTTGACATTTTTAAGAGGTGTTTTGCTGAATTTACATTCAAAATTAGTTTATGTCTCTTTATTTATCACAGTTAGTTGATCAAAAGCTCCAAAATCTTTTTGTATTAACATTTTACACAATTTGATTTGAATTAAGGGTTGTATTAATGTCGAAAAAAAAGTGAAAAAGTGTTATGTTAAATATGAGCATTAAAGCTTGGTTGGTTCATTTTCAAAGGCTACCAACCTCTAGCTGTGCCTCTAATGGACACATTCTTAAAGGAAGCTATTTTCAACCCTTATTCCTTCTCAGCTCAATTGCTGTGGAACTGAAGTTATAAAGAACAGCTTGACACAGAATAGCACTACTTTGTCAACTTCCTCACCTATGAACCACCCATTAAGCATAAACCCTGCCATATATAACTATAATTACTTTGTTTTTCCTTCAGAATGCCTTTGTACAGAACAGCTCTTAACTCCACATACACCACACCACCTGCCTTCAAAGCGTACCTTAATGTACCATTGTTCATTTAGCCTCAAAGAATATTGTCTCCACCTGTGACCCCAGGGCAGGTCCTGCAGTTTCCATTTCCTCAATCAGCAGTTCATCATGAATCTGGCTCGTCATAAGCAGCACTTAATGATTCATGAACAGAGGAACTAATGGACTGCTTTACACGTCGTAATCGAATGAGGCCATTGTGGAGAAACTGGCTGCTTACTGGGGAGACACTGATCAAAGAGGGACTCTGGATGTGATGCATCAGATATAGAGACGTGGCACAGACTGACATCCAGCGTTTGGACTGAGGTCCACATTAGCATGTCTTTGAAAGCAAGGGAGCACACTGGTACACATTTACTCTCGGGAGCCAAGGTCATAAAACTGATGAGGTCTCTCTAAAAGCAGACTCTTCAACTTGCCAAAAGCTTTTCAAAAGCAAAAAAAGAAAGTTATGAAAAGAGGCTGTTTAAAATATAATATCATAAAAACAGAAAAGACGAGACAGAAAGGAGTTATTTTCATAATGCTTTGGTAATCTTCTTTGTCATAGTCATCTTTTGAAAGAAACATTAGAGCTTAAAAAATCTAAATCTTTGAACTACTTTCTCAAAAATCAAATCAGGTAACACAATAGGGCTGGTACAGCAAATGACCGTCTGATGAAAGCCTTACATTTGCAGTATTCCTAATTGGGTGGGAACAGACACTGGAAAAAATCAAGAGTGCCGCTTTGTTAGTGAGCTTTTATAGAAATCAGCAGTGGCTGGTTTACTTTGGATGTGCAGAGCTAACGCATCACATTGATTCTTTGCCTCATTTATGTTTGAAGTGTGAACTATGGTTTGGACGTGGCTACATACAGGAACATCTAAATTACATATCTGCAATTTCTTCTATGGGTCACCAAAGACATTTGAGGTAATAAATAAGGTGATGTTAAGTTAAGATGACCAAACAGCTACAACTAATAAAAGATGACTGAGATAAGGATGGCCACAAATATAAAATTTTTGGTCTGACTATCCTTGTAAAAATTGTTCAAGCTCACTCATATATCTTTTTTAAATTTTCTTTCATTTTCATGCAGGTACTAATTAGGGACTATAGAAAAAACAATGCTAATGAGTCAGCATTTCAACATAATAAAAGCTAGGGTTGGGATGATACTCTTTTCTTCCAATTTGATTCTTTTACTTTTTATTGGGCGCCAATTCAATTTAAATTGGGTTTCTTGGATATTTCCAATTTTTTAATCTTTTTGTTCACACCAGACCAAGTGACAGTGATATTGTTGAATGGTAATGATGATGTCTAGAGACTATATCTGAAGCCATATTTAAAAAAAAAAAAAAAAAAAAAAAAGAATGAACATCAAATGTAAGTTAGTTTTTAAGATTTTTTCAGGGGGTCTGACATCCCAACATTTTTTCATCCCAGCTTATTAAAAAAGGACCAAAATGAAAAAAAAGGGAAAAAAAACAAAAACAAAAAACAAGGATTCATAATCGTCAAATAGAAAATCCTGATACTAAGAAACATCATTTTTTCTCCCACCTCTAATAAAAGCTGTTTTAACATTAACCTGATGCTATATCATAAAGCAATGGAGCTCTACTCTGCCCAGCCACCTCAGCGGCTACACGCTGCCATCATCATCCTCCTGCTATGCCCAAACAACTGACTGTGGAGACAAAAGATGTAGAGCTCCCTCTATTGACTGGCTGCAGTAAAAGTCTTCAGGTTACAAGATCAAATCACATAAACGTTTTTGAGAGCGATGGACTAAATGCTGTCTGCATCGATTTTATCTCATATTGTTTCATTATCTCATTCAACTGCTATCAGTTTACATCAAAATCTGAAATATAAATAAGATTTTTGTTATATGATATGGACTCAAACTTAAACGCTTTGTCATTTAGCTGTGGGAGAAAATGAGCAAGAACTGAAGTCCTCCCACAAACAACACACAGTAAATGTCTCGTTTCATTCATCCTTCATACAGAACGCTGACTTACAGAATTACTCACTTCTATAATAAAGCCTGTACACACACACACTCTCACACACACACACACACACACGGACATTGATACCTCTCTCTTCCCTTGCTCTCTCCTGCTGTCTCCCGCTCTGCTTCATCTCTTAGCTCTTCACCCACTTCTTGGGTGCCAGCACTTGTTGGAAAGGAAGAAGTGTTGACAATTGTCTTCTCCTGCCTTGTCACCAAACAACTTTGTCACACTTCACTGCCAGCTTAATTCACAGACATCCCTGTCAAGAAATGACATTTAATTTTCACACCTCTTCTCTCTGCTATTCTTCCTTTCAAGAATTTCATTTTTGAGCACACCCCCAGTGTATTGGCTGTCTGGCGGTATCGATATCTCTGACAGTATGGGAGTCTTTCACTGAAATGAACACTCCTGCTATCTTTGTCTTTTTTACTTTTGTGGTGTTTTATGACAAAGGTAAGTCATCTATAAGGCATTTTGTCACCTCAACAAAGCATAGCCACAGTGTATTTATATATAGGACTACAGTTCTTTCTTTTATATTTTTTTCTTATATATTTTTTACTTTTACAAATTATTTTGCCAACTTGGAGTTTTTACTTTTATATCATCAAAGGTTAATCTTTTGTTTTTTTAGTGCAGCTACTCTAAAATCTACTTTAACTAGGGTTGTTCTTCAGTCAAAATTTAGCACAGTTTTTTCAACCTGGCTAATTATTAGGGCTGGGATGATATGCTGATTTTCATGATGCGATTCTATTATGATTTTTTGGATCCAGATTCAATTTAAATCACGATTCTTCGATATTCAAGATTTTTGCGATTTTTAGTTTGCTTTTTTAACATCAGACCATGTAAAAAAGTTAAATGATGATGTTAGTATCTACAGACTATATCAGGAGCCATAATTTCCCCCAAAAAATGCTCATAATGTGAGTTAGAAATAAACATTTCACCTTCTGCTGGAGAAAAGTGGTAACTTTTTTCCAGTCTAGTTTATGAACAAAGACTAAAATGAAGAATTTGAACTTGAAAAGAAAAATTGATTTCTTGACAAAGAATCACATTTTTTGATATTGCTTAACAAAAAATCTCAATATATCATATTGTGTTCCCCCCCTACTAATTACAGGGTGACAAAGTTTCTCAAAATGGTTTACAGTCTGTGGTTAATGTAGGCACAGCAAGTTAATTCATCCAAAGAGCAGTTTAAAGTGCTTAAAGAGCACAGTAATATGTTTAGCATGAAAATAAATATGCCGTTAAAGAAACACACATTAAAGCATATGTAATGACATAAAATTTTATCAAAACTAAATTTGTGGGTAGAAAAAAAAGAGGTCACTATTAAAATCATCATGTTTGCTTTAGAGTGGCTTGAAAAGTACCAGAACCCCTTTGACAGGTAAAAAAATATAAATTGTTTCGGCCCGGTTCTTCTTCTTTTCTTGACATTCTTAGAAGAGGAGTCAACAGACTTTTCAGCCTGCAAACCCCAAAATAAGTGGGAAAGAGACCAGTGACCCTGTGCCATGTAAATTCACCAACAGGCCAATCCAAAAACAGACAAAACAAAAACAAAAAAAAAAACTTGACCCTTTTTTTTTGTTCACATTGTTACGCTGATGAAGGAAATTGGTTTTTAAGGAAAGTTTTTCTTTATAGAAGAAATTTTGCGACACCTCTATCAGTGTTTGACCTCAACTTTGGGAACCACTGGTTTGGGAGATATGTAATTTGTGCATGGTTAGAGGCACCCGATGACAAAATTTTTCAAGTCAGACTAAGAAACAGGGAGTCAATGTCATGTAGACTATGTCAATGTATTATATAGCCTATAGGTTGGATGGGAGAAAGAAATTTAAAATGGAAGTAAGGAAGCTACATATACAGACAAATATGCACTATGTAAAGTCTTCTGTCATATTACTGCAAATTAAGTTTATGAAAAAATAAGTCCTGCTCATACTGTTCTGATAACAATCTTACATCTCGCCATGTTTATTTCATGCTTAATCTGACTATGTATTCATTCTGGTGCATTTTCTACATGAGGAATTTGACTGTCATGATTATAGACCAGACTTCTCATACTTAAAGGGCACATTTCTGAGGCTTCCTCCTGTGTTTAAAGGACTATGAGATATACGCCTCTTCACTCCTTTCTTAGCCCAGTAAATTAAAATGCTGCTCCAGTTCTTAGTTTTCATAAGATTAGAAAGACTGCATGTCCTAGTCTGCTGTTTTATCCTCCCTATTACATGTAGGATGAGAGCTTAACTTCCCGAGGGTTTCCGTTTTAGCCAGGATCAATAGCCAAGTGCTCCTTGGCCGTAGCGACTTTGGTCCTCTGTGTTCAGTCTTCTGCGCGGCACTGGCGCCCACATGAGCTTAGAAGAACTGTCGTCCACCTCAGCCACATTTGTTCCCTCTACAAGTTTCAGTCTGCTGTGGCGGTGCTTTTCATGGTTTAAGTAGGTGACTGGGGGGAGCTGATCCAAGTGGCCGACACAGGCCCTGGTTCATTATCAAGAGGCCTAGAATTTGAGATTATAGGTGATTACACTCATCCATCCCCTTTTCTGAAAAAAAAAGAGAGAAATCTGTTTAATCCCTCTCTCTGGTGCAGCTTCGGAGGGCGCCCAGGGACGGCTGGCATCCATCACAGGCCCTAAAAAAAGCTCAGAACATACGGAACCAGGAGGAGCCCTGGCCTCGGCTTGTGGGGAAGGAGGCCAGTTGGCCAGCGAACAAGAGGTGCTGGGTCTGATCGGGCAGAGGGAGACGACGCTTGGCCGCAGATCACAGCGGTCAGTGGGGACATCATTGGCCCGCCGACTCGTGTGTGGAGCTCTCATGGAAAATGGGAGGGGCGGGCTGGGGGAGTTCAGTGTTGACCTTAGATTCTGAGCCACAGTCACAACACAGCAGTCGTCTCCCTCCAACCTCGTCCCCTCCGCCTCTGACAGCCTTGAGTGACGGCTCTTCAGTGTTGGCCGCGCTCTTCCTCTCCACGTTTTCTGACAGCTTTCCAATGCCAGCATCCCAGGGATTCAAACTGTGGGTCACTCACAGATAATCTGAAACTAATTATTTTTATTACGTAAATATTGTCTGAAGATGTTTAAGACAGATTTGTTTACTCATGTTTTCTTCGACAGAGATCTGCTAAAGAAACAGACAAAGCAAATCCGCCCACATCACACGTTTCACCTCATGGTTTCTTGTTTGGATCCAGTCCTTTGAATCTACGTATGTCTGCGTGTGTGTTGTTACATGAAATGGGAGCCTGGTGGGTAGAGTCCATTAAAAGTTGGAATTGATGGACTATATTCATCACCCGGTGAGTTTTGTTCTCATTAAACAGTACAGCTTAGGTCAAGTTCACACAGAGCTCCTGTCTGCAGTGTTAGTCCATGTCAACAGGGTGTTGAGCTTTTCACACACTCACCCCAGAGCAGGGGATACAAATGTAAAAATAACCCTTATTCATTTAGATTTTAGTTATTAGGTCTTTTACTTGTTCTTTTATAGATAACTAAGACTTTGAGCATATTAGGAAACGGGAAAGTAAACTTTGCTTTAAAGACTTCTGAAAGTACTGGAGTGCACACTTTGGAACCACTTTAACCTGTTTAAAACCTTCATTCCTTTATTTCTCACCTCAGACTTCGGTAACTTTAATAAATAAGCGTGTTTACATTCAAAGATTTTCCTTCATCAAGCTTTGCCCTTATATCCTGGTAAACACTGATAATTGCCATTAGTTTGGGCTAAAAATAATTTAAAAAGTCACCTCTTGCATACATTTTTGATAAATACTTCTTCTGAATCTAAAGACTGGACAGGATTTGCGCATTCCCTGTTTGATCCACATTGTATGAAAGGACAAAAAGGAGCTGTTGTGCAAACATGGCTGTATCAATTTTGACAGCCCCCCCTCAATCTTGTCTGTCCTCCTTTCTGTTGAAAATAACGGCTGAGAGAATCCAGCTTGAAGTTGTGTTTGCAGAGCAGCAGGTGGTACTTTATAGATTTACTGTTTCTTTTCTACCAAAAGCAATGAATGTCAGGTTTTCTGTAGACCACATGCAAAGCAAAAGAAAACCAATGCAGCCTTTTTTTCATGATATTTTTGTACAGTATCATGTTTTCTTCTGAGACACCAAGCAAGCCAAGAATAACAGAAAGTTTTCAAACTATAGGGACGATTTGAGCAGACTGCGTGGGCTTAAATTTGTGCCACAATGAACTAAATTTGAATAGTGTGATTTGAAAATAAATTTAATATTATGCAACTGAAATTAATTTGTCACTTACTTGAACTCTCAGCGGTCATATTCCTAAAATTCAAGAATTCAATTTTAGTTTGCATAGTTCAGATTTAGTTTTTTGGTTAAATTTGAATTCTGTGAGTTATACCTCTGTTAACTATCTAGAGATTTAGTGTTTTAATATGAAACCACAACAAACACCAATTTAGACTTCCTGCACACAACATTATCTCTAATTTTTATATCCAAAACTTTCAAGCCAAGCTGAGCTTGAAAGTAAAAGAAAAGAAAAAAAAACGTGAAGCCATGCTGGTGCTCCCAGTCCAGTGTGGCTATAGATCTCTAACCAGACTCTTCTCCTCTGTTGTGCCCAAATGGTGGAATGAATTACCTAACTCTATACAATCTGCAGAATCCCTTTCTACTTTTAAGAGATGTCTGAAGAGTCTCATCTGTTCAGGGAACACTAAAGCACTTAATCTGCAGCCCTGAATCTTGAGTAAGGAGCACTGGGTTGAATGGTATTGTTGCAGTGATTTTAATTGTGACTAGCTTTGGCTGCATCATTTAACAAAAAAAGATGGCACTTCGAGCATTTGATGGCAGCACCTGCGGCCAAATAACGTGAAGCATTTTGGCGCACTAACTAAGGTCTTCCTTTCAGTCTACATTCTTGCTTGTGTTGTACGTCACTTTGGACACAGGCATCCGCAAACAAATTTGTAGAACTATAGAACAAGAAGAGCATGCCCTGTAATCTGTTACTTGTTTTTACCTGGGTAGTAGAGCATTATGGCTTAATGACAATAGCTATAAACTGGAGTTACAGCAACTAGTGGCAGGGGGCTGTACTACAGACACATCATTTGACCAGACATCCCGGCCATGTCCACACATACAGTGTTTCCCATTAATCAATGAGACCGTGGCAGCCCGCGCCAAGAAAAGTGTGAATGTGGTGAAGTGAACACACCTCGTTTCCCACCTTCAGCACGCCCGAATATAACCATATATGGTCAAAGCAAATCAGTACGTGCGTATTAAGAAGCCATGTGCGCTCTGGGATTTTATAGAGTGACGTCAGTGTAAGATGGTGAACACAACAGATGGAGAGAGCATGGAAAAGGCTGAATTTCTTTCAAAGCCAGATACACAGCAATATCGGGAAATATCAGTCAGAAAATGATCTTGCATTGATTTAGGCAACATTTTGTGATAAATTGGGCCGCAGCAAATTTGGGAATCTTTATTTATTTAGGATATTTTCTGCAGTCACTGTAAAAAAAAAAGAAGAATGAAACATAAAACATAACACTCCCAAATCCAAATAAGGGAGCAGAGAGAAAAATAATCGTAACCTGACCCTTTATCCCAAAAAATCTTTTTTTAAGATGTCAAAACAATATAAAGGGTTTCCACTTTGCTTCCTTTTCATAATGATAAGGGAGATTACATAATATTCAGTCATACCTAATGTGCAGGTCAAGCTGACGAAGCAGGGAAACATCCCTTAGGGATGCACAATATTGGATTTTTGCTGATATCCAATATGCCCATATATCGAAACCCCTTTTGGCCGATACCGATACCGATAATCACAAGTTTGTTTGTTTTTTTCACTGTACAGAAAGCTAAGTCTATCCTGTACTGGAATTTATATGTTACTCTGATTGTGACGGTCTTATTTGTTTAAGAAACACACATAAAACAAGACAAAAAACATTTGATTTTACCATAAATAAGAAATGTATTATTTTTTTCAAACTCAAGACATTCAGTATTGAAATACAGAAAAATAATTTCTTTAGATCACATGAACTTTAAATGTACAATGCATTTATAAACATAACCAAGTTGCATTTGATTATTTTAGAGCTACTGTAACAACCTGGTGACAGACACAGAGCTCTGCAGTACAAATAAATGAAGTGCTACATTTTATTTAAGGAGCTTATTTTTCAGATGGAAAATAATAATAATCCTAACTGAATAGCACCTTATCGGTTGTGCCTATTGGCAGAAATTTCCATATCTGCCGATACCGATAAACGTGTTTTTAAGCTTCTATCAGCCGATACCGATAATGTGCTGATAATATCGTGCATCCCTAACATCCGTGCTTTCGTCAGCGTCAACATAAATAACTTCTCCACTCTCTGAACCAACAGGACACTATGGAACAGACTTACCAATCCAAAGGGCCCATGTTAAAAGAGCTCATGTATACAGGTTTTCAGCCTGGTTTCAAAAAAACTTTGGTTTATGTAGGACATTGTTCATACACACAACTTACACACACGCAGTTATAAACTAGTGCCAGAAGCAGTGATACATCGCGCTTAAAAACGTACACACACCTTAAAACCGCAGAGTCAGAGACTCTTCCACCACAGTCTCACGTCTCAGCTGAATGACAGGGGCTCATTCTGATTGGCTGGCATGGGTTTTACATCTGGAAAACACTGCCAAATATGGGTTTGGCATACCTCAAGCCATTGGTTGGTGCATTTGCCTGCTCTATGTGGACAAAAGTATTCTTAAAAACAAATAAGGGCAGGATATTCATTTTTGATTATGCACGGCTACACGCGTACAAGGCCTCAGACCTAAAATTATAACAAAATTAATCCGTTATTTGGGTGACTTGTATCATGGGTGCTGACCAGCAGGGGGAGGCTACTTCATTTTGTGACTGAAAATACACATTCCTAGCTGTAGCTATTGCATTATTACTATGTATATAGAAATGAAGGTTTTTCCACATTCCCTCATTCGACACTGATGCAGACGTGAAAAAAATGTGGCAACTGGCATGAATACGAAGTACTATTATTAGCCTGGCAATAAATTAATAAAAATGGAGGGTAGGCAGCAATGTCCAAGCACCAATTAGTCTCCATTTTACACTGAGATAAAAACATCAAATTAACTGTTGTCATGGATTAATATGCATCAGAGCTCAAACTGCATGTCTGATTCCAATTTCTGCAGAAATCAATGTCAAAATTCTTCACGCCAAAATGATCCACACCACAGATAGCAATCACCTTTAATTTCACTGCTGTTAAAAAGGGATAAACAGACTGATGAGTCTGTGTGTGAGGTTTTATGACTGTTGAAGTACCTATGGGGTGCATATGACCCACTTCCTTAAGTAGATGCTGTCCACTGCCCAGGACGTGCTCTGCAGAATCACTTAAAAAGAAGACAGACTTAATGATCCTCCCTGATCTGTAGACACAGATTAACATGCTGCTTGTTCTCTCTTAATTGTCTTGTTATGCTGGAATGAAGGTGGGTGATCAAGAGACAGAGGTGACCGACAAGAGTCCCTTTGTACCTCAGCCTCTGAAAAACAACTTCTCTCTCCTTTCTCAGTCCTTCCCCCACCTGTCAGCGCGACACAGAGTCAAAGTCAGGTAAGGACTCGTACTGCGGGGTGTCACAAACACGACGCTGATGAGGGTCGGACCACACTGCTGGGAGGAGGAACAGCCCTCTCTGACCAAACGCAGCGCTCATGATTCATTCATTACATCGTTAACAGTTTCCAGAGTGTCAACAGCTTGTCTTTGAAGTGATAATCTTAACATTGAGGCTGTCCTTGAATTTCTCCTCTCTATTAAAATGGTTAATGGGCAATGATTTCTGCAATTCAGAGAGGAGGAGTTCCCTCAGCCTTCTGTTAGTTAAACCACGTCTGAGAAATCTTTGGGGAAAAGACAGAAAATACAGGGAGCTCCAACAAAGCTGAGGGCGATTCTCTCCCAGTTTGCATTTCAGAGCGTGTTTCGCACACCACATCTAAAGATGTGTGTTATGATACTTATTAAAGCTAATAACCAACTGCAAGTAAAAGTGCCATAAATAGGTTGTTTTCATAATTCTGAACTACAGCAATTTAGTCAGTATGCCAGAAGTTCATTTTCAATCTACACTCTGGATAAAGCTGATAAACAGTTCTTATGTCTCTTCTTTTGACTGATATAATTTACGTTCAGTTCAAAGCTCCAGCAAGGAGTTTCTACATGGTTATGAAGCACATTGAATCTTGGAGGGATACCAGGCACAAATGAGCCAATGGGACCATCAGCCTACAACACAATGACTGCTTTCCATGGATCATTTTTGTCACAGATGCAAATATAGTAACTGGTGAATGGTTTGGTATCTAAAGAAAGAAACTAACAAAAAAACTACTTATGACCTACAATAACCCTTTAGGGCATGCAGCCCCATGGGTTGAACCCTCCCGTGGGTGGCCTGGCTTCTTGCCAGCCTGTGGCATCTGACTTTTTTTTTTTTACGCACCTGTGCAAATGCTGCTTTTGGCCACATAACTTGAACACATACAGCTTTACATGTGTGACCCAGCATTTTGTCTTCACCTAACGAAATATACTAGTAGGGGTGTAACGGTACATGTATCCGTGCCAAACCACTCCATAAGGCTGTTTGGTGCGGTACAGTGCTGTATGTGCTTTGCTTTGGACGTGACGTCTCACGGTGAGCCAATCAGAAGATGAATATCAAAGAGCTTCCGTAGCCACAGAAGCTTGTGTCTGAATTGTGCATCATGGCTGCTGCTAACGACCAAGCGGAGCTTGAAGAGCCTCCCCTCTCACTGTATAATGGCAAGTTTTTGGTTTAATAAACATGCTAAACAAGCAAATGGTTTGCGTTGTTCCATATTGTACCGAAAATGTACCGAACCGTGACCTCAAAACCAAGGTGCGTACCGAACCGTGATTTTTGTGTACCGCTACACCCCTATATACTAGGTATGAAGATAGTTAATGGGATACAAATTTATGCCTTCTTGGGCCATGGCTTAGCACACTGAACTAGGTTTCACCCAAAACAACTGTTTAAGCAGCTACGGCAAAAGCTAAAGCAAAAGCAAAAGCATAACAAATGCAGAACCGTCTGCTACACCTGCGACATGTCAGCCAAGAAAAGTGATGTCTGGAAGTAATTTCGACAAAAACAATGAAGCTAATGTGCAGTGCAAGAAATATAGCATTAAACTTGCATACTGTAGAATAACTAGTTTTATGCTTAACTACATGTGCTCAAAGCACAAGAAGAAAATAGCAGAGACAGGCAGATTCACATCACGTCAACTGCTAGCTCTGTTAGCACATGATAAAACCAAAGGGGAGAAGATTTGCCTGCTAATAATGTAAATGGTAGCCGGAGGTAGGGATGGGTACCTTTCACATTTGAAACGATACTGTACTGATGCTCGGTACCTGGCTATCAGTATCGGTACTCAACGGAACCAATTTTTGGTACTTTTTTGTGTTTATGTAGCAAACACTATCAAGTTGTTTAATAGTTAAATGTAACTTTTTTTAATTGAATATAAATATTCTTCAGTATGTAACCTTGTAATGCTGTGTTCATGTACAGCATGGAAAATCACCTACTCTTCCACTCCCTCCCAGTCACAAGGATACATTTAGGTACCTAAACTTGGTACCTTTTGATTTTACGTGAATCTATACCAGTACTTTTGACAGAACGTGGTCGGTACCTATAAAAGTACCTAATTCGGTACCCATCCCTAGCTGGAGGTATGCTTCTATTAAGTTTTGTGGAAGTTGAAGGCTTCAGAGAGCTGATAGTGTTTATCGAGCCACAGTACAAGCCGCCGCCATGAAGAACAACATCTACATCAGCTGAAAAGGTGTATGTAAAGTCTTTAATTGTTGTCCAGGAGGTCTATGCCCAATGAACCCTATTTTTGTTTGTAGCTAAAATAAAAATAAAAATGACCTTTTGTTACATATACAGAGTAATCGCAATCAGGAGTTATTGTAAATTCCTATCCCTGTTGGCAGTCATAAAGGTAGTGACCAAGTCTTGGATTGTAAATTGACATTAATTAGAGGTACACTACTTAAAGAGACATGTCAACACGTAAATTGTTTTGATGATTCTGGGTAATGGCATGACTTAGTAATCTTTGCCATGATGACTAACAAAGGGTAGTCTCAGAGACAGGGCCAGACTTTTAAGACCAAGGTGTCTCAACTGGGGCACAGGCAGTTTGCACTATTAATGTAAGTAGTAACAAAAAAAGTTAATTCCAGAACAAAAACATGTCGTTAAAACCAAAAAAGCAAAACATAATGGGAACATCCGGCTTAAAATCTGCCACATCAAGGCAATCTTTTAATACCCTCACAATTTATTTCAACTCCTCGCCCCAAACACTGATGGAATTCTCTGTGATTCATTGAATGATTAAAGGCAGCCAAGAGCAGTGATAACGATTTCCCACAGAAAGCATAATCCCGGCTCATTTCAAGCTTATGCTTTAAGAGGGCACTTTAAACACAGGCATATGGTGATGGCTTTATTTCATACTTAGTGATCCCACTAGGGGGTCTTATCAATAAAGGACTTGATCTTTTGATGTGCTACTGTGTTTTGTTGCCTACAATGCACAAAGAGTGAGTATTTTGTTATAGCAAGAGTTGCTTTGAAGTGCTGCTAGCTGAACAAATTAAGAACCTGTCAAACTATAGCTTTTCATCATTTTGTTGTACAACAGTGAAAGAATTTACCAGCTATTTTGTGCTTGGATTGGTCTGAAAAATTACCTCCTATGAGATTTAAAATTCACCCCTAGGTAACATGATAAAGGTGGACACAGATAGTGATCTTTTATTGTCCCTAGTTTTCTTAGAGATCTGCTCCTCACAGGACGTGGTGTGAGTTAAGTTAGCCGGAGGATGGGGCTTGATTCAGAGAGGGAGATAAGCTTTGCTCTCCATAACTGGGCCATTTAGTCCCCTGTGACCCAGCTTCTCTGCCTTTGGCAAGCACATCATTTTACTGTGACCCCAGCCGGCAGCCAAACAGTCGGCCTATAAGCCGTCAGTAATGAAAAGCACTAATTCCAGCCTAGTGAGCAAAAACACAAGCAGAGAGAGACCCCAATTCATATTCATGTGCCGTGCTTCTTCTGTGCGCCCCGTGCCGGCCCATTCATCCATTCATTCATTGCAGCCGGACCACCGCTAGCATATAGCATCCTCAATTTAGTTGACAAGCAGAGTGGCCCCTCAAGGGTTGCCTGGGCTAAAACAATTAAATGGTTCTGGCTGGCGCAGGATAAGATGATTGAGACATTCTCTTTCTTGTGCAACACAAAATTAGCATAATTCTGTGTTCCAATCTTATGATGCTTCAATGCATCTTACATACCAAACATTTTCACAAACAGCATGTGTCTCCATATGAAGATTTGACGAATTACTCCATATCTCATGCAGGTGTGACGCCTCTCTTTAATGTTTTCCGCCCCAGAGCTAGAGATTAAGAAAGTGCATCTCCAATTCCCACTGTTAGCGATCACACATGTTTAAAGGTATTATGCTCCCCCAGGAGACTTTGCATGTAATAAAGTGTGTTTTCTCAGCCGGGTGCTTCTGCTGAGGCTCGACATGCCAGCAGGGCTTCACAGCCCACGTCTGGGTGATTCCAACAGCTGTTTCCCAGAGCCTGGGGAGGGAGCGTGTCAAGAAGGAAGCCTTCTGCTGTCAAACGCTTCTCAAGGTGTTTATTAAAAAAAATGTTAATGCCATCAGTGAAACACACATCCAGACTTGGCCCTCGTGACAAAGATGTCTGCACTTGTGGGATGTTCTGGAAGACTGTGTTAGGTTTTCATACCTGCATAGCAGGAGGTGTTCTTGGACTTCACTGAGGTCCCTGAGGCCACAAGGGATTTTCTTTAGATGTCTCAGCCTCCCTTGGAAATACTGATTAGGCATTCTACATTGAAAGAAGTTGAACCATATATTCACTTTGACTCGAGCTGACACACACATGCCGTCTACAAACACATTTGGAGGATTTCTTTTCTCAAAATCCAGCATATGATGTTTTAGTTATTTCAAAATATTCTATTGTTTAATTCATGTCAACCGTATGAGTGAAAAAATCTGCTAATGATATCTCAGCCAGCCGAGCCCATGGACAGATGCTGATTTAGCCATGTCAAGTGGAAGGCCAAGTTAAAAGAGATTTTAGTAATTTATGAATTCTATCGACCTCTGTCTGCAACCGAGGAGTTGCATCAACATCCAGGGTCTCTTCCAAAAGCTAACAGTTTTTACTGGAGAGAAATATAACAGTCCCATTTTATTATGGTAAGGTCAGTATTTTTATAAGAAGGGAAGACATCTCAATTATTTTTATAACTCTACTTCCTTAATTATGATTCTTTTATAGCTGCATGTTAATGTCAAAGTAGTTTTAGGGATGTTAGAGGTAAGAATGTCCAACTTTGCTTTGTGAAAACTGTGTTGTTTGATGATAAATGATATTGAAGATGTACATGTTAAAATGCATTTCAGTTTTTTTTTCACATTTCAATCGCGTTTTTATGTTTCTAACATGAAAGTATACTGCTCTTTCCTGGGTGCATAGCAGTGCAAGCCAGCTTCCTTTCATGTTGTTGACTGGGTTGAACATGAACTCAAGATGTGATGCTGTGTGCTTTGAATCAGGCTGAGGTGAATGCAGCAACCAATAAAATGACTACTGACCATTAAAAATGTGAGTCTGCTTCATTTTCACTGTGAGTGCCGTCAGGTAGTTCACTCCGTCCCTGCCTGAGGAATCTAATTCTCAGACATGGTCTACCAGTGGTCTGATAATCTCAACACTCAGGACCTTGTATTTGTGGGCTGAAACAAGTTTGTTTTTTGGGAGTATTTCAAAGTTTGGAAAACTTTCAAGAACATTTCATAAACAACATATCAGTACTAGACCTTCAGCCTCTCACTGCTGCTGCTAACTGTATTGTGTGAGCTGTCGATGTGCCAACAGTAGATCTGACTTCTGTTTAGGACTGAGCAATTTTGGAAAGTAAATCAAATGCGATTTTTTTTTTTTTTCAACCAATATTGTGATTGTGATTTAGCACGAGGTGGGGGTGTTATCTTCTGTATTATTCACTGAACACAATGAATAAACCATTCTACAGTATGATCAACACAGCTAAATTTACTGATCAGCGTTTGAACAATTCTTTCCTGCACTTTTTAATTGAAAAAAGAAAAAGGAGCACTGTGAAAGTATACTGACCTCCAGTTGTCACTAAGAGTAATAAACCATACAGAATAAGGTTTAGAAGGGGTATGGCTCTGCCAGCCACAGTCATTCTACTGGACAGATCTCTATAGTTCACAAGGTTTGTTTTGCTAGAAAAACTAGAATACTGACTTTTGCTGGTTTGCTGAGAAAATAAGTACAAGTTACTATTTTCCCTCCAGATCTGTGTGCATATGACTTTATTATTATTATTTTTTTAACCTTTGCGATTTGAAAGTTGCATTTAATTACGATGCATTATCAGTTTCATTTTGATTAATTGTTCAGCCCTACTTCTGTTGCCATAAAACATAGTGCTCAGCATCTCTTTGCAACTCCCCTCACCCCTTTCTAGCACCACACAGTTTGTGAGTGACCATTCCACACTTTTTAATGTATTTCATTCTGGTTTATTTCATTTTAAATCAGCACTGGTTTTATGTTTTTAAGTATCTCAATATTTTATATTGTTATTTGTGCTCCTTTAAATCTGTTCAGAACTTTGGTCAACTTATCTTGTTTTCAATGTGCTCCATAAATAAAGTTTGGATTGAGTTGACTGCCCCAGGAGAGACTGCACTCTCATTTCAGTCAAACTGAGTCAAACTAAGTCAAACTGAACTGTTTAGTTTACCATTTATGAACACATGAGCACGTTCACGAACCAGTCATTTATACTCGTTTACACACATTTTTTTGCATTTTTTGTATTTTGCATCATACTAAATCATAATGTGTCTCACTGTACTATCAGTTTGACCTTAAAACCTTAAAATGTAAACAAAAATGGAATTATCAAGCAAATAAAGTGGAAACTATCTTGAAAGGGGGAGTGCTGGTTTCACTTACATACTGATTGCTAGATAGAAATGTTTTCTATATTTAGTGCCCATGCTTACACTTGTGGATGATGCTACTTATACTTTAAGATACCTGTTGACAGTGATAAGCTAACAGCTGCTGTCAAACCTAAAGTTATGTATTTCTAAACTTTAAAAAATGTGCTCCTTATCGCTCAGAATTAATCTGTCTACTTGTTGACAAGATGTGTCTCCCATGTACTAAAAATAAACTTAATATAGTCACTCTCATTCTCATGCCTTTGAATTTTGGTTTGAGTCAGACTTAAATATTATGCTGATGAACATCAGGCAAGGCCACGAGCGAAGTCAGATCATCTAAATTTAATGGTTGGGTGACAATGTTCCTGACATGATCTTGTCCCCTTAGGCTCTGAAACAGCTTACCTGAGGGTAAAAAATCCAGCTAACCATGTGCCTGCCTGCAGACTAAATTAAACTATTTCTCTCTGACTTGTATTATTTCAGTGGAGGAATAATGCTTTTAGCTGTAGGAGATGTGAAGATTCCTGTTTTTGAGATGCATATGTGACAGAAAAAAACCTTCACAGTGGAAAATGCAGAAGCTCAGAGATTTGTTTCAACCTTTATCCATGAAACAAGATCTTTCCTTAAATGTGCATTAAGTTACGAATGTGATGTATGAATTCTGGTTTGCTGATTCACTGCCAATGAGAAGAATATCTTCAACCCTTTGAAGGTAAGGTGCTTTCAGGTTTCTACGTAACACCATTGAAGGTAAAAAAAAGGTTTGCCCACACAAGCTATAGAAAACACACAGCTGTTGCTCTTCAAAGCCGCCTCCATCACCTGCTTTTCAATACTGTGACATGTGTACATTCACATTACCACTAATGAGAACAGAGTGCAGGGCAGTGCTGTCATGAGTGCTCAGATCAGCTCAATACTATGTGCTGTGGCGTCTTCACAAAGGAGCAGGCGTCACGGGTAACACAGACAGTTCATTTACAGCTGACTATCAGCGGTCGGGGTTGAGAGCTGTATTCATCAGCCAGGCGTTAATTACTGCCTGCATGATTGAATGCAAGAGGGGACACGCGGGAGAGATAATGCACACCTACAGGTACGACAACGGCTCCGCTCAGAGATATTATGATTAATTCAGTCTCGTCTTCCGCTTCAGAAATTAAAGTCAGACATGTTGTATTTTTGTGTCAGATGTTTGGCAAATAAAACAAGATTTCTTTCGCAGATAATTAGACAGGGAACTGGATTTGCATTTGTGTTATTTTGACAGCTCAAGATACAACCTCTTGCACAGTGGACTGAGGACAGACAAATATCTACTGCGTGTCTGTTGTCCAGGACTTTGGGCTCTGTGACTGGAAGAAAAGAGAGGCTATCTAAATCAGGGTCCCTGGAACGTGTGCATTCGGGTTAGGGTTAAATGGGATTGCTCCCTTTGAATCATTTTGATGACCCTCTGCAGCTGAGCTTGCAGGCTGTCCTCCTTGCTATGAAGTGTATTAGGTGTCCAAGATTGAGCAGAACTCAGGGCTTACCACACACATACACACACATACACGAACATGTACATCTCAGACGGTGGCTGGATGGTAGGTGACAGTTTAGTCAACTCCCCACAGGACGAAGGAACCACTTAGACCAAATGAAGTCCTTGAGGGGTGGAGGTTACTGGGAAATAAATGTGGCATTGTTATTTAAAGAATAGAAGAAGGGAGATAGGAATCAGAGCCTGGGATTGCTTTAATCTATTGCATTCAAAGAGCCTCTGTGGTAAACAAATAAAGTGCTCAGTCTTAGTTTTCAGCACATTTTACATTCGATCTATCTTTTTCTCATTTATTCACCTATCAATGCTGAAATCTCTATCTTTATCAATCCATCTTGTTTTTGTCTGATTGTTTCATCTTTAAGCTTTTACAAAAGAATGCTTACTGTTGCAGAAAAGATAACAAAGGTGTAATTTTTAAACTAACAGGGTTTAAAATTTTTGCCGTTATATATATTTTACTCTTGGAGCAAAATTTAATGCAGTTGAAATAAGTGAGAACGCACACATACATTTATATACATTATATACATTACATATATATATCTTCGTTGCTAGGCGCTGCCCAAGTAGCTGCCTGTTGCAGCAGCTCTTTCTTCTTTGTCCATTTCTTGTATTTTTTTTCGTCTCTTTTTCGTCATCTTTGTATTTGGAGTGGATCATTACTTTTTATGGCTCATTGTTGGTCACGGACACCAAACTTTTTGTGGCTCCAGCGATATTTTTACTACTTTTCTCCTGTGTTTGTCTGGAGATCCTACATGTATCCATGGCTGCATTGTTTACATGTGAAATTAGCTGTTAGCAGCCTGTAGCATGTCAATGCTAACTGGTGTAAGGCTTGATGATTTCCCTCAAGGTCAGGAGGAGGAGGTGAGGACGACGTTTTGGTTCTCGGGGTGTGAGCTGGGAGGTGACGATGTGGACCTGTCCTTCCATCCATCGTTGTTGGGAACATGGGATCTATCTCTGATGGGATGGACGAGCTAGCCGTGCTAGCCCAGCGGCAGAGGGGCTGCTGGAGGGCAGAGTGGCATCGTGCTGTTCACGGACGTAGCTGATGGAACTGACATCGGATGCCGGCGCCACATTGGAGTAGCTTCGCCTGCTGTGGGCAGACAGGATCCAGGAGACAGAGACTGAACAGACTGCTGGGGAGGCTCAGTCCTGGACCCTGTGGAGGTGGAGACTGACTGGGCTGGAGAGTGGTGGCTGTCGTCATCCATTTTCTTGTGGACCTTTTTGCACTTTCTATACACTTTCTTACTTTTGTTTTCTTGATTGCTGCTGTGACTCCTGAATTTCCCCTCGGGGATAAATAAAGTATTTTCTATTCTATTCTATTCTATATTAGGGCTGGGACCATCTGCTATTCTCACAATTTCATTCAATAGTGATTTTTGGGGTGCTGATTTGATTTAAATTGTGATTCTTCAATATTTATTATTGTTACTTTGCTTTTTTAACACCAGACCTTTTGAAAAACTTAAATGATGATTTCTACACACCATATTAGGAGCCATATTTGCCCATAAAATACACATTACGTGAGTCAGAGAGAAACATTTCACCCTCTGCTAGAGAAAAGTGGTGACTCTTTTCCAATCCAGTTTATAATCAAAGACTGAAATGAAGAATTTGAATTTGGAAAAGATAAAAGCAGATTTTTTTTGTCAAGGAATCCCTATTTTGATATTGTCAAACAAAAAATCCCGACATATCCATAGATTGTAAATAAAAATGGACGTTATCTTGCTCGGCTTAACGTTGTGGCGGGTTAGTCTGGGGTGCCAGTCAGAGTCACATCTGACAATTAAATAAAGAAAATCTTTATATACCCGCACAAAAATAAAAAAAAGAGCAAAAACAAGAAATTATGTGCACATCAACCAGAAATGAAAGACAAATGGAGCAAAGTAGATTTTTCAAATTATATTCAATGCAGCATGCAAGGAAAAACAACCTCCAAACAAACAAAAACCAGCGGTGTGAGCCAGGTAAACTCTGTTTAAGTGCAGTTCAGTTCAGTTCAGTTTAAGTGCAAAGTCCATTCCAGTCTTCAACATAAATTATCCACACAGTTCAGTCCAGTAAAAGAAACAACTGAAAATTACCCTGGGCTTTAAATCCAGTCCGGGTTTTACCACAGACCGACTCGCCCGAAACAGAAAATAATACGAGAGCGTCTTTCCGCTCTCTCTCTTTAATCTGCACACAAACACACACACACACACACTCAAGTATCACTCACGGAGCCTTCGTAAGTTATGGTCAGTCAGTGAGTCAGAGGTCTTTTCTTCCACCTGTTGGACAGCAACGAGGCGCTCCTCTCACTAATCCACCCCGAATGAATGCTCCGGACTTAACTCCTACTTCGGCGGATGCCTCGTTAAACGACGCAAGGTCCTCCCGACGAGTATGAGTCGCGGACTGCATAAACTTTCCGACGCTTCGACGCACACGTCTCTTCTCCTTCACTGACTATTCCCCCCTGGACTCTCTGGACATGCTCCTTTATCCATTTCCTCGTTCCCCAGTTGAACAGCGCGGCATTGGTGAATGGGAGTGGTGCTGCCCAGCCCGTGGGTGTGGAAAACTGAGTAGTGAAGACTGTGCACAGGATGGTGGGGGCTATGTCATGAGTGGGTTTGTGACAGGGGCGCTACAACTTGAGGTCGCCACAAAAACTGCTCCCCCTGGTGGCTGGCTGCAGAATAGGTAAAAAAATCTGGCTCTCCAGTCATTCCAGATGGGCTGTGGTCAAACTTTAAAAAATGAATACACCTCGTAGAAATGTTTCTCACGTCCGATTGTTGTGGTGATTTGAAGATATCATTTGGCTGTCTTGTATTCAAGTCTTCTTTTTTCAGAAAAGTTTCATTTTCACTAGTTATATGAGGTTAAAAACGAGGCTTTGAGTAACGTTTACCGATGATGTCAGGAGGTTGAGTCAAGAAGAGATTAGACTCTTGAAAGAAAAAAACTATTATTATTTTTGTCACCCAGCTCCACTCATATTCTCCCAGAATCCCACACAGTCTCTACTGCACAGACTCTGGCTGCACAACCGCTACAATGGCTGCCCATGTGGGGGGGGTATTTGTCTTCAAAACTGTACAATGGTAAATGGCAGAGCCACGTTGTCCACTCTACATACAGTCAATGGATATGGTAAAATTATTTTTTTCTCTCACCCCTATACAAAACACCCCCCACAGAGGATCTCTAACATCCATTTATGTCAGTCAAGCTAATACATATGAGAAAAAGTGGTGTACTTGTAATCAGCCCAGCTGTGAGGCTCACAAAATAAACAATAGAATAAGAGTCTATGGTGCACTTCAAAGATACTTGCATCAATTAATCAAGACCAACACTGTTCGTTGCTATGTGTATAGATATATATGTGGTTACCATAACATCCTAAGGCAGTGAGAAGTCTCTCTGCATTTAAAGAATCCCTAATGTCTAATCAAACTACTTAACTGGAAACAGCTGCTGTTCAAGCATCGACAAGCTTCTTTAAGTTTGGAGAAAAAAAGTTGCTTCACAAATCGTATTGTATAGTCAACTCACAAAAACAAAATCCCAGCATGCCCACTCTGTCTGTATATTGCCACTGTTGCAGCCAAACTACATCAGATCATTCTCCGCTGTGCATCATGGAGTCCGATCTGAATTCAAGTCATCATTTGAACTCACACTGGCTCTGCTCTGTTGTGTTCCAGCTGTGTCTCAGCTCTGAGGCCCTCTGGATAAAACACTCAGGCCTTCTATTTTCACCAGATGCTGGAGCAATCACACTTCGGATCAGGACAGGAAGTTAGCAACTGAAACCACGTTAAAACATCTGTGAACTTTAAAAATAAAATGAGCCGTGTCAACACCAGATCGTATGCAACTCAACTGCAACAACAAACTGGTGTTAAGGGTGAAGCCAGGCCAGGAGTTAACTGGTTTGAAGTTTTTAAGCCAACATGAACGAGGAGAGGCTCAGTCTCATGACTCCAGCTGTTGTCGTGGTCGGTCCTGCTATGCAGCGGACTGAACATGCAGCTGGTGTGAGTTGACAGATGAGAGAGCAAGCCGTCTACAAACAAAAGAGTGAAGATGGAGTGGACACAGATCTGATGCGCGTCTGGCCTAAAGGCTCAATCATTAGCATCAGCTCAACATTTCACCAAACAGTTTGCAATGGTCCTTTAAAACCTATGAACATGAAAATGTGTTTCATTTTTTTTTTGTTTTATTTTGAAGTTGCCATCATCTACAGCGGTATAACACCTCTTGGCGTAAAAACATGAAGGAAAATAGTGAGCATCATAGAATATGGAAAATAGGTTGTGCCAATAACTTCGGTATTAGTTGCACCTCTACAGGAAATAGCCCATTTTTTCAGAAGCATATAAAAGTTTTGTGAAGTGCAGCTTTTAAAAAAAAATTTGCCGAAGTGTTTGGATGTTTAACATTTCAATTTTGCCAAGCTTTGACCAGACTTTCTTGTGAAAGATGCCTGGTGCTCCCAGCCCAGTGCAGCTCTAAATCTCTTCTATTTCTTCTCCTCTTTGTCCTCAGGGGTAAAATATGTCAGAAGGTCTAAGACCTAGCTCTTAGTGAATTTTCAGCACTAATTACTGAATGCTGCCGAAAGTTAAAGTATATTGTTGCAGCAACTGATTGTGGTTTGTTGGCTAGATTATCCATCCATCCTCTACCGCTTATCCGGGGTCGGGTCGCGGGGGCAGCAGCCTAAACAGGGAAGCCCAGACTTCCCTTTCCCTCGCTGCTTCTTCCAGCTCTTCTTGGGGGATCCCGAGACATTCCCAGGCCAGCCGCAAGATGTAGTCTCCCCAGTGTGTCCTGGGTCTGCCCCGGGGTCTCCTCCCAGTGAGACGTGTCCTGAACACCTCACTAGGGGGGCTCTACTCCGAGCTCCTACTGGATAGCCGAGCTTCTCACCCTATCTCTAAGGGATCCACCCTACGGAGGAAGCTCATTTCGGCCGCTTGTACCTGTGATCTTGTTCTTTCGGTCACTACCCAAAGCTCAAGTTGGCTGGATCATTCTACATTATTAAGAAAAAAATATCTGCACTTACAGCCTGCAGCCAAATAACTTATAGCACTTAGTCGCACTAACTAGGTTTCTCCCTCTGTCTAAATTCTTGCTTCTGTTATACGTCGCTTTGGTCAAAAGCGTCTGCTAAATGAAACTGTAGAACTGTAGATAAAAGATACGACAGACGCCACCTTCTTAAAGGATGAGTTTGGTTTATACAGCTTTTACATTGTTTATAGAATGAAGTAGAACAAAATACTCACCAAGAAGGCTCTCCTGATCCAAGCAGTGCTTTGGGAGATATTTAGATCCAATATCGTGCAGCGAACGTTCGTATAATGGGATCCATCCGGGCATAGACAGCGTGATCCTAAAACCGCATTAATCGTCCAAAAATTCATGTTTTTCACCAATATTCCATCATGGTCCGCTCCGGGCTAGTGCTCTGCTGCAGTCTGTGTCACTCCAGACAGCGCTGTGTGACTGTAATGACCTCTGAACTGACGAAGACTTTGTTTACGATTGCCCCTCCGCACATGCGCAGTGCGGAGGGGCATGCATTGTTTCAGGGGAAGACGGCAGACTAAATGACGACGCTTGGAGGGGCAATCGTAAACAAAGTCTTCGTCAGTTCAGAGGTCAGTACAGCCACACAGCGCTGTCTGGAGTGACAGTGAGTGACAGTGGATGGAATATTGGTGAAAAACATGAGTTTTTGGACGATTAATGCAGTTTTAGGGGCGCGCCGTCTATGCCCCAATGGATCCCATTATACGGACGTCCGCTGCACGATATTGGATCTAAATATCTCCCGAAGCACTGCTTGGATCAGGAAAACCTTCTGGGTGAGTATTTTGTTCTACTTAATGCTATAAACAATGTAAAAGCTGTATAAACTGAACTTATCCTTTAACCTTAAAAAGGAAACAGTTCTACAGTATTTCTTAAAAAGTCCATTTGTTGTCCATCGGTCACGTTTGTTCACTTTTACATCAGCTCGGTTTGGGAAAAATGTGAGCCATCAGTGTTATGTATCAGATCCATTGCTTTCAAAACTCTCTCCCTAAATCATCTTTCAAAATTATAGCCATTGAGTGACGAGTGATGTTTTTACAGTGATATTCACTGCCATCATAGTCTCACTGAATTTACACATTAAATTCTCTCCATTAAACTCACAACTAGACTGTACCAGCCCGTCCCCCCACACACATACACACACCCCTCCACCACCGATGTTTTTAGCTGTTTAGCACCACATGAGCTCCATCTAAACTCAAAGCCTTCAGTGGTGGCATGTGGCCTGTCCATTATTGCTCTATTAAAAGCCATGTGTCAATGGGTCTCACGCTGTTCACTAGCAAATGTGCGTCTTGTATTCTGGGAGGGAGATTAACAACATCAAGCACAGTGTCGTCTTTAATGTCAGACTCCCTTTGATACTTGGAACTGGAGTGTGTGCATGACAGAGATCAGATCTCACCAAGAGTGACTGTAAGATGATGCTGCATAAAGAGGGTGATGCCCGTGACATTTGAGAGAGCTTCTTTTGACTGTTGGCTTCACAATTATTTGTGATAACTTTCAAAAAGTCTGTATCAAACAGTGTATTTTTTTTTTCATCATTCAACCCATGTCTATATGAGTAAAACTCTGCTTGGCCTATGCTTTTCTTCATTTTTTTTAGCCCTGACCTCAGTGTTTTATTCAGAAATCTCATTTTCCAACCTCTATTTACTCCTGGGTTAAAAGCACACATAGGCTGGCACATACGGCTCACACACTACAGTAACATACAGGAAAACAGACAAGCAGCACCTTTATTTTCCCTCTGTTTTCATCTCCCCTGGGTTGTCCTTCAGCTTATTTTAGCCTGGGCTCGCTGTTACCTGAGGGGCAGCCTAGAGGTGGTAATGGAGGGCTGACTGAGGGCTGTCACTTCATGCTCTTTCACCCCAGGGACTCTGAGTGGGAAAGTAATGGCCGAGCCTGCCAGATGTAGCAGTCACTTTTAATCAAGTGCATGGCTGTCACTCCGTCTGTATTGATCCCTGTCCCTCCGGCAGCCTACAATCGGACCGTTTTCTAGAGCACAACAACTTTCTCTCCCTTGCTTTTCAAACAACTCCCGGTGTGGTGGCACCTTGGCCGAGTTAATCATAATCCAGCGACAAGGTAAGAAACAACAACCTCGAAAAACAAGGCCGGATAGGTCCGTTCCCCCTGCCATTTACTGCGTGTCACACATCGTCCTCTGGTGCATGTTGTCAAGAGATGATCTAATGTCCCGTCTTCCTCTGACATCAGAATCTATGACCTTCAGACACGAAGTTCAGATCCAGCACCAGTACGATTTCTATAATTCAGATTGCCAGCCTGGGACAATGAACGAAAGAACTTTATTTCCTTTGTTGGTTAGTAAACCTTTTTTAATTAATCAATTTTTTATTTTGTTTTTTGGAAGATGGAATGAGGAAAACCTGTGAATAATCAAAAATCACAGCAGCAATGCAAGAAAGAGTGTAGAGCAAAAAATCAAAAATATATGGTTAGATAAATATCATAAGTGCAAAATTTAAAATAATGTCCATCAGAGACGACAGCTTGGCCATAATTCTCCGGTCAGCCACCACTTCTACAGGGTCCAGGACTCAGTTGGACTTCTTCACCAGTTTGTTCAGTTCCGTCCACTGAAATAGGTGAAATCCTTCCAATGTGGCATTTGTGTCTGGTGTTAGCTCTGTTAGCCATGTCTCTGTTACTATCACAATGCTTCTCTGCCTTCTTGTTTTCCCTCTGGTGCTGGGTTAGTACCGCTAGCTTGTCCAACTTATTGGAGATAGATCTTACATTCTCCATAATGATGGATGGAAGGACAGGTGGATGTCCTCTTTTTTCCTAAGCTCACAGGGAACATTAGGCCTAGCACTGATTAGCAGTGACATACTACAGGCTGCTTAACGCTGAGCTCACATTGGCTCCGGAGCGGTTGCAGTTCACATACCGTGCGCCACTCGCAAGAGTAGAAGCTTACGTGGGTTCACCTTCTTGTCTGGACTTGCGTAAGAGCTTTATTCCTCTAATGTTCATTATTTTGAATAACGTTACTTTTTTCTTTTCTTGAATTATCCTTATAATAGTATGGGATGTGTCATAAAAAATGAGATGACTTTCCACTTTAAGGATGAGTCTCTCATCGTCCCTTGTTGTCAAAATGCGACCTCATGTCACCGGGTGTGATGTCATGTTTACATATACTACTAGCGCAACTGTGCTGTCAAAGAAGAGTCAAGGTACATTTGTTTGTACACTGATTTTATTTTAAAAAACAACAGATCTTCATGCCAGCCGGCAATTCATTTCCTGTATAGCTCGTCAAATTTTATTCAGCTTGACGCAGACCTTCTCCAGCTTCTGGAAAAGATAGACTTTTTGCAGATTCTTTCCGTTGTGCCGTACGGCTCCCACAACCGGACTCGCACCGCGCAGGGCTAATGTGAGCCTACAACAGTGATTTTAATGATACGGATTACATGAAGAACCGTCACCGGATTCAGTGTGAGCCTTGGGTAAAGCTAACCTTATGTCCAAACATTGCAACAATGGTTACACATAGGACACACAGGAACGAGAAAATAGTCAAAACAATACCGCAAGCACAACCAGTTTGGTGTCAATGGCCAACGAGCAATAAAAAGTAATGACAGGCTTCTAACACAAAACATGTTTTTCACTGTTCCTGTTGATGTCTTGGTTCAGCTAATGGGCTAGCTTTCTGAACCTAAAGCTGCTGCTGCTAGCATAAAAAAGAGAGCATCAGTGCTTCAGTGACTTAAGAAAAATAGGAAAGCCAGCCCCACCACAAAAATAAGACAGTTAACTAATAATTAAGCAGACACATTTTGGATTTCAGCACAGATTACATTCATACCACCCCATACTTTTTGTCCTGTAATTCAGATCTGTGTCTCCTTTAGACCAGCAGATCTCACACAGACTCAAACTCTTCGGTCAGCAGTTCACAACTTTTTGACAAGGAATGTTATTAACATGCAGAGCAGAGACGACAGCAACAACACTGTGTCCTTTTATGTTTTCTTTTAGTTCTTTTTTGTTGACTGTTGATGAGCTGAACACCACTACTCAGTAATAGGCACAGAGAAATGTCCAAAACGCAATATGATGAAAAATTCCCTAAACACAGACAGAAGTTGCAGTCTGAACAGAACCAGACACCACTGGACTATTATTTTTAAGAGAATTCTGCTTATTATAACTTTTCGTTTTCATCAAATATTTAGATAAAAAAAAGTAACAATGAAGTTTTCCTGTCCTAGTACCCAGCTTTGATCCAAGTATTGATTTTGTTGTGACTTGTATCATTTTGAAGTTAAAAACTCTGTGTACTAATAAATTGGCAAGAATGTTTTGTATCAGATGGTTGTGACTGTGAAGTAAACACCAAATGTAATCTCAGTTATAAATCATGTATCTGTGCTTCTTCGCGTCTCTCAGCTCACTGGCAGATTCATGCTCGAGTCTGTGTATCCAAAGACAGCATGCCTATTAGTGTTACAAGCTCAACACATTGGGGTGCTCACGTAAATCCCTCCATCTTCATATTGTTTGGATGCGAGGTTTGCTTCAAGTACCGCCAAGGTTAAGTAGCAACTGTGAAGCCATATTTGTCTTGTCTTCACCTCCCTCAACAGGAAGGCATGCTGTAGTGAGAGTGGCTGAAAGTCAGGATTTGGCACCTGGTTCTCTCCTCTTCTTTTTTTTCTTCCTCAGATCTGTTGCAAGGCTCTGGTTTTATTGTTCATTTGCTGAGGCCACAGGGGCTGACTATTACTGGGTCATAACTCGGCAGGATGATGAGGGATGAATTCTAATGCGGATCCATCACCAATAGGGATAGGAGGGAGGTGGCAGGAACGAGAGCTGGAGGACTCATGGGGGAGATGGGAATAAAGTATGTCATGAGCACGCAGACTAGCACACACTTGTATGCGGAGAGAAACACAGACGTAAATATGTACTCCATGTGCATGCAGGTGCATGCACTGTCCCCTGCTTGAAATATATGCCATGTTTATGCATAATAACCACTCAGATGTGTATTATGGTCTCATTTTCTAAACTTTGGCTGTATAGCTTTTTTCTCTCCACATTGTTTGGCTTCTGACTTCTTTTTTCAACTTCTGTTTGGCTATAAAATAAAGACGGTGCAAGCTACCACAGAGAAGATATGGAGGTCACTTTTCCTTCCTGTGCAAAGCTGCTGTTTTCTATTTGTTTGCAAGGATATGGCTGGCAGCAAGAGGAGAGGAGGGAGAGTAGTTGCAGAATAATGTGCTCCACCATCCAGACACACGGTTGGCTCCGTGTGGTAAACCTCACTGACAGATGCTTAGAGTAAGAGTAAAAGGAAAGGTGTTAGGCAATGACATGTGAAATAGAGGGCAGCCTGTCGAGCCCCCCCCTGCATTGCAGATGTACTCCACTGCACCATAGTGAACGGACAACACCGAACACGGCGGTGTGAAGACACGCTGTTTGAGAGAGTTTTTGGTGAGGAGGATCCTTTTTGTTTTAACTCTCATCTTCAAAGTTGTTTCATGTAGAGTAGGAAATGTAAAACAAAGAAAAAATGGGACTGTAAAAGGATGCTGGTGCCAAATAAACCGGACACTGAGTGGCTGTGAGGCATATCTCTGAGTGAAGTTATGGCAAGTAAATGATGATTATTTTATTGCCATCGTAATTTAGGTTGCTGCGACAGTAAATTACGGTTATACCCAGCCTAGTATAGCAGCGGAATAATTTCATGTTGTAGATTTTTAGTTCAGCTCAGATTAAACTTTAATGATCCCTGTGGGGAAACTGAGGTTGTTGCAGCTGAGAAGAATATGATATAGCTAATAATAAAAGTACAACAGAGAGCACTGGGGATAATTCAACAAGTCGCCACCAGCGGAATATGCTGAATAAAATGCAGTAAAGGAATAAAAATTCATAGATTGTCTGCAGTGACAGGTTTAAAATTTGAAGTGGGTGTTAAACAGTGTATTGCTCCTAGGGAAAAAGTCATGCATAGAGGTACAGTATGTCCAGAAGAACAAATATGCATATGCAAATCCACTTTGAGTTGCTGTCATCACATACAAGATAGAGTATGCAAAAAGCAAGAAAGATAAGACATCTTATTTTCCCCATACATAAAGTTTGCACCCAAAGCTCTCAGCCATCTGATTGTTTTTGTTCTCGTTTTATCGCAGCATCTTGATATGTAAAGCACATCGCAGGAAATTTTCTATCGTCTGCACAGCTCCGACGCAGTGCAAGACATCACGGGTGACTCTGGGAGAATGCAGGATGAGTGCGGGTCTGTCGTCGGGATTTGCAACCTAAGTATCAACCCTTGCCATCTCGCAACACACTGTTGCTGAATCCCACTCAATCCCCTTCATGGTGGAACAAAGATTTTGCACTGCAGCTCACATTAAGTCAGGAGGGGGGAAAAAAAAGCAACAAAAAAAAAAGACACAGCTCCTCCAGTGCCTTCTGTCTCTCCTGCAGGAAGCAGACCAATGGCTCTATTAAAGCCGCGGCACCGCACCCTGGGTAAAATAGCTGTCAGATTTGTCACTTTCAAATGACATACCTATTAGAAGCTAATAAAACCCTTGAGCTAAGACAAGCCAGCCGGCACATATCAAGGATGAGATGTCGAGGTGAAGGAGAGAAGGATATTTCTTTGCTTTTGTGAAAGCTTTTGTTTTCCTGTTCGGCCCTGTCAAGTTAGACAATGCAGTTCCCTGAGAGTCTAATCGATGCTGCAAATGTCAAAGCCTGGCAATGGCTGCATGAGGCCCAACATGACTCTCAGTGTGCTGTTGTTATCTACTGGACAAAGACTTCGACAGCTGATGCCCAGCCCTGGGGTGCGAGCCAACATCTACAGAAGCTTATGGAGACTTCTCATCCGCTCAATGCCAATGATCTACCCTGAGCTGAGAAGAGCTGTTCATCAGAGAAATCTCTGTTCTAGCTTGCTTCATGTGTAAACTGCATGTATGATAAGGGTGAAGGTTTGTCAGAGAGTGACGGGTGTGTTAGTGTGTCATTTAGCCAGAAAGATTTACAGTTTTAGAGTTTGTAATTACTGCTCAGACACGATTGTTTTCATTTCAGGGATAATTATGTTTGCTCTTTGAAACCTTCATCATATTGATTTGTTTACATGTGCTGCAATGCACAAACACACGCACACAGAAACACACACACACCATACAAAATCATTGTAATTCAGGCAGCGCACACAATGGAGATTGCAGCATCGTGTCATTAAGACACCCCACCCCCCATACCCAAGGGTACCGTTATTGCACAGATGCACAGTAAAATACCCAGCCACACACCATCCACACACACAACTCACACGCACACCAAGCTAGGCTACCTTAATTGGCCTTCCTCTCACAGGAGAGTTGTATTTTTTTAAACGCAATGTGTATTGAAGACCAAAATTGAACTCCCCAGTCTTCACTGTTGTGACGTAGTTCAGATATATCATGGCAGATTTTATCACCCCAATAAAAAGCTGATTGGTCACAGAACACTTTTGTTCCCAAAGCAAATAAAATATCCGTAGTCTTGAAATTATAATGGGACTATATAAATCTAATCAATCAATACATTGATTAGCAATTACACTGTGACAGCAGACAGGCAGTAAAATGTGTAATATGCTACAGAATGAGGAAATGACTGAACTGGCCGTGGATATAATGAACAATCCACACTCTACGGTTGACTTTTTTTTTTTTTCCCAGATTTTTATTACCCTGCATGATGGTGGCACAAGTTTTAAGTATTTCTGACAGCTGTTCATGACTCTACCATTGTTTCATTTTAATAACTAACATTACTGTTGACCTGAGTGGAAGGCAGGTTTGGAAATACAATGACTTCTTTTGAACAGTGAATGACAGGTATTGTGTGCTGTGTGTGGCCATGTGCTACCCACTGTGGAGTTACTTTAACAACAACAGGAGTCACTAGAGACAAATCTCATCCAAGTGCTTTTGCTGGCACTCAACCAATAAATACAGCCAGGTGCGTCTGTAGACAAAACTAAACCATTAGTTCTACCATTTATCCATTTTCACCAGTCAACCCGGGCATCTTCTCCCCAGCAACATTTTTCAGCTCTCAGGCCATTTGAGATATATAAACCCTATAGCAAGCTCTGGGTCCAGCACAGGCATTGGCAAACTACGGCCCAGGGGCCACATGCGGCCCGTTAAACGTTTTAATCCGGCCCCCCGAACTTGAAAAAATTAAATGAATAAACATTTTTTTTTTGTTTGTTTTTTGTTAATTACTCCACGTTTGCACTTTACCCTCTGACCCATCAACCCTTCTGTAAAGATGAACAGACCTAAGAAAAGGAAAGTGGACAAAACAAAACTCACTGAAGCACATAAAACTGCGCATATGCGCACAGATAAGATGGAGTGGATCGTCAGTGATCTGTTACTTATAAAAAAAAAAAAAAAAAAGCTCAGGAACATGTCTGTATAAACTTTCAATGAGTGTTATTTGTCTAATTTTTATATAGAGACGTTCACATTTAATATCAAATTATCACACAAACAATTTTGACACAATCTTTCATTACTTTTTTTTTTTTCATTTTTAAAACCAGGACAGAAAAAACATGTTTTTCTGTTTAACTGTAATTCTGTTTTTCCGTTTTGGTTTTAAAACAGAAAAACAAAAAAACAAGTCCGTTTTTTCGTTTTTTAGATTTTGTTTTGAAACAGAATAACGAAAGAACGAACCATACACGGATTAAAAATCCCATTATAATTCCATTCTCTCATATTCTAATTTTAATTTTAAAACAAAATCAAAACAGCGAAAAATAGACCAATACATGTTTTCTGATTTTTGATTTGAAAACGAAAAATTGAATAACAAGTCGTTATCCGTTTTCCGATTTTGGATTCGAAAACAGATATGGAATGAATGAATGATACCCTGATAGTTACCAAAGCACTCCATCCATCTGCTCCTGGTCCGGCCCCTTTGTCAAATGTTAGAACCCATTGTGGCCCACAAATCAAAAAGTTTGCCCACCCCTGGTCTAGCATGAGCTCTTCCCAGGTGGACATGCCTGAAACTTCTCAAAAGGGATGACGCATCCTTATCAAATGACAAGCAAGCCAAACATCTGTATATATGAGAGACAACAGCTCCACTTTAAGATCCTTCTAATGTCCTGCCTTGAAGACTGGCACCAGATTTCCACCAGATCTGTGTTCAGTACATCTCCACTCTATCCTTCCTTGTTCACCTCTACTCTCTTCTTTCAAGCTTTCTATATAAACCCCTAAAAACCTCAAACCTTAAGTTGTTTTGGTGTCTGACCTGCAGGATCTGACACAGAGCCAGAATGCAAGTTGAGTTGAGCCAGTGGAATTATCCACTCTGTCACAGCACTGTTGCTAATTGAGTCAGAGAGAAGACGGACCAAACATAGATTTGTTGGAAGTTAGCCAACCAGCTGACTGCATTATTGCTGACACAGCGCCAGATGGCTTGTCAATCTCAACATCTATTTTACCTTGCACAAGATCCTGATGTACTTCCTCCTTTGGGGCAAAGACTCACCTTCGACCAGAGGGAGCATTCCATTGAGTTGTGAAGAGAACCATGGCCCAAGCCTTGGGAGTTGTTGACCATCTACTTAGCACTTGGCTGCAAATTGCCCCAATGCATGCTGGAGATCCCTGTCTGAAGAAACCAACAAAACCACATCATCTGCAAAAAGCATTTGGAATCTTTTTTTTCTTTTTCTAAATTGCAAATTGTCAATCTTCTTGTTTCTATTTAAAGTTTTCTAGAGAGTCAAATGAGTTGGCCTCAAAGACCATTACTGTGCTTCTGAGAAATACCTTACCAATGACCATCTGTGTCAATAATAACACAATTTTGAGATTTAAAAGACTCAACAGGACATGGAAAATTAGAGCAAAGTCTCTGAAGACTCAAATCCTGATTGTGCTCAATGTCAGAGGTTCATTCAGTGTTCCTGTGTGTGAAATTTAAAACCTACTCCCAAGTTTCACTCAGCACCCATGCCTTAGGATTACCAAACACCAGCAAACAACATCCATTCTCTTCTATCTATCCCAGACCTTCACTGCCGAGGAGAGAAACAACAAGCCTACTGTTATCCATCTCTTCCTGCACTGGAGGGGCACAAGGTGATAAATTCAACTCTTACCAAAGCCCACTGGCAAGACACCAAGCACATGTTGTCCCAGAACAAATGCCTTTTAAAGTGTATATTGTTCTGATTTTAGTGCTGTTCTCAGTTTCTGATACCTGCTTCAATCACGGGAGAGTTGCATCATCATCTGTCATTGCTTCCTCTAGACTCCAGGCTGGCTGATTACCCCATCATCCTGTAAGACTTTGCACACAAACTGAAACTCATCCATGATTTATCAAAGACTGTAAAGATCTCAGTTGCCTCTTTAAGAAATGGTTGCATTTTTTTATATCAAGAAAGGTCTACTACATAAATAATCATAACACGATACGGTGAATGGATAATATATTTTGATCTAGTAGGCTGTGGTTTAAACTGAGATGTAAGTTCTCTAAGTGGAAACTTTTGATCTGTGAGTAGGCCTTGGTGTAACCTTGACTGGGTGTCTCTATTTCTACATTTCTAGCATTTATGTTTAGCTATGCTAATTGGATGCAATGTGATAATCAACAAGTAGATAAATATGGAAATTAACTCAAACTTGTCAAGAGAAATTACTAAAGGTAATTAAAGGTACAAGGAGTAAAAACACTCTAACTTTGAAAATATTAGCTGCCTTTCTAATGGGATAAGAATGTCTCAATCTAATGAATGAAACTGTGAAATTACTGAAACAGACTCCAGGGTAGATCTAGGTGACATCTTGGCCCCTGCAGTCAGAATCACTCCATCAGCTGATAATTACAAACCCAACACCAGATCTATGTCTAAGTCTTTGAGTTTTTTTTGTTGTTGCTATCATGTGCTTTTATGCTGAGGTGTTTTTTTCTTGATCTTAAACTACGCTCTCTGTTAGGGAATAGTGTGGAATTGATGTTTCTTTTTCCCTCTCTTCTTCCAATGTTGTTGTTTCATATCTATTGCAAAAGGAAGCTGGGCAGCTGGCAGCCCATTCCTGTTTATTTTCCCCTGTCTAATTTTGTTTACTTTTATGTCTTGGAAGGGATGTAACTGAAATGAAATTTCCCCTCAAGATCAATAAAGTATTCTGATTTTGATTCTGATGTGACCTAGCTGAGTAGGGCTGAACAAATAATCAAATTAAAACCAACATCACAATCGCAAAAGCTGCAATTTAAAGAAAAACTACCAAAAAAAGAGTTTCATCTACACAGACCTGAAGGGAATATAGTAACTTGTACTCATTTTTCCTTAAAACCAGCAAAAGTCAATATGCTGGTTCATCTGGCCAAAATATCACATGTCTACGAGACTTGAATTTAAATTAATTTAGTAAATATTCTCCTGTGATTGTAATAGTTAAATAAAGATATGCTATTCATATCAATTCATTCATCAATTCATCTTATTTCATCATAACATGTAGGCCTGGCCTACAGGAAAAAATAGTTCTTTGCTGACAACACCCTTTGTGGTGTTGGTCAAACTATAGAATGACTTATTCCTTGTGTTTAGTGAATAATGCAAAAGACGAATGAACCCCCCCAAAAAATAAATCGCAAATGCAATATTGGCCAAAAAAAAAAAAAAAAAAGCAATTATTTTCCAAATTCGTTCAGCCCTATAGCTGAGTCACTACCTTGCTAACCATACTTTGCGTTACAGTTTGATTTAGATGGGTTTTGTATACGTTTAACACTAGCTGAAAGGACTGACTTAAAATTGGAAGTAGTAATTTATTTCTCCAGAACCCTGAGAAGCTGTGGGTGGTAAATTATAGATTTGTTTCCTGAATGTCACACTGATTAAGATACTAAATGCAAAATATGCAGCCTTGCAATTAGGGATCGGTATTGGTGGGAAGAGTCTGATCCATGGTGCCGATCCAGTTAACTAGCGCTCTCCTTTTTCTTTATTACCGGCGGTCTTGGATACTTGATTTGGAATTTTATCTCTGATGTGCTTTCTTTGTTTTTTGCTGAATTACCAGCCTACAGGGAAAAATATTACAATTGAATATTAATTTCTGCACAATCTGAAGCATGGTTTTTACCAAACTGCAAGCAAACATTTGAATATTTTATAGTTTAGATAACTATTAACTTCAGTAATTCCATATACAATTTTTTGGCCTTTTGCCCTAAACATTACCAGTCTTATCCAACAGTAGGATATGCAGATTATTATCAAACACTGGTATTGGATCGGTACCGGTATCGGTCGACACTTAAAGCCCAGGTAATGGTATCAGTATCAGAAACAGAGAAGTAGGATCCCTACTTGCAAGGTAAGCTATCTAAACATTAGCATTGTTGCTTACTTTTATTTCATTTTTTTGACAGGAATGTAGGTAGGGGAAGTTGAATGCGACCAATATCAATAATTCAAATTTGAAAAAGCCAAATTATTCAATCACTTTCCAGTAAGCATCTTATGAGTTAGCAAAAAGCTTGCGTTTTAGAAAAGTACTCCAAAATGTAAGAATCAAGAAGTAGTTGATCTTTGCAGTTTATCCATAAAAAAAGAAACTGAATCAACCTTTTTTTCCTTATTTTTTTGCCTACATTACAACAATGGACTCTGGATACCATTAGGTGGTTTTTGTGTACACTTGCTTACTTTCTTCCTTGCTTACAGTGATGATAATCAGCTTAGAAATAGATGATTATAGAAATAATACTGCTTTCACAGACTCCTGGGATATATTGCTCATAAACTGCTAGCCTTTAGTCTCCAATATACTTTGACCACCAAAGCTATAAAGCCTTTAGGTCTGAAGAGCTGAGAGATCTATGCTGTCAAGCTAAGTGAGAGCGAGGGTGTCAAGTCAATAACAAAGCGATGCTATATCTTATACTCACTCCAGCCCACTTATCAACATTTTGAACAAGGACTCAAAGCAGTGGCCATGGCTTTTTGTACTCAACCATCCATGAGCTTTTACACTGAAGTGTGTCCAGTAGTGGAAGCATTCAATCCACCCAACATCTGCCTTATGTCTTGGAAAACAGACCATCGTCTACCTTGTCCGCTGTGAATCAACCTCTCAAGAGACCCCTGGCCACCTGTGTCAACCCCCTTCACGCAGAGAGACAGGCACGCACAGAGACACACATTCTTCCTGCCCCACCCTTCAACCATATGAATAATGCATCACCAGACAGTCGGCAGTAATGAGTCAATTGCTCAGAGAGCCTGGAGAGACACCCTTTCGCTGTGATGGTTATACCAAGCCGTCCCCTCGCTCAGGTTGTACTCGGCACCAGATGTCCAAGGTGCAGGGTGATGAATTATGGGTCATCCCTCTCCCACCTCTTCTGCAGTGTCACCACATTAGGAGGCGAGAGCATGTGGTTTAGCCCACGTGGTTATGCATGTGTGTGTGTGTGTGTATGTGTCTGTCTTTGCTCAAGGATGGAGAGACGTTTATATGCACTTTCTGAGGAAAGGTTGGGATCACTTAACTTTGATGCTTTCTCTCTGCTGAGGGTTAGTGGAAGTTCCCTCTGCAACCAGAGCTTATGTTCTGCAAGTGTTTGTACAGCAGGGCATCTGAGGAGAGGGTTTGAAACTAATCCTCTTGTGAGCAGGCAACAGAGAGGGAAACATGTATGAAACGTGCTTATGATGCACATTTAAATGATTGTTTACGCATGCATGTGCGAACAAACGCTGTACTGTGAATATTTGATGAATTTTATGTTGTGCTTTGGTGCAGTGCAGATTTTTCTCATTTTAGATTAATCTATATACAATAAGGTGCTCAGTAAGTCCTTTTTTGTGTACAGTTAAGGTCTAAATAATTGCAATATATTTAACATGTACATAACTTTGATCTAGGGATGAACGATTTTGGAAAATAATCTAATTGCGATTTTTTAGACCAATATTACAATTACGATTAAGCATACAATTCTATTTTTTTTTGGGGGGGTGGCTTTATCTTTTTTGTTTTTGTAATGCTTTTTAATGCTTTATCTGCTTTGTTCAATCAATCAATCAATCAATCAAATTTTATTTTTAACGCACTTTTCATACATTAAAAATGTAGCACAAAGTGCTTTACATGATTAAAAGAGCAGTTCACTTAAGTTTTAAGTCATTTTATAGTATGACTAACCAACAAAAGATTCTGTTAACATTTAAACAAGTCTTTTTTGCATTTCTTAATTGAAAAAGAAAAAGGAACACTGTAAAATTTTACTGACCTCCAGTTGTCAGTAAGAGTAACAAACCATACAGATTAAAGTGATCAAGGGGGTATGGCTCTACGATCTACTGGATGGATCTTTGTAGCCCACAGGTTTTTTTTTTTGCCAGAATAAAAAACAGCATTTTGACTTTTGCTGGTTTTAAGGGAGAACAAGTTCAAGTTACTATATTCCATCCAGGTCTGTGTACATAAAACTTTTTTTTTTTTTTTCTAAATGCAGCTTTTGCGATTTGAAAATTGCCTTCTATTACATTGCGATGTTGGTTCAAAATCGATTAATTGTTCAGCCCTACTTTGATCCAGAAATACTTATTGTTGACATTCCCCCAGCTCTGACTAAAATTAAACTGTGCAAGTTCCACAGTCATGTTCATGTCATAACGATGGACTATCATTTCTTGCATCATCAGAAGGCACTATCAATATTGAAGAGTGTTATTAAAAGTCTCAATGTGCATGCATTTTTAGGTCGTAATCATGCATAAGACAGAGATATCCCTGACACACTTACTTTAACCCCAGTTTGAAAATCAGACTCTAAGATCTCATGATGAGGATGCCAAAAGCGCGCAGTGCAGCGTACAGTTGGGGATTTAGAGTGTGACCAAAGCTTTTCAAGGCAGTTCTATTGAAGTCACAAGCTCTTGTGACAATTACAGCCAATTCCCTTCCCAAGTCCACTCAGCCACTTTAACAGTCTCTGTGAGCAGAGAGAACTTCTTCCAGTGTCAGAGTGAAACACTGTGTAAAGAGCGAGATTTCATTAATAATCCTTTCAAAGTGAAATGTCTGCCTTTGCAGTTTTAGTGTGATCCCACTGACAGTCGGGGCAGGCTGTGAGGCCAAGATGTAATTGGGGTGCTTGAGCCAGCATATAATGCTGCAAGAAAACTGTTTAACATGCTTAAACTTAGTCAAGTACTGTTAGCATTCTGCAGAGAAATTTCATAACCGAATAATACGTGGTTCATTGGCCAGCTGCAGAGGATTTCTATCCTATTTAGTTTTTTCTCACTTTTTGCTTTTTGATCAGAAATTTTGGAGCAGTACAACAAGCAGGTAGCTGAAGATGAGCTGGAATAGAAAAAGGAAAAAAGCTGGTGTACAAAAAGAGTCCAGCAAATACAGATCTTTGATCTTTTGTATTATAGATGTTTTCTGACTTGTACTTTTGCCTACAATGTTTGAAACATACTAGAAATACATTCTTTTTCAGAGTGCATAGGTGAAGAGCATTAACACATTGAAAAGACAAGAAAAAAACAGTGTGTGATGTGTGCACTGTAATTGAACAATTAGTGGAGAATCTGGCTTGTGAATATGCTCTGCACCAAGCAGTCTGGCTCCCCCTCATAGTTCTTTATTAGCTTAACATAGGTGCCAGGAAGATGTGCATGTTGATTACCAGCAGCTCCATCTTTTCCCATCCAAACATAGACTTTCTCTGATTCATGATTCAGTGCAGCCACTCACATTCAAATGAGCCCTGGCAAACTGTTAATATTTTATGATAGAAAACACAACCAAAAGCATAATTTTTACCCAAATAAACAAGCACTGTGCTTGGATGATTGTAGCAAAAACACTGCTTAGCATGATCTCTGTCTGTGTTGTCTACAAAGCCAAAGTGGCTCAAATGAATCCAGAAAAAGTAGAGTTTTCTCTATCCCACATTATGATTCACGATTTGAAGAGATAGATCTTACTCAATAGACGTTCACTACCCATGATTTCATTATGCATGCAACAGTCTGTCAGACTTACACAATCAACATGGCCCTTATCTGTCTATTTACTTTGATTTTTGTAAATGGAGTTCTCGATGCTCCACCAGCCTTCACTCAGGGCTGAATCAATGCTAGTTAACGTCATGTGATTCATAGCTCTGCAGCACAACTTTATCACAGAGGTACTTAATTACTTGGAGCTTTCCATTTGTACTCAAAGGACGAGACCAGCGCAGAAGATTTGTCAGGCGCCGCGCAGACAGTCAGTGAAAAGTATGGCTAATTCATTATCACTTCTATTCACTGCTGCTCCAGATAAAGAGCTATCTCCAAATGAGAGTTTTCATGAGATTCTTGCAAACATGAATCAGAGTTGTAATCAGATACTGAGGATGGTGATATAGGGGAATATGTTGTGGGAAGAAATTATATAGAATACTGTGTAAGTCACACCACTTGTCTCTTCATGTGGTTTTTATACCTCAAGCAATAATGTCTTCGTGAAATGTCTACCTGACTGTAACCTTGTTATTTGTTTATATCTCATTCAGCTCAAATTCAAACTTTTATGGGTTTATGTCTCTGTATGTCTGCCTGTGGATACTGAGAAAGAAGTCTAACAAAGAGCCCTTGAGATAAAAACAATATATTAGTTTTTAATACTGTTTTCTTTGGGTATATTCTTATATATATATATATATATATATATATATATATATATATATATATATATATATATATATATATATATATATATATAAAAGACACACAGATCTATAAATCAAATCTTTGTCTCCATCTCTGAGCTGTTAAGATTTATTTATTCTGCATTTAAGAATGTGTTCATACAGTACTTGAAGTGTATAAATTTTAGGCACTCAACTTGATCCCTGCATCATAATAACTGACTAAAAATGAGCTTCAAGAAGAGGGATTTCACCCTGTTGGTATTTCATGCAGACATACAACTCTGTGCACGGCATGAGAGAAAAAAAAACACCTAGTTCATTAGATTGCTGAACTGCAACACCCATCGTAATTCATTTTGATGTTGTACTTTGCAAAGAATAGACACACTCATCACAAATTAAATCTGTTTGTTTTCTGTTTTTTTTTCCCGTAGTAACTATAAAATGTAAATTAATAGTAGGGGCTTTTTATTTGATTCAGTCAATAAACTCACCCTCCCTTTATTTGGGACGGACATCAATAGTAGACAGACTTTTAATTATTATTGAACAAAACTTTCATTGTTATCCCAGCCATTGTTGTAATTCTTGAAAGCCAGCACAAGCAGTTGTCCTTGTGTCCTCCTTGTCGCTTTTTACTGCTCACTGGGATCTAAATGTCTTCAGGCTTCTTTCTGATCAACTTGTTTAAGACTGCAATAAGATGATATGCTCCTGTGCTGTGGATTTACTGGCACTCCTGCTCTGGTTGATCATCTACTCTTCTCCTCCTACGCTACATAGCGAGGTCTTTACACTCTTTTGTGGAAAAAGTGAAGTTCAGCTCTGTGTTTCCTCTCATTCATCATTTCTTCTTTTGTCGTGCAGCCTGATATGAGAGCATAGAGATCCAACTGACTGTGATGAGCAATTATGTAAAATAGAATCTTGACAGGGTGAGAAAGGCACTGATTGAAAGCTCCCACAGTAGAAGCCGTATGAACTAACAATAAACATATTTTTTTTGTTGTCACCAGGGATGGGTACTGATTTAGGTACTTACATAGGTACGGTACCATGTTTCAGTACCTAAACCAGGCATGGGCAAACTACGGCCCGTGGGCCACATGCGGCCCGTTAAACGTTTTAATCCGGCCCACCAAACTTAAAGAAATTAAATTAATAAACCTTGTTAATGTTTTATTTTCCCTGCAATTCTGATGTTTTCTATATAGAGAGTTTACATTTAATATCAAAATATCACACAAACAATTTTGACACAATCTTTTATTACTTTTTGTTTTTTCATTTTTAAAACCAGGACAGAAAAAATGTGTTTTTCTGTAATTCTGTTTTTCCGTTTTGGTTTTAAAACAGAAAAACAAAAAACAAGTCAGTTTTTTTGTTTTTTTGATTTTGTTTTGAAACAGAATAACGAAAGAACGAACCATAAACGGACTAAAAATCCCATTTTAATTCCATTCTCTCATATTCTAATTCCAATTTCAAAACAAAATCAAAACAGATAACAGATTTTTGATTTGAAAACGAAAAATTGAATAACAAGTCGTTATCCGTTTTCTGATTTTGGATTTGAAAACAGATATGGAATGAACGAATGATACCCTGATAGTTACCAAAGCACTCCATCCATCTGCTCCTGGTCCGGCCTCTTTGTCAAATGTTAGAACCCATTGTGGCCCACGAATCAAAAAGTTTGCCCACCCCTGACCTTAACGCATCCTTGTGACTGTGAGAGAGTGGAAGAGGAGGCAATTTTCCATGCTGGACATGAACACAGCATTGCAAGGTTATATAGTGAAGAAATGATATGTTAAATTGAAAAACTTTGAGATTATATTAGTCACATCAAGACCCAAAAGTACCGTATATTGATACCACTGAGTACCAGTACTGATTGCCAGGTACCAGGCATCAGAGCCGTATTGTTTTAAATATGAAAGGTACCCATCCCTAGCTGTCACAGGCGCAATGATATTACCAAAGACAGACACTAACTTTTAAAGAAAACTTCTTAAAAGAAAAAAGTTCAGCTGTTGGAAAGCACTTTCAGAAACATTTTAGTACCATCAAACCTTTCTTTGGCAGCAGGATGGTATAGATTTGACTTAGAATAAAAAAGAACTATAGTGCCTATATGTTTATGGAGAAAGAACATGCATTGTTTAATGATTTCATTTAGTTTTTGGACGTAAACAGAAGTGTAAGGCACAGAGGAATAAGAGTATTAAGATGAGTTTATCCCCGGTTTGTTTTTTTAGTGAGATCTGTTGTAAAATCTTATATAAACCTTCATCTTTGCTTTTTGGGACTTTGTCTCTCATACGAAAATTATCTTTGCTCTTGCTGGGACAAGTGCTGAGCTGGGATGAAACAGACATAAAACTGTTAGAAAACTTTGGATTTATGTTCTTTGCTTTGTTCAACTTTCCGGATGAGTTTATCTCTATCTTTCCACAGTTCCTCAGTTCAATGCTGGTGTTTCTACACAGATATTTTCAGCCGTATTTTATGCTTGTTTTAACAGCTGTCATGGGAGACAGTAGAGATGTGTGACAGTATTCTATGTATTTAAGAAATCTGCAGAGTAATACTGAAGTAGGTCAGGAAATGTGGTTACATATGCTTGTTCAATTGTAATTAAAAAGAAAAAAAGTTTTCTGTTAAGTTTAATTGAGCTGTAGCCATATATCTTCTGCATCAGTTTCAAAGAAAAAGAACAGATATTTTTATGAGTGGCATTTATTTGTTGTTTTAATGTTTGGGTTTTTTATTTATTTATTTTATTTTTTCATGTATTTTTCATTTACAAAAAAAAAAAAATGTTTTATGTGGAGCCAAATATTGATGTTAATGCTTGTTTATGCGACTGACTATCTATCTGATAACACTGTTTTATCTGCAATGCCCGCAGAGCAGGACAACCCTTTCTGCTGACATTCTGTAACTTCATATCTCCGTCCTTTTTTTTCTTAAACCTTCATTAAAAAACATTGAGGCCACCACAGCACCCAACACTGATGCTTTCATGAAGGAGCATCTGAGAAAACCACTGTCATGTTCTTTGCACCACACGACTATGACAGATACCCAAACTGGTTCACACTGTGACTCTTTGGATGGGATTAAAAATTAAATTGAAATGTTTTGTATTAAATGTGCACACGAATACAAAGACAGAGAAGTATAAAGGGATGATTGCATCATAATGCCTCTGGGACCTCGGCAATGCAACAAAAAAGGCAATTTAAATGAGGGACTCATGAATGTTAAAGTGTAAAAATATCCTTCAGTCGGTAAATGTTTAATTCAAGTTCCTCAAGTGCTTTTTTCTTTACTATGTAGAGTCATTGGATGATTCTGGGTCAATACTTGCCTTAAGCAGTAGAATTTTTGTCATATCTAAAGACACGAAAAAAAAATCTAACCAAAAAAGGAGCTTAGTGCTCCAAAAAAGCCAGCAAATTTCTCTTTGATATGCTCACATGCTGGGAGATACAGCTGAAACACTCCTGATCAAATATATATTAAGTGCAGACTCACATTCCAATTCTAATGACAATAAATCAGCTCATTTCGATCATTTCAATCACCACTGATTCATCCTCACTTCCTTGATAAGTGGTTCTTACTGATAAGCAGTCAGCGCTGCAGTGTTTGTAATGGCTTCAAAGAAGGCACTTCACAACAGCATCGCCAGATCTTTGATGTGACACAGCCTGAGACCAGCGAAGCCAGCAAAACAGGAGGATCTTAGCCATTGGCCGAGAAATATTATGCTTGTGAGGATGACATTATTTACGTCAAAGTCATTATCTTTAATTTTCATTCTTTAAAGTGATACTCCGGGATGGAACAAGTTGGGTCCTATCACAAGGTTTAGGGCAGAAATTACCCCTACAGCAGTGATTTTGTGCAGCAGAAGCCCAGAGTGCACACACCAAACACCCCCTCCCTGCTCCTCTGCCGGTTTCTTCTGCACTCAGACGGGGCCATATTTCACTTGACCAAAAACACAAATAAACGGACTCCCACCGAAAACATCTGATATCCGTCTGCATTCACGCTTTATTTAGAGAATTTTCAGTGCGTTACTTTCACACAAAAACACCGCTAAATAAGGCTCTAGTTCTCATCGTGTCTCTTCGTCCAGGCAGACTACCTGCGTTTGTTTATATCTGGCACGCCGCGCGCGCGGACTGATACACTAAGCGGCAAACGCCTCGTAGCCAGCTGTGGCTCTGCAGCTCTAAATAAAGCGTGAATGCAGACCAATATCAGATTTTTTCGGTGGGAGTCCGTTTATTTGTGTTTTTGGTCCAGTAAAATATGGCCCCGTCTGATTGCAGAAGAAACTGGCTGACGAGCAGGGAGGGGGTGTTTGGTGCGAGCGCCCTGGGCTTCTGCTGCACAAAAACACTGCTGTAGGGGTCATTTCTGTCTTAAACCTTGTGATAGGACCCAACTTGTTCCATCCTGGAGTATCACTTAAAAATAATTTGACTGATAAGTAACATCTGTTACCCATCAGAGCCACAAGTACGCAGTGTACTCACAAAGTCATATATACAATAAGATGGAGTTTGAAATGACTTGATGAAATCCAGTTTCTGCTTAGAATGTAATACAGTTTTAAAATTTAATTTTCTTTATTATCTACAAATAGGCAGTCTTTGTCTTCCTCTCTGATAAAACATTTGATGTCGGTTACAATCAGAAGTTCAAAAAGACAAAGCTTTGTAGTAAGATGAAAATGTCAACGAAAAAATCATTTGTAATACTTCTCAAAAATTACACGCCTCTGTTTCTTGTATTTTGTCTAGTTTAATACACATGCTAGCCACATTATCACAGACACTTGGTCTGCATTGAACATAGGATTTCTTTAAATCATGTACTTTTTGTCTCTTTTGGCACATCATAGTTAAGCTACAATGGAAACTAATAACGTGTGCTTTTGGTCATAAGTAATCTTCACTTAGAGACAAATGTAATCAAACTATGACAGTAATGCTTCACGTTTTGCTACCACCTCAAGCGGAGCATACAAGCACAGCTGATCACAATGATGTCAACGGGCAGCTGTATCACAAAAGGAGTGTTGTTACAGAGTGTAAGAATCACCAAAGACGTGTGAATAAAACACTTCAGAACTGCTTTTTTTATCCCAAGTCAAATTGTTATGATGTAATTATGTTGCAGTGCAGGAAATTTTTAAATGTAGATCTAACAGTCACGATCATAGAGTAACTTCATTGTTTTTATTCTATTCTGAATCAAGACACTGGCTAGATTTGCTTTACATTGTTTGTAATGATTTAAAAGCATTTTTGAAATATGAACATATTCAAAAAAAAATCGGATTATGTTTTTCATCACAACCTTCATACGAGTACAGTATGTGTTGGGTTAATACAGACTGGGGCAACAGGCAGACAGATTTTATGCTTAAGTCCTTGCTACTATTTGACTACAACTGTGGAGTACTTCATTATTTAGTCAGACCTGTAATGTTAAAAGTCTGACTTTTTAAAAACTACATTTTTTGTAGTCTAAAAGCAGTTGCTGATGATTTTCCTCTGTTTGTAATTTTCTTTTTTTTCCCGGACCTTTGCTCTTAAAATGTTCAAATTCTATGCTTGACAGTAAATGAAGCTAGTACTGAGGGACAAATTCTACATTTGTAAAATAGAAATCTCTTTTCTATTGTTACTGGAGCTGAAAGTACAGCCACTGCTGTCCTTGTGGCACTTGACACTTAAAGCCACTTGTTAGTTACCTTCGGACACAACCTGGCACTGCTCTTAACAGAAAACAGTGTTGTCACCTTAATCTTCTTTTATTATAGTTTTCAATTCTATAACTCCAGTAAGACAGCATCAGTCAGGGTGTCACATTCAACCACTAAACTAGCCTTTAGAAGTTGTCCTTTTTTGTTTTAAAGCATTTGTGTGGCACTCTCTGTGCTAAATGGTATGAAACAGCAACAATCCAGCTTTTATGAGAGTGTTTGGTATACTTGGCACACAGGAAGCAATGTGGTTATGTCCTTCACTGGCACCAGCACTGCATGAAACAGTTTTTAGTCAGCAAGAATCTGGGTAATTGCCGAACAGACAAAAACTAAAATTTACAGAAACTGAGACTGCGACTTAATTAACAGAACTTCCAGCAATGATCATCTTAATACTAATTAGAACTCTTTTTTTGAAAGCACAAAACAAAACCAAGAAAAAACATCACAAATTACAAAATGGATAATGCAATACATAAAGTTGGAAAGAAAACAAGAGGAGGAGCTTTATCGCCCTGTTTGAATAATTTAGTTTCTCATTTATCCAAAAGTAATTATTCTAAGCCATGAAAACAATTTGTTCAAACATTTTTTCTTTAAGCCCTGGACTTTATTTATGTATAATTACAAAACAAACAGTATGTCCAACTAATTATTTATTTGTCATCACCAGCATTCATCAGTACCTTACACTCATATAAGCATGAAGAGAGATAATATGAATCCACCCACGGAGATGACTGGATTGCACATGAGGTTACCTTTTTCATTTACTGAAGTTTTGTTTCAACTCATCAAATCGTATGTGCTGTGCAACCTACTGAAAAGTCTTAAGTGATTAGAGCACTGGCATAATATGAAGAGCACAGATGATACCAAAGAACCTGTCAACAGTGCATCACACACAGATACATCTCACAGGCAGCTTGCTTGCTCCAAGCTGTGTACTGAAAGCTTAACTGCAAGTTGAGCAAATTGGTTGGGCCTGTGATTAATATTTAAAGGCTCTGTCGTGTTTAATCTTCTCATCCTGCCCCACCAGTCTCTTCTGGTCATCACTGGCTAATCTACCATCAGGTACCATACAGGTCCCTTTGTGGGAGGGGGGAACCCATCACCACAGACCACAGACCACAAAATGGAGACATGGGTGAGAAAAAACTGTGGTTCTTGTAGTGGCCACATGAGACAGTCTACAAAAGTGAGTCACCAATATTGGCAACTTACTAGGAAAGGTCTAAGAGCAAAGGGTTGTGGGTAAAAGTTATGAGACTTGAATAAAGATACAGTAATGACACTTTTCTTAAACACGTTTGTAGTAAATTACTGTGATTTACTGCCATTAATTTTCAGTAAAAAAATTACCTTGACTTTTTACAGTGTACTTTTTGTCAATTTATCAGTAAATTTCTTAAGGGACTGAAGATTTTTTAATTGGCAGCTTTTTTGTACTCTGTGATGTCAGTTAGTCACACAACCGCCACCAAGGGATACACCCACAAAGAGCCGAGTATAAATACAGCTCCCTACCAGCTCTGGCTAATTTGACTGAGTGCTGGATGCAGAGACTCTGCTTTGCTGAGCACCTCGGCTTTACATGGTGAATTAGCAGTTAAAACAGTGAATTAGCAGTGAATTAGTAGTTTTAGCAGACATCGTAACACTTGTGAGACTGTGATATCTGCATGCTTGTTCTGACATGCACTGTGAACCTGGACCACAATAATGCTGTGGTAATAACATAGTGACGAACTGACGGTAGAGGCGATCTTTAGACTACATTTTCAGCACGATGGATAAAACAGACAGAGAAAAGTGAAGGAGCAGGATGGAGCCCTGTTATAGAAATAGTTTATTGGTGAAGTCTGCCTATATTTCCACGTATAAACTATACATGTTACAGTACCGGTTTGAGTCACCACACTGAAGCGTCCTGAGATGATCTGTGTCGAGGTGGATTTTCTTCCTCCTGAGCTGCAGAACCGTCCGGGTCTGACTCGGGGTCCAATACAAAAGGACGTATCCTACACTCTGCCATTTTATTAGTGCTATCAATGCCTTACGGTGAAGTTTTGGCAAACAGCAAACTTGCTCGGTCTGCCCCATTCAAGGTGGCGATTTTGTAAATACTGCCATGCTGCAAAAACCGCCCCCTGGCTCTACCCCCTCCGCCCCTCTGATAGAACTGACCAATCAGAGCACAAAGGGCTGTGACGTTGCGAGGTTACTGGAGGTCATTCTGGAAAAGGAGCGTTTCAACGAGATCTTCAGAAAGGCCTAAACTGAGGATATTGAGAACGCTATTGTGGGGCAATGAAGGAACTAAATGACTTGTACTGAGGGCAGAAATGCTTTACAGTCATCTTAGTCTGGCATAGTGAAAAGGAGAAACAAGCATGATATGTCCCCTTTAAGGGCTAACCTTATGGGGTGCACAACCTAATCGCTAGTACATACCTGATAAGGAAATGTGAGAGACGCCACACAGAGGAAAAGACTGTGCATTTTCTGGTTTTGTTTTAATAGCACATAGTGAGCAGTGAGGCGGCAAGCAACCAAGGAACTGGAAAAATTTATTATAGGACCACCAGGATTATTAGGATTACTATGCATTCATTAACTTCACAACATAACTGTAAAGTCTGAGGCAAAAAATAGCAATAAAAAAATATAGTTCACAAAAAAGAAAGAAAAATCAAAATCTGTTTCTGTCCTTTAGTTTCCAAAAGCGGTGCAAAAACCTACAAACATACAGTGCCTTTGCATTACTCCACACAGACAGGAGGACGCATTAAATGGTCACTGAGTAAAGCCCCTGAGATGTCTATTTTCTCTCCTGCAGACTTCATGCTGCTTTGCTGCTGTGTGGCATTTGTTTACTTTGGACCAAGAGCCAAACTTTCCCCACTACCCTATTGATTTTAACTGACACATTAGCATTTAGTTCCTTACTAACTCAGGGTGTGATTCGTTAAAGGACTGTTTGGCTTTTGCATGTGCAAATGACCCAAATGGCCATTGTGGAATTCACAAAGTAAGAGCAAAGGGTAAAATGCTCCTCAAGCTGGGCTGCAATCACAACTCTAGGGGCCAGCAGTGTTTGCTCTGATCTCAACCTGAATTACTCCCACAATATCACTCTAATGTCACTTGTTTCTGATTGGTTTGATACAAAACTTTTCTGTTTTGTACCTCTGCCATAGCTCAGTCGATGAAGTCTAGCCTCCATGTTTCTTGCCAAGGCTCGGCTTTTGTTGAGTTATCAAGTTACTCCTTGCAGCTCCATCCATCCTCCAGTTATGCTCACTTCTGGCTCTGGGAAATCAACATTTGGGCAACTAATTTTCAATTTACTCAGTGCTTCAGAAAGGCAGTCAACAAACTGGTGGGTGAGGTTTCAAGTGCCACATCCATTATTTACTCCATCAGTTAAAATGACCCCCAACAAACCACAGGTATTGTTTCAGACCTGCACTGTACGCCTCAGCAGTCTATTCCTCATACAGTCAATTTGCTGAGCCTCTATTTGGGCAGGGAATGATCCATAACCAAACAAACAGACTCTCAGTCTGGCTAAGCCTTGTCTGTTTCTCCATTCACAGAGCCAGGCGACACAGGGGGAAGCTGTTTTGGTTTCTCATCCCTGTCACATTGTTTGTGAGCGAGGTCATATGCTGCCAACTCACTGGCCTGATTGGCATGGCAGGCAGAGTCTTTTGGGGAGGAATGAGGAGTTCCTGCACATGCACACTTGGCTCATGTACGGGGTGTGAAGCTTACCCACATTCTTTGCTCAGGCTTTCACAAGAAGAAAGGCCGTTTTGGCAGACGGCCTCTTTGACTAAGGCTTCCCCTCGGGTTCAAAAGGGAGCAGACAAAGCGCTTCTAGCACTCAAAACTTGGCTTCAGTACAAATCCCACTGAGGAACTCATAAGGCTTCTACCACCAAGTACCCTTTAGAGGACTGATAAGAAGTGTGTGAGATCTTACAGACCGTTTTCACATTGTACCATGTGGCCTATGACGGCGGCCACATGTACCTTCGAGGTAGAAGCTGATCTATTGCCATCCAGCAGAGAGAGGGAGAGCTGAAATATGATTATCAAGCTCTCAGGAGCAGATCCAGATATTTAGAGGCCAAAGGCACAGCCGTAGTGGGTCTGGGTGTGGATGAAAGGTGGGCTATCTTTTTGTGAGAGCAGGTCTTTCCTCACGGGGACACACAGTAGTTCTGAGGCAACAAGCATGCTCGATACAGGATATCATCTCAGGCCAGCAAAGCAATCTGTCAGGATTTCCGTCTCTAATGTGAGCCGACAGTACTATGGCCTCCTGCAGAGCATTACTTGCATAAACTCATTTAGTCAGAAACACAACTATATTACCACAATTTGTCACAAGTAATTTCTCAGCTTTTATCAATTTTATGCTGAGTAGCTAATTGTTCTGTGCTTTAGATGAAATATAAATCACTTGGATATTGTCAGAAAAACAGGAAAGAGTGAAGTTAATGTTGCTGTCAGTTTTTGAAATTCTTCTGATGAATAAAAATGAAACAGTTTTAATACCTTTCCAGACAAAACCTTCCACAACCATCTGCATTAAGAGTGATTACCTTTGGCAGCTGTGTTTTGACTAATAGTCAGACATTAAGAAAGCCGCTTTGACATCATTTGCTCAGGTGTTTTTCGCCATACATGTGGTTAACTTCTGGTTGAGGACACAGATCAGATTTGATGTGATAAGTCTCTGCTCCACCCTGCACTCATTCACAGGTCAGTATCTACTGTTAGTTTGGTTATCTTAGCAGCTAATGAGACACACACCTTATATATGTTTGTTGTAGACAGACAGACATCTCCAGGATCCTGTCTGTTTAATTAGTCCCTTGATTTTACTCTGACCGACGTCCATAAATAGACAAGATCAGCCAGAAAATTAGCAAACACAGTGACCACATTCTTTGCAGATACACACCACATTGCTTATTTAATTATGAATGATAATTCAGAGAAAATAATTTGTTTTGGGTCGAATTAATTATAGGAAAAAAATCCATTATTTTACCTTTCATTTTTAATGACACTGTCAAAAGTTGGTGGGTGTCCAGTGACTTTGTGTTTAGGCTGGAAACTGAGGAGGCACAATTTAATAGTTTTAATGTGTCAAAGAGTTCAATGTCTGTTCCTAAAAACAAGTATATTGATTAGGCCTGTCACCATAACAAATTTTGCTAGACGATAATTTTCCAAAATATTATTGCCAATAAACGATATTATTGTCAATAATATTTTGATTTTTTTTCCCATTTTTTTATTGATGTAAGTATGATAAATGGGATAATAAAGTGAGTACACCATATCAAAAGCAAGAAATTTTAATTTCTTAAGAGTATTTAACTGTAATTAAAAGGTCAGGATCTTTTAAATAAGATAAACAAAAAATATAATAAATTTAACAAACAAGAAAGAGAAAAAAATACAATGAAAATGAAATGGACTCTCTTTTAGAAAAAAATACATGTCAATGAAAATAATTAATACTAATCAAAAACAATGAAACATAGACCCTGTCTCCAAAAAAAAAAAAAACTAAAAAAAAAAAACACAAAAAAAAACTATAGCCTAAATAAAAGGGAGTTTATACAGTTCCTGAATTGTTTGTAACATATACTTTTTCCCAGTCAATCCGTACTGTCTGTTTAACATTTTTAACATTTCTGGCTTTCAACCGTATTGAAGGACTGCATTTCTTTGGCAATGTAGCTGTCTTTTAGCGCCCACCATTTGGCGCTTTTATTTCCATTTACTTTGCCGACCAAAAGTCTCAGTAAGAGCAGATTGTCATAGAACAAGGCTCCGCTGCACCTCCCCTCTTCTTCTTCGTCGCCACTATTTTCAGACAAATGCGACATATCAGCTCGTTGGTGTTCATGAGCTCACACTTTGTTCATTCTGATAAAAAACAAAATATTCCCACACTGGGACTGTGGCAGGCGGCTTAAGAACCGTATCTTTCGTGCCATCACTCATATTAGCGTGTATTTCCTCCTTACCCCTCAGGACGCTCGCTTCAGCTCTCTCTGTGTGTACGCGCGAGCAGCCCCGTCACAAAAGATGCCAAAGATCACATCGTTGACAGATGCTCACTCAGCTATAAATCCACTAAATCCACTATAGAACCTATGCACCCCGATGTTAGGAAAGATAGACGTAGTGAGCCATCTTCTCATTCAGCCTCTTTGGTCGAAAGAGAGGAGGAAAACAAACATGCATGCACGTGTCAGTTTATCGAGGCTGGCAAACTTACCGAGGACATTTTTATTTATCGTTTGGTTAATCCATTTATTGATTATCGTGACAGGCCTAATATTGATCTTGTCTTATATTTACTTGTACCATATGTGATAACACTCATACTCTACTTAGCACAGAGTTTAGATCGTGGTTGATAACTTTAGCTTCCTTGATGAAATTTGATAATGCAGTATCTGTTTATAGCCTCTGTTTTACAATAAATGAAAGAAATGTGATTGATTCAAGAAAAAACAGACAGAAAAAAACTGTGGTGGTTTTGTTGGTTGTCATTGTCTTATGTCACTTTTGGCGGTAACTATCAAATGAACAATGCTCCTCTGTACTATCAATTTAAAGTTTTGTTCATTGTCTATCAAAGCTAACCTCCTCTGTCTTAAGATAACCTCATGCTATTGTTCTTCTTGCTAAGAAAATCTCTACCATAGACTGTAAAAAAAATAGACATTATCTTGCTCAGCTCCAAGTGAGGTTGCCACAAAAACTGCTCCCCCCAGTGGCTGGCTGCAGCACAGGTCAAAAAAATCCAGCTTCACAGCCTTTCCAGGTGGGCTGTGGTCAAACTTTAAAAAACTAATACACCTCGTAGAAATGTTTCTCACATGGGATTGTTGTGTTGATTTGAAGGTATTGTTGGGATGCCTTGTTTAAAAAAAACTCCACTTTTTCTGAAAAGTTTTATTTTAATATGTTAGTAGAGGTTAAAAACGAGGCTTTACATCAGGTTTAACCATGATTGACAGCTGCCGTTCTTGTGTATTTTTTTCAGTGAATGTAAAATATGTTGGGAGGGAGAACTAAGAAGAGATTAAATTCTAGAAAGACAGAAAATAAAACAATGAATTTGAAAAAAAAAAAAAAAATTGTTGCTTGACTCCACTCAGATTCTCTCTGAGTTTCTCATAGTCTCTACTGCGCAGACTCACAACAGCTGCCAATGGCTGCACCTGTGCTTGTGGCTTCAAAACTGTGCTATGATAAATGGTGGAGCCATGCTGTCCACTCCATATACAGTCTATGGTATCAACACTACAGTTAATAGCTGTATATGTTATATATGAAATAAAGTGTTGTGCTGTCAGTATTTATTTTTTCTTTAGAGGATTTTATAAGTTTTGATGCCTTACCTAATCGAAGCCGCTCTGTATGCACCAAGGTTATAATAGTTAACTAAAACAAAACTAAAAGCGAAAACTAAAATTTAAAATACATTGCAGTTAACTCTAACTAATAAAAACTTAAAAAAGAAAATAAAAACGATAGGTAAACTAAAACTGTATCTTGTGTTCACAAAACTAACTGAAACTAACTAAAATTATAGAGAAAATGCCCTTAGTTTTAGTTTCTGACAATGTTAATAGCCCTTAGGATTTAAATTAATCTGACACATTTTCCCAACCAATTTTACGACAGTTTTTGACAGTTGTTAGTGCCGTACGGCACCATCATAGCGACGTGCTGGGACATGCTTGTTTACTGCACTGACTGGCTGTGTGTTGTGCTGCAACGAAACGTGGTGGAGCAATTAACCAGAGCATCTGTGACAGTTTAACTGCATGTGAGTCTGACTTTAATTGTATTAAAGTCTGTCTTTCTTGTAAGAGTCCAAGTTTCTAAATATTTGAGTTCATATTATATTGTTTTATATAGTTCTAGTTTATATTAATTTTATATAATTTAGGTTAACATTATTTTTATATAATTTATGTTTATATTTTTTATATTAAGTTTATATTAATTTTTTGTGTTTAAGGCAGCAGCCAACAGTTCAGTATCAGCATTGACTGAGCAGTGAGCACTATGTTGGACTTGAAAATAAACAGTATGACAAAATATTTACTCTGCACTTTTTGAATCCTGCACCTGGTTAATAAGATATGAAAAACTAAAACTAAACTGCAACTAAGCCTTGTTGCAAAAATCAAAACTAAATAAAAACTAGAATGCCCACTCTAAAACTAATTAAAACTAAACTGTAATGGGAAAAAAAATCCAAACTAGCTAAACCATAATGACAAATTCAAAACTATTATAACCTTGGTATGCACATACCATTTGAAATGTCATAAGCAGGTTTAATAAATGTACTCAAAATTCAGGTACATGAAAATGCAATTACTCACGGCTATAAAATACTTATAAATTACCTACCTAGCACATCCGGTGAGAGAAACAGGAATCTAGATCTGTGCTGAGGGTCGGAGCTGGGTATGAAAAATAAATTATACCTCATATACAGTATCAACAGACACGTATGGAGAGCATGAAATGTGCATGCAGGCATATGCAGCTTGCACAGATTGTGGTCGGAGGTGCAAGCTGCAGTAATGCTATGGAATAATATACCATTAAATAGTAATGCTGAGTACTGTAATGGAAATGCTTGCGGACTAAAGTGCCACAGTATAAAGGTTTGGGCAAACACTGAAGTAGTGTAGGAATATGTAACAACCCTAAGAAATAATAAATCAAGTGGAATATACAAAAGCCAAACTCTTTCTCTACACATGCATACCCTCCTTTTTAGAGGATAACTTTTGCTCTTTTCAACCTTTGGCTTATTTTTCACAGTTTCACCAACATGATTGTTCTCATTTCACTGTGCAGCAGGGAGTGCTGCTCTCCAGCACACAGCCACAGGGTCAATGCAAACTCCCAGCAGATAAACCCAAAAAGCTATTAAAACAAACCCTTTCAACGCCATAAGATTCAAGGCTGATTTAACTGCAGTCTGAGTGCAGTGGGGAGGGGAGCTGCAAGAGCATCTCTAACACATCTGAACAGACAGTCTACACATAATTTGCCTTACATCTACCTTAAATCAAGGATTCTTCTTTTTTAACCCACGGCACATATTACCTACCTTTGTAATATTTTTCAATAACAGTGCACCACAAGGACATGGATGTTGTTGACGTGAAGAATCCATCATTTTATTACCCTTCACTAAGATTTGATGGCGTGTTTGTACTTACTCTGAGTGACTTTACCAAACATATCAAGCACAGTTTTTTTTTACTCTATTCTGACAGTTTAAAAGACTGTGGTAAATGAGTTATTGGCATATAATCTTATTTAGAGCAGACATATCCTTGTGTGAATTACACAATCTGAAACAGAGACTTGGTTCTCATTTTATGAACTGTTCAGTCAAAGAGCTTTTATTTCCTAACTGCAGAGAAAAGCACTGAAGAATAAATATCTTTCTGGCTGTAAGGCTATTACTGTTACACAACTAAATTGAAAAGTAATCACAACTTGGAAAATAGCAGTGATTGTAGTCCTGTCATAACCTGTAATCATTTGCAGGGCTGTACAGCTGTACTTTGGCTAAATGGCTTCAATGGAATCAGACTCATTTTCAGAAGACTGAGGCTCTTTTCGACTGCTATTGACCTTTTTTTTTAATGTTTCATTCTCACAAAGTGAACCAAGAGCTAACATTTTATCTACCCATATTCCTCACATTATATTATAAATGCAGATTATGAAACGTAATTGTTTCCTCTGAATTTAAAGCTCCTGTGAGGAGTCTTTAAGCGTTTTTGAAACAGACTAAAATGAACAGAGATCCCTCCTTATTACCTACAGCGGCAAACTAAAGCATCGGCAAATAGTTTGACAACATCCATATGGTAATTTCACTGCATTAAAAAGCTATAAAAGCTAGGGGATGGGCTAGAAATGAGATTATTTACACAATGGTGAAGAAAAATATACCAAAGTGGACATGAATTTGGTCAAACTAATCACTGCTTTTCAATTAACTATGCTTACTGAGTCTGGTTTAAATAAATATACAAATACAATTAAATTAAAGGGGAAAAAAATTGTTTCTATTGGCATTCTATTATCAACTCAGTGTGAAAATTTAGCAAAAAGACCTTGTACCCCATACTGGTGCAACATTTGTGCATCCACTGTGGTTAATTCTTGGTCCGAGAGTGCTGCTAAGTATAACCACTTTTTGGCAGTGCACCATCATACCTCAACTGGTCAGCTGGAGTTCCACAAGGCTCTACACTGGTGCCACTGTCATTCAGTTGATATGTTAATGATTAAGAGTGTTTGCTGAAATCTTAAAGCAGTTATTTGCTGACCAAATTTGATAGACACATTAAGGGTATACCATATCATACTGTCTACGATAATACCGGTATATTTTTTTTTGACGGTATAAAGTTTTCATTTCATAATATTTTACAGTGCGCCACATCAGTGATGTGGAGGTGGTTTAGCTGAACAAAGATCAGACACGCAGCAAAACCTATTAATTGCAAAATGTGCTGGAGAACTATTACTGTGAAGGGTGGATACACCACAAACATGTTCCACCACCTAAAGCTGAAACACAGGGCCGAATACAACCGGGCTATGAAGACCCGTGAGAAGGACATGAAAGCTACGTCACCATCGGTGGAGTTTTTTTGCCTCTACGACAGACATGTGGTCGAGCCAAATGTCCCAACCAGATATCATTCACAAAGCGTGAGCGCAGCGCAGCACAGTTCTGTGAATTTTGGGCGCGTGCCAATCCATACTGGTTGTGTCTCTGGAGTGCCGCGCAGCACAGCACAGGGCAGCACCCATAGCAGCTGGATACCTGAGATCACAAGATCACAGGAGAACCACATGTTCCTGCAAGAATCCATGGCAACATACTTTCATGGTAATTAATTAGTATGTTAATCTGGCCCTCCCAAAACTTAAGCACCTTCAGTCTATTTCTTCTCCTTTCTGTTGGTGTCCTTATAGAAAATATGTGTTGTGTAGTATAGAATTATTAAGTTTTTCAAGGTTAACTTTTCCTCCTCCAAAACGTCAGATTTCCTTTGGATCTGACCTACTTACTATGTTTACATTTCAAGCTTGTATAGTAGTCATAAATGATTGGAAAAGGGGCTTCCATACTGTGTGTGCAATAAAAAAATGCTGTTATTCAGAAGCAGCAAACACTAATAATAAGTTGTTTGTTTTTTCCCCCATATCGTCATAAATATAATCAATATCGTAAATTACCTTTGTTGCTAAGCGCTGCCCAAGTAGCTGCCTGTTGCAGCAGCTCTCTCTTCTTTGTCTGTTTCTTGTAATTTTTTTGTCTCTTTTTCGTAATCTTTGAATTTGGAGTGGATCATTACTTTGTATGGTTCATTGTTGGTCATGGACACCAGACTTTTTGTGGCTTCAGCGATATTTTTACTACTTTTCTCCTGTGTTTATCTGGAGATCCTACATGTAACCATGGCTGCATTGTTTACATGTGAAATTAGCTGTTAGCAGACTGTAGCATGTCAATGCTAACTAGTGTAGGGTTTGATGATTTCCCTAAAGGTGAGGAGGAGGAGGTGAGGACGACGTGCTGGTTTTCGGGTGTGAGCTGGGAGGTCACGACGTGGACTTGTCCTTCCATCCATCGTTGTAGGGAACGTGCGCTCTATCTCCGGTGGGATGGACGAGCTAGCCATGCTAGCCCAGCGGCAGAGGGGCTGCCGGAGGGCAGAGTGGCATTGTGGCATCGTGCTGTTCACGGATGTGGCTGACGGAGCTGACATCCGACGCCGGTGGAGGAGCTTCGCGTGCTGTGAGCAGACAGGATCCAGGAGACAGAGACTGAACAGACTGCTGGGGAGGCTCAGTCTTGGACCCTGTGGAGGTGGAGGCTGGCTGGGCTGGAGAGTGGTGGACGGGCTGTCGTCATCTATTTTCTTGTGGACCTTTTTGCACTGTCTATACACTTTCTTACTTTTGTTTTCTTGATTGCAGCTATGACTCCTGAATTTCCCCTCGGGGATAAATAAAGTATTTTCTATTCTATTCTACCTTAAAATATCGTGATATGACTTTGAAGCTATATCGCCCACCACTCATCCACATGCCAAAATGCCACTGAGCTACTGTTGTATCACTGGTGTCTCACTCGCTTTAATAACTCATGTCTACATCTCAGCATTTTTAAAAAATGCCTGAACTTTTAGTTCTGCTCAGATGCAGTCGCTTTGGCTTTCTGTGCGCAATCAGTAGATAACGTAGAACTTTGCACATTGTATTTTCATTGTTGTCACGGCTCAGACAGAGTCATAAGGGAAGCGTAATAAATTTGTCCCTGGGCTTGTCAAAACATAGTTAGTAAGCCTACATGAAGGCCTCCGTCTGTACACTAACAAGATGCTCAAAGTAACATTATGAGCCATATACTTGTTTTTATTTTTGCTGTGTTGATTCGTGGGGAGAAAAGTATCCAAGAAAAATATACTACTTTATTTTTAGACATATGCCGACAGGAGGAGAAAAGCTATGTAAATTACAACCCCCTTTTGCAAATGTGTACAGCTAACAAGAAAGAACATGCCAGTTGATTTTTCCTCTAAGGCTCTACTGAGTCATGTACCATGAAGCTGCAGAAGTTTAAAAAACTACTGCAACTACTCAGGAAGAGAGGTCGTCACAAGATATTAGTTTGTGTGCCTGACTCCTCCACTTCTTTTAACATTTCTCTCCAAGGACTAAATCCTTTTGGCTGGGTCTAATTTATTACTGCACTAACTCAAACCAAGATGAGAGCTTTAGTTTTTTTTTTTTTTTTTTCCTGCATTTGAAAAGAGGGAGCTGTGATGCAGCGTGGCAGAGTCCTTAATGAAACCAGCAGAGGTGACATGTTCTTCCTGGAGCGGAGAGGAAGATTTCAAGTTGGCTGGAAGCACATCGCCACATTATAACTCCATAATGTATGCTAAGCTGTGTCTTTATGAAGGCGGTATTAATGGGTGGGGTCGGTGTAACTGCCTTAAACAAGGGATTAGCCTGTCGCTGATGAGTCGGGGCTCTGTGATGGGATTATTTACATTGCTCTTGTGGCAGGGCGCAGGTGTCATTAGAAATACAAATCCCCTAATAAATTTCTGAAGTGGGGGGAGCTTGTGAAGTAAGAGGTGGATTGCAGAGAGTGCCGCCTGGAACAATGCTTGTGTCATCTGCAGTCTCACAGAATTTGCAGCGTTAATCTGGATGTATTATGGAGTCGAGAGTTTAAAAGTTTTCATTTTGTCGACAGCATGTCCCGATTGGCTGAAAAAGTGAATTAACAATGCAGTAATCAGACAGAGATAAAAGCCAAGACTTCATACTCTGTGAGTGGCTGAGGCACCTGAGTTACAAACACACGCCGGGTAAATACAATAATCCGATCACACGACCCTGAGTTCTTCCCCTGTTCCCATAATTCCCTGCTTTTAGCCAGGCGCCGGCTTAGAATCACCTCCCTTGGTAAATGCATATATTAACATTCTCTTAATCCTCAAATGTTTGAGGTGATGATAACACATGGACACTTAACAAAAAGCTCTCAGCCCTTTCTCAAGATTAAGCATCATTGCCTGGACTAATTATTTCCTGTCTATTCATTAATTAGGTATAAATGAGCGACCTTTAGAAGATAAGCATAATCACTGGTTGCATTATCAGCTCATATTACAACAATCAAATCATCTGTTCCCACTGCTCTACAGCTTACCACTCTTGAAACATAGTGTTAAGTCACTCAGAAACACGTTCTGCTACTGCTTCTCTAATTAAGTCAGGGAGTATGTATCATGAGTGGGTGGTGAAGGGAGTTAGACACAGGACAGAGTGAGCAGGACTCTCACACTAAGCCACAGTTACCTCTTGTCTATCAAAAGAACCAGGTGCTCTTTTGGCACTATGGCTAGTGCTTGGCTGTTTTTAATCCTGTTCTTTTAAGAACTGGTTTAGTTTTTAATCGGCAAGGAGCAAAGTTGAAGCCACATCATTGCAACACAGTAAAACGCCACTACATCACTGCATAAGTTGCTGTTTACATTGCAAAAAGCAACAATGAAGCTCATTGTTTGCATGCACTGCTGCTTCAATTATGCATCTGTTTCAAGTTTTGAATCAAAAGCTTTAACATAACAGATGACTTACTTGGCAACTTCTCTTTTTCAATGCCAATGGTTGTTCACTTAACCCTGGCCACTGACCCAGACACAGTCAGTGCTTTGCTCTGGGCAAGGCAAGAGTTGGTACTTTCTAAGTGCCAGTTTTTAGCACCTTGAGCACCAAAAACCACAAAGAACTGGAACTAAGTTAGGCACTAGCCTTGACCTATTATAAGCACCAGCTCTGACCAAAAGGGGGACGCTACACTAAGAGTTAGACTTCCTTTGTTGTCATTACACAAGTTACACAGCTGTGCATTTGGAATGAAAATTTCAACAATCAGAGGTGAAAAGCATCTGGTCAGTCTCACTTAGTGAGATGATGTGTCTGCAGGTTGTCTCTAGTGCAACTTTTGCTGTCCAGTTCACAAATGTGGAGCTGAAATGACATATTTTAGCATCTTGGGTGATCTTTTGATCATTTTAAGTCTAATAAACCAGTTTAATGTCAAGTGACAATAAGTACTGGGGAAAAAAATAGGAACATTTTTTCAAACGGTTTTGACTGAAGTGATCGCTAAATCAAGGCTAAGTGTTATCATGTTTAGTTAGTAGCAGGTTGTTAATCAGCATAACATATTGGGTACATTACAAGCAGATAGAAGGATGGAGATGTAGCCCTCAGGCTTTAAAAATTATCTCATCAAATTATTATATTTCAGAATAGTTGCTACTAACTGATTAATTTCCCTTTAACTATTCATGAATGAACCAACTTCTCTAAATCTTCAATTCAACAAAGTATATTTTTTAATTGCTGACTCTTTTTTAATAATTATAAGCTCCATAATCATGAGTATGATACAAACAGAATTATTTGTGCATTACATCAACTTGATATAAGTGACATCAATAGCTGGTCTAGGGAGAAGATTTTTTTGAACAATTGAATTGAATCACTAATTTTTGATTCTTTTTATGACTCATCTGCATGTTACATCTAATCATTTACATGTTCTTTAATGGAACTGATTGATTTTTTTTTTTTAAAGGGAAGGACATTATAATTTTGGGCAGCAAGCTGGATTTAGGAAAACATTTCAAGACCCAAATCTTCACTATATAATAACGCCATGAGCATTTTTCACAACCTGGCTCAGGCTGTGGCAAGCATAAACTGAGATGAAGTCAGTAGCGTCAGTCATCACAGAGGCCTGGTGACAGGATCATTACATTTTTTTTCTTTTTTTAATGAAATGTGATTTGTGAAAAAAAAATAACTGTCTGTTGCAGCTCTTGTAGCTCAAGCAAAGCACTGAAATAAAACAATGATTATATCATAATCAGCTGCTTGAATGATAGCACATTTCCCTAAAACGTGTGTATGTACTTGACTATGCAGCATCCAGCTTTAATGTGAGCTACTAAAAAAACATCACTGCCTTGCACCGAGGCAGATAGAGCCTTCCGACCCTGGAAGGTGGAGCTACAACACTGTAGTCCTTTCAGTCCAGTCTTCCCTGAAACAAAACCTGATCGCACTTCCTAACTAAGAGCCACATGCCAATCACAAAGAAGGCAAATTACTGGATGTCTCCCATTGTTACTCTTTGTTTACTGTGTCACATTTTTCTTCTTTGTTGGATTTATTAGAGGGGTACACTGTATTGCGCTGCTATGGCACCATGCTGTTATGTAACTGATGCGGCTATCAGCATTCAGCTTACACACCGCCTACCACGAGGGGGCACGGCTGGCTGTGGAAACGCGAACAGGATCAGACTTAACTGAGCCAACCCGTACCAAACCATATTGATCTGAACTGCACTGCTTGGCGGAAACAGGGCTCAGAAACACAGCAACTTTACATTGACACTAAGAGCTCTTGGTTTGCTCTTAAGGAAGCCATGGCTTACCGAGGTCTTAATATGAAATGGTTCTAGTAAGCAGGAAATCATCAAGGTCAGAGGAAAATTTGTGTTTTTCAAAAAAATGCCAGATTCAGAGAGATGAAAAATTCCTGCAACAACTCATAGCTCTTGTTGTCTTTGTGCTCGAGGTTATGCTGCATTTCTTCACTGTTCTCACGCCGAATGGGGCCCATAACTCAGAGAGACACAGTGGGAAAATAAATACACTTCACAGGGGTGAATGGTGCCTCATGTACTGTTGGAAATAGAAGGTGGGATATCAAGGTGTTTGGCAGGTAATTTAGCACTTTGTATACAGTGTTGAACTTCACTGTGACTATAGCTCAGATGTCAGTGTCAGTGGGGTTTTCCTATTGCAGTTCATGTTTTATTAAGTCCAACACTGGAAGCTTTAGGCCTTTTTTCTTTTTGCTCTGCATGATATGCATCGAGCCCTCACAGATCAGAGTGACTAAATTCATCCATTAGACTCGTAATGATCAGCCTGTGCTGAAAATCCTGCAGACTCAGCTCAAAGATCATTCAGAAATTCAGATTAATGTTTCAGAGTACAAATGTAATTTCTCCCTCTCGTGCTACAGCTAAATTATCCACAAAAGCTTGTATTAATCAAAGGTCCACTGAGCGCTAATGCAAATGGGGAGTTTAATTAAGCTCCTCTGTGATAAGTGGGACGAACTGCTAATTAATCAAAAGTGACAGAGGGTCTTATACAGCCCATGAAAATAATGGGTGGTACAAGTTGACATGTATTGTAGAATTCTCAATTAATGTAATGTGTTTCTTGGTTAAATGTGATAACATGTAGCGGGTAAACATTTTGAAAGCTGCATACTGCTATAAAAATAAGATTTCAAAAAGCATAAAAGGTAATTTGGTGAAACCTGCAAAGACATTTTCCTGTCATAAAACCGCAGGGATAGTAGCAATATGATACATTTTCTATCATAGGTAATTATTTCAGAGGAGCTGCAGAGTAATTAGCGTTAAATTTCAGTCACTTAAAATTAAAACAGCAGAAGAATAATTAAAGCCAGAAAATTAACATTGCCAGTTTTCCCCTGCCGTCAAATCAGATGTTTATTTCACACATGCTAAATGGACGCATGAACATGCAGTCTCTTAAAGCCCGGACTACACCGTGTCCCTTCTAAACTATTATTATATTAATGAAGGCTTTTTAACAACCGTGTTTCCAAAATGTTTTCTGACTACACGCCACAATCTTTGGCTGCAAATTTACAGGAAATTACTGCATACTACTTGTCTGACTTCACAGTAATTTACTGTACACATTGCACTTCCTCCCCTGCTTTACTTGGCGTCGGGTAAAGTAGTGCGTCATAAAGCCAGGTCTTGAACCCAACAATATCAGTTACCTGCCATCACTATGAATAGGGGACTGGTCTCATAAAGTTAGGGTCTGCAGGAATTTCCGTTACTTGTTAGTAAACACAAATTGGGCTCAGCTTACGCCCACAGCCTCCAACAGTGACTACAAGAACACACTCACAAGCATAGCAACCACCCGCAGCATCGCGTTTCTATGTTGGAGAGACCTGGGAGTCCTGCACATGACTTGGCAACGTTAGCACAAGCTAACCGCCAGTATTGTGGACACATACCTGCTCGGTAGAAAGCCTACTGGCGTCGCTCTTCGTCCCAAACTGCTCTCCTAGTGCCCAAAAGTGAGTGAAAGTCAAGTCGAGCTTCACTCTCGTTTAGTAAAAACTTTTTTCTGGCGTTTATATTCCCATTGTTTGTGTTATTCTTGCTCGGTGCTAGTCCACTATCGTAGCTATTCGGGTTAGCTTCTTCCACCCGTCAATCAACCCGCAAAGTCACTCGCGCACTAGGCGCGCTGTGATTGGCTGACGTAATCACGCCCTCTCTCCTTCCAAAAACGTCCTGATACAACCAAAACGTCAACATACAGGCTGAGCAGATATGGGAGATAGTAACTTATACACATGTATAGAGGCCCAGAGGTGACTATTGTGTTATTCATGTAAAAGTTGCCTTATTTTTTTCTAGATCCTGCGGACTCAGACTTAAGAATTAATACAGTAAAATGTTGTAAAATCCTGGTAATGATTTAAAATGAAAAGCTTAAAGTGATACTCCGGGATGGAACAAGTTGGGTCCTATCACAAGGTTTAGGGCAGAAATTACCCCTACAGCAGTGATTTTGTGCAGCAGAAGCCCAGAGGGCTCACACCAAAGACCCCCTCCCTGCTCGTCAGCCGGTTTCCTCTGCACTCAGAGGGGGCCATTTTTTACTTGACCAAAAACACAAATAAACTGACTCCCACTGAAAAAATCTGATATTGGTCTGCATTCACGCTTTATTTAGAGAATTTTCAATGCCTTACTTTCACACAAAAACACAGCTAAATAAGGCTCTAGTTCTCATCGTATCTCTTCGTCCTGGGCCCTGTTCTACGAAGCAGGATTACTGCCTAGCGAGGTAGCTTTGAGGATAGGTTCCGGATTCCCTGTTCTACGACACGGGATCACTACTCAGCGAGGCGAGTCTCCATGGCAACATACGCTGAACAGCTAACCTGCTCCGGACCAGGTTAGGTTCCAGATTGAACTCACAGACTATAAAAACCCCGCCTACTGACCAATGAGCCCTCACGAAAAAATGGCTTGTCCGGTCTTGGAGGATCCCGTGGACATCGGAGCTCGCATTGTCCGAGGAGCACTCCGGGGCGCGAGAGTTTTCAGGGACCGCACCGACCCACTCTCTTTTTCGGATGACCACCTCTATGAAAGTTACCGGTTTTCCAGGGAGGGGTTGGTAGTACATGACACTTTCTACAGGTAGTTAAAGGGAATGAAGAACTCTCATTGCCGTAAAAACATCTTCAATACTGACACTTCTGTTCCATGACAATATTTTATTGCCCGTATTAAAATTGTGACAGGAATTCATGTAGGGCTCATGTGGGCTACATATCACACAAAAAATGTAAACACGATAGGAATGAACAAATGAATAAATTCATCTAAGAAATAAATTAGGTATGTTGCATGTTACAGTAAAAGTGCATGGTGAACAGTGCTACTTCAGGATGATAATGGCACAAAAGATTTTTTTTTGCACTGCACTTACACATTTAGACTGTCAGCAATTTTCTGCCAGCACTCCTTCCGTGCTTTAGCAGCAGCAACGTTGCTTTTAACGTTAATTAAGTGTTTCACCTCGTCATACTTCCTCATGATCACCTCCTGCTCCTCCTGTGTGAAGTATGCGGTCCTTCTCTCTCCGGCCTGCTCTGACGCTCCAGACAGCTCTATGTTTGCGATTGGTCAGATGCTGCGGGCTCCGCCTTATATGTGTGCACGCACTCATTGCCTAGCTGGATAAACTAGTGAGGTTGATAACCAGCATCGTAAAACCGTGTAGCGAGACCGCCGGCTACCTCGCTCAGTTCAGCGAGGTAGCTCCAAGGCTATCTCGTTAGGCTGAACTTGCTTCGTAGAACAGGGCCCAGATATGGCAGATAGTAACTGATACACATGTACAGAGGCTCAGAGGTGACTATTGTGTTATTCATGTAAAAGTTGATTTTTTTTCTAGGAAACTCCTGCAGACTTTACTTTTAAGAAATAATACAGTAAAATGTTGTAAAATCCTGGTAATAATTTAAAATGAAAAGCTTAAAGTAATATACACAGCAAAATTCAAAATCACAGTATTAACTTCAAGTAATACAGTAATTTGTTGTGAAATCTTAAGGTCAAATATCGTAAAGTCTTGATAATATTCATAGTGTACCTGTGAAGAAATCAGCATTTTTTTCGGGGTTGAGAACAAACAAGGACATCCTGCTGTTCAAGACTATAGATGTCAAAAGCTAGCTGCTGAATCAAGGACATGATCATTACTTGAAGGTATGGATTTTATTGAGCTTTTACCTACATCCTTACCTGCTACTGATGGCTTGTACCGACATGAAACAGCACACATACAGTATTATTAGTTCGTTCTAGCTTCTTTGGCTGTTTCAGGTTGTATAATAATAAAAATGAATGATAAAATACCCTCCTCTCTGGTTAATCTAATAGTGCAATATTGTGTATCCCTAATTAGAAACAGCCCTATTTGGATACTTTTCAGAGGGAGCTGGGTCAGAAAAGATTATCTGTTTTAACACAGAATCAGCCTCGTTGAGATCAATTTCAAATCTCTGTAGTCATCAGTACAAAAAAAATCAGCAGGGGGAAAAACTGCTTTGGTGTCATCAGCTTATGAAAGAGATGGTTCCTGTTATTATATGAGTAAAATCATGGCTCTGAAAGGCCACCTCTGGAAACTCAGCTGTGCACCACACAGCCAAAATCAACAAAGTGTGTATTCAGCAGTCACAACAAGCATTCTGCTGCTTTACAGCCCTCTCCACTTTTGTTGTAATTATTCTTTTTCATTTTTTTATCAGACAGTGTAATTGTCCCATGTTTTTAATTTGTGCTCATTATCCTCCGCTTTGATTTGTCTTCAGCCTCCACTGCTTAAGTAGAGTTTAATATTCTTGCACGGATGCATGATATTGTGGGACATGTCTCAGACAGAACCAGCTTCCTAAAACAACGAGCTTTTTTGTATTAGGATTTTCCATTCGGGCATTGACTGTAATGTGCGTTTTTCACCTGAGGAAAAAAAATAAAACTCCTCTTATCAAAGGGGACTTAAAATGCAGACCGGCTGTATTATGTATTCATATTTTTTCAATAACACAGTAACAAAATGCAATAAAGGGTTGATCCAATAAATCAGCTGCATGGCAAAGCAATAAAAAAGAAACACAAAGGAAATCTATACTTGTTTGTTTGATATGGCAATATATCGACCACAGGTAGAATGGATTTTAGATGACACTCATTCAAGCCTTGTAATAACCATAACAGATATGCTTCACTTAAAAAAACATTCTGCAAAAGCTGCAGAAATAAAGCAGAGTGGGTCAAATACAGCTGAGACGACACTGGTGGCACAGTCTGGGTGCACAAAACAATCAGAAATTCCTCTTAATATGTGGTGTGATCCCCATTAATGTGCACACTATCATCATGTAGTGTCAAAACTGACTCCTCTGTAGGCTGTTTTTCTGCAGTGAGTCACACAATGTCACTGCAAATAGCACTCAGGAAAAAGTCAGCATCTGATAATTTACTGAGGCAGAAAGAGGAGATAAAAAACATAAACGACAACAATGCTAGCCTGGTTTTAATATTTGCTTTTTATCTGCACATTACTGTTTGAATACATTATCATATCATGAAATTATCAGTTCCTGTCAGAGCTGGGTTGATGGATTAAGCCTCGTGAACTCTTAGGAACAATCATCTGTTAATTGCGCACATCAAGTTAGAGCATTAATTTACAGAAATGTTAAAAACCTCTGTTGAAAGCTATTCCTATGACTGTTTAGGGTAGGGATCATCAGCTACGTTGGTCCAGTGTCCAAGGGAAACAAGTTTGGCTCTGTATGCAATGAGTTCAACATTATTTTTGATTGAGAGCAGGCTATGGCAAAAGCTACGCTTCAGATGGTTTTGTTTCATTTGATTTAAAAAAAAAAAAAAAAAAAAGAATTAACAGTTTTTTTTCTTCTTTCCCCTCAAAAGGCTACCTTTTATTAGTATTTCAGGGCTGTATTGAAGCTCTTGGGGGGCTTGATTAGCCCATGGACCACAAGATGATTGGTTTGAGGAAAAGATGTGTTTGAAAGAACCAGGACCTGGTTTACCAAGACTTTCCAAGAGCTGTTCACCGATGGGTTTCCTTCCATTAGAGGTTTCCGTTTAAAGGAAGTTTTTAGATGTGACAGTTATGCGCTGGCTCATGGTGGACTAATGTGTGTCCCACTAAAAAGCACAAAGAGCATGGTAACCTTGTTTTTGAAAAGTGCTCTGAAATGAGGTTTGTTATAATTTGACACTCTACGAGTAAGAATTTATGGAGTTGATTAAAATTTTGAATGTGTTTTGGAACATTCCATTGCTAATTTCATTGCACCAAGTACCGCTCTTTGAATAGTGAATAAACTAAATGTAGGAATCCTTTTACATGTGGTAGAAAAGCTGACATGTCTGTCAAGGACACAATATGGGAACCTTGTCTGTGTGAAAGGATAGACATTCCTCTTTTTAATATTATTTGATGTTTTCAGATCTCAAAGTATTCCAAAACACCAGATGACACAAAAGTAAGCAGCAGACAGGTGTTACTTTGGAATAACTGTATTTTGAACACAGTGTGGTGAAGAGTATTACAGCCCGTAAAGTCTGTCGAGGGCTTGGAGCCAATGCCTGGACATTAGTACCGAGGGCCAGATGTGACAGGGATGTTCAATAATGACAAGCTACAGGCAAGGTGAAGGCCTGTTTCTGCAATCACTGAAAGTCACCTACCTGCAGCGCGTGGGTCAGTATCATGAAGGCACAACAACAGAGAGAGCTGCTGAACTGTGGGTTATTTTGCATCTCTTTGATGCCACCTTAAAACAATGCAGTAAAATGTGTTAGTGTGTGTGTGTTTGACCCACTGTCTGTGTACAACCTATTACCCTTTCAAAATAAAAATACCCAAGTGAAGTTATTACCTTTAAGGTCCAGCGTTTGAACCGCATTAGAGAGGGAAAAACCCACTATGGTGGCTTTTAGAGAAGCTCTCCACTAGAGTCTTTTGATGAGGAACCGTAACTAAGTGCACATATTGTTAGAGAAATTGAAATGCCAGGGAGGGATTGTTCATAATGTGGAAAGAACCGGATTTGAAAAACGACAAGGTCGCTCTGATAAATCAAGCAAATTTCTCAGGAAGTCCATAAATTATGGTCAATAATGGGTTTATGTAACAGCCTTAAATAAACCATAGAATTAGTACACTTTCTGCATGGACAGAGAGGCTGGAGCATAAAAAATAATAGAGCTGTAACCTTTCATTAGACTACTTATTGAGAAGAAACTTCTTGAGCTAGAACAGCTGAACATAAGCTTTCTGTTTTATAGAAATTGATGCTTATGATGCTTCCAGAAAAACTTCCTGAGTGAGTCATGTTGTTTATCATTTTCTTTCACAGTGTTTTAATTTATAGAAAATTACACCTGTCCAGGCTTTCAGTTGACCTAAAACTGTGGGCAATCGTGTCACTCTTGCTTGTTATGTGGTGATTGTGACCTGCCATGAACTTGCAGATGTAAATGAGCTTTAATCCAACTCTGGCACAGTGCTTAAAATAGAGATATCTATGTCCACTGTTGTTCATGGCCTCATTACAGGAATAAATAAACAAGAAATTACATGTCTGTCTGGATCCATCTATGGTAGAGATGTTGTTAAGAAATAATGCTAGCACTTTCTATGAACTCACCAAGTAAAAAGCATCATAAGCACATTTGTAAAGTCTTATGAATGCATTAATGGAGCACTGGTATGGCCTAGCAGTTAGGTCACACGCTGCATGAGGCTAATAGTCCTCAGGCAGTCAGGTCAGGTTTGAGTCAAGCCTACAGCCCCTTTCCAGCATACTGCTTCCAGCTTTTAACCTGTTTCTTGCTCAATCCTCTGCCCTGTCCTCTCTCCAAACAAATGCATAAAAAAGACAGAGATTAAAACTGTTCAAAAACAATAAAAATACTTCAAATAAATATATTTTTTAAAGCTTTATAATAACTCACAGTAATTTCTGTGAAGTTTAATGAGAAGTGAACATAAAGCCTTATAAAAGAATGATTGGTAGTTTATCTTAATTTAATGCAAATCTAACAAAAGCACCTTTTCATGACACATAACTCCCACAAACTTATCCAGCTACAAGAGTTTAAAGAACTATAATTTAATCTAATGGTTAGAAAGACTGTCTTACAACATGCTACAGAATGGTTTTGGGTACTTGGAGTGAAGTCACAGCACTATTTGTAGTTGTCAATAAGTGCATGATCCTTTTGCACAAAATATTCAGAGGGTCAGGGCTATGCAGGCAAATAAAAGAAGAGGAACCAAAATCCAGACAAGAAAGAAAAAGGTTTAAAACCAAAAGCAAAGAGTTAAATAAAAACTTACCTCCTAAAAAATGTCCAAACTCCTACAATATATCCAAATCCATGAAGACACAGGGAAACAAGACTCACTGAACTGACAGAGGGTAATCTAACACAGGTGTGACAGGACACACAGGTGGAACTAATCAGGCCTAAATAAACAGAAGGGCAGGAAGTAAAACCAAACTGTTTATACAGGGAGCAAGGACTACAAAATAAAACAGGAAACACTAAAGATTTGATACATATTGATGGGAATACACAAGACTGAAAATGAAAGAAATCAACATAACATGGGAAAGTAAGACAGGGTAGGTAGGAAACAACATTAATTACAAACAAAACAAAAAACAACAACAGCAACAACAAAAAGCACTTTAGGACACATATTAAAGGTCAGATGTGCTCTTATCTGTGCAAAATTTAGCTCATTTGACATGGTTTTTAATTTATATTTTCACAAAAACGCACAAAGAAAACAATTTGTCACATTCTCAAAGCAAGAAATTGATATTTTGTCAAATACAGAGTTCAGCATGCACTTATTTCCTTAAAACTTGTAAGGGTTAAAACATGTTATGAAACAAAGAATCCAAAAGAATAAATTATTTCGTAACAATACATTATAGAATCATACTATAAGACATTTCTACTCTTAACACTTCACAGACATTGCTGTGAGTTGTTTTGAATGCTTAAGTACTTTTACAGACTGTTACCAAATCTGAAAAACTATAAGTTGTGTAAATGAGCTAATGATGATCATTTGAGATTTTGGTCAGAAAAATAAACATTTTTAGACCACATTCTAACTCTGATTACATATTTAACTTTGACTTCAGCCCTTGATTAATACAGCCAAATTACTTCTTCTAACATCTTTCTTATCTTGTCTGCTTTTTTATTTCCAAACCCAAAGTTTAACCCTATTCTTCTTCTTCTTCTTCTTCTTATGCAACAATACAGAATAAATTTAGTATACGTCCCACAAGGGCCCCATTGGCAAGTCATGAAACAATAGGTTTTGTGGTGAGATATCTGCACAGTGTGGCAGTGAAATCTATGAATAGTTTCAACCAGAGAAATGTGTGTATTGCAACACTCAATGCTGAGAAAGGCATCACAATATATCTAACAAAACAATAGGATACTAAGATAGATAGATAGATAGATAGATAGATAGATAGATAGATAGATAGATAGATAGATAGATAGATAGATAGATAGATAGATAGATAGATAGATAGACTGTTTGAGCTCGGTGCAGCTGTAAGACTGAGTACTCAGTATGCAGTTGAATAAGATGGGACTAGATTTTTAAAGAGTGCAGACGAACGCGCTAAAAGTCTCATGAATTGGTCGATCCCCTCCTCTCTGCTCTTCACTCTTCCTTCATATTTTATCTGTGCTGGCAGTTGCCATAGAAACATAACTTTATTATCCTACCACCCTTTAATACCTTGTGGGAAATATCTTTGTCCACTTAGATTATAATTATGTTTGTGTGAATACTAAACTGCTTCTTCATCAACTAAGTGTCAGAGAGCAATATCATGACTTCCCATAAAACCACATAAAGATGTGTATAATATGTGTATGATAAAGATATGTGTGTGTTTGTATTTCAAATAGAGAAATCTCCCTGTGTCTTCTTCTCCTCTTTTTAGTGAGTTTATTATTTTAATTTTACTCCACTGTGCTGTTTTGGTGATTTGATTGAGACCTTATTTTCCCACTCACAGGGAAGAGTGGTTGGTGTTGGTGTTGTTGGTGTCTCAGTGTTAGAGCTGCTGCTTTCTGAAACCACCTCTCATCTGTAGTAACAAATGGCCAAGTGTGAATAAACAACACGTAGATCAACCACTGAGAATTCACTGGTGAAATTTCTGTCTCATTATCAAACTGAACATTGACTGAAAAGACAGTTATCTATTTAGTAGTACAGTGGCCCTGGAGGACAAGGAAAGTACAGTGTTGGAAGCACAAACTTCCCAACTTTAGAAGAAAAAAAAACTCTTTCACAACAGAGCTGTCTAAAACATGGGGTAAACAATGGAGTGATGGACTTCCAGTAAGTATAGCAAACCTGGGTAAGACAAAGTTCAGCTGAAAAACACAGGGTGTAAACACAACTGTGTTTGTTTCCAAGAAACCTCAGCAGGACTCAGTTAGTTTGGACAGACAGTTTACTTGAAGATGGGGAAAATGGCTCTATGGCAACATAGGTACAATCTATCAAGAATACAGAAGATTAACTTGTTAGCCTAACTCTGATTGCGAAAGCTTTCATACTGGTAATAAACTCAGTGGGTCAACTGAGAATTTCTTTCAGATTCTTTATCTTAAAAATGAAGATCACATCTCAAAATTTGAAATAAAATATACCATCTCTTACTCATTTTAAACTCAGTCAAGACTTCAGAGGCTGCCTATTAAGTATAGTGCTTCTTAAGGCCAACACACACACACTGTTTTGAGAGAAAAAGCAGTAACTGTAGTGAAGTGCAATCCAGAGGGGCAGCAAACTCTCAAAATAAAAAGTAAGAAAACACAGGAGAAGCTCAGAAAATTGGGCAAGGAGGAAGAAAAGCATGTTCTGAAACAACTTGTTTCAACTTGTTGTAGAAACACAAGTTTAAATCTTGATAAGCTGAATCATCACCATTTTTTCTCAAATTTGGGTCCCAGGGGTCCACGAACCATAGCTTGGGGGTTCGTGGAATAATTCAGAAACAGTTGTGAAATTGTGCTATATTATAAAAAATGCATATCAACAAACTGGGATCTCTTGCACCAATAAAATCATTTATATTTCCCAGTAATCTGCCTGATTTAGTTCTCTTCTGATATGTTATATGGCTTTTACTTCAAAGTGTGCAAGGACAGAAAAAAAAAAGAAACACCTTCAAAACAAAAAAACACCTCAGAGACAACATTTACCCAGAGTTTACAAACTGAATTACTTGGATAGTAGGTAACCCAATTCTATGGTTGCAAAGTACTACTTAGTGCATTATTACACAGTATTAATACTAAGCTAATTAATGATACAATTATGAGAGGTTCCGTGGAAAAATGTCTCACCTGAAATCTGGTCTAAAAAAGTAAGACAACTCCTAATCTAGAGTTTAGAAAAAAATAAAATTAAATCGAGACAGCGCTTAAGCTACATTGCTTCAGCTTGTTCATAGTATAAGTCTACATACAACAAGATGCTTACTATAATCTGTGCTTATTTAAATCTGGGTAGTGAAGCATCATCATACTATGGCAGTAGCCATTAACTGGAGCTACAGCCATGGATAGTGGCAGTTTGAATAAACATGCACATCCCTGGGGATTGATGGGTCTAATCTGACCCAGAGCAGATAAAAATTTTATTTGTCAAGGCTCACTGGCAGACAGTGAGAGAAACAAGACCGATAGAGAGGACCAGATGTAGACAGGCGTCTCAAGAGGGCAGGAGAAGGCAGCACTTCTGAAAATTCAGCATCTGCTGCCATGTTTTTTCCATGCTGTACTGCTCCCTGCACCGCTAACATTTTACTGCCAAATCACCACAATGATGGGAATGTGATGATAACAGATCGTGAAGAGCGATTTTCCTAGAAGTGAACCATCTCAGAGTGATATTCACAGGAATATAGGAAAGAGCTCTATGCCACATTGAAGGCAGGTGTGAGCTGCAGTCCAAATGCTTTCATTGGAAAGTGATGGCTCAGCGAGAGACAGGCCGGCTTTTGATCAAAGCGCAGGAACTGACATCTCAACATATGCTGGATGAATTATTAAAAATACAAGTGACCCCTTGTGAAGAAATAAATTTGCTGCTCCTCCTGCATCCGCATATATGCAATATGTCAGCTCCAGAGGCGAAGTGGAGGTTATTTTTTATTAGCTTAAATCAGACTGGCAGCCTGTCACTCCAAACCGATGTGTCATGGGCGGCTGAAGCTTGGCTATACATCTGTAAAGATGTGCTGTCGTTCACATAGCGAGGGTAGGGAAGCGTTACAGCGGAGATCATTAGTGTTGGATTGAATGATCAAACACATTTATATTAAAGATGCAACTCACAAAACATAATGATTTAAACAGAGCTGAATAAATTAGGCCTATGGTTGGATGGATGAATTATCTCGTGAACTAAAAAAATGTCACTGATGAAAATATAATTGAAAGTTTAAATTTGTCTTTTGGATTGGCTTGTTTTGATAAAGTCACAAATTGAGATAATAGAAGTGGACATGAAATAAGAAAGCAGTCACATAGGAAACTTGATTGGATCATTTTTATATTATTCATCACAACTCAAGAGCTGGAATTCATTAGTCAGGTTTGCACTCGCACCGTTTACCATCCTACAGTGGAAACTGTTTTAATCATACGACTCATCCGGTGACTAACAACAGGCTTTTGATCAAAATCATTGCGTTTCAACTACTGACTTTAAGACATATTCATCAATCAGATAACTTGTATGAGGATTCAGTACAGTATCACATCACAAACTAGTTTAAAACCATTTCATAGTCTGCTAACTTTGGGGATTTTTATGAGAGGTTTGCAGACTAAATTCTGATGCAGGCTGTATGAACTTTGTGATGTTTAGAGCTGCTGAGACAAACCTCTAAAAAATACTTCCCCCTTTTTTAACTCTTAAATATGTCCCTCATCATGTCTCTTTGCTCAAGATCAAATGAAGACAGGAACTCTAAACTTGGGAATTGGAAAGAGGAAGAAAAAGGGTTGGTCAACCTGTAGGAAGTAACGCTAAAATTACTGGCATGACAAACAACTCTGCAGAAATAATGATATCTGACAATCACCTTATGGTCTTCATGGCCAAAAAATTCTTGATCCTTTGAAACAAATATAAACTTAATCCAAGACCCGAAAATCTGCCGATTCAGACCAGTCTTAAGGCTGGTACACGTTACAAGATTCTCAAAAATTTCACACATTTAGAGACCACACACTTGATAACAAGAGACAGATCACACAAGATTTCTCTCTCCTGATCTTACAGTGTGTGATCTGCACTCCAAGGACACCACACATTGACAGATTTTTCAGCAAAGCTTCGGCTTCTTTATGCTCAATATTCCAAATTTTGCGTAGTAAAACGTGACTTTGATGTAAACAAACATGAGGGACGTACGGGAAAAGGCAAAGATGTTCCTTTTTGGACTCTGGAATTTCGAAAAAAACACAAAAGAAAAGGACTTATGGGAAAGATTGTGGAAACAGCAGGATAAGGGCTGTAGATAATGCGAGCTGGAGGTGAGTAAAGTCATCAAAAGTATTACAGACAGATTTCTTCCTTCCTGTTTGGTCAGTCAGCTGAGTCAGCTTGTGTCTTGATTGGCTTTGCTCCGGTACACGTGACATTACACGTTGCAAGCTGCTTAGCTCCTCACGGAGCGCTCCACACACTACAGGATTTTTAGTCACAAATATTAAACATGCTCATTATCTACGATCACTGAATTGGAGGCCTTCTGAGCTGCTGCGACCGGAAGAAATCACTCTTAACACACCCCACACCACAGGGAAATCCCACATGATGTCAACAGACAATCAGGCCTTAGCTGGCTTTGATTGTAAGGGGGAGACCGGGACAAAAATCAGCCCGATTAGCCTGTAGTGTGTACCCGCCTTTAGAGTTGCAACCTCCAGTGTTGGAAAATAAAACTTGTTTTAAACTCCTGTGTGAAAACATTGGCATAGCCTTTATATTATGTAAGCAAAGTTGATGTGCATCTACCTCTCCCCCAAGTCTGTCAAGCCCTGTGATTGGTTGGCTTGGCAGCACTGTGTTTTCTATATTCAAACCATTTATGGAATCATCACATACATTGGCCATACATTACATCCTGTCTGATGTTTACTCTCTATTCCTATTTGTAAATATTGACGTATGATGAACAGCAACATGTGTCGGACTTAGTTTTCACTAGAGCAGTGGTTCTCAAACTTTCTTCAGTGATGTACCCACTATGATGGTTTTTTTTTTTTTTTTTTTGTGAAGAACCCCTCAACAAGAGCAAAGCACTTTTGGTTGGAAAAAAGACTTTGGTATACGTACTCAGTTTATGAACTTATACCAAAGGTGTTCAAAGAATTTTGTTTGGTTGCTATATCTTGAATATTCATGATATTGAATCTTGCGTACCCCCTGGAGCGCCCTCACCTATCCCAATTTGAGAACCACTGCACTAGAGTCTGACTTAATAAACTGTATTTTTTGTTTGTTTCTTTGTGTGTTTTGTTTTGTTTGTTCCTTTGTGTGTTTTTGCTATTTTAGGAGCATCAAGTATGTTTAAAGCCTGACACAAAATGCCATTGTTGGTCCCTACCATCATTTTTTATTTACACTCACTGAAAAGAGAGTTTGTTTGTTTTAACTTATCAGTGATTACCAAGGGTCAAAGGTTTTAATAGTTATGCATAACTAATCACAGTTAAGGCATGGCAGAAATTAGTCATATCTGGCTTTCCACCATAGCAATCATCTTCCTTGTAGCCCGTCTTCTAAAACCAGCAGGTGACATCATTCAGACTACATCAGTTATTCTTTAAAGCCTCTGACTTTTACCCACAAAACTTTAAAAGAATCTTAATCATCTTGCTGGATGACTTTCACTTTGGTTTCACATAACCTGCAGCTCAAAAAGATTTGTACAACCAATGAAGACGGCTGGATGGAAGCTTGAGTTACAGGTAACCTGCAGAATTTTGACCTTAGGCGGTGATGTGCTAAAAAATGCAGCAGTGCACCAGCAGAGGCTGAAAACAGACTTGATGCAGTAAACACACACACAGAGACTTTGTTCAGAAGAAATACAGGCTTTCACCTTTCGTAGACATTAAGTTAAATCCATTTAAGCTCATGTATGGATCCCACAACTGCATTTTTGTGTTATACAAACATAACTTTTGTTTGCTTAAACACTTCTAGGGACCTTTTGGTTTGGATATGGAATGTGTTGGAGGGATGTATCAGCTTTTAAAGCTTTTAAATTCTGCTGTTGGGTGTAATTTGCCAACAGGAATTGATCAAAGCATGCAAATCTCTGCATTCTGCCCTTAGGTGGCTAAATAAATGTTCAAACAAAACATTTTAACCTTTTTTTAAACACAATTTAAAATATTAATGAACTCTGGAATATAATTTTTAACAGGGCTCACTTGACCCCCTGGTTTGGAAAGCAGGGCTGCATCACTGAGGTCTGAATACCTGACGAGTAGAAAAATAAATTATAAAACATTTTCCAATCCTAATTATCCAGCCGCAGGGGGTAGCCACAGCTCACCACCAGGGGACCAGCTGCTGCTTTAAAACCAACACCTTGGCAGGAGTACTCCTAATGCACAACACACCTTTTAGGGTAGAAGGGCACCGACACAATCTCAGGATATTCTTGCTGTGTGGGGGCTGTGCTGCCCAAACTGTCTGCTTATTTATACCCCGGCCCCTCTGAGTGTGACTTCATATGGAGTGACACACTGTGGTGGGGTTGGAGTAGTGAAGGACTGGTTGAGAGAACAGGGACAGAAACAGAAACACGAAGGGGGTGAGAAAGAGGGGGGAGACTTGGCAAATTTCACAGCAATCACTTAAATGTTCAGACAATCAGAGCTTTAATTCTAGAGAGGAGGAGGAGGTGTGTGAGCGCTGCTGATTGCCATTCACATGTAAGACTAACCTCAGACTGCTACAGTTTGTGCAGTTCGCCTGTGAGAAGGTCCTTCGGAGTATGCAAAACACCTCGGCTGTTTGAGTAGCACAGAGCAGTTGATCTCCCGCTCAAACGTGGGTAAATACAGATACACAATCTTCTATTGATGTGTCCACTTCAAGAAGGTGCGACATTATTCATGCTCAAGGTAAAAAAAAAAAAAAATAGCTCTGTAAGTGCCTCCTGCATTTGATGAGTGGCTTTATCTGAGTAGTGATGCAGGTCAAGGATGGTTACTTGTGTTGCTCAAGACTTTACTTCAAAATGGCACCTCTGCCTTTTCCCCGAGCGCCTGAAACCTGATGCTGAGCATTAATGCACTGTGACTGCACTAGCAGGAGACCTCCAGCTCAGGCACAGAAGTGTACTAGACTTTAATTTATGCTAAGTGAAAAAAATTACCATATGCCTACCGTAAGAGCAGTGGTGAATCCCAAGCTCGCTCACAGGGGGAATTTATTGGCCTTCTGTTGTTAATCAGCAGTTGTTTTAGAGGTTGTGTCAGATGGCACAGATTCTGGCTTCCTGCTGGATAAAATATGGGAGTGTGCATATAAAGATGGCCTCTTAATCCAAACCAAGTGAACCTAGCAAGTAGATCAAAGGAAGCAGCTGGTTTAGGCGATTCAGGATCACCCACTCCCTCTTTCTCCCCGGCTGCTTTTAAAGGAGGGCGGAGCAGCTAAAAGACGCTTGACAATACTTCAGAGAGAGCTGCCAGGAGCACACCTGTCTTGGTGGGGTCGGGCAGACAGTAGGCCAACCAAGATAGGGGTGTAAGTGGGTGCAATTTGTAGCCTTGACTGCCATTAGTCTAGACTGCATCTGAAGCCTCCATCAGGAACGATCCGGCTCGGCTCATCAAATCAGCTTCCTGGGATGTGAAAACCTGGTGTGAGAATTGTTCACTTCTGCGGCTCCTCTCAGGGGCCTCCGTGGGAGGGAAGACTCTTCAACAAATAGACGTGCTATAAATTGTGAGGAGAAAAGGTCTGACAGATGAACAGATGGGTTCAGTATATTACTCTCTCTCTGCCCGTCCACCTTCGTCTGATGAAGTGAGGTGAGGAGCGAGAGAAGAGGTGGAGGGAAATGATCTGTGTCAATGCATTAGAACCAAAGTGCTCCTTCACCTGAACGTACAAATGAGGCCCAACGGCGTTAGCAATGTCAGAGCAATTAGAAATCCTGTGTTTAGAGGTTAGATCTCTTCCTGTGTCTGATCTCTCCTGAGCGCACAGCTCCAGCAGTGAAGACGCCGACACAAGGCAATCTTTAGTGTAATTGATATTAGCAGGCCTATAAAAGCAAAGGGCTGAAAACAAACAACTTACTCAACACGGTCCAGAATACAAATTATTTTTTAAAGTGAAGTGTAAATAATTTGCCCTCTGTTTCATGAAGTGCAAATTGTTTGGGAGGAAACAGCAGCTGTTTGCAATTTCACTCTGTCATTACCTTATTTTCGAGCCACTGCAAGTGTGAGAAAAATTCAACAAACTTTGCAATGTCACTGTCATCAAGTGTTTAAATATGATCTTTGAATTTTTCCTTTTATGTCTTTAGAAACAGAAGTCTTCTCCTTCATTCTGAGAACACGTGGATGCTGTTTTTTGATCTGTCGCTCTCTGTCAAGCCGCTGTTGTCACACACTTAAAAGCACAAAAACCATCCAAACAACTAAGTATCCATGACAACACATTTTCTTGGCAGGAAATTGAAAATATTTCCAGGACCCACTGGGACTGATTTCTAATAAGATTCTACACAGGGGTGTTGTCTCTTAAAAGTTGAAAATCAATCAATCTAAAAGAGCCTCAACTGCAGGAACTTTCCCCAGGATTAAGAGACCTTTTAAGGGAATGTTTAAAGTGCAGGAACCAAAAAAATATATCAAAATTATTTAAAAAATCTATATCAATTCAGCTCCTGGTGTTTCAGTTTGAAAAGTGACCCTTAAAATTAAGGATGGGTGCCTTTCACACATGAAACAGTACGGTGCGGATGCCCAGTACCTGGCAATCACTATCGGTACTAAGCAGTACCAACTTTCAGTACTTTTGTGTGTTTACGTGGTAATAAATTCTGGTTTTGTTTAATAATAAAATCTCAAAGTTTTTCAATTTAAAGATGCTATGAGGAAGATCTGTTTTAATTTGGCGGAGTCTCACGCAGACTGTTGTGAACATAGACTGTATATAGAGTGGCTCCGCCATTTACCATTGATGAAGTTAATATGTTAACTCAGGTTCGGGAGCAGGGTCATGCCTCAACCATGCCTCTAATCACCTGACAAGTGTACATATACCTGGCGAACACATCTGGCCTTGTCAGTTTCAGATCTCTCAACCCACCCAACCCTTTTCCCCCTTTCTTCATCACAACTCCTCTTATTCTCTATAACGTCATTTCCTACACCTTTCTCTCTAGGAGCAGTCCGGGGGTCCAATATCAGCTCGGGCAAAGAGACGCTGAGACAGACCCCCCACACTGAGTCTCCCTCTGCCCAGTATCCAGCAGACCCGCCGGACCAGCCTCGAGACAAATCCTCCATCTATCCTTGTTCTGCCCCTCAAACATTCTTTCTTAATTTACTTTCATTAAATCTTCAACTTCACATTGTTGTGGCGTGATCCTTGCTAGTGAACATGGTTTTAAAGCCAAAATACCCCTGTCACAGGCGTAGCCGTTGACGCAGTTGTGCAGCCACAGTCTGCGTAGTAGAAACTTTGAGGGATTCTGAAAAAATATGAGTGGAGCTGGGTGACAAAAATAATATATCATTTTTTCCTTTCGAGAGTCCAATCACTTCTTGACTTTTCCTCCTGATATATTTTACAATCCTGTAAAAAAATACACGAGAATGGCAGTTGTCAATCATCGTTAAACATGACGAAAAGCCTTGTTTCTAACCTCGGATAAGTAATGAAATGAACCTTTCAGGAAAAAAAGAGGACTTGAATACATGGTAGCCAAATGATATCTTCAAATCCTCACAACAATCAGACGCGGGAAACATTTCTATCAGGTGTATTAATTTTTTAAAGTTTGACCACAGCCCATCTGGAATGACTGAAGAGTTGGATTTTTTGACCTATACTGCAGTTTTTGTGGCAACCTCACTTAGAGCCGAGCAAGATGACGTCCATTTTTATTACAGTCTATGGTTGTGAATTACTTTTTGTTGGTAGTAGTACCATTCCTGGCCCCTGCCTCATTTAGTACTTCTTCCCCTTCCCTACCCCGCTCCAAGATTTGTGAGACATTAGTTTGGAAATTGCTTGGCAGAGATCAGCTTAAGATAAGACGTCATTCTGCTGTTGCTGGTGCAAAAAATATCCAGTCCACCTGCACTATACGGTTGACAGACATTAAACAGACAGAGTGATGCTTCCTTTGCCTCACAGACACCCTTCAGCTGAGTGCCATGAGCACACTCACCAGACAGGTTTTATTTGGCATGCCATCAAGAAAACCGAAAAAATGTAACGTTAATTGGCGACGGCTGATATGACCTGCTGTTAGCGGCTTTTGTCACCGCAGCCATCATAATCGACAGCGAGCCCTCGCTCAGAAAGAACCTTTTATAAACTTTTTTCATGCTAAAAGGAAAGAGGAGATAACAGATTCATTAGTGTCTGCACAAAGCAAAATTGTGTATTTTGACATCCTTCCAAGTGTTTGAACTCTGAGTACCTAACACCTGTGCTACCCTAATTTACAGTTTTTTAATACATGCAGCAAAATGTTGGCACTGTGGGCTGTCAGAAGCAAAGTCAGCTCTGCAACATGAGCAGTCTGAGGAGTACGAGCAGTATTGAAGACAGGGTGAGTTCTATAGATTTATATAGAGTTGAAGCATTAAAGTAAGACACATATCGTATAGCTGAAGGGCAACAAAAAAATAACACTGTCAGGAGGAAAAAAACTCAGAAGTCTCAGCTAAGACTAGTTTAATTTTTTTTTTATCAGTCAGTGTATGTAAATTAACAAATTTAGTAAATGACAGTCTGATTGCTGATCGTTCCTTTGTAGTTTTTCATAAACTGACAACCTCCAGTGCCAGACTTAAAATAATAGTCAAACAACCTTTTTTTGTTTATTTCTTATTACTAATGGCTTTGAGCTGAACGCTGACCTCTACAGGCTAATTAAAGATGGATGATATGACAGCCCCCTGAAAGTGAAACCAAAACATTTGCATCCAGAGTAACACCTCTTCTGAGGGCGAATCTTTTTTTTCTGTTGTGTAAACAAATAAAATTGAATGGAATGGTTAAAAAACAACAACAATTGAATACTTTTTAGAACAAAATTTCACAAATGCAATACAAAGTGTTGATGTTTTTATGTGAAGAACTTATGGTATTGGGATTTGAATACTGGAAGAGTAAAACAAATGATGTGTGGATTGATTCTGACATCCAGTATCTTAAGTAACTAAACAATTAAGATTTTGTCCAAGTGATAAGCAGTTGATGGGAACTACTGTTGCTGCTCAGTCAGTCACTCAGTTTCATGCTGTACACACACAATGACAGTGTTAACAGTCATGTGTAGAGCAGTTTCAGCTCCATTAACGGCCACTTTGAATTTTTTTTTTTTTTACGGTGGTAAAAAGGTGGTAGAAAGTATCATTTTATCTACAAAATGTAATTTACAATCAGTCTAATTTGCTTTTAATGTTAAATTAAAATTTTGAAATGTAGGTATTGAAAAACTTTGCACAAAGTCTGTTTTGCCAACACCAACCTGAATTTTTCTCAGTATTGGATCAGAAAGGAAATCGGGGGTATCAAACATCACTATACTTTATAGACACATGGCACTTGTCTTTTGTAAAAAATATTGATAATACATCACTAAATACAATAGAATAGAAATACAACGTAAAATACTTAATTTATCCCCAAGGGGAAATTCATGAAGAGTCACAGCAGCAATCAAGAAAACAAAGACAAGAAAATGTATAGAAAGTGCAAAAAGGTCCATAACAAGATAGATGAAGACAGCTCTACCTCCACAGGGTCCAGGATTGAGCTTCTTCAGCAGTCTGTTCAGTCCTGTATCTGTGCTAGCTCCGTTAGCCATGTCTGTGAATAGCACGATGCTACTCAACCTTCTGGTATTCCCTCTGTTGCCGGGTTAGCACGGCTAGCTCGTCCATCTTGTTGGAGATAGAGCTTACGTTCCCATCCACGATGGATGGAAGGATAGGTTGATGTTGTCACTTCTTAGATCTCACTTGAGAACCAGCACGTCATCCTCACCACCTTCCCCTCACCTTGAGTGAAACATCAGGCCTAGCACCAGTTAGCATTGACATGCTAAAGGCTGCTAACAGCTGATTTCACATGTAAATAATGAAGCCATGGTTACATGTAGGATCTCCAGACAAGTACAGGAGCAAATACAGTAAATATCACTGAGGAAACAAACAGTTTGGTGTCAACAAATGAGCCATACAAAGTAATGACCCACTCCAAGTACAAAGATGACGAAAAAGAGACGAAAAAAATATAAGAAACTGGCAAGGAAGAGAGAGCTGCTGTTACAGGCAGCCACAACAGGGCAGCGCCTAGCAACGCATCAAATCACGAATATACAGCAATTCCACTATTTCACAATTTACACTTTCACTTAATTCAAGATATATTTAACACTGCTGTTACTTACTATTGCGCGATTCATGTCTCCATTTCCCAGTGACATATGTTTTCCAGTTATTTGATGTTTTAAAACAGGGTTCAAGGCTCTGACGTGACTTCTTCAGCATTAAGTGTTCTGGATAAGAGGAAGATTGAGAGGAATGTTGTAAGTAAACATAAAAAACCCTGACCTAAGACTGTGCTCTCCAAACATGAGTGTTTGCTTCAGATGCATTCAAGCAGCTGTAAGAATGTAGCTTGTGGAAACCTTAGGAATCCATTTATCAGTAAGGTTGAGGTTTACAGTGTAAGGCTCTGGTCACAGACATAGTCCAATGACTACAGAACTACTTTTTCTCAAATCTATCTTCTTTTTTTTAAGACATATTTTCATCTGTTTTCATGTTTGTTGTGTGTATGGGATTACTGTTCTGTAATTGTTTTTTTTTTTTTTTTGCACTGCCAGCAGAAAAACAACTTGCTGTTTGTGTTGAACCGTGAAGATGTGGTGAAGTTGGCCAAAGGGTTTGACAACCGGCTCCTAAAAACATGTTGTCCATCTTTCTGTGCAGCCAGTTGCCCAACTACATGTGCTGCTCAGACATCTGGTTTTTGAGGTTTTGAGGGTTTTTTTTGAGTATTTTGTTCAGTGGGGATTTTTTTTAGGTTTCCATTTCTCAAGATGAAGGCTGTTTTCTTCCTTCACTTTTCACAACTTCCATCGCATGACGTAAAACGTTGATCACACATTTGAGAGCTGCCTCGCACAAAGGCAGCCCGGTGGTGTGAGCCATGGAGATATTTCACTTGAGCGCATACCATATAATTGCCTTGCTCAAGGGCACCTCAACATTAGCTGGTGTGAAAAAAAAGGCAGAGCACTACTTGTTCATTCCCCTTCTAGGTGTTAGGAGTGTTGGGGGTTTAAACCGGTAGCCTTCCAATCATGGAGCTATTTTTTTGCGCTTTAGGCAACTTTTGGCACTACAAACCTCAGTGCAATTATCGGGTGATGAAGACGTGTCCTGAGGAATTTTGAAGAGAGGAAAATATGCATAATTTCTCTGTTTTGTGAGATTATTGGAGGAGGAAATCAGGTGGTGGATTTAATCTGCTTGTGACAGAAAAACAGCTGGGCTGATAGCTCGTGACAAGGGCAATGCTTTATCTGTCACTGATGAGAAGGGTCATCATCAGTTTTAATGGGTTGTAACAAACATGGTGGTAAAGTGACAGTTAGTTCTACCTATTTTTATATGGAGTTCAAATATCCCCTGCAAGGAATACAAATGAGCCTGTTTCACAACAAAGGCACACGATAAAACTTTGGTAACTTGCACGAACTTAAAGTAAACCTTCACTGTTGATGATTTTCTGATTATGTATGCTTATTTATGAACTCAGCTCATGGAAAATATGAGTCTATGGTTCAAGGTAAATGTTTCAATCTTGTAAACATCATGTGGAAAAGATAAAACGAAAGAAGTCAGCGTTTCACTGACTTGCAAATAGGACTCCATTCTCAAACAAACTCAATCTTTTCACTCATGAGAGCGTGTTTGTGAGTGATGTGGGTGGTTAAGTGAGTATGAAACGGCAAGTGTAAAATGTCAAGTGTAAACAAAGAAGGGTAAACAAATGAAGGTGTCCAGAACAACACTGTCTGTTACTGCGCAGCACTTGGTTATGACGGATTTCTAGCTGGGCGATAAGGGGGGATTGAGAGCGCTGGTGCAGGATCCCACATGCGGCCTCGCTTTGTGTTTTCCCACTCTATCAGCAAACATGTCACTTCTCCTCGGCACTTATCGGAGCACCTTGACAGTGAATTAGAAGCTTGTTTGCAGAATTTACCTTTCAATTGAGAAAAAGGAGAGATTTTCATGGCATTTCATAATTTCCGAGGCAAACTGTCGCTTCGACTAACAAGGTCAACAAGTATGATAATGTACGGAGACAAGAAAGAATCTGTGGGCTTGTTTGTCGGGAGGAGAATGGCTCCATGTTACATGCTAAAGTACTCAGTATTGAATATTTAATCTTAATAATCTTCGCCTCTTGTATAATTATACCGTAAGATCTTTGCAAACATTGGATGCACACATGATGTTCCCAGCAAGGCTTTGCAGGCCTGTGAATTATTCCTCCCTCATTACCATAGCAGATTGATATAATCACATGCTCTTCTTAATATTCAGTTTACTGCCGTGTATATCTGCATGCCATTGGGTAATTTAATAAGAGTCTTTGGGATTCACTTAGCTGTGTGGATAACTCAATTTTGTAACTTAATACTCACTCAGAACTGGGTCTCATAAAAAAAGATCCCCACTTTTTCACCTTAAAAGCACACACATCGTGAAAGCACATGCTTAATGAGCCGTTTATTGAATTTCTCCATTTAATGGCTGAACGAGGCAATGACGTAGACTGTTTGAATTCTCATGAGACATGCATAACAATGCCTGTAAATTACATTCCGTATTGCCGCCATCGAACAACAGATTTCCGATGCCAAAGATCATTTATTGGCATTTATTTGTGCTTCTGTTAAGTTAGAAAATATTATTTGATCTAATTGCGGTGTATGTCAGTCAGCACTAATGAATAACTGTCCATGGACGTGAAATGAAACTCTGGGATTGTTTATTCCTTTGGGTGACATTTACCCAAATGCCACATATCTGTGCTGCCTTCTCCATGAGACGTGAGCTATGCAAATGTAATTTCCGTATCACTGTACAATTGTCAGGCAAATATCACTTAACAGGACACCTCCTCAAAAATGAGGCTTTTTGCTGGTCATTGTGGAAATGATCCAAAGAAAGCGATTGTGGTTTTAATTCATAGCTGCCCTTTTGGACAGAAATTATCATTGTTGATTAAGTAATGGTTCAATTTCCGCCCCTTACTTATTTGTTTTATAGATAATGATTTTTCATCTATTATCACAAGTTGAATGAGTTCAACATCATTTCTTTCTTTCTTTCTTTCTTTCTTTCTTTCTTTCTTTCTTTCTTGGTTCATTACACATGACTATTATAAATTCACCGATGAGAACATTTCCTTCATGCAGAAGATTTTTTTGACCATCTCAGACTTTGAAGATGTGCTCAAAGAAAAATAAAAGTGTTGAGTCCAAAGGGCAACAGTAAAAAAAAACAAGTTTGAGGCTTTTAAAAAAAATTTCTTCATCTTTAACTCGTGTTTAGTGCTAATGGGAGCTTTAGTTTTGGGGAAAAAGTATGAGTAATCTTGAAAATTTATCATGCTGTTTTTTAAACAGTTGTTGAATATTAAGACGCTACTTCCTTTAACTTCTGTGACACCACTGTTTTACTGAGTGTTCAGATGGAATAACAAGACATGACATCAAAAATGAAAAATAAATTCTTTAATTTTATTTATCTTGTTGAACATGAATGACAGAAGTCAGTAAGTTAATTTCAGTAATCATTAATGTAAATATTGCCCCATGTCCGTCTGAGGGTCTGTTAAGTCACAGGGCTGAACAATTAAAAACAAGATGAGAAAGGAAAACAGTTGGTTTAGCTTTGGGCTGCCAAAAGAATGATTCTGTCAAACTGGAAAATTGAAAAAACAAAATGTTTCTCTACAGAAACATGGATATCTGAGTTTTTTAATCTCTTAGGTAAGGAGCATATAACAAATACGCTAAACAACACTAGGTTTATGTCTGACACCACCTGGAAGCAGTTAAGGGGCACATATCATTGTCTCGTATGATGGTTTGATTGAATTTGATTGGATGGACTGTTGTTTGCTTCTTGTTTATTTGATATTGTATTTATTATTATTTCCCATACTATTTAAGTTCTATTTTTTCCACTTTTTTTTTTTTTTTTTTTTAATATTTAGTGTTTTAGTGTTTTTCAATCCACAACATTTGTAGTGAGAGAGTGTAGTTTAAACTGGAGCCAAATTCCCTCTATTCTTGGAAATACTTGGCGAATAAAGGTGATTCTGATTCTGAAACCAGAGGAAAGACAATGAATTGATTATTTAAGTATGAGAATGCACTAATGCCCCTTATATGTTTTGTTTTTTGTGAAGTTGTTATTGGATTTTTTTTTGTCTGTGTCTGTTAAAGTCTTGACCTATGCCCTATGCTTACTGTTGTCATGTGTATACAATATATATATATATATATATATACATATATATATATATATATACATATATATATATATATATATATATATATATATATATATATATATATATATATATATATATATATATATATATATATATATATATATATATATATATATATATATATATATATATATATATATATATATTCAACATACTTTAACTCTTCTTCAAAGATGCACCTCCACCAAAGGATCTAAATACCAGCATTTCACTGTTATTTTCAGATGTTGTGAAGTGTATTGTACCCATTTTTCGAAAGCCTTTATCCAATAAGGGATCAAATTGATGACAGGATAGTTCAGTGTGAATCCATCTTTCAAAGATCATGTCTGGAAATCTAATATTTGTCCCTCAAACATGTTTTTGCTTTTAATGGGCCTTTTCTACCTTTGTCATGATGTTTTAGTGCCCTTTGTGAGGCATGTTGAACTTCCTTTTCCTTAAAAAAAATTAGCTTTATAAATAAACGTACCTTGATATCTATTGTGCATTTTCACAATGACCCATTGATTGTAAGATTAGTTTATTCAGTGGGAAATTTAGTTTATTGTTAGTAAGTTGTATTAAAAGCTATTGAAAACAGAATATCTAAAAACTGCTTTTATGAAACATTGACTAAGAGTAGGAAAAAATGACATAAAGAAATGCAACCAATGTATTCTTTTAAAACTAAATAAAGGTTTATCTTTCAGCCAAACAGTGTCCTCTCTTTCTTTTTGATTCATTAATTTCCTTTGTGATATGGAACAACAGAAAAATTAGCAGGTAATGACAGGTTACTAAAGAGACTGGCTTTTACATCTCCTCTGGAAGATCTTCAGAGAGACTGATGTGTGTTTTGCCCTCTGAGACCTCATGCTGACACTGACATAGGAGCCATGTAGCTCACATGGTTCTTCTGAGAAGTTGTGATGTTGCAATTCAGCAAATTCATGCATATTTAACTTATAACGCCTTATTTCTCCCATCGGTGTTGACATATATATCAGCAGTAGTGCATCACATTAAAACCTGGAGGAAAAAAATCCAACATATTCCAGTTTTAGCTGATTTTTATTGTATAACAGAGTGAGTTAAACTGAAGTATCTTTATGTAAAGTAAATTATGTCTCTTTGTGAATAGTTTCCAGGGAGCTTTAGAGACTGAATTGCTATTGTTTTTTCCTGAATCAAAGCACTCCAACAATTTCTAATGCTGTGTTTTCTTGTTGCTTTTTTCTTTCGTGTGTCATCTCCTGTCGAATTTATTATCCGCCTGCTCAAAGACTAATCCTCGTGACCTTTTATGTGCATCTGTCTAACCCCAGTTGTCTTCTTTTCTTAAATCAGAATGCTAAATGCCAAACAGAAATGGCACTGAAACAATAAAAAAAACAGAGGATTTACAATCAGGTCTGAGTTGTTTTAAAAGATGTATAAATATTTGTCTTGAGGTTGAATGAATTGATTTATTCTAACAAAAAAGTCTCTTTTGGAGGAATCACTCAAAAAACTCCACAGGCTCAGCTGTGGTGTGCTGTGCTTTACCGCCCGATGGCCTAATAAATTTTTATTTTGCTCCAACCCCTGGCCAACCGAATAATGCGTGGTTAAATGAAGTAATCATTTTTACTGGAGACATCACTCACGGGGAGATAGCAGGTAGGTATATCACTTCCCACCATATGGTCATGGCTGTCAAGCACTGGCCAATCAGAAAGCAGCAATTTGCCACACAGTTCCATGTTGTGATTAAATAGTTCCAAGGACGGCTCCGGCACACAGGAAGGCTCTTTGACCAGACTGATACTCATCTCCGGCTACAGATTGGAAGTGGTGGTGGCGCAGCTATGTGGCTCTCTCTGTCTGGATTTGTTATGTTATTCTCTCCCATTTCCCCCCACAGGCTCTCTCTGCAATAGACTGTTATTTTGGTCTCATGAATATAGAAAACTTGCTTCTCAACTCTGTTCAAATCATGAAAAGTACAGAAAGACGTGAGGTAGGAATAAACCTCTGATGGTAAATCACAGAAAAGTGGGCTGTGAATAATGGAGTCCTTGAAAGTGTAGGTGATAATACAAGCAACTGCCATAGATCTTTAAAGTGATGAAAATAGATCAAATAGGTGGCCTTACATTTCCTATATTTTCTATAATTCTGTCTCTGCTGGAGGTGCATGTTCTGAGAACATACAGACCAATAAACAAACTACATTTTAAAGTCCGTCCATGCAGATATTAGATAGGGGAAACTCATTTATTCTTTCCTGTGGAGGGGATATAGACACCACAAGAGAAAACACACTCCAACAAATTCTAATACAATACAATATATTGGAGGAATAAAGATAAGTTATGAAGGCAGCAGCAATAAAAATGCCCAATGGAAAAAGAAGACTGCTCCTGGATATTTACCCTCACACTGGGTGCCAAGACAGGGCATAGTTTGGCAGGCTCACTGCCTTTCAGTGGGCTGTTTCAGATTTAAGTGTTGGAATTATTCAAACAGACAAAAATGGTCTAATGTTATTCCGCTGCACATTTCAGAGTTATTCTTAAGATTAAACTGAAGAAAAGGTGGCAATGGCAGCATGGTATGTCATAAACTGATCCTTCAAAGTAGTCAGTCCACTGTTTTGTTTTCCTAGATATTTACTGCATTATTATCATGAAAAAAAACAAACAAAAAAAACAGATGAATACAATTTACTTGTGTTAGTACCATTGAAATTATAAATTGAAGTTATATATAGACATTACATGTTGCCACAGCAGAATGATCACAAATCATTCTAAGACCACCAGGCAACAATGACAAGAAATTATTCAAAATAAAGATGAATTTTGTTCAACATGCTTGTGAATGATGGGTGTTAGCGTATGATATAAGCTTAGCTTAGTTTAGCAATTTGTTCTCTTTTCTATGATTTCTACGAGCTTACTGTATCTTTTGAGAATGAACTGGATTTTCCCTATTTCTTACCTTTATTTCTGGCAAACACACACAAAGTGGGATGCAGGAAGTGTTTATTTGCAGGTAGAAGAGTGCCAGAAATAATCTATCAGAAAGGTATTAGTTGGGTCATTTTGGACTGAAATGTAACCCTTGGAGCGAAAGTCCTTTGATCTATGGAGTTGTCCTCCAGAAGGGCTAAAAAACAAATTTAGCCAGGGTGTATTTTTTAAAATTCGAAAATGGCTGTCGTGAAAATGACCTTTTTGAAGACTCGACCTACAATGATGGAAATACATGTTTAAAGCCTTTTTTTTTCTTTAAAAATACATATTTATGGGTGACATAATAATTTGATTTTATTTTAACCTTCAAATTCAAAATGGCTGGCACTTTTGGTGTTTTTTTAGGTTTTTTGGGGGGGAGTTTTTGTCACTTTGGGCATATTTTTCAGTATTGTTACAGAGTCTCTATAGGGTTATAACAGAAGCTCTGCTGATGATGAATTGAATAATATACAGTTAAAGTTCACAGAAATAACATCTGAAGTCAATTAAGTAGATGTTTATGTGTAAACCACACTTGTTGATGGCCCATTTCCCATTAAAAAGGACTATGCAGCTTTGACTTTTCAGGTGTTTATTACATTTTTTTTGGGCTATATTAAATTCTTTTGTAGTTTCAGACCAATGGAAATGAATAGATTCCTTTATTTTGGTCCCATTTAAATGAATGGAGATTTACCGTCACCATGGAAACCACTGGAGCAAAGACATATGTGTGATGTCACAAGGAAAACGCAGGCTGTTTTTGAATCTGCCTACTACATACTGAGTATGAAAGAAGTATGTAGTAGGCACTGCATACTGCCTACTGTACAACATCACTCTGCAGATGTTAAATTTATCCTTCAAACTAAGTTAGGGTTTTCTTCTCATTTTAGTCAAAAAAATCAAATTTCAGCTCTTAGACCCACACCCATTTATCCATTGCTTTATTTGGTGTCCCCTCTCCAGCCTTACATTTGGCCAAATCAAAGAAAGACCTTGTATCCTTTGTAACTTTCTTAGCCAGATGGCTAATTTTGCTCAGGTGGAAGTCCCCAGCTCCACCTTCATATGAAAACTGGATACATTCTATACTAAATTGTGTAAAGTTGGAAAAAATCACACATACTCTACGAAGATCTTGAAACAGATTTAATGCAATGTGGTCCCCCTGCTCTTCTTATATTAGACAATTACATTTCCCTGTAGTTCCAGAGAGATATACATGTGTATATGCATATAGATAAATGTATATATGTGTGTGTACTTGTGTATTAGACTTTGTTATGCATATGTATACGAATTTGCATCTCTGCACTTGTTTGGCAGAATTTGGGGTACATAAGGCATTTGCAATCCTATAGACTGTAGTACAGTTTTCTTTCTTTTTCTTCTGAATCAGGTTGACCTTTTATTGGTTGTGGGCATAATTTATTTAGTTATTTGGTTATTTATAATTTAATTTTTTCCTTTTTATTTTTTTTGTTTGTTTATTCATTTATTTTTACTTTCAACATTTATTGTGTTTCCTATATGAAAATTCACATGCGCAATTATTGTTATTACTATGCATCTTGAAAATCTCAATAATAACAAAAAAATTAAAAAAAAAAAAAAAAAGTCTCAATTTGATTTTCATTAGGTTTCAGTACAGCCAGTGGTCACAAAACTTCAATATGAACCAGACTTTAGACACACACATGACCCGCTCACGTCCTCATTAAGCGTCTGTTTACACAAAACATGATCTCAGCACAATGCGGCACAGAGAACACGGCTACAGCTTTTAGTGAGTTTTTGTTTCTGTTAAGTAAGACCTCCAACACCCCTGTTATTGTTTAAAATTAAGGTCGAGAGGAGCTGTCACAGCAATCATACGTCATAGATCACATGCACTGCCTACATGCTTGTGCATGAAGTGAACCGTGCTGAAGCACACCTCTGCGAAGTGTGGCAAAGCAGAGGAGTGAATTGTGCTTGAGCATGGCACGCTTGTGGTCACACTGGCCAACCCCCAAATGAAGGGTTGAATCGTGCTTATCAGGTACAGTTTGCCAGCGTGACCAAGTCCTAAGTCTCTGAGATTAATTATCATTTGCACATCATTCCCTGTTTTGACTGTTGGATAATGATAAGTGGCTGTATGCAAATGTTTTCTTCTTTGTAAACCACAATGCTCATTATTTTAAACTGATGCACTTGTGTGTTTTGTTATTTTAAAGTATCAGCGTGGCACCATTATGACACTGATAAATGCTGGACGTCCAGCAACATTTTGTCATCAACAGATAAAGACGCCTCCTGTCGACATGTGATACCTCGCTCCCTGCTGTCTCCATTCTTTTTACCACCCACTGTTGATAATCTTGTTCCTGTATGCTTTCATGTCTCAACATTTCTCAAATCCACATTTAAATGTCAGAGCCATGAAGCACACCTACACTAAGCTTGTCGCTGTTGGTGGAGTCTCTAGCTGCTATATTATTACTTTAAGCATCTGTCTGGCTGAATATCATGCTCCACGGAGAGGGTTTATCATTTTTTATTAATATTACTGAAACCACAAGACTTTTATGATGGTCTATTTGTGCCTCAGTAGTTCATCAACGTTGTAAAAAGGTTGAATTTATAATTTAAGGAAGGAGTCACCTCTAATTCTTTCAATTTCCTTCCTAAACTCTGAGAAATTCTGACATGAATAATATGTATATAAAGAGGCCAAGGTGCCCAGTCCTGGGCAGCAGTCTTGATTCTTCATTTTAAATTATAGAAGTGTAAATCATGGTCACATATTTGAGCAGCTGGTGTCTTTATGTCAACACATAAAGGATGTGAGGTCAGTCACCAGAAAAATTTAGTGCCAGTCTGTGCATGAAATGATAATCACTGAATATGTGGCAGATTTACAGTACGAGGGCACATAAAATATGTTGGAATAAAAACACTGGCCAGTATTATCATTCCGTGAATCCAGAGATTTGATAGAAGTGATAAACTGTACCCAAAATGTGTGTTTGCCCTGCACACACCCCCTCTGCAATCCATCAGCTGGATTTGCAGATAAAAGAGCAAACCGCCTCTGACGCTAAGTGAAATGATTAAAGCCTTCAATGGACTAGGCTGTGTGAATGAAACCTTTGAAAAAGACCTTGCTTAATGTTTTAGACCAGATAAGTAGCATTAGCCTTAAACAGCTTAAGAGTTCACAGCCATGCATGTTATTGGAAATCAGTTTCAAGATGATAGGGGCTGAGGGGGAATATAGGGTTACTGTATATCTTATCTTTGAACCCGGGGTGTTTAATGGGCTGCCTCTAGGATTATCGCTAGCCTCAGCAGATGTTCATTTCCAAAACATATGTCAAGGCTTAAGCCCAGTGTAAACATTACCAGTGGACAGAGTTTATCAGTTTTGGAACAGGCTCCATATTTACAGCCCCTGAGCAGTAAAGCTGAATATATGTGATGCACAGGGCTCTGCAACTGCGTCTCCATCACCTTGGCATAGCTTGGCAAGAAGAAAGGGTATATGAAAACTACTTCTGTATTTCAGGAGAAAAAATTAGCCATACACTGATGCATTTGAGCTATTCTCAGCCATTAAAGAGTGAGAAAAATATATATAATTATGGGTTGTGTGTCTCCATGCTTGTGTACAAGTACATGCAAGAGAAGGGCAACTCATTTCTTGCACTATAGCTGAAAAACGCCTCACAAACACATAACTGCCTGCTGCATTTCTGAGATTACAAAGACTCTGTTTCACACTTTTCACCCCAAGAGCCGCCTCAGTCTCATTAGAAGAAGCAGTGTTGTGTCTAAATCACCCACATGTGATTCCTCTAATAGACCCTCCTTTTTACAGAACACAGACGAGCTGCTCTTACACAGAAAAGCTAAATGTTAGAGGAAACTTACAACCATTCTTCAGATGAATGCTCTGACCCCTTGGAGCTTGAGCTTGAGCTTGTGCTCCAGCCCAAATAGGGTGTCAAGAGGAATTTCAGGTCCAATCAAAAGATATCACCTTGGGCATCAACACAACTGGTCAGCTATAAAGGTCAACTATGAATTTACACCTTAACTTTAACATTAAAGCTTTTAGGAACAACTTTATTGCTGGATTAGGCACTGGTGCTTTTATTTTGAAAGGGTGGAGCAATAGAGACATGGTAGAATGGCGTATATTGTTTTCAAAATGCTAGTAAATGCTGTAGCTTGTTTGTAAAGCCAATAAAAGGCACAGAGTTGTTAATAATTTGTTCATATTGAGTATCAAAGCGTAATGATTTTGTATCCTCTTTGTACAGCTAGCAATGATGCTGCGTTGGCTTGATGTAATAGTTCAGTCAAGCTTAGTCTCGTCAAAGAGAATTATTCATTTACATGCAGTAAGTTGTTATGTAAGACTGTATACTGAGAGCTCCCTACCCTTCCACATGCTTTTGTGGAATGCCAAAGTCTGAGGTGGAGAGACCACATGCCAGCCAAGTTTGTAACCATAATATCCGTTCTAAGATATTTTTGATGAATTTACTTTAAACAGATTTAATTTCCAAAAAATGTTGTTTGCCTTCTTTCTTTTTGCAGCCATCTATTTAGAGGCTGATGTTTTTTTTAGTGAATACAAGTTGTAATATTAAGGATGTCATTGACAGTAAGTAAGGTGAGTTGTAAAAGTCTAAAATTTGAAATGAAATGTTAAATCTGTGACTGAATTTGAATTCAAAAGAGTTTTACTTACATTTGTTAGGTTTTTTTAAAGTAATAATGTTGTTTTCATTCTATCTTGTTGCCTTTTGGGAGAGATAATATGCTTTAAAAACTTATCCTTAAGGGAGCTGTGAGGAGTTTGTAAGTAATCTTGAAAAAGACTCCCCTCTCGTTATATGCCTGATAGTAATCCACACTTCAAAATGAGATTATCAGCACCAATATTTTTGGTTCCAGGTCATTATAACTGCTACCTCTTAGCTTTCAGTTCGGGTCATCCACGACCAGATTGATTTACGGCACGTCTGAGTCTCGATGACAACACCACGCCAGCTGACAAAGTTCACGCCGGCTGACTAATTTAGTAATGATGGTGGACACAGGAGCTTAACTGTCAGACAGAAAAAGGACAGAAGAGCACAAGGAGAAGAAGAGTGATACAGCCTGAGCTAAAGGCTAATTAGCCTTTAGCTCAGGCTTTAGCACGCCATAACACAGGGGTTAAACCATTAGTGATAATGTTCATTCCAACCAACATTCAGCAGTTATTCTGCAGTGGTCTGTTCAAACTTGAGAGTTTATCAATAAAATGAAGAGTGAGGTTACGTTAGCTCTGCTTGGTAGATGACTGGCAGGACATAGCTAACCTGGGTTCACTAACGTTACACATTACAGACTTGTCTTAGACCATCAGGCTGTCAGCTGTGCTATATACAGACAGTTACTAAATTACTTAAAAACTGACAGTGTTGACTTGTTGTCACATTAGCCTAAAGATAAGTCAGGGCACTGGGCGGCCAATGGCCAGCCGCTGCGTTTACTTGTTGTCACGTTTCAAACCTTAGCGCTACGTAACTGTACTGATAAATACCTTACCTCAGCGCGTTGAATCCAGTAAAAATTTGTCTTGAACAATGATTTTTTTTTTCAATCCGATCTCTATTCTTTTTTTTTTAAAAAAAAAACACACACCTCGCTAAAAGTAACTTGTGCAGAGACTCCAGGCCACAAGGTGGCAAGGGAGTGCAATTAAAACAGATCCTCCTCATAGCATCTTCAAGCTCAAGTGTGTTGATGGGGGAGATATTAACTGAAACTAAAGTAGGGTTTAGTTCAGTCTGAGAGTAGCTGCAGGTTTTTGATTGCAAGAGGGTTATAACGAGTCTTTTAAATTAATATTCATCCAATGTGTCTCATACTCGTGCCCTCATATGAAAATGTTATTGATTTATGATTGTGCCACTGACTGTGTATAGAAACAACAATCTGCCTTCATTTCCCCCCTTTATGAGCTTTAGGCCCAAGATGCTGCCTCCACAGGTGCTGAGACATTGCTCTGGCATAGAAGTAACCAGCAGCCATTAAATAATTCATCAAGGAATCAATTTTTTTTGATGAAGCTGTTGGTTGGAAGTGTCTTGATAGTCCTGTGATTAATATTGTAAGTGTTTCTAAAACCTAATTCATTTTATTCCTTTTGGCAATAGAGCTGGCGTTTGTCTTCTGTGGGAACAAATGGCCTGAGCGACACTGTCAGACTGGAGGTTGTATTGATTGAAAGAAAGGATTTGTTGACAAGAATCAAAATGTGAAATGTTGCTTCTTCACTACTTTAAATCTAATTCAAAACCAGCTACTTCTGAAAAACATTTAAAAGTCACCCCTGGATAGCATTTTTGGTTCATTTCCCCAAAACAGAGAACAGTGAACAAATTGACAGCTTGATTGTCACACTGATAAATTATGTAGACAGGAAGAACCTGTGCCCTTTGGGAGGTATGAGTTGGGTCAGTTTCACGTCAGAGATTCTGAAAAGGAAATGGAGGAACTTAAGTTGTCACAGCTAATATAAAATGATCCCTGTAGAGACTGAGAAGATTAAGAAATTCAATAACATCAGTGTTATCATGTAAGTGATCTCTTTTCCAATCGATGTGACAACAGCTGTTCTCTGCTCTGACACAAAGCACAGTGTTTCTGTTTCTGTCCTCATGATGATAGCATCATGTGTTCGATGTTCCTGTTTCAATCTGTCCTTCACCAAATCCTGAAGTTCTACCACTGTAAAACAGTTTCTCATTCAGAGGAGTTGGTTTATTTCATTTAGGGGCTCTTGGTCTGCAGAATTTTACTCAAATTAATGTCCAACTTCCAAGGTTTTACACTAAAAAAAAGTTTTATTTACAACCCTATAATAAGCAGATAAGCAGTCCTCAATATTAGAGAAATCCTGCAAATTTATTCAGAGGCATAACAAAAGCACCAAGTGATGAAAGACCTAGTCTGATTAAAATCTGTTTGATTAACCAGGACATTAATAAAGCCATCAAAGGTTAAACTAATAAATGGTTGACCATCTCTTTGTGTCTGAGTTCAGATGAAATATTTAAATTGATTCACCATCTTCTTTCAAAGATTTGTGTGCCCTCTTTACTAAATTCATTTTAAAAGACCACCATCAAAGAATTTGTGAGAAGCCCATAATGTGTCCAAAAAGTGAAAAATATTCCTGGTTCCACTCTTTGCTGAAGCAGATCAAGGAAGAAGAATAGGAGCATTACAAAATAAAATAATTGTGGGAAGTCTAGATCCATGTTTTAGTCTGAGTCTAGCTCCTGAAGATCAGCTGTGCAGTGACTGGCTTTTCTTTGAAGAGGTATTAAAATGATCATCTCCTTTGTCCTAATCTGGTTTCCATTTCTTAAGCGACAAGTCTTTGAACTACTCTTCTCATAATGTGATTTCCAGTTCTGACTCAAGTAAAGATAACGATGTAAAAATTGCACATCTTCTGCCAAGCACTGGTGTTCAATGCGAACTGCTACTCAGAGCCAATCAGAAAGGCAGCTGGATGATTACTCAAATCCACAGAAGTGTGGAATTGGACAAATTGGAGTGTCTCGTCACCCAGCTCAGTTCTTCTTATAGCGTCAAGCGAAAATTGAACTGCTTCATGGCTAATTGTGAAGCAACTTAGAGTGCCTGCACCTAAGAGTTATGCAGAGAATTGAACGTTACTTTGGACAAAGACACATAATCACAGTCAATCCCCAAGTGAAGAAATAACACCAAGCTGCTTTCACATTCAAATCAAAGGGAGCTCTTGAGGAAGCAGAGGCTGAGAAAATTCTTAAGAGGCCTTTTAACTATGCAAAAATGTATTGAAAATGGAAATCCCTCTTCAGAATCTATTGTTTGTTAAATATGACCTTACTGTTTTCAAATTAATTCCACATTGTCATGACGTTTCTTGAAAGCAGAGAGACAGTCACCGTTTCGGATCAGTAAAAACTCTATTACCTATTACCATAAACGCTTCTGTGAAATCAGGCCAGATCACCTAATGGATGGTAATGGAAGGAGAACACTCGGTTTTTAGGTTTGTGAATGAGTTCATCACCTAATTATGCAAAGGAAACGACTGTGATTCTTTTTCTTCACAGGAAGGTTGCTCAGTGCAGAGAAACTCATCTAAACCGATCCGAAATCCATTCATCCATCCATCCATCAACTCACCCAACCATTCATCTGTTTATTCATTTATCCATCCATTCATAAATTATTTATTCATCTGTCTGCCTGTCCATCATGCATGCATCTGTCATTCATCTATGGTTATAGATTGGTCATCCACCTATCCATCATCTATCTTTCGTCCATCCATTGCTGTGTTCGTCTACCAGTCACCTTCTCATTCATTGCTCCATCATCCATCCATACATACATACAGCAGCCATTTATCCATCCATCTTTAGTTGTTTTTATCCATCAAGCACCTTTCTATCCATTAATTCCATAATTTCATCCACCCATCTATTTATCTATCTGTTCATTCTTCTATTAATCCAGGCATACATACATTGTTTCAGCCAGTCATCTATCCATACATAAGCCTAGTCAACATTCATTTGTCAATCGGTCCATCGGTGTCTTCCTCCCTCCATCTAACAGTCCATCAATCCATCCATCAATGCACCCATCAACCAGTCTGTACGACCCCCCCCCCCCCCATCTGTTCATTCATCCAAGTGTCCCTCTATCAATCTGTCTATCCACCCAACCATCCCTTTGCTTAGTTACCATCTCCTTTTCATCTATCAACCTCTTAGTCCAGTCCAGTCCATCCATCCATCCATCCATCCATCCATCCATCCATCCATCCATCCATCCATCCAGCATTAATCTGTCAGCCTATAAATTCATTTTTCTAGTCAACAATCCATATATATCTTTCTAGCATTCATCCATCCATCCATCATTCACTGTTTTTAAATTTTGACACAAGCTGTATAAAATATTTTTTCTTTTTCAAGTTTTATTAGACATTTTAAAAAGCAACTGTACGATATGATTGTATTTTTTTAAGACATGTTAGTGTCTCAAAGGATTAGTTTTAAAACAGATAATTGTTGAACAAGATATTTGCAGTTCCAGCAGCAAAACCGTATCATACCTGCACATTATGATACATTAAATCCAGCTGTTAGAATTAACAGAGGTCAGTCAAAGAGTGTTCAGTGGTTGTTGTTATTAACTTGTATGACAGCATACTGGACTGTTTTCTGATTTAAATTTTTTGAAAAATACAATAAAATACAATCTAAATTTAGAGATAAGATAAAGTGTAAAAGTAGAGTCTGCAGAATTTCCTTGAAAAATAAGATATACATTTGTACATAAATAATTTTGAGCAATTATCACCTCTGGTCCTCTATACATGTGCTTTAGTGTACAGTATGTTGATGTTTTGGTTGTCTTGGAACGTGTCTGGGCAGAGAGCTAGCGTTGTTACGTCAGCCAATCACAGTACGTCCAGTGCGCATGTGACTTGTTGATGATAGCGAGTGGAAGCTATTCCGTATGGCTACGATAGTAAGCTAGTGGAGAAGTGCGGAGCTAGAAAAACACAACCAAGGTGAAATGAGAGCTTTTTCCAAAAATAAGGGCGAAGCTTGGCTTGACTTTTACTCTCTTTTGAGCACCTGGAGAGCGACTCAGGACGAAGAGCGATGCAAGTCGGCTTTCTCCCAACCAGGTATGTATAAAATACTCGTGGTTAGCCGTTTGGATTTGTGTTAACTGAAAAGTAACGGAAATTCCCGCAGACCCTACTTTTAAACTATCCAAAATATTATGCTGGTTACCAAGCGTTACCACAGAGAAATAATACTGCAGAGATGGGACTATCATGCTATTCCCATTTCTTATTTCTAATTTTAAGTTTCTGAAGAGATTGATTCTACATTATATTTGCATTTTTTAAACTTAATTCAGTACAGATAATATGACTTCACCTGAGGGTATTTTTTCCCAACCCCTCCGGTCAACTCATTTCTAGCAGCATATGTGCCTGTCAAAAGGAACCCAGTCATGTCTAATTATTGACTGGCATTTCTATAGAGTGATATTATATTTGCCTTTGTGCCCTGCTAGTATATTATTAAGGCACATCCCCCTGTAGACCACTCCAGCCACAAGGTTTCTATGGTTACCACCTTTATGCCAATACCTGTTCTGTGAACATTACTTCGCAATTCCTTCTAGGGTACCAATCCTGATTTCAAACATTCATAGCTTTATTTCTATTCATAAAAAGGGACGTACAGGGTGAGAACTGTCAAAGGTGGGCTGTAAGTAGTGGTGAAAAACAACATGTACTGTGTTGGACTCAGGAGAGATCCAGAGTGATGCAACTGTGAAGAAACTTCTACAGATAACAAGTGTTTGGCTTTTAACTAGCTCTAAGATAGTCCATGTTACATGGAGCATCGTAGCAATGATTCTGCAGAGGTGATGTGCTCTGTAGAGTAACCTCATGAAGCAGAGGCCAAAGTCTGCCACTGAGAAGTTTATAGAGCTTCTCCTCTCCATAAAACTCAGCCTCACCTGGGGGAAAATATTTCCTCATCCCAGTCACACCCAGCATGACCCAGAAAACCAAATGGAGGGCCACGATTGATTTCACCTGCACCTGTTCCATATTTAAATCCAAAACTTACGTACAAACTGCATTTTTACGACACCTGAGCTGATAAATAGGGCGTTGCATTTATGGCTTACATTTGTCACAGTAATAAAACCTTGTTATTTATTAAGAACTTCCTTTGGAGGCCTGCTGATAAAACATATGTCTTGTGATCTCCAGCACCTCCCTCCTATTTCCAAATAATTCCATAAAGAAACAAATTTATGCGGTCAATGAACAAAAACACATCGATTTAAAAACTTTTTAGATCAAATAAAGGCGCATTAGAAACACACTATCATATTAAATCTGCGGCTCAAAATGGCACCAATCTGAATTTCTAAGTATGGTATTACTTCCTGTAGTAGATGTTTTTGACTTCAGTGACCATTCTTTTTTATCCTTAAAGAAACAAGAAATATCCTGTACTGACAACTTGATGTTGGTTTGTTTAACCCTGATTCAGTTGTCACTTTATAGGTATTTTACTTTCATCTAAATGCCAAGCGATGTCTTTCTATAGTGACCTTTTTAGAACAGATTTATGCATGCATAGGGCACAAACTAAAAAAAAACATACAAAGATTATTTTATTTTCAGTACCCTGATGCCCTGTGTTCTCTTTAATCATTTGATTTTGTTGCATCTTGTCTGCTGAGTGCTGACATGCTTTCACAGAAATCCTGAACCTGTGGCAACAACAATTTTATTACATGAAAAATGTGGGAGAGTAAGTGACTGCAAATATCAAAATAAATACCAACACTGGATCAAGTTTTTGGATCTTGTCTGCAGCATTTTTCTTTAGCCTAAAGGCCAGAGTTGGTAAACCTTTAACCTCAGTTGCTCCATCTGTCTGGGCTGTAATTTCACATTTAAGCAGCTGTATGTTGCATTCAGGGCAGCAGAGGTCACAACTCTCCACATTTAAATGTCAGCATGGGAAGCAAATGGTTAAACTCCTCTGAAGTGAAGTTGGCTGCAAACTCAGAGCTACAAAGTTCTGCTGAAATCTGCTGACTGGGCTCAACTATAATGACCGTTTTGTAGGGCTTCCGAGTGCGAGGGTTGAACACTGGCCTGTCCAATAGGTAGATGTCTGGATCTTGACTGTGCACAGAAAAAAAATGCCTCAAGAGTCTGGTGTGCTGTAATATATGTGTCACAGCACATTCACAGACGCGCCAATCTCGCCATCAGTGCACATATTCAATTAGGGTTTTCATAACAGAGTAGCAGTTGTTCCTTGTGGTGTTAAACCGTGCGCTCCTTTAGTCATTAATTTCTGCAGAATGTGAGAAAATCAGCATCCAGCATCTTTTAATTAACAGGCTCAAAATTGGTCTGAACTGTCGACATTTGCAGGTGTTTACATGTTCGTTCTCTGTGACACTCATAAGTTATCAACATAAAGTTTGAAATTAAGCAAAGATGGAGGCTGACGATGGAGTGATATATCCCGTCCCTCCCCTGGCAGGTGTTGATGTGCGTTGCAGCTGTCTCTGCAGCTGGGCCATGGCGGTTGTAATGAGCGAAGACAACACTCTCACTGCGTGCCCCAATGTTCCTATCAAACGGGGAGTCAATCACAAACCATCATGGCTACTTAGACTCTCTAAATACAACACAGGAAGGATGACAAATGAAGGCGTGTGAGCACGAGATAAAAATGAAGGTATGTCGGAAACAGGTGGTTTATTTCCTATAGTCTTTGATATATAGGGATGTGTGTCTTCATCCTCCTCCGTTAGCATTCAAGGCTGATACTCACCAGTCGCCCTCTCCACCTCTACAATATGCAGCTTGTGTACTTAAAAAGGAAGCTGTTGCAGAGGTGTGACAGCTACGCTTTAATCATTATGTTTCAAAACCACTCTCGACATGTATTAGCAGTTCTTTCAGTCTGTACAATTCAAGGACATATGAATATGCTTATTTTTAACATTTAACGTGATGGTGGCCTCTGTTTCCTGCCAGTATAGCACAATTCTGAACTCACTTATAACAGATGAGAACTTCGGCTTCAGATGAAGCCCACAGTAATGAGCAACTATCACAATTTGCAATGAGCTTCTTCAACTATCATTTCCTTTGATATTTGTTTGGTTTAAATGATTGGCTGGTGATTGCAGATCTTAAAGATGCTATGAGGAGGATCTGTTTTAAGTGCACTCCCTCGCCACCTTGTGGCCCGGAGTCTCCACACACTGTCGTAAATTATTTTAGCTTTGGAAATAAATGAAGATTGTATGGAAATTTTTTTTTTTGTTCAAGACAAATTTTTACCGTATACAACGCGCAGAGGTAAGGTACTGCATTTTCCGCACTACAAGGCGCACCTAAAAGCCTTCAGTTTTCTCAAAAGCCGACAGTGCGCCTTATAATCCAATGAGCCTTATCTACACCCCTACAATAGTTAGGGGGCATCGCCAGTGTAACAGCGGTAAGCAGTAAGAACCTGTAAAGAGGAATTCTGCTAAGTGCTAACATAGCTCACAGGCTGGCCCGGGCTTCTTCTCTTGTTTATTGTTAGAACAATACAGCGCCTCCCAAAGGTCTGGCATTTGAAATGATCTCTGGAAACGGCTTTTGTGGATGGCAGAAACGGCGCACTTTTTTTGAAAACGGCACAGAAAATAGTTGGATAGGAAAATGTGCGGCTCTGTGTGGATGTAGCCTGAGTTTGACTGACTTATCTGACTGTTTTGTTGACATTCCTTTTAGCGCAGCTCCATCTAGTGGATGCATAACGCAACTCAAGCCACTACTGTAGCTCGTATTCTATGCGCCTTTTAATGCGGTGCGCCCTATGTATGAAAACAGTTTTCAAATAGGCCAGTCATTGAAGGTGCGCCCTATACTCCGAAGCGCCTTGTAGTGCGGCAAATACGGTATTTATCAGTACAGTTACGTAGCGCTACAGTTTGAAACGTGACATTAAGTAGATGTAGCAGCTGGCTATATGTGGCACTATCTGCAGCCCGATGCTCCGACGGATCTGTAGGCTAACATGACAACAAGTAAACACTGTAAGTTTTTAAGTAGTTTAGTAGCTGTCTATATTTAGCTCAGCTGGCAGTCCGGTGCTCTAAGACATGTCTGTAATGTATTAGTAAATCCTGGTTAGCTATGTCCTGCCAGTCATCTACCAATCAGAGCTGACGTAACCTCACTCTTCATTTTATTGATAGACTCTCAAGTTTGAACAGACCACTGCAGAATAACTGCTGACTGTGGGTTGGAAAGAACATTATCACAAATAGTTTAGCTCCTGTGCTTTATATATCTAGAAGGGAATGTTTTTCAAGATCACTCTCAAACTCCTCACAGCCCCTTTAAAGTCTCTGTAAAATAATTCCCATGTAAGGTATATTTTCTGCCGTCAAACAAAGAAATTCACACTGACTTTTTAGCTATAAAAAACTGATCTATTCGTGTCATTTTATGCATATATGTCAAAGCTATGCAACATGCCTCCCTTCTGTTCTTCTAGTAGCAATCTGGTGTAATGTTTTTGTGTAGGGTTGTCAACATCAGAAGATCTCTTTATCTCCTTAGTGGGATTATTATAAACAGACTCGAGAAGAAAGGAGGACATGGAAAATAAATTAAAAAGCTGTCATTATTTACTGTTTCCTCTGTGGTGTTGTATGAGAGGTAGGTGGGTGTGTGTGTGTGTGTGTGAGAGGGGGGGGCTGAGATCAAAAGTAATGAGAAATATTTTAAATTATTTTACGATGTGAGGGCTCCCCCTTAGGGAATGATAAATAGTCTGTGTAGACAGGTTCGACCGGCTACCTGGATTTTTTAAGAGCCCAGCCCATCTGCATGCGCAAGTGGACACTTATAACTGGCATATAATTATGGAGCAAGGATATGGCAACCTTGCCTGGGAGTGTGTATGTGCGGATGATGCGAGACTTGTGAAAGTCAAACAGCTACTTATGAGTTGAAGGTGCATGCCAGCTGACATGAAAAATCTGGTTTGTTGGCCTAAGGGCAGCAAAGAATGTTGATGGGGGAAGCTGGAGGCTCGTGATTACTCCCCGAAGCATGCAGAGCTCTGCATGACGAGCCTCCTCCGCATGACTCGGACATCCACAGTGACCTCTAGACAATGGTCATACATTAGGAGGGCCCCTGTGAAGCTCAGAGACAGAAATGAGGAGGAGGGAGAAGTGTTGCAATGAGGAGATCAGTCAGAAATGTGGATAACTCAATGCTCCATCCACCTCTGTGCAGCCAATCAATTAGCGTAATTCGTTCCTGCTGTACCCGTGAGAGTAAACACAGAGGGGGGAGCGTAGCGTAGCAGCTAATGATGGAACCTCCAGCGAAATGAATATTTTTCCACCACTCAATACTTCCTTAAATTTTCATCATTACTTTGTTGGCCTGGGCAATAAGACATGACCCCAGCCAAAATGATGAGTTTCTTGAGCAGAAAACATGTAGGCTTGTGTAAAGTTATCAGCTGCAGCCTGAATTCAAATCCTCGCACAGCCTGCCTAAATGTCAGATGCTAACTGAAGCCTATCTGCATGCACTGTATGTTATTTCCCTTGCTTACCATAAATTTCAAATTCTGACAAACAAACTTCATTTTCCTGCAGAATCTCAGCCAAGCAGCATATCATTAGGTGGTAAAGTTGTTCATACAGAATACACTCCTGGAGAAGTGTCTTTAAAACACCCTCAGGATTCTTTAGTTTGTGTCTGTGTGGGTGTTTCATCATTGAAAGAACTTTTTGTTTTCAGTGTTGTCCAGCGTTGACGGCTCACTTGTGCTCACAAAGGAAATAACTCAGACAAGTGTTGCAGGGATGCAGGTGGAAAATTGGGTCTCAGGGGAGTGTTTTTTCGATGTATTGTGGAAGCACTGGAGGTCACAGGATAAGTCAGTCTGCATCCAATGTTTCTGACAAGGTAATGTATGGCAGGGTAGGTTCTGGCAGTGAGTGTGTGCTCTTGAGAAATCACTGAACTCTTGAAGCAAAACTTCTTTCAGACTATACCTTCTTTGTAGTTCATTCATTTGTATCATCTAGTTAAGGAATAGCTGTATAAAAAGTAGGGATGTCCTGATACAGATTTTTTTACTTCTGATCTAATTTTTTCACGATATGTTTTGTCAATTCGATCTGATAAATCCTGTACTCCATTGGGTGATTTTCTTATATATGACAAAACACATTTGTTGTATTAAAGTGAGCCCTGTTGGTACCTCCTTGGGGAACACTCCCTTTACAAATGTTGCAAGATGCTGTTTTACCATCATTGCTTTCCAAAGAGAAGTAGTCCCACACAGCGAAAATCTTTGCAACGTGGTTTGATTTACAGCAGCTGTAAAGCATGATGGTGCTGATAGGGCTGGGACGATATGCTATTGTCACGATTTGATTCTATTACCATTATGTGGGGTGCCGATTTGATTGAAACTGCGATTCCTTAAAGGTCCCCTATTATGCTCCTTTTCTGCAGTTTAATATGGATCATTGATGTCTCCATGAAATGGCAGTAACATGTTTTGTTCCAAAAAGCCAATAAATCAAGCACAGCAGCATTGTTTCCAGGCTCTCATAGCCCCTCTGTTCAGAACGGTCTGATTTAGTGGGCATGACCTTCATATGTTAATGAGCCACCACTGATACCACCCTGCTCTTCCACGTCACTGAGAGCAGCGCCACGAGCACCAAGTACACACTCATTAGAAAACAGCGAAGCTCGTGTACGTAACATTACAGGCTAAAACAACAGGCTAACCGCAGCTAAAGTTAGCATCCTGAAGCTAACACAGAGACAGGGGGGACACTGAGGAAAAGCTCTTACATCTGCTCCACAGCACACAGCATTTAAAATACTCACATTTCCAGGGTCCGACGTTTGTTGGCGGATGGTTGGTAATGCGCCTGGATTCAGGACCAGTCTATTCGCTAGACCCTCTGTTGTACTGTCCAAAGTTGGAAAAGCAGTCGGCTGTGAAGTGACTAGCACACACATGCACAGTTTTACTGAGTGTAGCTGGCACATTTCCTTGATAAGTGAACTCGAGCCACTTAGTCTTGTCTTCTTCCAAGATGGGAAGCTTGTACATGAAACTATGTGGCTGTTTACAGCCAAAAACAGCCACACGCCTCTCTGCTCCGGTGGACCAATCAGGTCAGACTTGCTCTTGTTTGGTCAAAAAAGGGAATCACTGACGTCGGCAACCCCGGAAATTCCAAACAGCTCGTTTTAGGTCAGGATTTTACATTCGCAAGCACTACTATGTACAGGTTTTGTCATTAAATATCACATTTTTTGGGGCTGGGAGGAAAGCCAAAAACCCACAAATTTCACTAAAAGATTTAATAAAGTGATTTTGTATAATATGGGACCTTTAAAATGTACAATTATTGCCATTTTTAGTTTGCTTTTTTAACACCAGACCAGCTGAAAAATGTATTTGATGACCAGTGTTTCACCTAGGTTTACAGTCTTGGGGGGTGGTGACTTTGTCGGTGAGGGGCGGGGGATGTGGACGCAGGAAAGCGAGTGTTGCATCTTCACAGGTGCTGGGAGATGTGTCTTGTGGTGGACTTCCCAACTCTCTGTCCACTATACGAAACGAGTTTGTCTCTGTGTGTAAATGCACACACGTGTTGTTGTGTCTGTGAACCATGGGGCAGAACTTCCCGTGCGCGAACCAGTGCAAGGAGAAAAGTGAACACAACGATGTACTAATGACACCCTGTCATGTAAACTAGATGAAATACAGAGGGCTATTTAGTCTGTTTAATTATATAAAAAAAATACAAGGTATAGACCTGATTTATAAGAGAGGTGAATAAAATCCCATAAAATCCACATCATGTGAGTCAGAGAGAAACATTTCATCCTCTGCTGGTGACTTGGTAACTTTGTTGGTAACTTTTTTCCCGGTCCAGTTTATAAACAAAGACTGACATGAAGAATTTGAATTTGAGAAAAAAAAAATCCAGTTTTTGATATTCCCACCCCTAGTGCTAAAAAAACGTGAAAACTAGTTCAGTCCCAATCATGTAAAGAAATACAACACTATCTGATCCTCCAAAAATTAGCCATGTCGGGCGCCGATACAGATCATTGTATCGGATCAGGACATCCCTAGAGAAAATTTTACTTCAAACTTTCTTAATTTTTCAGAGTTTGTTTTACAAGAGCCCTGATAACTTCAACCTAACACTGTCACAAAAGCACATACAAAAACATTTTTGTGTTTGCCTCTTGACTCATTCATGAAAATGCATATCATCACTGTCTAAGAGTGCGGGATGTGCCAATCCAACATTTAAAGTCCCAATTCAAATTCCTAGGCTTTCTATATTTCTGAAATGTCTCTCTGTGAGAATCATTTATGGGAGTCGTTAATGGGAGTCGTTTGTGAGTAAGGAAAACATCTGACTTTTGAAATAAACACATGTAATAAACTGACCCAAGTGTCATCACAATCTGTCTTCCAGTCTGTTTCCAGCTTCACACTCTTGTGACATTAAACCTTCTCTAAATATGAGCTCATTTTATGAACACATCTAAAATATCTACTCCCATGTTGTCCATGGTGTTTGTTTACTCAACATGCACTTTAGCATTTAAAGAAAAGCACATTTAAGGGTGATACTATCATCATAACTTTGCAACTACTGAACACATAACAAACTCTTTGTATCAGCTGTTTCCTGCAGTTGATCTAATATTTTTTCTTCATCCTACTCCCAGATTGTTTGGCCATATTGGGGTGCTAGAGTTTCATTTCTACTCATGAAGTATTTTCTTATTAAATGGACAGCTTTTCTTTTGTTCTTTTGTCACAGCAAAAGGAAAAAAAACCTGTCAAGCATTGTCCCGGATGGAAGTTTTTTGGCCTGTTTCCACTGTGTGGAAGTACCACCAAGTTTGCTTTATCCAGTTATAAAATATAAGTGAGGTTGTTAAACGAAAAAAAAAGTCCAAGCTCCATGAATACAGACAATGTCTCCCCAATCAAGGTTTAATTTCATCACAAAGTAATTACACTCATAGCTGCTATTATTTCTGACTGATGGCATTTAAAAGAGAGGATACATATGAGCTGATTAAAATTATACATTAGGTGATTTAGTGCGGAAATGCTGCAAAGTGAATCACTTTGTCCTGTTGCATGAAATATATTTTAATCACTTTACTTCCATTTGATTAAATTCTCTGATAAATTAGTAGCATGTTCGCGCTTCGTCTCCTGTACCGCTGCTGGGAGGAATTAACTGCTTTAACATCAACCAGAAACAAGAGCACAGCCCTCCAGCTTTTTTCAAATGGGCTATACATTTTCACTTTGTTCATAGAGGCTTAAACACCCAGGCCTGAAAATAGGCTTTTCTGTGATGCCTGTTGCTCTGAATGTTCAGCTGATGGTGCTGTGAGCAGCCTGCAGGAAGTCACAGCAACAAGTTCAATGAGGGTGGACATTTACATCCAAGCTATGAGCATAAGACCTTGTTTAAAATGCATCAGACATCAGTGTAGTTTTTTAACTGCACGGCTTGACTTACAATAACAACCATGCAGTTCCTGTTTCAAGGGAAAGAAGGTTTTACATCAGAATATTTGTAATTTAAAACAAGCCAGGGCTTTAATTTTTTTATAATCTGTGTAAAATGAGTATTAATAGACAGAAAAAACATTATCTTCAAACAGTTTTACGTAATTTTAAAAATTTGGAGTCGTGAAGTGTTTTAGCTATTTGTTAATTTGCCAGGAACAAATGAATGGATAAAACATAGCTTCATAAAGAATACAAAGAGCATGCTGAGCCATGGCTCTTTTGCAACCCCTTGTTGCAGGTTTCATCTACTGATTTATTTGAAAAAAAAAAGACAATGTACACAAATTAACATTTAGAAAAATATAAATGCACCCAAGTCAGCCAAAAGACTCAAAAACGTTCCCAGTAGCAAGAGCCACATGGCCACCACATGACCACAATGCAGGCATACATATATAGCCCAACATAGCCCCTATGTCTGGAAGGGGTGCATATGCTGACTCCAACCAAATAGTACCAGTGGCGTGGCGTGGAGATTTTTTTTGAGGAAGCCAAGTGAGACAAAGCCTCTTATCTGTATTTTTTTTTAGGGAGTGGGGTGCATAAAAGGCTTTGTTGCAGTTTGTATCACTATTTCATGTAACGGAACGACCTGTTAGAGCGCCCAGAGAGCGCTCATTTTACTTACTTTGAACACCGACACACGCCCTTTCACTCTCCCACCCTCACTCACTCATTCACACACGTACATTGTCCTCTTGACTTAGCTTAAACATCTTATTAATTCATTCAACCGCCCACTTAAACGTACAACCGGCCGCTTCATGCACACTGCTAATGTGCTAACCTCCCTGATTTCATTCAGTGGCTTGATGATGACACTGTGATTTGATTGGTTTGAGGCCAAAAACGGGGCGGCTTCCCTTGACACAGTCTTGGCCAATCACAGGTGAGCAGTGCCATGACCACGGCCTCATCTGATTGGTTAATCATTCTTGATTTTTTTCACCAAGGGACGCCGACTCAGCTTGGCTTCCTTGCGGACAACAACGTGCAGTATTGTATTTTCACCACACATTCGCCACAGAACATTTACGACGGCGCTGTTTTACACATCGTAAAATGCTCAATAACTAGAGGAGAGGAATAAGGAAGAGATGACAGTGACAAAACACAGAAGAAGTATCGAAACTGCTAAAAAGGAATATTTTCATTACGAAGGAAGCATGGCTTCCCTTGGCCTTCGGTAGAAAACGCCACTGAATAGTACAGAAGCGTCTTAACACGTACGGGTTAACACCACATTTTCTTGTGTCTTAATGCAGTTTAAACATTTTAAGACAAATTATTTTTACATGTTAAGGTGTAAAAAACTTGTATTAACCCAAACACATGAACTAGACGTGGTCCAATGGGCGTTCCAAATAATTTATGGACATAGCATCTGCTACACCACTCGCCTGTTCCTGATACACTGAAGCTGAATGACAGTGGGGGCCATAATTGAAATGTTGACTCGAAAGGCGCACTTTATAGCCCCGTTTGCACGACAGCATTTCATCCGAAAATGCTAAAACGCAGTGAAAAAAATCTTCTTTGCACGGAAATGCTGAGGGACTGGAAACGCTGTAGTAAGCATGCCAGACCTGTAGTTGGTACTATAACTGTCTTGTTCAGAAGCTTCTTTTGGTAGATCTCCATTGAAGTAGAGTTGAGCTGATCATCTGATGTATTGGCGAATGCGAAGTGCAGAAGTGGAGCAACAGATGAACATTTTGTTGAAAGACAGTCAGCAGATTCAGCAGCACAAGCATCAGTGTTTCCATTGAAAATGCCGACTTCTTATGCTGCATCGGTGTTGGCAGCATTTCAGAAAAATTCCACTCCGGAGGATGTTTTCAAAAGTTTGCATTTTGGGTCGGCTGAAACACTGTTTTCTTGTAAACACAAGGCCGAAATGCAACAATACTTTTGCATTTCACCCTAAAACTGTTGTGTAAACAGCCCCTAAGTCTCTGTACTGACAGCTATAAAGCGCCTGTCAGTCACATGGGCTGAGCTGTGCCTCTGATTGGGCGGACTCATGATGTATATCTCAATTGCTGAGTTAAAAACCAATCCCCCCTAGTGTGTGTGCCAATAGTACAATTAAAGATTCAGACCAAAGCTGTTTAGAACCAGGCAGTAAATGTTGTTGTTTTTTTTTTAATGCTGTAAAAGTCTGTTCTTTTGGCTTGGTGTGTATGTGGTTTCTGGTCTTTATGCAGCCAGCCTCAAGCAGATACTCGATAAACTATGGCTTTTAGGACATCCCCGTAGGCTTCATTTTTCACACAGTTTATTGACAGTAAAGTTTATAAATATAAACTCAAGGAAATTTGTCTTACAGATGAAAGCCTCAGGGTCTGGTTTGCAGGAACAAACAGAATGTGCAAAAAATCTTTTCAACTGGATAAGCTACTTCTGTGTTCATCACATTTGTACTGATTAGAGTTTTAAAAGGTTTAAAGTTGAACAAGCTCAACTTAATGTTTAAGGCTGCAGCTACAAATATATTCACCACCAAAATAACTGCAGACTACTATTATTACAAATCAATAAATCATTAAGTGAGCACAAAGGATCATCAAATAAAACAAAAGTCTTCAAATTGCAGTTTTACTGGAGATCAAAGTGCTGATTTATTTATTTATTTATTATTTATTTATTGTGATCTAATGAAGAATCCAATATCAAAAGACAGAGAGCCTTCTTTCATAGGAATCTGGTAAATGCAGCAGAGTATCACAGGATGAAATGAACAGTTGGCGTTTGTGTGAAGAACATTTGGTGTTTGTGCTTAGACACAGCTCAAATGATTAGTCAGGTATCAAAGCAGGAAAACTGCATGAAAGAGAATCATTTTCTGTCAACAGACTATCAATACATGGACACATTTTTACAGCTGTGACATTTTTAACTTACCGTTGCCATGAACTGCCATTATTTATCAGACACTTGTGTCTTTTTTTTTTAACGTATTGTTGCACAGTTATGGTCAGATGCTGTAATCTGTTTTAGAAACATCTATAGATTAGTGAGATCTGTAGGAAGTTAAACAGCTGTAAACACAAATTCTGTTCATATAGATAACATGTATGCATTTTACATGCACTAAATGCATCAGTGGATAAGTAGATAACAGATTAGTATAGCTGGTTACCAACAATTAATCACCTCTTTAAGCACAGAGGATCATTTATTCCTGATGACAGGCTAAAGATGTGTATGAAAGCTCTGTGGTAAAGTCTCATAAAAGGCTACTCTGTCTACCTATAAAATACAGATCGTGTCATTTTAACTATTGGGAAAGTGTTTCCAAACTGCTTATAAATGTTGGGCATAAAATGTCCATTTGATGCATAGAGATAAATACTCTCTCTGGGTGTGTTTACTCTGGCTCTTTTTATGCACACAGTAAACAATCATTTTAACCCTGTTTCTGAGGAAGGATGTTTTTATATCCGTGTAAGCTGCACTTCTTTAGCTTATACTTTCGTCTGAGTGTTGCATCAGATAAGATATACAAGGAACAGAAGATATTCTGTTGCTGTTTCATCACCAAACTGAACTATTACTGCATATCTGATATTACAGAGACTTTAAATGTTGTGACCTGCTCCTTATAGCACAGGAAAAGATAATTTGATAGGAAACAAAGATCAATTCAACAGATGGGTGACAAAAAGTCAGGGTTAAGTTTACAGACTGCTTCTGATACCCTGGCTACATGATAATGCCGCTTTGTAAGAGTTGTAGCTAAATACTTCTTTTTAAAATAATAGAAATAGTTAAGAACCAAAGTAAGTTATCAGATAGGATTTCTTCTTTAACTCTCTTTATTAGAGTCAACCTTAAGTGCTCTCCCAAACCTTGGGAAGGAGCTGAGCATAAATACAAGAGGAACCATCATTTAATTCTAAGTGATGAATTTAAAGTGATGAGGTGAATTATTCCTCACCGGCAAATTAAAATATAGCTGTGTGCCGGCCATGGCTTCTTCTAGTGAAAGGAAGAGAAAAACGACTGCATTAAAATAATTTAGAGCCCTTCTTTGAATTAAGGCTCTTAGAAAATAGAGGTCCATTGAATAGTCCACGGCCACCGAAATACCTCGTCTGTAGCAGCAAATCATGATAATTAATATGTGATAAATAGGTGCTGCACATAAGCAGAGAGATAATGAAGCTCTGTCGCCTATTTGTCTTGTGTTTCTCTCACAGGCTTTAGAGCAGCACGGCCCAGCATACAAATAATTCACTCAAAGATTTCAAAGATGTTTGTTTATCATATTTTCTATAATGGCAGCAGCAAAAAGCCTGTGGCTGGAAAAAGGTCTCACCATTGTCAGTCTCCTCTAGTTCCATTGGGAAGTAATTAGGACAAATATTGCTTCATTTTGTTTATTAAACTGGATGTATAAACATAGCTTCAAACTTTTAGAACACTGTTCTAAAAGTCAAACGGGCATTGTGATAGAAAAGATAAACTAAATTTAATGTAACAACAACTTTCTGAGTAAAGACTGGCACCTAACGATAAAGGTGTTTCCTGTAAAAATCACAAGCTGTGTTCAAGTATCCTAGGAAAGCCTAAAATTTTAAAGAGGAGGGTGCAAAAAAGCCAAAAAATTTCACCCAAACCTTACTCGGACAATTTCTTATCATTTCCCTGATCAGCCCTGCAGCAGGACGTCTTTACAGCAGCTAAACATGTGCACTGTGTCTTTTTTTGGGACAAATATACCAGAGTAAAAGCCTTGACCAGGCATGTCCAAAGTCATTGGGAGCCAATCAGGCCCAAGGTCTATTTTCATACAGCCCACAACTTTCATTTTAAGATGTATTAAGGCACTTGAAATGAATCATGTTTTAAACTATGTGAACATTTAACGTTTCTGTCGAGTGCGCAAACGAAACCGAAGTAGATCTAGTGACGTCTCACAAAACTATATTTGGAATGTAGGGATGGGACGATTTGCTATTTTCGTGATTCAAATCTGTTACGATTTTTGGAGTTCTGATTAGATTTAGATTGTGATTCTTCAATATTTAAGATTTATAGTTTGCTTTTTTAATACCAGACCATATGAAAAAGCCAAATGATGATGATAATGTTTACAGACTATCAGGAGCCATATTTTCCCATAAAATGCACATCAAATGAGTAAGAGAGAAACATTTCACCCCCTGCTGGAGAAAAAATAACAACAACTTTTTTCCAATTCAGTTTATAGACAAAGGCTGAAAGGATAAAATTGAGTTTGAAAAAATAAATAAATAAATAAATAAAACTTTTTTTATTTTTGACAAAGTTTCTCAATTTTGATTTTGTCTAACAAAAAAACCCTGACATACCAATTTTCATTTTTTTCTCCCACCCCTACTACTTGAATCAAGCTACAGCTCTGTTAATTCTTCAAAAACTCAAGAACTCTTACAGCTGATGTGTTTAAATGAATGTACTTATCATGATGTGAAAATGTGAGAAATGAGAAGTAGTGTAGAGAAGATGAAAATTGGTGCGGAAAATTGTTGCAGGACAGGAAACATTTGAGGCTAAAAAATGTTGTTCACAAGACAAAGTAGTTTTTAAAACATCATGAAAACAATCCTGATAAAATCCAGCTCCTGATCCTGCCATAAAATAATCATGACGTACTGACCTCATACTGCCCCCTGGTGGAAAACATTTTGCTTGAAGAGAAGTAGGGTTTGCCGATGTTAACGCAGCACATATCACTGCAAAAAACGGACCACTTAACATCTGGTATCAAGAGACAACTGCGGGAAGGTGACGTTTGATTTTGTAAGTCTGTAAAGGATGTTTGATCACTGTTGGTGACTGATTTTTACAGAAATCACAGAGAGGTAATAATAGAGCATTAAAATATTACTCTTAAAAGTAGTAAATGTGTCATTAAGAGCTGCTGGCCCAAGGTTGTTTTTAAAAAATCAAATGTCAAAAAGCCTGTGTCTTGCACACAGGTGAGACTCATATTACAGGTTTTCAGATACACCACACGATCTGGAAGAGCAACAGGAAATGAGATGAATAAAAACATCCAAGGCTGAAATAGTTGAATCCTTTTCAAGAAAAGAACAGTGAAGATGTCTGCACATCCGTCTGTTTGCACGAAGCATTGCTATGAATACTAAAACTGTCATCACAGTGTAGGCCTCTGTTGCTTTGTCCACCATCATGTTTTAAACATCACACTATAGCTTCTGCTCTGGATGTCATGTCCTGCATCCCAAGACCGCGTGCCCCCAACCAACACACCATCCTCCTCAAACATTCACGCTGTGAGTAACGTGACAACAAGTGGTTTTAAATCTGGAAAAATTGTGGAGTAAAGCTTCTAAAAAGTGCAGAAATTTTCAGGAGTGCATGTGCAAGAGTGCTCAGAGTTACTTTTGATGCTTTCAATCCCAGTCATGGGCATTTTTTAGAGGATGCTTTTAGAAATCATCACATTAAGTGACCTTGCGGCAAAATGTGTTGTATTCATTCAGCACAATATCAAAAGCACAGAAGTGCAGGTTGTTGATTGCTGAGGTCAAAGCTTTTAAAGCATGGATATAATAATACATGTTGAGGCATCCCAAGGTTTGTGTTTTATTTTATTTATTTTTTGTTCAGTTTAGTCTTCACAGTGTTTAGTGCCCGGCTGAATTTGATCAGTTTTGGGTGCCTAAATGTTAGCATACATGAAAACTTGATGAAACCGAAAAGAGCTTAAAAAGTGTTCCTTATTTTCAGGCTACTACTACTCTGCAGTCTTTAAGTATTAAGAGGTAGATGGGCATGATGGCCATAGAGTGTGGTGTACTTTTGCATATAGCAAATATATAAAAAATATTGATACTTGAAAAATACCAAATCTTAGGTCATTTTTGTGTAGGGCTGCAACTAATGATTACACTGACGATTATATTTACAATTTATTGATAAATCGAGGAAAAAAAAAGAACATCAATGTCATGTCACTTTAAGAATCAACAGTATGGGCAAAATAACAGCAAATATATTGTTATGCCATTAGCTTGAGAACTTAGTGCAGGGATGGCCAACCAGTCAGAGATCAAGAGCCACAAAATTACTGTGGTACTTCAAAGAGCCACATCACATATGTGGTCTTACAAAAAAAATTCCTCTCACACATAAATAAAATGACATAAAATGAAAAGCAATACATTTTCATCTATCTAGATAGCTATGAGCACGTATGTAGAGAATAGAAACTGAAACTTAAGTATCACTCTCATCACACAAGTATTGATCAATACTGACTTCAATGTAGGCATCAGTATATCAACATTTTAGATTGATCAGCACACCACTACTCATAACAATATACATATCTAGAATTGTTTTTTATGAATGGATCAAAGAGCCGCTCACTGAAAGGCAAAGAGCCACATGCAGCTCACGAGCCACAGGTTGGCCACCACTGACTTAGAGGGCCAAAAAGGAAAAAAAAAATAAAAATAAAAAAAGTGTCCTCAATCTTTTCACCTCCAGGTCAAACAGTACACCCCCTCTACCCTACCACTATCTGTAGCAGCTAACGCTAATGCTAATGTTGGTTTAATGAACTCCTTGTGGTTTTCAAACAGGGTGACAATTTAAAAAAAGACAAAACAAGTCTTAAAAGACATACCATGCATTTCACAACATATAAAAGCCCAACATTTGCACTTAAAGTTCTGGATCATTGCATCGTACTGTCGTGCCATGCGAGGACATTTTTGCAAATGTTGCAATTAACACTCTGTGAGCTTTGACTCAGCGTGAAATACTCTCAAACTCTGGACGAACAGCTTCTCCGGCTCTGCCATTATTTGCGTGTTAACGTGTTTCTCTCACCTGCTGGCTCGACTTCTCCTCGCCACACTGATCTGTTTAAATGTGACGCAAACAGCCCTGGGGCCCGGGTAATCTACACTTCAGTTAAGTAGGTGGCGGTAATGCACCTTCAGCTAGTTGCCAACCGCTTAATAATCTGACAAAATGGAAAATGTTGACGCTTTTACTAATTGATTTTTTTATCCATTTGTAGTTGCAGCCTTATGTTTTTGTTTAGTTTTTACAGTTACAGGTGCTTTGTAACATAAAGTATGGTACAGTTAAGTCACACTTTCTCACCAAAGCACATTTCATGTCTCTGAGCCCAGACAAATGTGTGAAATGTTTTTTTTTTGTCAAGCATCTGCCCAGACATGTTTCCAAACTTCTCACTTTACCGTTTCTTTTTCTATGTTGAAGCATTCTTGGCGCATATCGACCACCAACTATGGATTATCTGAACAGTGGAGAAGTCTGTTATAAAAGCTGTGTAACATAGTTGGAAGGGAAAGAAACATGTCTCACTTCAGCTGCAGGACATCACAGCCTATGTTATAGATCTGTTTATAGATTTGAAAATAGCACAATAGAAAGCAACAAGAAGGAGTGCTGTTGTTAAAGATACCAACATTGACTGTGGTTCAGTTGTGGGACGAGATTGCAAGGTTTAATGGCAAAGATAATCAAGGCAGCATTCCTGATATACAGAGAAACATTTTGTCATCATCAGTATCATTACTGACACAAGTAGTTTGGAAAGGAGATTTGAGATTCATCTCTTGGTACAACTGTTCCGTGCGCCCTGGGTCAGTAAAAATGTCACACTTCAAAGTTGTAGTTTGGTAGACCAAAGAGTGTCTCATAAGATTACTTGGATGGAACTGGCTGTCCCTTGAAGTCATTGACTATTTGGACGTAGTCTCCCTGACGAGACCGGTCTGTTTCTGAAACAGATTTTTGAAGCAGATCGGCTATCGAGGCCAAACTGAAAGTGACGGGACTTTGAGTGCAGTGATAGGGCGCCCAACGGTCACGTGAGCTGAGCTGTGCCTCCGATTGGACGAGCTCACGATTTTCATGTCCTCTAAACTGCAGAGTCAGAAAAAAATTCACCCCCAGGCTATAAAGCCAGGCTAAAAATATGTTTATTTCTGCTGTGGAAATGGCTTTTTTCGGCTAGGGGTGTATGTGACTTCCTGTACTTTCTGAACCAGCCTCAAGCGGGCACTGGAGAAACAGTGGGTTTTAGCATTTCTGTTTTGTTTCATTTTTTTTATGGTGTGTCCCATTTGTATTCGGAACTGGGAAGTCGGGAGTGGGAATGACTTCATCTCTGAGTTCAGCGTTCCAATACCCAAGTCAGAAAAACTTGCTATAACAGCAATATTTCTGCATATAAACATTGAACAATACTATGAATACAGCTGATTTATTGCGACAAACACAAGTTAGACTTCCGAGTACAAATGGAATGCACCATTAGACCGGAGGTTACCACTTTGTTGAAGTCTATCCAGAATCTGCTGTGTTTTTATGGGATGAAGACTCTTGTTTCCCATGAGTGCCATCATTCACTGTTGTAAGAATGTGACTCTTAACAAGGCATACATGTGTTCAGTGTCTAAAGGTGAGCAATCAATCTGTTTAGTGTCACTCATAGCCCAGTGCTCTAATACATGTCCCTAACGTCAGTAAATTCAGGGCCTCCTTAACCCAACACTGGATAGACACACACTCACAAAAAGGGACTTGAACATAAAATGAAACACCAATAAAAGGTCAACCCCACAAGCTTCATTAGTCCTCAAATGAGTTACATAAATACGTGAAAACAAAAAAAGCTGGCGCCAAAATTAACAAAAAAGGAAAAGTGCACAATGGACTTGGGTCAAACAAAAAGACTAGACCTTGACTACCAGAGGTCTCCAGCCGAAACTAAAACAACAAAAACCAACAATAAAACCTGCTGGTTAAATAAGGAGAAACCCTGCAAGGAGAAAAAGAAAAAAAAAACATAGATGGAGTTAGGGCTGAACGATTTTAAGAAAAGATTGAATTGCGATTTTTCTGGCAGATATTGTGATTTCAATTCGATTCACGATTTTCTTCAAATCAAGCTTTGGGATATTCACATGTAGGGCTAAATGATTTTAGGAAAAGATCTAATTTTTCTGGCAGATATTGCAATTCACGATTTTTTAATCATCAATAGTGATGATAAATGATCTGTTTTCATCAACTTCTACTCCTAAACAGAGGCTTTCTGTTGTTGACCTGCTTACCAGCACTTTTAACATATACATTGTCTACAAATTTGTAAAACAGAATGTGTGTAATACTTGACACAACAGATCCTGAGTCAGTCAGGAGCGCTGCAAAAAATTGCTGATTTGGCGATCTCAAAATTGCATTGTCTAAAATTGCGATTTCGATCTGAAAACAATAAATTGTTCAGCCCTAGATGGAGTAAAGATTCCTTACCAAGCTGCTGGGTGTGTGTGTGTGCAATGTGCCTTCCCTCTTTGCTTTCTGTCTACCCTGAGCGCAAATCGCATTTAGATGTGTAGCAGGCAGAAGAAGAAGGGAGACCACAGACACAGAGAAGGAGGGAGAGCAGCAGTACCATACCTGACCACACGTAACATCTTACCAGAGCCCATCTACCAACTCCAACCTCACCAAGCAGAACAAATATAACCTGGCTCTTCATTATATTGATAGACTCTAAAGTTTGAAAAGACCACTGCAGAATAACTGCTGCATGTGGGTTGGAATCATTGACTCTAAAAAAGAATGGATGTCATCTTGCTTGGCTCAAAGTGAGGTCACCACAAAAACTGGTCCCCCTAGTGGCTGGCTGCAGCATAGATAAAAAAAAATCCAGCTCTCCAGCCATTCCAGAGGGGCTGTTGTCAACCTTTAAAAAATTAATACACCTCTTAAAAATGTTTCTCATATGGTAATTTGAAGTTATTATTTGGCTTCCTTGTATTCAGGTCCTCTTTTTTTCTGAAAAGTTCCAGTTTCATTAGTTATAAGAGGTTAAAAACAAGATTTTACATCACATTTAATGATGATTGAAAGCTGCCGCCCTTGTCTATTTATCAAGGATTGTAAAATATGTCGGAAGGGAGATTCAAGAAGAGATTAGACTCTTGAAAGAAAAAGATATTATTTTTATCACCTGGCTCTACTTAGATTCTGAGTGGAGCCTCAACTGCGCAGACTCTGGCTCTGCTCTATCACTTTCGTGTTTAGCTTTCTTACGATAAGACGTCCTACAAAATTAATCCAAGAAGTTGTTTTCTTCAGAAAAAGGGACAGATCTTGCTTCTCACTACTGAACTTTACTGACCAGGGCTGTCATAGAAACTTTCGGTCTACATATTTTAAGCTGGTTTGTGTTTGACCCAACCAAAGATACTGAGAAACAGCATTTAGAGATAACTGATTTTGGTGCAGGTAACTTCATGTTGAATTAAGATTACCATAAAGCTCACTCATAAAGTCTTCATGGGCCTTGACATAGATATGAAATAAACTTATTTAGTTAGGTAACTGTTAATCAAATCAAGTTAAACTCTTCCTTCTTCCTCCAGCTGTCAAAACTCTTGCACGTCACTGACCCCTGAGTTTTCTTTGCGTGTGTTCTTTTGCGCTCTCGCAGCAGAGGTTGAGGATAATTCAGACTAAAGGTCGTATAAGGTATGCTTTAAGTGCAGTTGTTTGTCCCGGCTGTGTTTACCCTTGAATTCTGCTGTAGAGGAAGACACAGCCTCATCAACTGAACCAACACTGTTAATCCATCTCTGCCACTGCTGTTTACTTTTCTGCTTTGTCTCGCTTACGTCACTCTACCTCAAGGGACCCTGATGCAATATTCAACTTAAACTTTACTCACCGCAGACAGACCCATTTACAGGATGTGCTGCCTCAGCCGTGACATCACACCCTTTTTCTTTCGCATGATTTGAAAGCTGTCGTTTTTGCGTAGGAAGCTTCTTCTTTTTAGAAGAGGAGAAACACATCTTGAAGTTGTGATACAGACATTTTTCAAGTGAATTCAATAGTTGAAAAGTGATAAACAGCCCTGTGTAAACTGCTCACTTCCTTCAGATATATTTAGGATGAGATGCTTGAAAATATGCTCTCGGGGTAAAGCGCTTTTTATACCGACAAACCTAGAGAACATAACTCCTTGACAGGCGTTAATCTGCACAACTCTGCTTGTTCTGGTGCCACAATGTTCAGATTATTTTTATGTTCTTAAACAAGATAACCAGGATTGTGTTTCCTCTCTTGAGATCCAGATGTGTCCTCTGTAAGAGATTAGGATTACAGGTGGTGCTATTTGAATGCTCTAATCCCATTACTCCATGATGTAAAATCATTTGCATGCCCTTTCTTTTTCATTATCTCACAACGGGGTCTCCTTGTTGTTCCACAGGCATGATGCGACAGATTGGCTACTGCTTGCATACATTTTCTTTTTATCGTGTAAGATCTTATTTAAATCACATTATCCAGTCATTCCTGCGTCGCCTGAATACTAGATGTAAGATTTTACTTGTCAGTCGTCACAGCCTAACAGGTGTAATGGTGATAACAGAGCAGAAGATGTTTTCACACATCATTTAATCCAGTTTACTTCAGGAGCTCAGTGTTCACTTCCACACATCGTGCCAGCTGTGTCACATTGGTTTATGCTTCAAGATCCCTCTGACCAAATCTCACACATAATAATGAGCGAGAACTCACAGGGATGAAAACTGAAGTAACGGCTTTATGCTACTTTTTTAAAGTCGATGCCCTAGGAGGCTCAATTGTTAACCATTTTACTGTGAGTTAACTGACAGAAAGAGGCTGCTGGGTACAGCTTATTCCAACTTCTAACCCAATAGAAAAACCACGAGTACATCACCCAGGGGGAAAATAAATAAATAAATGAAAGACTCGCTATGCACACAGAAGTGACACAGCATTACAGTTTTGCACGTCTGTCTTTATCAACACAGCTCATGTTCAGCCGTCATGTTCTGTCACTTTTAATCCAACCCTCTCTAGAGGAAACTATCAGACCCTCTCAGTGCACCCCCACTAAATGAATACTGATGGATCTGTGGCTTTTGCATGTAAAAAAATCAATTGCATTATTTTGGAAAAAGACAAGTAGACAAAACATGAATTTTTGGGTTATACAGATGTTAATAGCTCTACATCTGGAAAAAAATAACATACATGCAGAAAGGGAGATAAGACTTGTTTGAGAAGGTCTCGAGACCATTTACTTAATCTGTGAAAGACCTGGAGTCGATAGATGAAGAGAACTGAGTACTAATTGATGTAAACCTCATGGAGTGGCTAACATGATGCTAAAAGTTTGTTTTATCTGAGAGTTTTTTGTTTGCTTGTTCAGATTTTTTTTCTTTTTCTATTATGTTTGTTTATTTGCTTATTTGAGTACATCCACATTAAATCGTATGTTTTATCTGTTTATATATCTGACATTTCTATAGTCTGTACCTCTGTGTGAAACTGGATTGCTGTAAAGATGTTATATTGATGAAATTACATTGAATGGTTCAGGTGGTTTATCTATGTAAAATATCAAGAAAAACAGTGTTCAAATAATTATCAGATTCTCTAGCAACAAATGCTTAACCTCAGTTTCACACTACCATTTTATTTTGAGCACTTTTAGGTCAAACAAATGTCTGCTGCAGCTGAAATTAACACTCTTAGAGAGGTTGGAGCTTCACTTTAAGCAACCTGATATGTACAGCATTTAACTGTTTGGGTTGTGCCAAGACTATTTTAGACTAATTTTGGAAAAGCAATGTTTCAATACCAAATTAATTTATTTATATCTAAGGTTAAAACTGCACAACAGTAACAATAACTTAGCAATGACCTTTGACCTCTGGCAGGTAGAGTTGGTTATCTGTGTTCATCAGTATTGGGCTAATTATTTTTAATAAGTAGTAATACACTGCCTGGCCAAAAAAAAAAAAAAAGTCACCACCAAATAAAGGTCACACACTCTAAAATTTCATTGGACCGCCTCTAGCTTTGATTTTGGCACAGATTCACTGTGGCTTTGTTTTTATAAGCTTCTGCAATGTCACAAGATTTATTTCCATCCAGTGTTGCATTAACTTTTCACCAAGATCTTTCATTGATGATGGTAGAGTCTGACTGCTGTCAGTCAGCAATCAGTGAGGCTAACCGGAAGAAAAGGCTTCAGTTTGCTAGGGAGCATAAAGATTGGACTATGGAACAATGGAAGATTGTCATGTGGTCTGATGAGTACAGATTGACCCAGTTTCATAGTTATGGGCCATCAGGGTAAGAAGAGAGGCAGAGGAAGTCAAGGGAGTTCCACAGACATGGTGCAGCAGGGCAGAAGGCCCAGTCTCCCATGGTCTGGAGCTTGGCTCTGGGTGGGTGGAAAATATTTTGATGTGCAGATGTGAATTCTGGATTGGGATTTGCTGGGTGAGGGGTTCTTTAAGGTATAGTAGGACATCTTCCTAGATTCACATTGTTGTTTATTCTTGCAGTGATGAGAAGCCAGTGAAGTGTGCTGAATACTGGGGTGATGTGTTTGTGTTTTCTGACTCTGAGTAGGATCCTGGCTGTGCTACTCTGAATAAGTTGGAGTTTGAAGAGACTTTTGCCAGGAGTCCCAATGGGGAGGGTGTTGCAGTAGTTCTACCCTCTTCACGTCCAAACAGCCCCCACAGTGGAGTGTTTTAAGTCTAATCTTAAGACCCATTTTCATTCCCTGGCATGGACAAGCTTCTTGGCATCAGAAAGAGTTAGGGAGGGGTGGAGTCTGGCAATGTACTCTAGTTTTAGGCAATCATCACTGCTTAGGTGTCTGTCACATTCCCCCTTGACCAAATGAAAATCACAAAAAGAAAATAAAACAACACACTATTTGCAGGTCTAGTACGATAACGGCACTGTAAGGTTTGTAAAAGTAACGCATTAGATTGCCTGTTACTGGAAACAATAATTGTGTCAGTAACACTGTTATCCCCAACACTTATTTTCAATGGCAGCTGTGAGTAAAAAAACAAACAGGATGTGAAGGATGAAAACGGCTTTGACTTTGAGCAACTATTTTTGCAGAGATTTGTTTATGTTCTGGAGTCACGTCTGATCACGCAGGCTTCTGCGAGATCTTGTGTCAATGCTCCATTTGTGGTGTGTGTGTGGTCTAGTAGTCAATCGTGGATTTGTTAAGTGTGTGTGATCCACGGATAGTCATGTTAAGAAATCAATCAGTATTGTCCTTACATATGTGGTTTCACACAACATTACAAGTGGTTGGAATCTAAAAGTTGTCTTAAGTCATGTGTGACTGACCTTAAAGGAACAATGTCTTGGAGGTATGAACCATTGGTCATAGCGTTGTGGCTGATCCCTTCAGAAGTTGCACCTTAACGATGTTTTCTGTGAAGCTTTTTGAAAAGGTTTTTAACACTGATAATAGAAGTCATGAATAGTTCAGTTGGAATAATTTCATATTGATTGTGGCTGAAGGGATTCATTCAATTCATTTTTCACCAGATGGATACAGTTGAATCAGCATGATTCATATTTAATGGATCTGTGCTATGAATGAATCATTACACTCTTATTGATAATAATTATTTTTTTTTAATATTTAATGACTGACAGGGAAATGGTCTCATGGCTTTGAGCAGGAAAAATAGAAAATAAGGTTCAACTTTGAAAGCATAACTCCACAAATGCACAAAGTATCAGCATTTAGATTGATTACTGCTGTTACCTCAGCACATCAGGTGAACACAATTAACTTCTGTTTTTTTAATGAAAGTACAATCAATATTTCAAATGTATGAGCCTCAGTAATATTTCATTACATGGATGCAGAACATCAGAACAATATTTAATCAATTGTTCCTGTTTTTTTTACGACTTGGTTGTTTGTAATTAGGCTGTGTTTATCTATGTGATGTAAATGAATGTGTGTATTAATAACGCAGGATTTTTAAAGGTCAGTTTGTGGAAATGGACAAGTAAAAATGAAAGTTAAATGTTGGTGTTGGAATATGTGGAGCCAGTTTATCATCCGGCGCTGCACGTGTGAAATCTTTCATATGAAAGGATGTCAAACCCTCATTTTTTCAGCAACTGACTGTGCAAAAAAATAGCCTGGAAGTTGGAATAATAAAGTAATTAACTCTGCATTAATCACCAGTAGGTGTCTTCAATCAGTGATAAAACATGAGGTAATCTAACAGGATGTGACACCTGAAACAAACAACATAAACTACCTGATGTCTGCATGCACTCCACTTCATTTGCACTGCTAGCCAACCATGACAGTAAAGTTTTCAGCACTTGGGAGAATTCTCTCCGTGATAATTCCTCAGAATAATAAAAGCGTAATAGGTGAAGCATATCTTCTGCCCTACATAGAGATTTTCTTCTCCCTGTGCACCAAACAAAGCTTTAGAGGCCTGCGGCTAATCACTGCCCTTTACCTGTTGTCATTCATCTCCAGGAGTCAATTGGTCTGCTTCTGCAGGCTGCAGAGGTAATTATGATTTGGCTATGACTTGCGTTTAGCTCTATTGTCTGACTCGGTGGCACACACACTGGGAAATCGGGGACTTGAAGCTCAAAGCTCATTCTGGAGAGTTCCACTTTGACTTCACTGCTCGGTGTTTCCCCAGAGAGCTCTGCTGCTAACTAAACAAAGCTCAGGCAGCGAGGATCATCACAGGAAAAAGAAAATACCTGCACCTATTTCCGTCTTCTACTCAGAGAGCTTTATTTGTAATAATACTCTTCTCAATGCATCCTAAGTCACAGAATATTTTCCCTTCTGCTGCTTCACGATTGAAAAAGTTGCAACGCAAGAAGAACAATTTCACAATACTGCTGTCGAGATATTTTCACAGATCTGCCTCTCCTCAAACCCAGAATTGTATTAATATTTAATCGCATTAGAAATTGGATGAGGAATACAATTATCTGAGCAAATACACCTGTCCCATCAAGCAAGAAATTGTGAAAATCCCTCTGCAAGTAGCTCAAGGTGAGATTTGGGAAATGAATGTATGAACTTTGGGAAGATTTGTAGCAATGCAATCCACATTTCCATTTACCTATTTTCTCAGTTAGTCTGAGGAAGTGCTCAGAGATGGAGCACAGCTATCGCTCACACTGCTGTTCGTAGTCGTCTACTTAAACAGCAGCTATGGACACAGCAGATCAATATGTGAGGACTTACAACCCAATATGTGAAGTGAAGTAAAGTAAGCAAATTCCTGAAATTTGTTCGTGTTAATTTGAACGTCTGCAGTTGGGTTAATAATTGCATGAAATCTTTCTAGTTTACTATATTTACCTAATACTGATACCAGTACTCACCAATCCTTAATCATAATATCTTGTAAACCGCATTTTTATGGGGTTTTAAAAAAGTAAATGACCCATACAGTGCGCGCTTAATAAGCCTTTCAGACTGAAGTTATCTTTTGTAGCAGGCCGTAAATATTTCATTAATTCTTGCTGTAAAAATCAGCTATGTGGAAACAACATGCTTCCAAGGCCTGCCTCTAGTGGATGCCTGATAAACTGCAGTTTTATTGATAATGTTGTTCCTTTTGTATCCAGATAAATGTGACATTCTCTGAAAAATAAACATAAAGTTATTATTGTTGTGTCAGAATAGTATCTGACTCATGAGTGAGATGACTGATGACTGAACTGTAAAAGGTAATCATAAATAGAGAAAAAATAATAAAACAACAGCACTCACAGCACTTTATTGCTGTGGTGTATGATGAATGATGGTAAATGAAGCTCGGTGTGCAGGACAGGAGCTGTGTAATCTTCCTTTTTAACGCTAGATTAAAAACTGCAAATGAACCTGAGCCGAGGATGCATGTAGATGTATTTGACAGACATTCAAAGCCACATCCGACCTTACCCTTTGAATGTTGTCTCTTCGCCTGGTCTCACTGTGTACTTTGTGCTTTGGAATTTGCAGTAGTATTTTAGCAGGAGATGTCAGGCCTTTGCCTCACTTTGCTAAGAGCTGGACGACTCCAGGGAGACAGAGCACTGTGTAAACTTCCTGAGCAGAGGTGCACTTCCTTCCTACCGTCAGTG